>NC_035449.2:189681899-190426912 GCF_002127325.2 Helianthus annuus | reverse complement strand
GGTCATAAAGGCCGTATCCTCTTGGTCAGATGGCTCCATCTGAATTTGTTGGAATCCAGATGATGCATCCATAAAGGTTAACAGTTCATGCCCCGCCGTCGCATCCACCATGGAGTCAATGTGGGGTAATGGGAAAGGATCCTTGGGACATGCCTTATTCAGATCAGTGAAATCGACACATACCCTCCACTTTCCGTTTTTCTTTTGGACAACAACCACATTGGCTAACCATTTTGGATATTTTACCTCCCTGATCATACCTGCTCGAAGTAGTCTTTCTACTTCTTCCTGGATAATGGCATTCCTTTCTGGTGCAAACTTCCTCCTTTTTTGATGGATTGGTTTGATCGACCTGTCAATGCCAAGTTTATGAGTGATAATATCCTTAGATATACCTGTCATATCTTCATGTTTCCATGCAAAGGTAGATTTTCTTCTTTTGAGGAAGGATATTATGTCTTCTTTCAATTTGCCAAGGATCCCTGATCCGATATAGATTTTTGATTCAGGATCACTAGGATCCAAAAGGATTTCGTCCACATCCTGTTCCCTTGCCTCCAAGACATTCCTTGGAGGATACTGTAATTGCTATTGCTCCCTTGGCTTCGAGGTTGGTTTCATGGATGAGGTATAACAATCCTTAGCCTCCTGCTGATCACTGTCGATCTTGATTATCCCCCATGGGCTAGGGAGTTTCACACATTGATGGTAAGTGGATGGGACTGCTTTCATATCATGTATCCAGGGCCTGCCAAGGATAACATTACAACAAGATAAACAGTCAATAACACAAAATTTTTGATAATTATGTAATCCTTCCACGTAGATTGGGAGTTTAATGTCCCCCAGGGTTTTCTTAGTTTCTCCACTGAATCCCACAAGCACGGAGGATCTTGGTGTGATGTCTGATTCCGGGATACCCATTTTCTTTAGAACATCAAGCTGGATAATGTTTACTGAGCTTCCTCCGTCGATAAGGATCCTGCGGACAAAATGGTTAGAGATAAAGAGAGTAATAACTAAACTATCATGATGAGGATCCTGGATGTTAATCATCAAACGTTATCGTTTTTCCTTCCGAGACACTTGATGTTCGAATAGGTCTTTCTCCATTATCCATTTTAGCTTCCTTAGCATGCCTTTTAGCCGCTGAGAAGGATGTACCACAGATGTCTGATCCTCCGGAAATAAAGTTGATCACTTGTGCGTTTGCCGGAGGGGCTGGAGCTTTTTCAGGGATCCTTTCAGGATCCGGAGTCTTTTGCTTTTTCCTTCCCAACAATTCTTTCAAATGTCCCTTGTTTAGCAGATATCCAATTTCCTTTCTGTTTTGGTCAAAAATCACACTAAGGATAATGCAACCAAACTTTATGTAAACGGGGTATGATGCTTGGTTAATTATGAAAGTAAAGGATCACTTCTGTGATAAAAGATGCAAAGACACAATGATTTATACGAGGAAAAAGCCCTTGATCAATGAATGATCTCCGGCATAAAAAACCTCGGGTGATGGCAACCACCGATCACCAACTTCAATATAACAAAAATATGATTACAACTTTGGATGATAATGAGCTGAGTACAAGGATCACTATTGCTTTTGGTGTCTAAGTGTGTGAGAGTTGCGTTGTATGTCGTGTGTGTTCTTCCGAATGAGGAAGAGGGGTATTTATACAAGTGTAGGTGACTTATTTTAGGTAAAATGACTAATTATCAGCTCATTACCCCTTTAGAAATAAAGACAATCTAGCCTAAATTGCTGCCCATGAATCAAGCCATGTTTCCATATCCTGTGCAACGTCTTTCTTCAATTAAGCTCTTGCCATAATTGTGAAGACGCGTCCCTGGATCATGATGCCTAGAGCATATCCCGCTAGATATTCCTGCAAAAATAACATTGCATTAAGCGAAGATGATCGTTAGTATGAGGATCCTATAATGTCCCATGATCCTGATCCTGAAGTCCTCCTGAGGATCGCTGTCTGCCAAAGAAACAAGGATCACTGGTTAGGATCACGTGTAAGGATCACCTATAATAAAAATCCAGCCCTAACAATTGCCCCCAAAATATAAGGAGTTAATTGTAAATAGACGAGTTATATTTTGTTTTGATCTTATCTCTAACGGGCGATTCCGAATAACTAGCCGTTACACATGGACTAGCCGTTGTGATAATTACGTCACAGATGTGACAATCCCTGCAAATCATCATTATAAATAGGAGATAGGGTTAGGATCACTCTGCATTTAAATTCGAGATATCTTCCCTTTATAATCGCTACCGAAGACTGATCAGGTATCCTCTTCTTCTTTCCTTTCTTCCTTCTCTTAGTTCTGTTTCTGTTCCGTCACAAACATGTTGCTCCGGAACTCTCCACACAAGGATTCCAAGAAGGATAGTCCCCTAAAAAGCCAGGGGATTATCAAGGATTCCCCTACGGAGCGATGTTGCTTTACCGATGCTCATGTAGATAGGATTCGTCATTGCTTTCCGGCGGATGCCGTTTTTAAATCCTTCACATCCACTGCCTTGAGTGATTTTATTTCAGACACCTGGGTGATCTTTCCTGCAACTCCATTTATCATAGGATATTCGTATCCTTTTCCGGCCTTCACCCAATCTTTCTTTTCTCTGACCGGCATATCTTATATCCAAGCTATGCCGATGATCTGGAGGGTCTTGTATACCTTCGAGAGGATCATCGAGCAGGAGGGGATTGATTTAGGGATGGCAGAGCTGGCCGCACTTTATGATCTTACCACGTTTGGTTCTCATCGATATTTGTTGAAAAGGAAGGCCGGGGAGGATCATCCTGTTTTGAAAGTTACCAAAAATGACACAAATTGGAAGCGTCGTTTTTTCTTCGTGAGAAGGGATTCCCTCCCTAATGGGAATGATCTGCCCAAGGAGTGGGCCACTCATGGTAGGGTAGAGGATCCTCGAAGGATCACTATCAGTCCTGTCTCATTTGATGAAGATTACTAATGTCTTTTTTCCTTTGCAGCTATTTCCATCGCTCATCTCAAGTTAACCCCTGCTGCAAGAGAAAGAGTTTTAGCTTTTAAAAGGCTTAATCCTGAGGTCAGAAGTTTTCAAGTCACCATCCGAGATTCACAAGAAGTATCCTCCGCATCTGCCACAATGTCAAGTAAGTATCCTTACCAAAAAGTAAGTTCTAGGCAAAAAATATTAAATTAGTTAGGAGACTTATCTTGTTTTGATTGTGTAGGTGCTGGGAAATCCGCTAAGTCTGCCAAATCTGCCTCCTTGTTTGGGATTGATGATCTTGCCAAGGTCACGTCTTCGAAGAAGAAGACTTCTGTTGCTAGTCCTTCTGCTTCAGCCCCTAAATTACCCATTAGGGGTAAGGGAAAGAAGAGGAAAGTTTCTGAGGATCTTCAAGGATTTCCCCTGATTCGCCAGCAGTTTTTTGATTCTGTCAACGAGGTTAGGATCACTGCCCCTGTTGGTTATCTTGATGGTTTTTGAGGATCACCCGTGTCTGACGTTATATCCTGTTGTTTTTTGCAGAAACTTACTGAAATAGAATCTTATGTTAGCCACGTTGAAGATCAGGATCGCCAGATTGCCGACCTTCATCAAATGGGTGCGCTGAAGGATCTCAAGATCACTGATCTTGAGAAGGAGATCCGGGCTGTTAAGGATGAGGCTGTCAAAGCATTGATCAAGTTCGATTATGAGAAGCATGACATTACTCAGGACGCTAAAGTCTCTGCCGCGATAGCTATGTACAAGATACAACTGCAGATGGCCACGGAGGCTCAGGATCCTTCCTTTGATAAGAGCACATGGGATATTGAAGGCTGGAAGGCAAGGCTAGCAGAGTTGGAGGATGATGATGATGTTGAGGATATCCCTATGCTTGAAGGTGGAGATGCCGGTAAGGATCAGGGGGAGGCAAGTGGAGCTGGTGGTGATGGTGCAGCGAAGGTTTGAGTTGCAAGATTGGGCAATGATGGAAACTTCTAGACATAGCCGGAGCCCAATTTTTTTTAAATTTTGATAGTAGTTTGTGGTGTTTGAAACAATTATGGTCTGTAATCTCTGAACAATACTTTCTTAGGGTTAAGGATCCTAGATCCTTTGAACAATAGGTAGGATTACAAAAGGTGGAGGGATCCTCTGTTTGGGGATGAAGCCTTTGTGATCCTGCCGCTTTTAATTTCCTGCACAATGCTAAGACCGCATAGACAATGGACACCTTTTGCCAACCCATGTGGACGGGCCACGTTTTGCTGGTAGAAATGTGGGTTGGCAATTTTGACAACTTTTTGAAAGGGTTAATGATCCTTTTGTTTAATAATATAACTTAACTTTTCTGGCTTATCTCGTGTTGTTATCCTTATCTTCTTGTTTCTCAGTTGTTTTTGTAGTATATTTGTTAAAGTAGCAAGAGTTGAAAATATGTTATCCAAATTTAGGATATGATCCTAGATCAAATATCCTGATATTGAAAGCTTTCAAAGTACTTTAGTTCAAGGATCATAGGTTTGGTTGTCAAAGTATAAGGGTCGGTTAGGATAATGAATATAATCAAAATAGTCAAGGATCATACCTGAGGACCCAAGTTAGGATCCTTACCTTCAATCAAGACAATCATAGATAAGACTTTGATAGTTAATAAGGATTAAGGATCCTTATATGTTTTAGACATCCAAAAGCTGAAAAGTGAGATATAACTTGGGACTAAGCCAATGTAAAAGATAAATTAGTAACTGGGGTTATGCCCAAAGGATAACTGAGAATGATCCCAGAGGATCACTGGGGACAAGCCCATAGGATAAATGAGAATGATCCCAGAGGATCACTGGGGACAAGCCCATAGGATAACTGGGGACAAGCCCAAAGGATCGTATGTAAACTGGAGTATGGCCCTTACTGGCGACTATCCAAACTTAGTGACATGAAAATGTCAAAACCTTAGCTAACGTGAAAACGTTAGAAACCTTAGGAACGGATGTATGGTACGTCTACCATTATACGTGTTAGGGCTGGATTTTTATTATAGGTGATCCTTACACGTGATCCTAACCAGTGATCCTTGTTTCTTTGGCAGACAGCGATCCTCAGGAGGACTTCAGGATCAGGATCATGGGACATTATAGGATCCTCATACTAACGATCATCTTCGCTTAATGCAATGTTATTTTTGCAGGAATATCTAGCGGGATATGCTCTAGGCATCATGATCCAGGGACGCGTCTTCACAATTATGGCAAGAGCTTAATTGAAGAAAGACGTTGCACAGGATATGGAAACATGGCTTGATTCATGGGCAGCAATTTAGGCTAGATTGTCTTTATTTCTAAAGGGGTAATGAGCTGATAATTAGTCATTTTACCTAAAATAAGTCACCTACACTTGTATAAATACCCCTCTTCCTCATTCGGAAGAACACACACGACATACGACGCAACTCTCACACACTTAGACACCAAAAGCAATAGCGATCCTTGTACTCAGCTCATTATCATCCAAAGTTGTAATCATATTTTTCATATATTGAAGTTGGTGATCGGTAGTTGCCATCACCCGAGGTTTTTTATGCCGGAGATCATACATTGATCAAGGGCTTTTTCCTCGTATAAATCATCGTGTCTTTGCATCTTTTATCACAGAAGTGATCCTTTACTTTCATAATTAACCAAGCATCATACCCCGTTTACATAAAGTTTGGTTACATTATCCTTGTGTGATTTTTGACCAAAACAGTTTGGCGCCCACCGTGGGGCAATTGGTGCTTCATTCATAAGAAAAATCTTTTGTTCGAAATCATTTGAAAGAGTTACATGGCTTCATCATTGAAGAACACGTCCATGGCGATGTCTGCAGTCACCTCATCAGAGATCACCTTGCCTCCTCCACCGGCAGGATCTCAGAAAAATACTGAGAAGAGATCAACTCCCACTTTCTCTAAACCTCTATCTTCTTCTGCTATGAATTCTTCTATTCCCAGTACTAGTGATGTATTTGCTTTAATTTTGCAGATGAAGGATCGTATGCAGCGGCAAGATGAAACTAACGAAAGGATCCTCAGGGAAATTGGAGATTTCAAAAGACAAAAGAAAGCGGCAGAGGATCATTCTCCACTGATGCCCAAATCCTTGAGTTTTGATACTCCAATGATCACTTCCCAGCCATCAGGGATCCCGGACGTGCAAATCATAGGGGAGTCAAGAGGATCACATCTCAACTCGGCAGCAATGACTCAGACGTCAGGCTCACATTTTCAGCCTGTAGGATCCTATCCTCAATACAGGGGATCCTTCAGGAATTTGGGAGCCTATCCGGAGACACAGCAGTTTCAAGGATCCTACTTTGTTCCAGGATCATCCCAGGTTCAAGGATCCTCCTTTGTTCCAGGATCATCCCAGGTTCAAGGATCCTCCTTCGTTCCAGGATCATCCCAGACACCAGGATCCTTACAGATGCCAGGATCCCTAAAAAGTTTGCAAACAGGAAGTCTAGATGTCCATCAAGGGGACTTCATTCCAATGCAGACCATTGCTTCCACTGGTCCCTCCGTTGTTCCAGAATCCCAGCAATATGGATTCCCTAACTTGAACCCAATGGGAGGTAACACTTTAAATAATTATCCTACCACTAACCATGGATTCATGCAGGATACAGGTACCAATCATGCTATGGCCAGGGAGTTGCAGAAGCTAAAAGATATGATCTCAAGTGTTCCAGGGGTAGTCAAGCCTATCCCAGAGATTGCGGATGGAAGCCACAAGGTATCCCGTTTTGCACCACCAATTTGTGATGCAGAGGTACCCAAAAGGTTCCATATCCCTACCATGAAGTTGTATGATGGCACAACGGATCCAGAGGAGCATATAGCACAATACAGGGAAAGGATGGAGATCAATCCTATCCCAGAAAAGTTAAAGGAAGCATGCCTATGTAAAGGATTTGGATCCACTCTTACTGGATCAGCTCTTAAGTGGCTGCTAAGTCTTCCCCCCTACTCTATTACTTCATTTGCTAATTTAGTTAATTTATTCAATAACCAATTCTCTTGTAGTAGAAAATTTGAAAAATTAACTAGCGATTTGTACAGGATAACTCAAAATCATAATGAATCATTAAGGGATTATATAACTAAATTTAGTAAAGAATCCTTGGACATTCCCAACTTGGATATGGCTACGGCTGTTGAAGCCTTCAAAATGGGACTGCTTAAGGATTCATTATTCTATGATGATCTTGTTATGACACCATGCAGGAATTTAGATGAAGTAAGAACTCGAGCACTCAGGTTTATCCGGCTAGAGGATGACAAGAGGATCCAGGAGAGACAAGTGGGATCCTCAAAACCGGAGAAGCAAGGATCCTCCTTCAAGAGCAACAAATTCAAATCCTACCATAGAAATGAGAACAAGAATGTGCATGCTGTTGACCAGGAAGAGGATGATGAAGATTATCCTCCAATCTCAGAATATTGTTTCTCCGTTGATAATCATGAACTGATCCTTGCAATGCAGAATCTAGGTGAAAAAGCTAGATGGCCCAGGAAGAATGATAAACCATCCGGGACTAAAGACAAGTCCAAATGGTGTGCATACCATGAGGATTTCGGGCATCTAACTGAAGATTGCATAGCCTTAAGAAAAGAAATTGGATACCTGCTAAGCAAGGGGCATCTAAAAGAATTGTTGGGGAGAAAAAAGCAAAGGACCCAGGATCCTGAAAGGATCCCCGAAAAAGCTCCAGCACCTCCGGCAGATGCACAAGTGATCAACTTTATATCCGGAGGATCAGACATCTGTGGTACATCCTTCTTAGCGGCCAAAAGACATGCAAAAGAATCAAAAATGGATAATGGAGAAAGGCCTATTAGAACATCAAGTGTCTCAGAAGGGAAGATGATAACATTTGACGAGGATGATCGCATCAACATTCAGGATCCTCACCATGATAGTTTAGTTATCACTCTCTTTATCTCTAACCATTTTGTCCGCAGGATCCTTATTGATGGAGGGAGCTCAGTGAACATTATCCAGCTTGATGTCCTGAAGAAGATGGGAATCCCAGAATCAGACATCACACCAAGATCCTCCGTGCTTGTAGGATTCAGTGGGGAGACAAAGAAAACTCTGGGGGACATCAAACTCCCAATCTACGTGGAAGGATTACATAATTACCAAAAATTTTGTGTTATTGACTGTTTATCTTGTTGCAACGTTATCCTTGGCAGGCCTTGGATACATGATATGAAAGCAGTCCCATCTACCTACCATCAATGTGTGAAGCTCCCTAGCCCATGGGGAATAATCAAGATCGATAGTGAACAGCAGGAGGCTAAGGATTGTTATACCTCATCTATGAAGCCAACCTCGAAGCCAAGGGAGCAATAGCAATTACAGTATCCTCCAAGGAATGTCTTGGAGGCAAGGGAACAAGATGTAGATGAAATCCTCTTGGATCCTAGTGATCCTGAATCAAAAATCTATATCGGATCAGGGATCCTTGGCAAGATGAAAGAAGACATGATATCCTTCCTCAAAAGAAGAAAACCTACCTTTGCTTGGAAACATGAAGATATGACAGGTATATCTAAGGATATTATTACTCACAAACTTGGCATTGACAGGTCTATCAAACCAATCCATCAAAAAAGGAGGAAGTTTGCACCAGAAAGGAATGCCATTATCCAAGAAGAAGTAGAGAGACTACTTCGAGCAGGAATGATCAGAGAGGTAAAGTATCCAAAATGGTTAGCGAATGTGGTTGTTGTCCAAAAGAAAAACGGAAAGTGGAGGGTATGTGTCGATTTCACTGATTTGAATAAGGCATGTCCCAAGGATCCTTTCCCATTACCCCACATTGACTCCATGGTGGATGCAACAGCGGGGCATGAACTGTTGACCTTTATGGATGCATCATCTGGGTTCCAACAAATCCAGATGGAACCATCTGACCAAGAGGATACAGCCTTTATGACCCCAACCGGTTTATATTGTTATATTGCCATGCCTTTTGGACTAAGAAATGCAGGTGCAACATATCAAAGGTTGGTAAATATGATGTTCAAAGATCAAATTGGAAAAACTATGGAGGTGTACATAGATGGTATGGTGGTCAAGTCAAAGAAAGCTGAGGATCACCTAAGGGACTTAGAAGAAGCATTCGATATCCTTGATAATTACAACATGAAACTTAATCCTTCAAAATGCCATTTCGGTGTTAAGGCAGGAAAGTTCTTAGGATACATGGTAACCCAGAGGGGCATTGAAGCAAGCCCGGAACAAATCAAAGCATTAATAAATATCAAATCTCCTGCCAATGCCAAGGATGTTCAAAGACTGACAGGCAGGATAGCAGCTTTGAACAGGTTCATATCGAAATCCTCAGAGAAATGCAGAGAATTTTACGATATCCTAAGGAAGAATAAGAAGTTCGAATGGACTGAGAAGCATGAGAATGCTTTACAAGCCCTAAAAGAGTATATGTCCTCAGCACCAGCATTAGCAAAACCGGAAAAAGGAGATGTGTTATCCTTATATCTGGCGGTATCCTCAACCGCTGTAAGTGCTGTCCTTGTTAAGGATCACGAAGGTACACAATATCCTATCTACTATGTAAGTAAAAGTCTACTTGATGCCGAATCCAGGTACTCACACCTCGAAAAACTTATCCTTGCATTAATCATGGCATCGACTAAGTTAAGACATTATTTTGAAACCCATACTATTGTTGTTAGAACTAATTTTCCAATTAAGAACGTCCTCAGGAAACCAGATATGTCAGGAAGAATGGCTAAGTGGGCAGTAAAGCTTAGTGCCCATGATATAAGATACGAACCAAGAACAGCTATTAAATCTCAAGCACTAGCTGACTTTGTGGCTGATTTCAGTAGTGATCTACAAAAAGAAGCAGAATTGGAGGTCCAGCAGCTGGATGAGACCAAGGATCCTTGGGTACTACACACTGACGGATCCTCAAATATCAAAGGCACAGGGCTAGGGATCCTACTAAAATCGCCACAGGGGGACATACTACCCCACTCCATAGCCTGTGAGTTCCAAGCAACTAACAATGAGGCTGAATATGAAGCCTTAATTGCTGGCTTACAAATTGCTAAGGAAATGGGGTAAAGTATCTTAAAGTATATGTAGACTCATTGTTGATCACTAATCACTTTAACGGATCCTATGCTGTTAAAGGTGAAAAACTAACCAAATATTTAGAGATAGTCAAAGAATTGGCACTCTCTTTTGTTTCTTTCAGCTTGACACAGGTACCAAGGGAGGAGAACACAGGGGCTGATGCATTGGCCAACCTAGGATCATCCTTGAAGATTCCAGAAGATATAAGTATCCCTATCATCCATATCCTGGCTCCTGCTATTGAAAATCAGGTGGCCATGGAAATAGAAGAGGATACTGCAATGATCCCTAGTGAAGAAGCCCAATCTTATTCAGGATCATGGATCTCACCAATCATGAGATACTTGCAACATGGGGAGATTCCGACGGGAGAAAATCCTAGAGCTTTCAGGATTAAGTGTTGAAAGATTTCCATGAAGGAGGTTGCGGAAACCACACTGGGGGCAGGGCATTATTCTCAAGGATCCTTAGAACAGGATACTACTGGCCAACCATGAAAAGGGATGCTGTAGAGTATGCTAAGAAATGTGATCCTTGCCAAAGGCATAGCAATATCCTCCATCAGCCAGCTGAATTTTTACACCCAATACCATCCTCTTGGCCATTCATGAGATGGGGAATGGATATAGTTGGCAAGCTCCCTAAAGCACCTGGTGGAAAAGTATTTATGCTTGCCATGACTGACTATTTTTCCAAGTGGATAGAAGCTGAAGCCTTCGCTCAAGTCAGAGAAAAGGAAGTCATATCCTTCATTAAAAGAAACATTATAACTAGATTTGGCATTCCCTCTGAAATTGTATGTGATAATGGCTCCCAATTCATTGGAAGCAGAACCACTAACTTTTGTGACAGTTGGGGAATCAAGATGATAACATCAACACCAGTTCATCCACAAGCCAATGGTCAAGCAGAATCATCCAACAAGATCATCATCAACAATCTGAAGAAGAAGCTAGGATCCAAGAAAGGAAAATGGGCAGAGGAGTTACCTTATGTGCTATGGGCTGATAGGACAACTCCCAAGAATGCCACTGGTCAAACACCTTTCTCTTTAGTATTTGGGGCAGAAGCAGTGATCCCAACAGAGATGGTGATCCCAACTGCTAGAACAATTGCTCGTGATCCTGAAGAAAATGCTGCAATCCTAGCTCAGGATTTGGATACTATTGAGGAAATCAGGGATCTAGCTAGAATAAGGATGGCAAGCTACCAACAAAGAATGGCTGGTACCTACAACAAAAATGTCAGGATAAGGAAGTTCCAAGTCGGAGATATGGTGTTGAGAAAAGCATTTCAAAATACTATCAATCCTGCTGACGGGAAGCTAGCACCAAAATGGGAAGGTCCCTACTTGATTGAAGCTGAAGCAGGAAAGGGGGCATACAGGTTGCTAACCATGGAAGGAAACTTGTTACCAAGAGCCTGGAATGCTGTTCACTTAAAGAAATATTTCATGTGAACATGATCCTTCATGCATGTGATCCTTACATTGAAGTATCCTTGAAGGATCCCGGAGATATCAGTGATCCTTACTCTGGTAATATGCTTATCCTAAAACTATTGCACTTTCTTACTTTTTACCTAAGGATAAGGATCATGTATCCTTCATCCTCTACTCACGAACCATTTGAGTTATGATAGTTCAGGTATCTTCAGCAAATCGTCAAAGATCTCCAAAAGCACCACAGATCCTTGGGTCCAACCCCAGTTATCCTTGGGATTATCCCCAGTTTCCGCCAGCAGCGCTCGATGATCCTGGTATAGTTCACGTCTTTGGGACCAGTACCCACTTTCGGGGCTGACAACCTCATCGTACTGGCTATATTTAGGATCCTACGTATAATGGTAGACGTACCATACATCCGTTCCTAAGGTTTCTAACGTTTTCACGTTAGCTAAGGTCTTGACATTTTCATGTCACTAAGTTTGGATAGTCGCCAGAAAGGGCCATACTCCAGTTTACATACGATCCTTTGGGCTTGTCCCCAGTTATCCTTTGGGCTTGTCCCCAGTTATCCTTTGGGCTTGTCCCCAGTGATCCTCTGGGATCATTCTCAGTTATCCTTTGGGCATGACCCCAGTTACTCATTTACTTCTTACATTGGCTTAGTCCCAAGTTGTGCTTCGTTTTTTAGGTTTGTCAAAGGTAAAACACATAAGGATCCTTAATCCTTATTAACTATCAAAGTCTTATCTATGATTGTCTTGATTGAAGGTAAGGATCCTAACTTGGGTCCTCAGGTATGATCCTTGACTATTTTGATTATATTCATTATCCTAACCGACCCTTATACTTTGACAACCAAACCTATGATCCTTGAACTAAAGTACTTTGAAAACTTTCAATATCAGGATATTTGATCTAGGATCATATCCTAAATTTGGATAACATATTTTCAACTCTTGCTACTTTAAAATATACTACAAAAACAACTGAGAAACAAGAAGATAAGGATAACAACACGAGATAAGCCAGAAAAGTTAAGTTATATTATTAAATAAAAGGATCTTTAACCCTTGCAAAAAGTTGTCAAAATTGCCAACCCACGTTTCTACCAGCAAAACCTGGCCCGTCCACATGGGTTGGCAAAGGGTGTCCATTGTCTATGCGGTCTTAGCAGGTACAGGAAAGTAAAAGCGGCAGGATCACAAGGGCTTCATCCCCCAAACAGAGGATCCCTCCACCTTTTGTAATCCTACCTATTGTTCAAAGGATCCAGGATCCTTTACCCTAAAAACTATTGTTCGAAGATTACAGACCATAATTGTTCACAAACACCACTACCACAAAAAACCACTACCAATCCTAAAAAATTGGGCTCCGGCCTAGTCTCGAAATATCCATCATCGCCCAATCATGCAGCCTACACCTTCGCTGCTTCGTCACCACCAGCATTGCCACCTTGATCCTTCTCAGCATCACCGCCTTCCAGCATGGGGATCTCCTCAGCCTCATCCTCGTCTTCCAGGTCCGCCAGCCTTGCCTTCCAACCTTCAACGTCCCACGAGCTTTTGTCAAAGGTAGGATCCTGAGCCTCCTCAGCCATCTGAAGTTGTATCTTGTACATAGCAATTGCCGCGGAGACCTTGGCGTCTTGGGTGATCTCCTGCTTCTCGTTATCCATATCGATCAACCTCTGAGCAGCCTCATCCTTCATGGCCCGGAGTTCCTTCTCAAGATCTCCTATCTTGAGATCCTTTAACACACCCATTTGCTGGAGATCGGAAATTTGGCTCTCCTGGTCCTCAACATGGCCAAGATAAGTCTCAATCTCGGCAAGTTTTCTGCAAATAGGGAAATAAGGTAAGTTCAGAACCGGATGATCCTCGAAGAAACAGGATACACAAACAGGATATTCGAAACGGATGACCAACAGGGGCAGTGATCCTTACCTCATTCACGTAGTCAAGGAATTGCTGACGGAGGAGGGGAAATCCTTGGAGATCTTCAGAGGTTTTCCTCTTTTTTCCCTTGCCCCGGATAGACGCTTTGGGAGCTGATGCTGAAGGACTGGCAGCAGGAGCCTTCTTCTTTGAAGACGTAACATTGGCAAGATCACTTAACCCAAATTTAGAGGCAGATTTGACAGACCTGGCAGATTTTCCAGCACCTACACAATTCAGAAACAAGATAAGTTCCCTTGTCAAATTAAATACTCTTACATAAAACTTACTTTCTATGAGGATACTTACTTGACATTGTGGCAGATGTAGAGGATACTTCTTGAGAATCTTGGACGGTGACTTGGAAACTTCTAACTTCAGGACCAAGCTTTTTAAAAGCCAACACTCTTTCTCTTGCAGCAGGGGTCAACTTTAAGTGAGCAACGGAAATAGCTACATAAAAGAAAAAGAAAAAGACATTAGTGATCCTCATCATATGAGACAGGACTGATAGTGATCCTTCGAGGATCCTCTACCCTACCATGAGTGGCCCATTCCTTGGGCAGATCCTTCCCATTAGGGAGGGAATCCCTTCTCACGAAGAAAAAACGACGCTTCCAATTTGTGTCATTTTTGGTAACTTTCAAAACAGGATGATCCTCCCCGGCCTTCCTTTTCAACAAATATCGATGAGAACCAAACGTGGTAAGATCATAAAGTGCGGCCAGCTCTGCCATCCCTAAATCAATCCCCTCCTGCTCGATGATCCTCTCGAAGGTATACAAGACCCTCCAGATCATCGGCATAGCTTGGATATAAGATATGCCGGTCAGAGAAAAGAAAGATTGGGTGAAGGCTGGAAAAGGATACGAATATTCTATGATAAATGGAGTTGCAGGAAAGATCACCCAGGTGTCTGAAATAAAATCACTCAAGGCAGTGGATGTGAAGGATTTAAAAACGGCATCCGCCGGAAAGCAATGACGAATCCTATCTACATGAGCATCGGTAAAGCAACATCGCTCCGTAGGGGAATCCTTGATAATCCCCTGGCTTTTTAGGGGACTATCCTTCTTGGAATCCTTGTGTGGAGAGTTCCGGAGCAACATGTTTGTGACGGAACAGAAACAGAACTAAGAGAAGGAAGAAAGGAAAGAGAGAAGAAGAGGATACCTGATCAGTCTTCGGTAGCGATTATAAAGGGAAGATATCTCGAATTTAAATTCAGAGTGATCCTAACCCTATCTCCTATTTATAATGATGATTTGCAGGGATTGTCACATCTGTGACGTAATTATCACAACGGCTAGTCCATGTGTAACGGCTAGTTATTCGGAATCGCCCGTTAGAGATAAGATCAAAACAAAATATAACTCGTCTATTTACAATTAACTCCTTATATTTTGGGGGCAATTGTTAGGGCTGGATTTTTATTATAGGTGATCCTTACACGTGATCCTAACCAGTGATCCTTGTTTCTTTGGCAGACAGCGATCCTCAGGAGGACTTCAGGATCAGGATCATGGGACATTATAGGATCCTCATACTAACGATCATCTTCGCTTAATGCAATGTTATTTTTGCAGGAATATCTAGCGGGATATGCTCTAGGCATCATGATCCAGGGACGCGTCTTCACAATTATGGCAAGAGCTTAATTGAAGAAAGACGTTGCACAGGATATGGAAACATGGCTTGATTCATGGGCAGCAATTTAGGCTAGATTGTCTTTATTTCTAAAGGGGTAATGAGCTGATAATTAGTCATTTTACCTAAAATAAGTCACCTACACTTGTATAAATACCCCTCTTCCTCATTCGGAAGAACACACACGACATACGACGCAACTCTCACACACTTAGACACCAAAAGCAATAGCGATCCTTGTACTCAGCTCATTATCATCCAAAGTTGTAATCATATTTTTCATATATTGAAGTTGGTGATCGGTAGTTGCCATCACCCGAGGTTTTTTATGCCGGAGATCATACATTGATCAAGGGCTTTTTCCTCGTATAAATCATCGTGTCTTTGCATCTTTTATCACAGAAGTGATCCTTTACTTTCATAATTAACCAAGCATCATACCCCGTTTACATAAAGTTTGGTTACATTATCCTTGTGTGATTTTTGACCAAAACAATACGTAGGATCCTAAATATAGCCAGTACGATGAGGTTGTCAGCCCCGAAAGTGGGTACTGGTCCCAAAGACGTGAACTATACCAGGATCATCGTGCGCTGCTGGCGGAAACTGGGGATAATCCCAAGGATAACTGGGGTTGGACCCAAGGATCTGTGGTGCTCTTGGAGATCTTTGACGATTTGCTGAAGATACCTGAACTTATCATAACTCAAATGGTTTGTGAGTAGAGGATGAAGGATACATGATCCTTATCCTTAGGTAAAAAGTAAGAAAATGCAATAGTTTTAGGATAAGCATATTACCAGAGTAAGGATCACTGATATCTCCGGGATCCTTCAAGGATACTTCAATGTAAGGATCACATGCATGAAGGATCATGTTCACATGAAATATTTCTTTAAGTGAACAGCATTCCAGGCTCTTGGTAACAAGTTTCCTTCCATGGTTAGCAACCTGTATGCCCCCTTTCCTGCTTCAGCTTCAATCAAGTAGGGACCTTCCCATTTTGGTGCTAGCTTCCCGTCAGCAGGATTGATAGTATTTTGAAATGCTTTTCTCAACACCATATCTCCGACTTGGAACTTCCTTATCCTGACATTATTGTTGTAGGTACCAGCCATTCTTTGTTGGTAGCTTGCCATCCTTATTCTAGCTAGATCCCTGATTTCCTCAATAGTATCCAAATCCTGAGCTAGGATTGCAACATTTTCTTCAGGATCACGAGCAATTGTTCTAGCAGTTGGGATCACCATCTCTGTTGGGATCACTGCTTCTGCCCCAAATACTAAAGAGAAAGGTGTTTGACCAGTGGCATTCTTGGGAGTTGTCCTATCAGCCCATAGCACATAAGGTAACTCCTCTGCCCATTTTCCTTTCTTGGATCCTACCTTCTTCTTCAGATTGTTGATGATGATCTTGTTGGATGATTCTGCTTGACCATTGGCTTGTGGGTGAACTGGTGTTGATGTGATCATCTTGATTCCCCAACTGTCACAAAAGTTAGTGGTTCTGCTTCCAATGAATTGGGAGCCATTATCACATACAATTTCAGAGGGAATGCCAAATCTAGTTATAATGTTTCTTTTAATGAAGGATATGACTTCCTTTTCTCTGACTTGAGCGAAGGCTTCAGCTTCTATCCACTTGGAAAAATAGTCAGTCATGGCAAGCATAAATACTTTTCCACCAGGTGCTTTAGGGAGCTTGCCAACTATATCCATTCCCCATCTCATGAATGGCCAAGAGGATGGTATTGGGTGTAAAAATTCAGCTGGCTGATGGAGGATATTGCTATGTCTTTGGCAAGGATCACACTTCTTAGCATACTGTATAGCATCCCTTTTCATGGTTGGCCAGTAGTATCCTGTTCTAAGGATCCTTGAGAATAATGCCCTGCCCCCAGTGTGGTTTCCGCAATCTCCTTCATGGAAATCTTTCAACACTTCCTCGATTTCAGGATCCTCGATACATCTCAAATATGGTCCTGCAAGGGATCGTTTATATAGCACATTATTTAGGATTGTAAATTGAGATACCTTGATACTGAAAGCTCTAGGATTTTCTCCCATTGGAATCTCTCCGTTTTGCAAGTATTTCATGATTGGTGGGATCCATGATCCTGAATAAGATTGAGCTTCTTCACTAGGGATTACTGCAGTATCCTCTTCTATTTCCATGGCCACTTGATTTTTAATAGCAGGAGCCAGGATGTGGATGATAGGGATACTTATGTCTTCTGGAATCTTCAAGGATGATCCTAGGTTGGCCAATGCATCAGCCCCTGTGTTCTCCTCCCTTGGTACCTGTGTCAAGCTGAAAGAAACAAAAGAGAGTGCCAATTCTTTGACTATCTCTAAATATTTGGTTAGTTTTTCGCCTTTAACAGCATAGGATCCGTTAAAGTGATTAGTGATCAATAATGAATCTACATATACTTTAAGATACTTTACCCCCATATCCTTAGCAATTTGTAAGCCAGCAATTAAGGCTTCATATTCAGCCTCATTGTTAGTTGCTTGGAACTCACAGGCTATGGAGTGGGGTATTATGTCCCCCTGTGGCGATTTTAGTAGGATCCCTAGCCCTGTGCCTTTGATATTTGAGGATCTGTCAGTGTGTAGTATCCAAGGATCCTTGGTTTCATCCAGCTGCTGGACCTCCAATTCTGCTTCTTTTTGTAGATCACTACTGAAATCAGCCACAAAGTCAGCTAGTGCTTGGGATTTAATAGCTGTTCTTGGTTCGTATCTTATATCATGGGCACTAAGCTTTACTGCCCACTTAGCCATTCTCCCTGACATATCTGGTTTCCTGAGGACATTCTTAATTGGAAAATTAGTTCTAACAACAATAGTATGGGTTTCAAAATAATGTCTTAACTTAGTCGATGCCATGATTAATGCAAGGATAAGTTTTTCGAGGTGTGAGTACCTGGATTCGGCATCAAGTAGACTTTTACTTACATAGTAGATAGGATATTGTGTACCTTCGTGATCCTTAACAAGAACAGCACTTACAGCGGTTGAGGATACCGCCAGATATAAGGATAACACATCTCCTTTTTCCGGTTTTGCTAATGCTGGTGCTGAGGACATATACTCTTTTAGGGCTTGTAAAGCATTCTCATGCTTCTCAGTCCATTCGAACTTCTTATTCTTCCTTAGGATATCGTAAAATTCTCTGCATTTCTCTGAGGATTTCGATATGAACCTGTTCAAAGCTGCTATCCTGCCTGTCAATCTTTGAACATCCTTGGCATTGGCAGGAGATTTGATATTTATTAATGCTTTGATTTGTTCCGGGCTTGCTTCAATGCCCCTCTGGGTTACCATGTATCCTAAGAACTTTCCTGCCTTAACACCAAAATGGCATTTTGAAGGATTAAGTTTCATGTTGTAACTATCAAGGATATCGAATGCTTCTTCTAAGTCCCTTAGGTGATCCTCAGCTTTCTTTGACTTGACCACCATATCATCTATGTACACCTCCATAGTTTTTCCAATTTGATCTTTGAACATCATATTTACCAGCCTTTGATATGTTGCACCTGCATTTCTTAGTCCAAAAGGCATGGCAATATAACAATATAAACCGGTTGGGGTCAAAAAGGCTGTATCCTCTTGGTCAGATGGTTCCATCTGGATTTGTTGGAACCCAGATGATGCATCCATAAAGGTCAACAGTTCATGCCCCGCTGTTGCATCCACCATGGAGTCAATGTGGGGTAATGGGAAAGGATCCTTGGGACATGCCTTGTTCAGATCAGTGAAGTCGACACATACCCTCCACTTTCCGTTTTTCTTTTGGACAACGACCACATTGGCTAACCATTTTGGATACTTTACCTCTCTGATCATACCTGCTCGAAGTAGTCTCTCTACTTCTTCTTGGATAATGGTATTCCTTTCTGGTGCAAACTTCCTCCTTTTTTGATGGATTGGTTTGATAGACCTGTCAATGCCAAGTTTGTGAGTAATAATATCCTTAGATATACCTGTCATATCTTCATGTTTCCAAGCAAAGGTAGATTTTCTTCTTTTGAGGAAGGATATCATGTCTTCTTTTATCTTGCCAAGGATCCCTGATCCGATATAGATTTTTGATTCAGGATCACTAGGATCCAAGAGGATTTCATCTACATCTTGTTCCCTTGCCTCCAAGACATTCCTTGGAGGATACTGTAATTGCTATTGCTCCCTTGGCTTCGAGGTTGGCTTCATAGATGAGGTATAACAATCCTTAGCCTCCTGCTGGTCACTATCGATCTTGATTATTCCCCATGGGCTAGGGAGCTTCACACATTGATGGTAGGTAGATGGGACTGCTTTCATATCATGTATCCAAGGCCTGCCAAGGATAACGTTGCAACAAGATAAACAGTCAATAACACAAAATTTTTGGTAATTATGTAATCCTTCCACGTAGATTGGGAGTTTGATGTCCCCCAGAGTTTTCTTCGTCTCCCCACTGAATCCTACAAGCACGGAGGATCTTGGTGTGATGTCTGATTCTGGGATTCCCATCTTCTTCAGGACATCAAGCTGGATAATGTTCACTGAGCTCCCTCCATCAATAAGGATCCTGCGGACAAAATGGTTAGAAATAAAGAGAGTGATAACTAAACTATCATGGTGAGGATCCTGAATGTTGATGCGATCATCCTCGTCAAATGTTATCATCTTCCCTTCTGAGACACTTGATGTTCTAATAGGCCTTTCTCCATTATCCATTTTTGATTCTTTTGCATGTCTTTTGGCCGCCAAGAAGGATATACCACAGATGTCTGATCCTCCGGATATAAAGTTGATCACTTGTGCATTTGCCGGAGGTGCTGGAGCTTTTTCGGGGATCCTTTCAGGATCCTGGGTCCTTTGCTTTTTTCTCCCCAATAACTCTTTTAGATGCCCCTTGCTTAGCAGGTATCCGATTTCTTTTCTTAAGGCTATGCAATCTTCAGTTAGATGCCCGAAATCCTCATGGTATGCACACCATTTGGACTTGTCTTTAGTCCCGGATGGTTTATCATTCTTCCTGGGCCATCTAGCTTTTTCACCTAGATTCTGCATTGCAAGGATCAGTTCATGATTATCAACGGAGAAACAATATTCTGAGATTGGAGGATAATCTTCATCATCCTCTTCCTGGTCAACAGCATGCACATTCTTGTTCTCATTTCTATGGTAGGATTTGAACTTGTTGCTTTTGAAGGAGGATCCTTGCTTATCTTGTTTTGAGGATCCTACTTGTCTCTCTTGGATCCTCTTGTCATCCTCTAGCCGGATAAACCTGAGTGCTCGAGTTCTTACTTCATCTAAATTCCTGCATGGTGTCATAACAAGATCATCATAGAATAATGAATCCTTAAGCAGTCCCATTTTGAAGGCTTCAACAGCCGTAGCCATATCCAAGTTGGGAATGTCCAAGGATTCTTTACTAAATTTAGTTATATAATCCCTTAATGATTCATTATGATTTTGAGTTATCCTGTACAAATCACTAGTTAATTTTTCAAATTTTCTACTACAAGAGAATTGGTTATTGAATAAATTAACTAAATTGGCAAATGAAGTAATAGAGTAAGGGGGAAGACTTAGCAGCCACTTAAGAGCTGATCCAGTAAGAGTGGATCCAAATCCTTTACATAGGCATGCTTCCTTCAATTTTTCTGGGATAGGATTGATCTCCATCCTCTCCCTGTATTGTGCTATATGCTCCTCAGGATCCGTTGTGCCATCATACAACTTCATGGTAGGGATATGGAACCTTTTGGGTACCTCTGCATCACAAATTGGTGGTGCAAAACGGGATACCTTGTGGCTTCCATCTGCAATCTCTGGGATAGGCTTGACTACCCCTGGAACACTTGAGATCATATCTTTTAGCTTCTGCAACTCCCTGGCCATAGCATGATTGGTACCTGTATCCTGCATGAATCCATGGTTAGTGGTAGGATAATTATTTAAAGTGTTACCTCCCATTGGGTTCAAGTTAGGGAATCCATATTGCTGGGATTCTGGAACAACGGAGGGACCAGTGGAAGCAATGGTCTGCATTGGAATGAAGTCCCCTTGATGGACATCTAGACTTCCTGTTTGCAAACTTTTTAGGGATCCTGGCATCTGTAAGGATCCTGGTGTCTGGGATGATCCTGGAACGAAGGAGGATCCTTGAACCTGGGATGATCCTGGAACAAAGGAGGATCCTTGAACCTGGGATGATCCTGGAACAAAGTAGGATCCTTGAAACTGCTGTGTCTCCGGATAGGCTCCCAAATTCCTGAAGGATCCCCTGTATTGAGGATAGGATCCTACAGGCTGAAAATGTGAGCCTGACGTCTGAGTCATTGCTGCCGAGTTGAGATGTGATCCTCTTGACTCCCCTATGATTTGCACGTCCGGGATCCCTGATAGCTGGGAAGTGATCATTGGAGTATCAAAACTCAAGGATTTGGGCATCAGTGGAGAATGATCCTCTGCCGCTTTCTTTTGTCTTTTGAGATCTCCAATTTCCCTGAGGATCCTTTCGTTAGTTTCATCTTGCCGCTGCATACGATCCTTCATCTGCAAAATTAAAGCAAATACATCACTAGTACTGGGAATAGAAGAATTCATAGCAGAAGAAGATAGAGGTTTAGAGAAAGTGGGAGTTGATCTCTTCTCAGTATTTTTCTGAGATCCTGCCGGCGGAGGAGGCAAGGTGATCTCTGATGAGGTGACTGCAGACATCGCCATGGACGTGTTCTTCAATGATGAAGCCATGTAACTCTTTCAAAATGATTTCGAACAAAAGATTTTCTTATGAATGAAGCACCAATTGCACCACGGTGGGCGCCAAACTGTTTTGGTCAAAAATCACACTAAGGATAATGCAACCAAACTTTATGTAAACGGGGTATGATGCTTGGTTAATTATGAAAGTAAAGGATCACTTCTGTGATAAAAGATGCAAAGACACAATGATTTATACGAGGAAAAAGCCCTTGATCAATGAATCATCTCCGGCATAAAAAACCTCGGGTGATGGCAACCACCGATCACCAACTTCAATATAACAAAAATATGATTACAACTTTGGATGATAATGAGCTGAGTACAAGGATCACTATTGCTTTTGGTGTCTAAGTGTGTGAGAGTTGCGTTGTATGTCGTGTGTGTTCTTCCGAATGAGGAAGAGGGGTATTTATACAAGTGTAGGTGACTTATTTTAGGTAAAATGACTAATTATCAGCTCATTACCCCTTTAGAAATAAAGACAATCTAGCCTAAATTGCTGCCCATGAATCAAGCCATGTTTCCATATCCTGTGCAACGTCTTTCTTCAATTAAGCTCTTGCCATAATTGTGAAGACGCGTCCCTGGATCATGATGCCTAGAGCATATCCCGCTAGATATTCCTGCAAAAATAACATTGCATTAAGCGAAGATGATCGTTAGTATGAGGATCCTATAATGTCCCATGATCCTGATCCTGAAGTCCTCCTGAGGATCGCTGTCTGCCAAAGAAACAAGGATCACTGGTTAGGATCACGTGTAAGGATCACCTATAATAAAAATCCAGCCCTAACACTTTCTTAATGCGATGCATTCTTCAGTTAGATGCCCGAAATCCTCGTGGTATGCACACCACTTTGACTTGTCTTTAGTCTCGGATGGTTTATCATTCTTTCTGGGCCACCTGGCTTTTTCTCCTAGATTCTGCATTGCAAGGATTAGTTCATGATTGTCAACAGAAAAACAATATTCAGAAATCGGAGGATAATCCTCATCATCCTCTTCTTGGTCAACAGCATGCACGTTCTTGTTGTCATTTCTATGGTAGGATTTGAATTTATTGCTCTTGAAGGAGGATCCTTGCTTCTCCTGTTTTGAGGATCCTACTTGTCTCTCCTGGATCCTCTTGTCATCCTCTAACCGGATGAACCTGAGTGCCCGAGTTCTTACTTCATCTAGGTTTCTGCACGGTGTCATAACAAGATCATCATAGAACAATGAATCCTTAAGCAGTCCCATTTTGAAGGCCTCAACAGCCGTGGCCATATCCAAGTTGGGAATGTCCAAGGATTCTTTACTGAATTTAGTTATATAATCCCTTAATGATTCATTATGACTTTGAGTTACCCTATATAAATCACTAGTTAATCTTTCAAATTTTCTACTACAAGAGAATTGATTATTGAACAAATTAACTAAATTAGCAAATGAAGTGATAGAGTAAGGGGGAAGACTTAGCAGCCATTTAAGAGCTGATCCAGTAAGGGTGGATCCAAATCCTTTACATAGGCATGCTTCCTTTAACTTTTCTGGGATTGGATTGATCTCCATCCTCTCCCTGTATTGTGCTATGTGCTCCTCAGGATCCGTTGTACCATCATACAGCTTCATAGTAGGGATATGGAACCTTTTGGGTACCTCTGCATCACAAATTGGTGGTGCAAAACGAGATACCTTATGGCTTCCATCTGCAATCTCTAGGATAGGCTTGACTACCCCTGGAACACTTGAGATCATATCCTTCAGCTTCTGTAACTCCCTGGCCATAGCATGATTGATACCTGTATCCTGCACGAATCCATGGTTAGTGGTAAGATAATTATTTAAGGTGTTACCTCCCATCGGGTTCAAGTTAGGAACATTGGTGTGGATCCATATTGCTGGGATTCTGGGATAATGGATGGACCAGTGGAAGCAATGGTCTGCATTGGAATAAAATCTCCTTGATGGACATCTAGGCTTCCTTTTTGCAAATTCTTCAAGGATCCTGGTATCTGTAGGGATTCTTGAATCTGGGATGATCCTGGGACGAAGGAGGATCCTTGAACCTGGGATGATCCTGGAACAAAGGAGGACCCTTGAACCTGGGATGATCCCGGAACGAAGGAGGATCCTTGAACCTGGGATGATCCTGGGACAAAGGAGGATCCTAAGCTCATGAAGGATCCCAAATGCTGGGCGTAGGATCCCGCCGGTTGGAAATATGATCCTGATGCCTGAGTCATTATTGCTGGGCTGAAATGCACTCCTCTTGATCCACCCATATATTGAATGTCTGGGACCTCTGATGGCTGAGAAGTAATCATTGGAGTATCAAAATTCAAAGATTTGGGCATTAGTGGGGAATGATCCTCTGCCGTTTTCTTTTGCCTTTTGAGATCTCCGATTTCTCTGAGGATCCTGTCATTAGTTTCATCCTGCTGCTGCATACGATCCCTCATCTGCAAAATCAAAGTAAACATATCACTAGTACTGGGAACAGAAGAAGTTAGAGCAGAAGATGATGGTTTAGAGGAGATAGAAGTTGGTCTCTTCTCAGCATTTTTCTGAGATCCAGCTGGTGGTGGAGGTAAAGGTGGAATGCCAGTAGATGAATTGACTGCCGACATCGCTGTGGATGTATTCTTCAATGATGAAGCCATGTAACTCTTTGAAATGATTTCGAACAGAAAGTTTTCTTATGAATGAAGCACCAATTGCCCCACGGTGGGCGCCAAACTGTTTTGGTCAAAAACACACAAGGATAATGCAACCAAACTCTAAGTAAACGGGGAATGATGCTTGGTTTGTTGAAAAAGTAAAGGATCACTTTAGTAAGAAATATGCAAGTGACACAAGGATTTATACGAGGAAAAAGCCCTTGATCAATGTATGATCTCCGGCATAAAAAACCTCGGGTGATGGCAACTACCGATCACCAAACTTCAATATAACAAAAAATGGTTACAACTTCGGATGATAATGAGCTGAGTACAAGGATCACTATAGTATCGAGTGTCTAAGCGTGTGAGAAATGTGTTGTGTGTCTTCCGAATGGGGAAGAGTGTTATATATACAAGTGTGAGTGACCTATTTTAGGTAAATAGACTAACAATCAGCTCATTACCCCTTTAGAAATAAAAGTAAATCTAGCCTATATTATCGCCCTTAAATCATGCCAAGTTTCCATATCCTCTACAACGTTCATCTCTGATTAAGCATATGCCAAAGTTGTAAAGACGCGTCCCTTGTTTGTGATGCTAAGAGTGGATCCTGCTAGACGTTCCTGCAAGATAACATTAAATTTAATGAAAACAACTGTTAGCATGAGGATCCCTATGATGGTCCGTGATCCTGATCCTGGAACTCTGCTGAGGTTCACTATCTGCCAAAGAAACAAGGATCACTGGTTAGGATCACATGTAAGGATCATGTGTTATAAAAATCCAGCCCTAACAGCTGCTAAGTCTTCCCCCCTACTCTATTACTTCATTTGCTAATCTAGTTAACCTGTTTAATAATCAATTTTCTTGTAGTAGAAAATTTGAACGTTTAACTAGTGATTTATATAGGGTAACTCAAGGTCAAAATGAATCACTTAGAGATTATATCACTAAGTTTAGTAAAGAATCCTTAGATATTCCTAACTTGGACATAGCCACGGCTGTAGAAGCCTTTAAAATGGGTTTACTTAGGGATTCATTATTCTATGATGATCTTGTTATGACCCCATGCAGGAATCTCGATGAAGTAAGAACCAGGGCCCTTAGGTTCATCCGATTAGAGGATGACAAAAGGATCCAGGAGAGACTAGCAGGATCCTCGAAACAGGAAAAGCAAGGATCCTATTTCAAGAATAACAAGTTTAAATCCTACAACAAGTCTGATAACCAGAATGTGCATGCAGTAGAACAAGAAGAGGATGATGAGGATTATCCTCCAATTTCTGAATACTGTTTTTCTGTTGATAACAATGAACTAATTCTTGCAATGCAGAATTTAGGTGAGAAAGCTAGGTGGCCAAGAAAAAGTGACAAACCAGCTGCCACAAAAGACAAATCAAAATGGTGTGCATACCACGAGGATTTTGGGCAACTCACCGAAGAGTGCATTGCACTAAGGAAAGAAATTGGTTACTTGTTAAGCAAGGGCACTTAAAGGAACTTTTGGGGCGAAAGAAGTCAAAAACCCAGGATCCTGAAAGGATCCCAGAAAAAGCTCCAGCTCCTCCAGCAGATGCACAAGTTATAAACTTCATATCCGGAGGATCAGACATTTGTGGTACTTCCTTTCCAGCAGCCAAAAGACATGCCAAGGAAACTGTTAGGGCTGGGTTTTTATAACACATGATCCTTACATGTGATCCTAACCAGTGATCCTTGTTTCTATGGCAGATAGTGATCCTCAGCAGAGTTCCAGGATCAGGATCACGGACCATCATAGGGATCCTCATGCTAACAGTTGTTTTCATTAAATTTAATGTTATCTTGCAGGAACGTCTAGCAGGATCCACTCTTAGCATCACAAACAAGGGACGCGTCTTTACAACTTTGGCATATGCTTAATCAGAGATGAACGTTGTAGAGGATATGGAAACTTGGCATGATTTAAGGGCGATAATATAGGCTAGATTTACTTTTATTTCTAAAGGGGTAATGAGCTGATTGTTAGTCTATTTACCTAAAATAGGTCACTCACACTTGTATATATAACACTCTTCCCCATTCGGAAGACACACAACACATTTCTCACACGCTTAGACACTCGATACTATAGTGATCCTTGTACTCAGCTCATTATCATCCGAAGTTGTAACCATTTTTTGTTATATTGAAGTTTGGTGATCGGTAGTTGCCATCACCCGAGGTTTTTTATGCCGGAGATCATACATTGATCAAGGGCTTTTTCCTCGTATAAATCCTTGTGTCACTTGCATATTTCTTACTAAAGTGATCCTTTACTTTTTCAACAAACCAAGCATCATTCCCCGTTTACTTAGAGTTTGGTTGCATTATCCTTGTGTGATTTTTGACCAAAACAGTTTGGCGCCCACCGTGGGGCAATTGGTGCTTCATTCATAAGAAAACTTTCTGTTCGAAATCATTTCAAAGAGTTACATGGCTTCATCATTGAAGAATACATCCACAGTGATGTCGGCAGTCAATTCATCTACTGGCATTCCACCTTTGCCTCCACCACCAGCTGGATCTCAAAAAAATGCTAAGAAGAGACCAACTTCTATCTCCTCTAAACCATCATCTTCTGCTCTAACTTCTTCTGTTCCCAGTACTAGTGATATATTTACTTTGATTTTGCAGATGAGGGATCGTATGCAGCAGCAGGATGAAACTAATGACAGGATCCTCAGAGAAATCGGAGATCTCAAAAGGCAAAAGAAAACGGCAGAGGATCATTCCCCACTAATGCCCAAATCTTTGAATTTTGATACTCCAATGATTACTTCTCAGCCATCAGAGGTCCCAGACATTCAATATATGGGTGGATCAAGAGGAGTGCATTTCAGCCCAGCAACAATGACTCAGGCATCAGGATCATATTTCCAACCGGCGGGATCCTACGCCCAGCATTTGGGATCCTTCATGAGCTTAGGATCCTCCTTTGGCCCAGGATCATCCCAGGTTCAAGGATCTTCCTTCCTTCCGGGATCATCCCAGGTTCAAGGATCCTCCTTTGTTCCAGGATCATCCCAGGTTCAAGGATCCTCCTTCGTCCCAGGATCATCCCAGATTCAAGAATCCCTACAGATACCAGGATCCTTGAAGAATTTGCAAACAGGAAGCCTAGATGTCCATCAAGGAGATTTTATTCCAATGCAGACCATTGCTTCCACTGGTCCATCCATTATCCCAGAATCCCAGCAATATGGATCCACACCCAATGTTCCTAACTTGAACCCGATGGGAGGTAACACCTTAAATAATTATCTTACCACTAACCATGGATTCGTGCAGGATACAGGTATCAATCATGCTATGGCCAGGGAGTTACAGAAGCTGAAGGATATGATCTCAAGTGTTCCATGGGTAGTCAAGCCTATCCCAGAGATTGCAGATGGAAGCCATAAGGTATCTCGTTTTGCACCCCCAATTTGTGATGCAGAGGTACCCAAAAGGTTCCATATCCCTACTATGAAGCTGTATGATGGTACAACGGATCCTGAGGAGCACATAGCACAATACAGGGAGAGGATGGAGATCAATCCAATCCCAGAAAAGTTAAAGGAAGCATGCCTATGTAAAGGATTTGGATCCACCCTTACTGGATCAGCTCTTAAATGGCTGCTAAGTCTTCCCCCTTACTCTATCACTTCATTTGCTAATTTAGTTAATTTGTTCAATAATCAATTCTCTTGTAGTAAAAAATTTTAAAGATTAACTAGTGATTTATATAGGGTAACTCAAAGTCATAATGAATCATTAAGGGATTATATAACTAAATTCAGTAAAGAATCCTTGGACATTCCCAACTTGGATATGGCCACGGCTGTTGAGGCCTTCAAAATGGGACTGCTTAAGGATTCATTGTTCTATGATGATCTTGTTATGACACCGTGCAGGAACCTAGATGAAGTAAGAACTCGGGCACTCAGGTTCATCCGGTTAGAGGATGAAAAGAGGATCCAGGAGAGACAAGTAGGATCCTCAAAACAGGAGAAGCAAGGGTCCTCCTTCAAGAGCAATAAATTCAAATCCTACCATAGAAATGACAACAAGAACGTGCATGCTGTTGACCAAGAAGAGGATGATGAGGATTATCCTCCGATTTTTGAATATTGTTTTTCTGTTGACAATCATGAACTAATCCTTGCAATGCAGAATCTAGGAGAAAAAGCCAGGTGGCCCAGAAAGAATGATAAACCATCCGGGACTAAAGACAAGTCAAAGTGGTGTGCATACCACGAGGATTTCGGGCATCTAACTGAAGAATGCATCGCATTAAGAAAGGAAATTGGATATCTGCTAAGCAAGGGACATTTGAAAGAATTGTTGGGAAGGAAAAAGCAAAAGACTCAGGATCCTGAAAGGATCCCTGAAAAAGCTCCAGCCCCTCCGGCAAACGCACAAGTGATCAACTTTATTTCCGGAGGATCAGACATCTGTGGTACATCCGTCTCAACGGCTAAAAGGCATGCAAAGGAAGCTAAAATGGATAATGGAGAAAGACCTATTCGAACATCAAGTGTCTCGGAAGGAAAAACGATAACGTTTGATGAGGATGATCGCATTAACATCCAGGATCCTCATCATGATAGTTTAGTTATCACTCTCTTTATCTCTAACCATTTTGTCCGCTGGATCCTTATCGACGGAGGAAGCTCAGTAAACATTATCCAGCTTGATGTTCTAAAGAAAATGGGTATCCCGGAATCAGACATCACACCAAGATCCTCCGTGCTTGTGGGATTCAGTGGAGAAACTAAGAAAACCCTGGGGGACATTAAACTCCCAATCTACGTGGAAGGATTACATAATTATCAAAAATTTTGTGTTATTGACTGTTTATCTTGTTGTAATGTTATCCTTGGCAGGCCCTGGATACATGATATGAAAGCAGTCCCATCCACTTACCATCAATGTGTGAAACTCCCTAGCCCATGGGGGATAATCAAGATCGACAATGATCAGCAGGAGGCTAAGGATTGTTATACCTCATCCATGAAACCAACCTCGAAGCCAAGGGAGCAATAGCAATTAAAGTATCCTTCAAGGAATGTCTTGGAGGCAAGGGAACAGGATGTGGACGAAATCCTTTTGGATCCTAGTGATCCTGAATCAAAAATCTATATCGGATCAGGGATCCTTGGTGTTAGGGCTGGATTTTTATAACACATGATCCTTACATGTGATCCTAACCAGTGATCCTTGTTTCTTTGGCAGATGGTGATCCTCAGCAGAGTTCCAGGATCAGGATCACGGACCATCATAGGGATCCTCATGCTAACAGTTGTTTTCATTAAATTTAATGTTATCTTGCAGGAACGTCTAGCAGGATCCACTCTTAGCATCACAAACAAGGGACGCGTCTTTACAACTTTGGCATATGCTTAATCAGAGATGAACGTTGTAGAGGATATGGAAACTTGGCATTATTTAAGGGCGATAATATAGGCTAGATTTACTTTTATTTCTAAAGGGGTAATGAGCTGATTGTTAGTCTATTTACCTAAAATAGGTCACTCACACTTGTATATATAACACTCTTCCCCATTCGGAAGACACACAACACATTTCTCACACGCTTAGACACTCGATACTATAGTGATCCTTGTACTCAGCTCATTATCATCCGAAGTTGTAACCATTTTTTTTATATTGAAGTTTGGTAATCGGTAGTTGCCATCACCCGAGGTTTTTTATGCCGGAGATCATACATTGATCAAGGGCTTTTTCCTCGTATAAATCCTTGTGTCACTTGCATATTTCTTACTAAAGTGATCCTTTACTTTTTCAACAAACCAAGCATCATTCCCCGTTTACTTAGAGTTTGGTTGCATTATCCTTGTGTGATTTTTGACCAAAACAGTTTGGTGCCCACCATGGGGCAATTGGTGCTTCATTCATAAGAAAACTTTCTGTTCGAAATTATTTCAAAGAGTTACATGGCTTAATCATTGAAGAATACATCCACAGCGATGTCGGCAGTCAATTCATCTACTGGCATTCCACCTTTGCCTCCACCACCAGCTGGATCTCAGAAAAATGCTGAGAAGAGACCAACTTCTATCTCCTCTAAACCATCATCTTCTGCTCGAACTTCTTCTGTTCCCAGTACTAGTGATATATTTACTTTGATTTTGCAGATGAGGGATCGTATGCAGCAGCAGGATGAAACTAATGACAGGATCCTCAGAGAAATCGGAGATCTCAAAAGGCAAAAGAAAACGGCAGAGGATCATTCCCCACTAATGCCCAAATCTTTGAATTTTGATACTCCAATGATTACTTCTCAGCCATCAGAGGTCCCAGACATTCAAGATATGGGTGGATCAAGAGGAGTGCATTTCAGCCCAGCAACAATGACTCAGGCATCAGGATCATATTTCCAACCGGCGGGATCCTACGCCCAGCATTTGGGATCCTTCATGAGCTTAGGATCCTCCTTTGTCCCAGGATCATCCCAGGTTCAAGGATCCTCCTTCGTTCCGGGATCATCCCAGGTTCAAGGATCCTCCTTTGTTCCAGGATCATCCCAGGTTCAAGGATCCTCCTTCGTCCCAGGATCATCCTAGATTCAAGAATCACTACAGATACCAGGATCCTTGAAGAAATTGCAAACAGGAAGCCTAGATGTCCATCAAGGAGATTTTATTCCAATGCAGACCATTGCTTCCACTGATCCATCCATTATCCCAGAATCCCAGCAATATGGATCCACACCCAATGTTCCTAACTTGAACCCGATGGGAGGTAACACCTTAAATAATTATCTTACCACTAACCATGGATTCGTGCAGGATATAGGTATCAATCATGCTATGGCCAGGGAGTTACAGAAGCTGAAGGATATGATCTCACGTGTTCCAGGGGTAGTCAAGCCTATCCCGGAGATTGCAGATGGAAGCCATAAGGTATCTCGTTTTGCACAACCAATTTGTGATGCAGAGGTACCCAAAAGGTTCCATATCCCTACTATGAAGCTGTATGATGGTACAACGGATCCTGAGGAGCACATAGCACAATACAGGGAGAGGATGGAGATCAATCCAATCCCAGAAAAGTTAAAGGAAGCATGCCTATGTAAAGGATTTGGATCCACCCTTACTGGATCAGCTCTTAAATTGCTGCTAAATCTTCCCCCTTACTCTATCACTTCATTTGCTAATTTAGTTAATTTGTTCAATAATCAATTCTCTTGTAGTAGAAAATTTGAAAGATTAACTAGTGATTTATATAGGGTAACTCAAAGTCATAATGAATCATTAAGGGATTATATAACTAAATTCAGTAAAGAATCCTTGGACATTCCCAACTTGGATATGGCCACGGCTGTTGAGGCCTTCAAAATGGGACTGCTTAAGGATTCATTGTTCTATGATGATCTTGTTATGACACCGTGCAGGAACCTAGATGAAGTAAGAACTCGGGCACTCAGGTTCATCCGGTTAGAGGATGACAAGAGGATCCAGGAGAGACAAGTAGGATCCTCAAAACAGGAGAAGCAAGGGTCCTCCTTCAAGAGCAATAAATTCAAATCCTACCATAGAAATGACAACAAGAACGTGCATGCTGTTGACCAAGAAGAGGATGATGAGGATTATCCTCCGATTTCTGAATATTGTTTTTCTGTTGACAATCATGAACTAATCCTTGCAATGCAGAATCTAGGAGAAAAAGCCAGGTGGCCCAGAAAGAATGATAAACCATCCGGGACTAAAGACAAGTCAAAGTGGGGTGCATACCACGAGGATTTCGGGCATCTAACTGAAGAATGCATCGCATTAAGAAAGGAAATTGGATATCTGCTAAGCAAGGGACATTTGAAAGAATTGTTGGGAAGGAAAAAGCAAAAGACTCAGGATCCTGAAAGGATCCCTGAAAAAGCTCCAGCCCCTCCGGCAAACGCACAAGTGATCAACTTTATTTCCGGAGGATCAGACATCTGTGGTACATCCTTCTCAGCGGCTAAAAGGCATGCAAAGGAAGCTAAAATGGATAATGGAGAAAGACCTATTCGAACATCAAGTGTCTCGGAAGGAAAAACGATAACGTTTGATGAGGATGATCGCATTAACATCCAGGATCCTCATCATGATAGTTTAGTTATTACTCTCTTTATCTCTAACCATTTTGTCCGCAGGATCCTTATCGACGGAGGAAGCTCAGTAAACATTATCCAGCTTGATGTTCTAAAGAAAATGGGTATCCCGGAATCAGACATCACACCAAGATCCTCCGTGCTTGTGGGATTCAGTGGAGAAACTAAGAAAACCCTGGGGGACATTAAACTCCCAATCTACGTGGAAGGATTACATAATTATCAAAAATTTTGTGTTATTGACTGTTTATCTTGTTGTAATGCTATCCTTGGCAGGCCCTGGATACATGATATGAAGGCAGTCCCATCCACCTACCATCAATGCGTGAAACTCCCTAGCCCATGGGGAATAATCAAGATCGACAGTGATCAGCAGGAGGCTAAGGATTGTTATACCTCATCCATGAAACCAACCTCGAAGCCAAGGGAGCAATAGCAATTACCGTATCCTCCAAGGAATGTCTTGGAGGCAAGGGAACAGGATGTGGACGAAATCCTTTTGGATCCTAGTGATCCTGAATCAAAAATCAATATCGGATCAGGGATCCTTGGCAAATTGAAAGAAGACATAATATCCTTCCTCAAAAGAAGAAAATCTACCTTTGCATGGAAACACGAAGATATGACAGGTATATCTAAGGATATTATCACTCATAAACTTGGCATTGACAGGTCGATCAAACCAATCCATCAAAAAAGGAGGAAGTTTGCACCAGAAAGGAATGCCATTATCAAGGAAGAAGTAGAAAGACTACTTCGAGCAGGTATGATCAGGGAGGTAAAATATCCAAAATGGTTAGCCAATGTGGTTGTTGTCCAAAAGAAAAACGGAAAGTGGAGGGTATGTGTCGATTTCACTGATCTGAATAAGGCATGTCCCAAGGATCCTTTCCCATTACCCCACATTGACTCCATGGTGGATGCGACGGCGGGGCATGAACTGTTAACCTTTATGGATGCATCATCTGGATTCCAACAAATTCAGATGGAGCCATCTGACCAAGAGGATACGGCCTTTATGACCCCAACCGGTTTATATTGCTATATTGCCATGCCTTTTGGACTAAGAAATGCAGGTGCAACATATCAAAGGCTGGTGAATATGATGTTCAAAGACCAAATTGGACAGACTATGGAAGTATACATAGATGATATGGTAGTAAAGTCAAAGAAAGCTGAGGATCACCTAAGGGACTTGGAGGAAGCATTTGATATCCTTGATAATTATAACATGAAGCTTAATCCTTCGAAATGTCACTTTGGTGTTAAAGCAGGTAAATTTCTAGGATATATGGTAACTCAGAGGGGCATTGAAGCAAGCCCGGAACAAATTAAAGCACTGATAAATATCAAGTCCCCTGCCAATGCTAAGGATGTGCAAAGGCTGACAGGCAGGATAGCAGCCCTAAACAGGTTCATATCAAAATCCTCAGAAAGATGTAAAGAATTTTATGATATCCTAAGGAAAAACAAGAAATTTGAATGGACTGAAAAACATTAGAATGCTTTACAAGCCCTTAAAGAATATATGTCCTCAGCACCAGCATTAATGAAACCCGGAAAAGGAGATGTGTTATCCTTATACCTGGCGGTATCCTCAACCGCTGTAAGTGCAGTCCTTGTTAAGGATCATGAAGGTACACAACATCCTATCTACTATGTAAGTAAGAGCTAACTTGATGCCGAATCCAGGTACTCACACCTTGAAAAACTTATTCTTGCATTAATTGTGGCATCAACCAAGTTAAGACATTATTTTGAAACCCATACTATTGTTGTTAGAACTAATTTTCCAATCAAGAATGTCCTCAGGAAACCAGAGATGTCCGGAAGGATGGCTAAGTGGGCAGTAAAGCTTAGTGCCCATGATATAAGATATGAGCCTAGAACAACCATTAAATCCCAAGCACTAGCAGACTTTGTGGCTGATTTCAGTAGTGATCTACAAAAGGAAGCAGAATTGGAGGTCCAGCAGCTAGATGAAACCAAGGATCCTTGGATACTACACACCGATGGATCCTCAAATATCAAAGGCACAGGACTCGGCATACTACTAAAATCGCCACAGGGGGACATAATACCCCACTCCATAGCCTGTGAGTTCCAAGCAACCAACAATGAGGCTGAATATGAAGCCTTAATTGCTGGTTTACAAATTGCTAAGGATATGGGGGTCAGATACCTTAAAGTATACGTAGACTCATTACTAATCACTAATCACTTTAATGGATCCTATGCTGTTAAAGGAGAAAAACTAACCAAATATTTAGAGATAGTCAAAGAATTGGCACTCTCTTTTGTTTCTTTCAGTTTAACACAGGTACCAAGGGAGGAAAATACAGAAGCTGATGCATTGGCCAATCTAGGATCATCCTTGAAGATCCCAGAGGATATAAGTATCCCCATCATCCATATCCTAGCTCCTACTATTGAAAATCAGGTGGCCATGGAAATAGAAGAGGATACTGCAATGATCCCTAGTGAAGAAACTCAATCTTATTCAGGATCATGGATCTCACCAATCATGAGATACTTACAACACGGGGAGATTCCTATGGGAGAAAATCCTAGAGCTTTCAGGATTAAGGTATCTCAATTCACAATCTTAAATAATGTATTATATAAGCGATCTCTTGCAGGACCATATTTAAGATGTATCGAGGATCCTGAAATTCAAGAAGTCTTGAGAGACATCCATGAAGGAGATTGTGGAAACCATACTGGGGGAAGGGCATTGTTCTCAAGGATCCTTAGAACAGGATACTACTGGCCAACTATGAAAAGGGATGCTGTAGAATATGCTAAGAAATGTGATCCTTGTCAAAGACACAGCAATATCCTTCATCAGCCAGCTGAATTTTTGCATCCAATACCATCCTCTTGGCCATTCATGAGATGGGGGATGGATATAGTTGGCAAGCTCCCTAAAGCACCTGGTGGAAAAGTATTTATGCTTGCCATGACCGACTACTTCTCCAAGTGGATAGAAGCTGAAGCTTTTGCTCAAGTCAGAGAAAAGGAAGTTATATCCATTATTAAGAGAAACATTATAACCAGATTTGGCATTCCCTCTGAAATTGTATGTGATAATGGTTCCCAATTCATTGGGAGCAGAACCACTAACTTTTGTGACAGTTGGGGAATTAAGATGATAACGTCAACACCAGTCCATCCACAAGCCAATGGTCAAGCAGAATCATCCAACAAGATCATCATCAACAACCTGAAGAAGAAATTAGGATCGAAGAAGGGGAAATGGGCAGAGGAATTGCCTTATGTGCTGTGGGCTGATAGGACAACTCCCAAGAATGCCACTGGTCAAACACCCTTCTCTTTAGTATTTGGGGCAGAAGCAGTGATCCCAACAGAAATGGTGATTCCAACTGCTAGAACAAGTACTCGTGATCCTGAAGAGAATGCTGCAAACCTCGCTCAAGACTTGGATACTATTGAGGAAATCAGGGATCTGGCTAGGATAAGGATAGCAAGCTACCAACAAAGAATGGCTGGTGCCTACAACAAAAATGTCAGGATAAGGAAGTTCCAAGTCGGGGATATGGTGTTGAGAAAAGCATTCCAGAACACCATCAATCCTGCTGACGGAAAATTGGCACCAAAATGGGAAGGCCCTTACTTGATTGAAGCCGAAGCAGGAAAGGGGGCATACAGATTGCTAACCATGGAAGGAAATTTGTTACCAAGAGCCTGGAATGCTATTCACTTAAAGAAGTATTTCATGTGAAGAGGATCCTTCAAGCATATGATCCTTACATTGGAAGCATCCTCGAAGGATCCCGGCGACATCAGTGATCCTTTACTTTGGTAAAGTCCTTATCTCAAAACTTTTCCATTTTCTTATTTTTACCTAAGGATAAGGATCACGTATCCTTCATCCTTCTTTCACGAGAATTTGAGTTCTGATAGTCCAGGTATCCTCAGCATATTATCGATAGTCTTCAAAAGCATCTCAGATCCTTGGGTTCAACCCCAGTTATCCTTGGGCTTGTCCCCAGTTTTCGCCTGTAGCGCACGATGATCCTGGTATACTTCACGTCTTTGGGACCAGTACCCACTTTAGGGGCTGACAACCTCATCGTACTGGCTATATCTAGGATCCTACGTATAATGGTAGACGTACCATACATCCGTTCCTAAGGTTTCTAACGTTTTCACGTTAGCTAAGGTTTTGACATTTTCATGTCACCAAGTTTGGATAGTCGCCAGTAAGGGCCATACTCCAGTTTACATATGATGTGCGTGTAGTGTAATATAATTTTAGATATATATTTAAGCCCTTTTTACACTTTTAGCCAAGTTTTAAATTTATAAAACACGATATTTACTAACACTAAACACACATATGGGCAAGTGCACCCATCGTGGACGTAGTATAGTGTTGGTAAGATACCGAGGTCGTCCAAGGACACAAGAGCTTTTAATACCGGTTTATCCTCAACGTCTAATCAAATCAAAAAGTTAGAAAAATGTTTTAAACTAAGAAAAATAAAAACTAACTAAATGCTGAAAAATAAAATAAAATAAAAACAGATAGACAAGATGAATCACTTGGATCCGACACGTGTATTAGTATAACCTTTGATTATTTTCGCACTTTTGCACTTGTTTAAGAGATTATCTTAGTTATTGTAGTAGGCCCCTTTTTCGGAGGTGACGTTACCCTCAACCCAGTAGTTTGAGTCAGCAAGGATACAATCCTAAAGGGTTGGATTATTGAAAGATAATGAATTAAGTTATTAATGCAAATTATGGTAGGCCCCGCTTTTGGCGGTGACGTTACCCTCGGCTAAGTAGTCTGAGTCAGCAGGGATACAGTCCTAAATAGCCGGGTTATAGTATTAATAGTAGTTAGCTTATGAGGGGGTCAAAGAGTTTGGATCCCCGCCATCCAATACCTATGGGCATTGAAGGAGATCCTACTAAATTTGACCCAGGTCCCAAGCAGGACCTCTAAACGCTGAACAAGGGCAAGACCTTTACCAAACCGTTCCCTTAACCCCCGACCAGGTAGCCAACATACCTCCATATAGACCGTGGAGATATGAATGGTGAAAATCTTTTATTTTATATAGACAGTAAAATAATGCCAAGACACCACGGACAAACGATAAGGAAAGATCACCTTCAACATAAGTAACTAGTTATTAAAGTCATTAATACAAAACCAAATAAAAAGTGCAAAAGATTAAAAATAAAAAGTATTATACTAAACACTTGTCTTCACCAAGTGATGTAAGAGACTTAGGCAAACATGGCCTTGATTGTCAAGAACTCTTACGATCAATCTTGGATCCCGAGACGACTCACACACTCTATGATGGACAATGGATGATGGTGGTGGATGATGGTGTTATGGTGGTGGTGGGTGGTGGATGAAGTGTGAGAGAGGTGGTGTGCCAAGGGATGAGAGAGAATGAAGCCAAGCTCCTCTATTTATAGGCTGAACAGAACGCTGGACACGGCCCCGTGTTCGCTGAACACGGCCCCGTGCCCGTCTGACATTCTCTCTCTTCATTAATTGTAATTGCGAATTACAATTAATGCGCCTGCTGTACTTTCAACACGCCCCCGTGTCCGCTGGGCACGGCCCCGTGGTGAGCAATGGAAGCTTCTACTGGTTTGTCTTTTCTGCTGCTTCCTGGGCACGCCCCCGTGTTCACTGAACACGGGGCGTGTTCAGACATCTGTTCTCTTCTCTTTGTCTTGGGAGGTGCCGTTGAGGGTCCGGGCAGTTTGCTTTTGTTCCTTTTCTTGTAATTATGATAGAATTAGGGGTCTTTTTGCTTCTTTTGTGATTTTGAGCTCATTTCATCCTGAAAATACAAAAGGAAGACAAAAACACTCTTTTTCCAACATTAGTACTTAAAAAGGGTTAGTTTTATGCCTTAATTGATGTGTTTTATATGTTGCATTTTACACACATCAAATACCCCCACACTTGAACTTTTGCTTGTCCTCAAGCAAAACTCTTTTAATGTGGCTTACACTCCCAAATGGAATAGGTAGAAGAGAAGTTTTTTTAACTTGTCCTAGAGTGTCGGGAATCCAAGGTTTGTATAGGTTCTATTTTTATTTTATTTACAATCTTATTCGTCATGGTTTATTTTGAACTTTTCATAAGATAAACTACTTAATTTGGCATAGCATGCCTTATTAAAATTCCATTTATATACAAGTTCACATACCTCACGGGAGATCACTCAATCACTCGGCCGAAGGTGTATATTTAAGTGAATCGCTCGAGAGCGGCACGGATTTACATTTTCCATATGCTTGCCAAGCGATCAATCCTCCTCCTTTTTAACTTTTACCTTTGTAAATATCAAGAGGTCTTTTGGGGTGAAGGCTTGGGTTTAAAGGTGGGTGGTTGGTTAGTGGTTAGTAAAAAGGGCGAAAATTGTAACAAGTGTCGGTTTTTCGTGAAATACCTTATTTTTGGTGACATTTATTTTTGAAGTATTTCTCCAAACAAGCTTTTTGTAGCTTATGTTTGTTTTTGACTTCAACATTTTTTTTTTTTTTTTTTTTTTTTTTTCGTCACGTAAAGGGTATGTTTATGAAAAACCGAGTATGTTACTAAAATAAAGGTGAAAAAAATGAAAAAGGTTTTTGGTGGGTAAAAAAAAATTGTTTTGGGGGTAATGAAATGAAAGGTTTAGGCTCAAAGGGGTTTTCTAGGGGGATTTTGGGTAGGTAAAAAAAATGAAAAATAATGGTTTTGAAAGAAAAATAGTTAGTCCTAATGCCTCCATCATTTACTTACTTGGGTTTAAGTTGGTAAGGACCGGGAATGTATCGTCGTGGCAAGTTCTAGATTTGTAAAAACCGAGCGGCTATTCACACAAGAAACGAAAAATGAGCATTTAATCTAAAATATGTGTATTTTTATGCTCAATAAAGGCTCAAAACTCACTTTTTTGTGGGAATGGGTTTTTAATGTGAACAAGCATATATAATCGAATTTTAGCTAGACTTGTTATACCGTTTCATAATTTTCTTATGTTAGTTCTTTTTATTACGACGCTATCGGTTGTAAGTTTGTAAAAATATAACCCTTTTATAACTTGTTATTCCCAACTTAAACTAAGACAAGTAAATAAATAAAAAAAAAATGAAAAAGTTTTTGAAAAAATTTGGGGTGTTTAGCGGTTCCAATAGAGTTTTGTGTAAGGCTTGTTTTAGGATTTTGCAAAATTCAATGTTTTAGCATCCCCCCACACTTAAATTACACATTGTCCTCAATGTGTTCCAAAAATAAGTTTTTCGGTTGATTAAAATGTGTAAAAGTGGGTTAAAAACAAGATTTTATGTTACTGGGTAGCTGAACACGGGGTGGTGTTGGCTGAGCACGGCCCTGTGTCCAGACTGCCAGTACCAAAAGTAAACAGAAGGCTGGGCACGGGGGCGTGTTCAGTGAGCACGGCCCCGTGTCCAGGTACCTGAACTGGGCATTTCTGCAGATTTTTGGGCACGGGGGCGTGTTGGGTGAGCACGGCCCCGTGCTGAACTTGCAGTAATGAAGAAAAATTGTCGAGAGGCTCTGTTTTTACGCATGGGATGTTGGTTCAAGCTTCCCTTAGTATCCTTCACCATCCCGAGTGTGTTTTATTCCTGCAAATTAAAACTAAACTAGAAAGCATAAAAGTTAAACTAATCTAAAACTAAGGATAGTTCCGCGGAATGCCTCCGTGGTGCGCCACGTTTATAAGGGTCCTTGGCTAGACCCTCCTTATCGGGTGGTTCAGGCTCATCTTCAATTAGGGGGTCATTATTGCCAAAAGGATATTTCATTGAGCGCTCAAGATCTATGCTCCTTTTGAATGCCCCTAATTGAAGAGGTAGATTGTTGTACTTCCGGTTTTTCAAAGCTTCATGAGTTTTTACAAAAGGCCGTCCCAACACTAGAGGAGCGTCATCAAGGATGACAAAGTCGGTTGGGATTACCATTTGATTTGTTTGAACCAAGATATCCTCAACTACACCGATTGATTTTATTATTTTCCGATTAGATAGAAAAATGGGTATTTGAAGTGGAGAAAAATCACTAATACTTAATTTTTCGAAAATGTAGTTTGGCATTAAATTAACACAAAGATCTTTATCAATTGTGATATTGCTAATAAATGAATTTTGAAAGAAACATGGAACCGGTGTAATGTTAATTTCAAAAGGATCTTCTTTTATTAGCGAGGTTTGATCATTAGTTAACTTAACACTTTCCATTTCTTCAATTTTAGCACTAGTGTTTAACTCTTTTAAAAACTTAGCATGAGGGGTTATTAAACAATTGTTTTCGAAAGTAGGTGACAAGAGAATAATTTCCTCTAAATTAGACTCTTCTTGAATTTTAACATTATCGGACTCACCATTTTCGTTGTTTAACTCATGTGTCTGTTTTTCACTTTCTTGTTCTTCCATTTTTACATTTTCAACTATCTCTACGTTATTATTACTTTTTAACTCTTCTCTCGCGCGGGATTCCTCTTCCCTTGCGCGAGATTCTTTTATGCAACGTTCGATAGTTTTAATGTGTTCTAATATCCTATTGGTTACTTCGGTGAGATTGAAAGAATTTGGATCCTCTAAGCTTGAATCCGGTTGTTCGATCCTTGGTTCCTCATAGTACTCATATGAAGTAGATGGTTCATACCATTGTTCTTCATTGTAAGTATATGATGGATAAGGGTCGAAACTTTGTTCTTCATAGTACTCATATGAGGTGGGTTGTTCACGCCATGGTTCCTCATAATAAGTGTATGAAGGTGGTGGCTCATATGTTGAATCTTCAAAGTATGAGTATGAAGGCTCATACCTTGGTTCATCAAAATACGAGTATGAGGGAGGAGGTTCATACCTTTGGTCTTCATAGGATGTGTATGAAGTCGATGGCTCGTACCTGGGCTCCTCATAATGGTTGTATGAATTGGATGGTTGATATGAAGTATTATATTGAACCGAGTGTGCATTACGACAATTAGTGCAATAATTACCCCTATAATCATCCTCATCATAGGTGTAGTTGTAATCTCTTGAGTATTGATCCATAGGAATCACTCAACAGACTACAACTGAGTCTCGGGACCAGAAAACAAAAATAAGACGGAAACAGAAGCTGGACACGGCCCCGTGTTGGGTGAACACGGCCCCGTGTTCAGGGACTGTATCTGGGCGTTTTAATTAAATTAACTGGTCACTTTGAGCACGGGGGCGTGTTGAGTGAACACGGCCCCGTGGTCAGACTCTGTATCTGGGTATCTACTCTAAAATATGCAGCACGGGGGCGTGTTCAGCGAGCACGGCCCCGTGTTCAAGCTACTGTAAATGCAAAAACTAAACTAAAATGCAGAAAAATGCGCGCGTTTTGAAAAACTGATTAGGCCGTCGATTTTAAGCTTTCTTAAAATCCTTGTGTCCCCGGCAGCGGCGCCAAAAACTTGATGTGCGTGTAGTGTAATATAATTTTAGATATATATTTAAGCCCTTTTTACACTTTTAGCCAAGTTTTAAATTTATAAAACACGATATTTACTAACACTAAACACACATATGGGCAAGTGCACCCATCGTGGACGTAGTATAGTGTTGGTAAGATACCGAGGTCGTCCAAGGACACAAGAGCTTTTAATACCGGTTTATCCTCAACGTCTAATCAAATCAAAAAGTTAGAAAAATGTTTTAAACTAAGAAAAATAAAAACTAACTAAATGCTGAAAAATAAAATAAAATAAAAACAGATAGACAAGATGAATCACTTGGATCCGACACGTGTATTAGTATAACCTTTGATTATTTTCGCACTTTTGCACTTGTTTAAGAGATTATCTTAGTTATTGTAGTAGGCCCCTTTTTCGGAGGTGACGTTACCCTCAACCCAGTAGTTTGAGTCAGCAAGGATACAATCCTAAAGGGTTGGATTATTGAAAGATAATGAATTAAGTTATTAATGCAAATTATGGTAGGCCCCGCTTTTGGCGGTGACGTTACCCTCGGCTAAGTAGTCTGAGTCAGCAGGGATACAGTCCTAAATAGCCGGGTTATAGTATTAATAGTAGTTAGCTTATGAGGGGGTCAAAGAGTTTGGATCCCCGCCATCCAATACCTATGGGCATTGAAGGAGATCCTACTAAATTTGACCCAGGTCCCAAGCAGGACCTCTAAACGCTGAACAAGGGCAAGACCTTTACCAAACCGTTCCCTTAACCCCCGACCAGGTAGCCAACATACCTCCATATAGACCGTGGAGATATGAATGGTGAAAATCTTTTATTTTATATAGACAGTAAAATAATGCCAAGACACCACGGACAAACGATAAGGAAAGATCACCTTCAACATAAGTAACTAGTTATTAAAGTCATTAATACAAAACCAAATAAAAAGTGCAAAAGATTAAAAATAAAAAGTATTATACTAAACACTTGTCTTCACCAAGTGATGTAAGAGACTTAGGCAAACATGGCCTTGATTGTCAAGAACTCTTACGATCAATCTTGGATCCCGAGACGACTCACACACTCTATGATGGACAATGGATGATGGTGGTGGATGATGGTGTTATGGTGGTGGTGGGTGGTGGATGAAGTGTGAGAGAGGTGGTGTGCCAAGGGATGAGAGAGAATGAAGCCAAGCTCCTCTATTTATAGGCTGAACAGAACGCTGGACACGGCCCCGTGTTCGCTGAACACGGCCCCGTGCCCGTCTGACATTCTCTCTCTTCATTAATTGTAATTGCGAATTACAATTAATGCGCCTGCTGTACTTTCAACACGCCCCCGTGTCCGCTGGGCACGGCCCCGTGGTGAGCAATGGAAGCTTCTACTGGTTTGTCTTTTCTGCTGCTTCCTGGGCACGCCCCCGTGTTCACTGAACACGGGGCGTGTTCAGACATCTGTTCTCTTCTCTTTGTCTTGGGAGGTGCCGTTGAGGGTCCGGGCAGTTTGCTTTTGTTCCTTTTCTTGTAATTATGATAGAATTAGGGGTCTTTTTGCTTCTTTTGTGATTTTGAGCTCATTTCATCCTGAAAATACAAAAGGAAGACAAAAACACTCTTTTTCCAACATTAGTACTTAAAAAGGGTTAGTTTTATGCCTTAATTGATGTGTTTTATATGTTGCATTTTACACACATCAACATACGATCCTTGGGCTTGTCCCCAGTTATCCTTTGGGCTTGTCCCCAGTGATCCTTTGGGCTTGTCCCCAGTTATCCTTTGGGCTTGTCCCCAGTGATCCTTTGGGCTTGTCCCCAGTTATCCTTTGGGCATGTCCCCAGCTATTAATTTATCTTTTACATTGGCTTAGTCCCAAGTTATGTTCCATTTTTCAGGTTTTCGAAGTTAAACAAATAAGGATCCTTAATCCTTATTATCCGTTAAAATTTCACTTATGGTTATCTTGATTAAAGGTTAGGATCCTAACTTGGATTCTCAGGTATGATCCTTGACTATTTTGATTATACTTGTTATTTTGAATAACCCTTACACTTTGACAACTAAACCTATGATCCTCGATCATAAACTATTTTTGAAAATTTTTCGATTACAGGATATTTGATCCAGGATCATATCCTAAAATGATTGAACATGATTTGCTTAACAATTGGAAAATAAAAGGATAAACAAAGGATAACAACACGAGATAAGCCAGAAAGATTAGAGTTATTTTATTAACAAAGGATTTTAAACCCTTTCAAAAGTTGTCAAAATTGCCAACCCACGTTTCTACCAGCAAAACGTGGCCCGTCCACATGGGTTGGCAAAGGGTGTCCATTGTTTATGCGGTCATAGCAGGTGCAGGAAAGTAAGAGCGGCAGGATCACAAAGGCTTCATCCCCCAAACAGAGGATCCCTCCACCATTTGCGATCCTACCTATTGTCCAAAGGATCCAGGATCCTTAACCCTAAAAACTATGGTTTGAGTTACAGACCATAAATTGTTTCAAAACACCAACAACCACAAAAACCACTACCAAATTTTAAAAAAAATTGGGCTCCGGCCAAGTCTCGAAATATCCATCATCGCCCAATTCAGCAGCTCAAACCTTTGCTGCTCCATCACCACCAGCTCCACTTGCTTCCCCCTGATCCTTGCCAGCATCACCACCTTCAAGCATAGGGATCTCCTCGGCCTCATCATCATCCTCCAACTCTGCTAACCTTGCCTTCCAGCCCTCCACATCCCATGTGCTCTTGTCAAAAGCAGGATCCTGAGCCTCCGCAGCCATCTGCAATTGGATCCTATACATAGCTATTGCGGCGGAGACCTTGGCATCCTGGGTGATCTCCTGCTTCTCACAATCCATGTTGATCAGCATTTGAGCAGCTTCATCCTTGGTAGCCCGGAGTTCCTTCTCAAGATCAGCTATCTTGAGATCCTTCAGCACGCCCATTTGTTGGAGGTCGGCGATTTGGCGGTCCTGATCCTCAACATGGCCAAGATAGGTTTCTATTTCAGCAAGTTTCTGCAGAAAGGGAAAAGATAAGTTCAGGACCAGGTGATCCTCAAACAAGCAGGATCTACAATCAGGATATACAAGCAAGAGCAATGATCCTTACTTCATTAACATAATCAAGAAACTGTTGGCGGAGCAGGGGAAATCCTTGAAGATCCTCAGAAGCCTTTCTCTTCTTTCCCTTACCCCTAATAGGTGCTTTAGGGGCTGAAGCAGATGGACTAGCAGCAGGGGTCTTCTTCCTTGTAGACTTTACATTAGCAAGATCATCAATACCAAACTTGGAGGCAGACTTGACAGATTTCCCAGCACCTACACAATCAAAATAAGATAAGTACTTTAACTAATTTAAAAAATCTTACATAGAACTACTTTTTAAATGAGGATACTTACTTGACATTGTGGCAGATGTGGAGGATACTTATTGTGAATCTTGAATGGCAACTTGAAAACTTCTGGTCTCAGGATCAAGCTTTTTGAAGGCTAGAACTCTTTCTCTTGCAGCAGGAGTCAACTTGAGATGAGCAACAGATATGGCTGCACAAAAAACAGAATATTAGTGATCCTCAAGGAACAAGTCTGATGGTGATCCTTCCAGGATCCTCTATCCTACCATGAGTAGCCCACTCCTTGGGCAGATCCTTCCCATTAGGGATGGTATCCCTCCTAACGAAGAAAAATCGTCGCTTCCAATTCATGTCATTCTTGGTGACCTTAAGAACAGGATGATCCTCCCCAGCTTTCCGTTTGAACAAATATCGGCAGGATCCAAACGTTGTGAGATCATACATCTCAGACAGCTCCGCCATTCCTAGGTCGATCCCTTCTTGCTCAATGATCCTTTCAAGGGTATTCAAAACCCTCCAGATCATCGGCATGGCTTGGATGTAAGATATGCCGGTCAGGGAAAAGAAAGATTGGGTGAAAGCTGGAAAGGGATACGTATAGCCTATAGTGAATGGAGTAACAGGAAAAGCTACCCAAGTATCGGAGACAAAGTCACTTAAAGCAGTGGGAGTGGAAGATTTAAAGATAGCAGTCGCCGGAAAACAATGACGAATTCTATCAATATGAACATCGGTGAAACAACACCTCTTATGGGGAGAATCCTTGATGATCCCTTGACCCTTCAAGGGACTATTCTTGTTAGGATCCTTATGAGGGGAGTTCCGTAGCAGCATACTTGCAGAATGTTGAAGAGAAACAAAGAGAAAGAAAAAACAGAGTAAGAGAAGGAAGGAAAGAGGAAGAATACCTGATTGATCTTCGGACGAGATTATAAAGGGAGTATCTCTCGAATTTAAATGCAAATTGATCCTAACTCTATCTCCTATTTATAATGATGATCTGCAGGGCTGTCACTTCTGTGACGTAAGGGTTGCAATGGCTAGTCCGACTCCAACGGCTAGTTATCCGATTAGCTCGTTGCGGATAAGATCAAGCAAAATATAACTCACTTATTTACAATATCACTCCTTATATTTTGGGGGCAATTGTTAGGGCTGGATTTTTATAACACATGATCCTTGCATGTGATCCTAACCAGTGATCCTTGTTTCTTTGGCAGATAGTGATCCTCAGCAGAGTTCCAGGATCAGGATCACGGACCATCATAGGGATCCTCATGCTAACAGTTGTTTTCATTAAATTTAATGTTATCTTGCAGGAACGTCTAGCAGGATCCACTCTTAGCATCACAAACAAGGGACGCGTCTTTACAACTTTGGCATATGCTTAATCAGAGATGAACGTTGTAGAGGATATGGAAACTTGGCATGATTTAAGGGCGATAATATTGGCTAGATTTACTTTTATTTCTAAAGGGGTAATGAGCTGATTGTTAGTCTATTTACCTAAAATAGGTCACTCACACTTGTATATATAACACTCTTCCCCATTCGGAAGACACACAACACATTTCTCACACGCTTAGACACTCGATACTATAGTGATCCTTGTACTCAGCTCATTATCATCCGAAGTTGTAACCATTTTTTTTATATTGAAGTTTGGTGATCGGTAGTTGCCATCACCCGAGGTTTTTTATGCCGGAGATCATACAGTGATCAAGGGCTTTTTCCTCGTATAAATCCTTGTGTCACTTGCATATTTCTTACTAAAGTGATCCTTTACTTTTTCAACAAACCAAGCATCATTCCCCGTTTACTTAGAGTTTGGTTGCATTATCCTTGTGTGATTTTTGACCAAAACACTTGGCAAATTGAAAGAAGACATAATATCCTTCCTCAAAAGAAGAAAATCTACCTTTGCATGGAAACATGAAGATATGACAGGTATATCTAAGGATATTATCACTCATAAACTTGGCATTGACAGGTCGATCAAACCAATCCATCAAAAAAGGAGGAAGTTTGCACCAGAAAGGAATGCCATTATCCAGGAAGAAGTAGAAAGACTACTTCGAGCAGGTATGATCAGGGAGGTAAAATATCCAAAATGGTTAGCCAATGTGGTTGTTGTCCAAAAGAAAAACGGAAAGTGGAGGGTATGTGTCGATTTCACTGATCTGAATAAGGCATGTCCCAAGGATCCTTTCCCATTACCCCACATTGACTCCATGGTGGATGCGACGGCGGGGCATGAACTGTTAACCTTTATGGATGCATCATCTGGATTCCAACAAATTCAGATGGAGCCATCTGACCAAGAGGATACGGCCTTTTTGACCCCAACCGGTTTATATTGCTATATTGCCATGCCTTTTGGACTAAGAAATGCAGGTGCAACATATCAAAGGCTGGTGAATATGATGTTCAAAGACCAAATTGGACAGACTATGGAAGTATACATAGATGATATGGTAGTAAAGTCAAAGAAAGCTGAGGATCACCTAAGGGACTTGGAGGAAGCATTTGATATCCTTGATAATTATAACATGAAGCTTAATCCTTCGAAATGTCACTTTGGTGTTAAAGCAGGTAAATTTCTAGGATATATGGTAACTCAGAGGGGCATTGAAGCAAGCCCGGAACAAATTAAAGCACTGATAAATATCAAGTCCCCTGCCAATGCTAAGGATGTGCAAAGGCTGACAGGCAGGATAGCAACCCTAAACAGGTTCAGCAGCTAGAAGAAACCAAGGATCCTTGGATACTACACACCGATGGATCCTCAAATATCAAAGGCACAGGACTCGGCATACTACTAAAATCGCCACAGGGGGACATAATACCCCACTCCATAGCCTGTGAGTTCCAAGCAACCAACAATGAGGCTGAATATGAAGCCTTAATTGCTGGTTTACAAATCGCTAAGGATATGGGGGTCAGATACCTTAAAGTATACGTAGACTCATTACTAATCACTAATCACTTTAATGGATCCTATGCTGTTAAAGGAGAAAAACTAACCAAATATTTAGAGATAGTCAAAGAATTGGCACTCTCTTTTGTTTCTTTCAGTTTAACACAGGTACCAAGGGAGGAAAATACAGAAGCTGATGCATTGGCCAATCTAGGATCATCCTTGAAGATCCCAGAGGATATAAGTATCCCCATCATCCATATCCTAGCTCCTGCTATTGAAAATTAGGTGGCCATGGAAATAGAAGAGGATACTGCAATGATCCCTAGTGAAGAAACTCAATCTTATTCAGGATCATGGATCTCACCAATCATGAGATACTTACAACACGGGGAGATTCCTATGCGAGAAAATCCTAGAGCTTTCAGGATTAAGGTATCTCAATTCACAATCTTAAATAATGTATTATATAATCGATCTCTTGCAGGACCATATTTAAGATGTATCGAGAATCCTGAAATTCAAGAAGTGTTGAGGGACTTCCATGAAGGAGATTGTGGAAACCATACTGGGGGCAGGGCATTGTTCTCAAGGATCCTTAGAACAGGATACTACTGGCCAACTATGAAAAGGGATGCTGTAGAATATGCTAAGAAATGTGATCCTTGTCAAAGACACAGCAATATCCTTCATCAGCCAGCTGAATTTTTGTATCCAATACCATCCTCTTGGCCATTCATGAGATGGGGGATGGATATAGTTGGCAAGCTCCCTAAAGCACCTGGTGGAAAAGTATTTATGCTTGCCATGACCGACTACTTCTCCAAGTGGATAGAAGCTGAAGCTTTTGCTCAAGTCAGAGAAAAGGAAGTTATATCCTTTATTAAGAGAAACATTATAACCAGATTTGGCATTCCCTCTGAAATTGTATGTGATAATGGTTCCCAATTCATCGGGAGCAGAACCACTAACTTTTGTGACAGTTGGGGAATTAAGATGATAACGTCAACACCAGTCCATCCACAAGCCAATGGTCAAGCAGAATCATCCAACAAGATCATCATCAACAACCAGAAGAAGAAATTAGGATCCAAGAAGGGGAAATGGGCAGAGGAATTGCCTTATGTGCTGTGGGCTGATAGGACAACTCCCAAGAATGCCACTGGTCAAACACCCTTCTCTTTAGTATTTGGGGCAGAAGCAGTGATCCCAACAGAAATGGTGATTCCAACTGCTAGAACAAATACTCGTGATCCTGAAGAGAATGTTGCAAACCTAGCTCAAGACCTGGATACTATTGAGGAAATCAGGGATCTGGCTAGGATAAGGATGGCAAGCTACCAACAAAGAATGGCTGATGCCTACTGTTTTGGTCAAAAATCACACAAAGATAATGTAACCAAACTTTATGTAAACGGGGTATGATGCTTGGTTAGCTATGAAAGTAAAGGATCACTTCTGTGATAAAGATACAAAGACACAATGATTTATACGAGGAAAAAGCCCTTGATCAATGTATGATCTCCGGCATAAAAAACCTCGGGTGATGGCAACTACCGATCACCAACTTTAATATAATAAAAATGTAGTTACAACTTCGGATGATAATGAGCTGAGTACAAGGATCACTGAGTGTCTAAGTGTTGAGAGTTGTGTCGTATGTTGTGTGTGTTCTTCCGAATGAGGAAGAGTGGTATTTATACATGTGTAGGTAACTTATTTTAGGTAGATAGACTACTAATCAGCTCATTACCCCTTTAGAAATAAAGATAATCTAGCCTAAATTGTTACCCATTAATCAAGCTAAGTTTCCATATCCGGTACAACGTCTATCTCCAATTTAGCTCTTGCCATATTTGTGAAAACGCGTCCCTGGATCATGATGTGTAGGGCATATCCTGCTAAGTGTTCCTGCAAAACAATTTTGTAACAAGTGGAAGTGACCGTTAGTGTAAGGATCACCATATCGTCCCATGATCCTGATCCTGAAGTCTGGCTGAGGATCACTATCTGCCAAAGAAACAAGGATCACTGGTCAGGATCACGTATAAGGATCATTTATAGTAAAATCCAGCCCCAACAATTGCCCCCAAAATATAAGGAGTTAATTGTAAATAGATGAGTTATATTTTGTTTTGAGCTTATCTCTAACGGACGATTCCGATTTACTAGCCGTTGCACATGGACTAGCCGTTATGATATTTACGTCACTGATGTGACAATCCCTGCGAATCATCATTATAAATAGGAGATAGGGTTAGGATCATTTTGTATTTAAATTCGAAGTATCTCCCTTTATAATCGTCACCGAAGGCTTGATCAGGTATCATCTTCTTCTTTCTCTTCTTTGCTCTGTTCTTTCTTACTTTTACCCTGTTTTCGTCTCGAACATGCTTCTTCGGAATTCACCGCACAAAGGCTCTAAGAAGGATAGTCCTTTAAAAAGCCAGGGGATTATCAAGGATTCTCCTATGGAGAGGTGCTGTTTTACCGATATCCAGATAGACAAGATTCGCCATTGCTTCCCGGCGAATGTTGTTTTTAAGTCTTTTGATCCTACTGCTTTGAGTGATTTTGTTTCGGACACTTGGGTGGCCTTTCCTGCTACTCCTTTCCTCATCGGGTATTCATATCCTTTTCCGACATTTACCCAATCTTTCTTTTCTCTTACCGGCATCTCATATATCCAAGCTATGCCGATGATCTGGAGGGTTCTATATACCTTCGAGAGGATCATCGAGCAAGAAGGGATTGATCTGGGGATGGCAGAGCTGGCCGAGCTCTATGATCTTACTACGTTTGGTTCCCACCGGTATCTGCTGAAACGGAAAGCTGGGGAGGATCACCCTATTTTCAAAGTGACCAAGAATGATACCAACTGGAAACGTCGATTTTTCTTTGTTAAGAGGGATTCCATCCCGGATGGGAAGGATCTGCCCAAGGAATGGGCCACTCATGGTAGGGTAGAGGATCCTTGAAGGATCACTATCAGTCCTGTCTCATCTGATGAGGATCACTAATGTCTTTTCTTTTTTGTTTTTTTATGCAGCTATCTCCGTTGCTCACTTAAGGTTGAGCGCTGCTGCCAAAGAGAGAGTGTTAGCTTTCAAGAAGCTTGATCCTGAAGTTCGAAGCTTCCAGATTATTATCCGAGATTCTCAAGAGATATCTTCTGCGTCTGCCACAATGTCAAGTAAGTATCCTCATAAAAAATAAGTTTTATGTGAAAGTATTTAATTTAACAAGGGAACTTATCTTGTTTTTGAATTGTGTAGGTGCCGGAAAATCTGCCAGGTCTGTTAAATCTGCCTCCATGTTTGGGATAAGTGACCTTGCCAATGTCACGTCCTCGAAGAAGAAGGCTCCTGCTGCCAGCCCTTCAGTCTCAGCCCCTAAAGCACCTGCCCGAGGCAAAGGGAAAAAGAGGAAGGCTTCAGATGACCTTCAGGGATTTCCTCTTCTCCGTCAGCAATTCCTTGACTATTTTGATGAGGTTAGGATCACTGCCCCTGTTAATTGTCTTCGACTAGTCCGAGGATCACATGTGTCTGATGTTGCTTTCCTGTTGTCTTCTTTAGAAATTCTCCGAAATGGAGACTTACGTCAATCAGGTTGAGGATCAGGATCGTCAAATTGCTGACCTTCAACAGACGTGTGGGCTGAAGGATCTTAAGATTGCCGATCTTGAGAAAGAGATCCGGACAGTCAAAGATGAGGCTGTTAAAGCGTTGATCAAGTTCGATTATGAGAAGCATGACATTACCCAAGACGCTAAGGTCTCTGCCGCGGTAACCATGTACAAGATACAACTGCAGATGGCTACGGAGGCTCAGGATCCTTCCTTTGACAGGAGCACATGGGATGTTGAGGGCTGGAAGGCAAGGTTAGCAGAGTTGGAAGATGATGATGATGCTGAGGACATCCCAATGTTGGAGGGAGGTGATGCTGACAAGGATCAGGGTGGAGAAGCTGGTGGTGATGGAGCAGCGAAGAAGTAAGCTGCATGATTGGGCGATGATGGATATTTCGAGACTAGGCCGGAGCCCAATTTTTTAGGATTGGTAGTGGTTTTTTGTGGTTGTTGATATTTGAAACAATTATGGTCTGTAATCTCTGAACAATAGTTTCTTAGGGTTAAGGATCCTGGATCCTTTGAACAATAGGTAGGATTACACATGGTGGAGGGATCCTCTGTTTGGGGGATGAAGCCGTTGTGATCCTGCCGCCTTTTAATTTCCCTGCAATACTTTTGAACCTATTATCATGGACACCCTTTACCTACCCCAGCGGACGGGCCACGTATTGCTGGTAGATGCTTTGGGTAGGTAATTTTGACAACTTTTTGAAAGGGTTAAAGATCCTTTTGTTTAATAAATAAAATCTTAAACTTTTGTCGCTTATCTTGTGTTATTATCCTTTTTGATTTTCAATTGTTTTGACACATGTTTGTTTGAAAAGTTGAGCAAATTATGTTTAAGAAATTTAGGATATGATCCTGGATCAAATATCCTATAATCGAAAGTTTTCAAGATAGTTTATTTTAAGGATCATAGATTCAGTTGTCAAGGTCTAAAGGTTATTCAAATGAATAATGAAATTAAAAGTAGTTAAGGATCATACCTGAGGATCCAAGTTAGGATCCTAACCTTTAATCAGGATAACCATAGGTAAAAATCTTAATGAACAATAAGGATTAAGGATCCTTAATTGTTTAACTTCGAAAACCTGAAAAATGGAGTATAACTTGGGACTAAGCCAATATAAAAGATAAGTTAGTAACTAGGGACAAGCCCAAAGGATATCTGGGGACAAGCCCAAAGGGTAACTGAGAATGATCCCGGAGGATCACTGGGGACAAGCCCATAGGATAACTGGGGACAAGCCCAAAGGATCGTATGTAAACTGGAGTATGGCCCTTTCTGGCAACTATCCAAACTCAGTGACATGAAAATGTCAAAACCTTAGCTAACGTGAAAACGTTAGAAACCTTAGGAACGGATGTATGGTGCGTCCACCATTATACGTAGGATCCCAAGTATAGCCAGTACGATGAGGTCGCCAGCCCCGAAAATGGGTACTGATCCCAAAGACATGAACTATATCAGGATCATCGTGCGCTGCTGGCGGAAACTGGGGATAATCCCAAGGATAACTGAGGTTGGACCCAAGGATCTGTGGTGCTCTTGGAGATCTTTGACGATTTGCTGGAGATACCTGAACTATCATAACTCAAATGGTTTGTGAGTAGAGGATGAAGGATACATGATCCTTATCCTTAGGCGAAAAGTAAGAAAATGCAATAGTTTTAGGATAAGCATATTACCAGAGTAAAGATCACCGATATTTCCAGGATCCTTCAAGGATATTTCACACGCAAGAAGGATCATGTTCACATGAAATATTTCTTTAAGTGAACAGCATTCCAGGCTCTTGGTAACAAGTTTCCTTCCATGGTTAGCAACCTGTATGCCCCCTTTCCTGCTTCAGCTTCAATCAAGTAGGGACCTTCCCATTTTGGTGCTAGCTTCCCGTCAGCAGGATTGATAGTATTTTGAAATGCTTTTCTCAACACCATATCTCCAACTTGGAACTTCCTTATCCTGACATTCTTGTTGTAGGCACCAGCCATCCTTTGTTGGTAGCTTGTCATCCTTATTCTGGCTAGATCCCTGATTTCCTCAATAGTATCCAAATCCTGAGCTAGAATTGCAGCATTTTCTTCAGGATCACGAGCACTTGTTCTAGCAGTTGGGATCACCATTTCTGTTGGGATCACTGCTTCTGCCCCAAATACTAAAGAGAAAGGTGTTTGACCAGTGGCGTTTTTGGGAGTTGTCCTATCAGCCCATAGCACATAAGGCAATTCTTCTGCCCATTTCCCTTTCTTGGATCCTAGCTTTTTCTTCAGATTGTTGATGATGATCTTATTGGATGATTCTGCTTGACCATTGGCTTGTGGATGAACTGTTGTTGATGTTATCATCTTGATTCCCCAACTGTCACAAAAGTTAGTGGTTCTCCTTCCAATGAATTGAGAACCATTATCACATATAATTTCAGAGGGAATGCCAAATCTGGTTATAATGTTTCTTTTGATGAAGGATATGACTTCCTTTTCTCTGACTTGAGCGAAGGCTTCAGCTTCTATCCACTTGGAAAAATAGTCAGTCATGGCAAGCATAAATACTTTTCCACCAGGTGCTTTAGGGAGCTTGCCAACTATATCCATTCCCCATCTCATGAATGGCCAAGAGGATGGTATTGGGTGTAAGAATTCAGCTGGCTGATGGAGGATATTGCTATGTCTCTGGCAAGGATCACACTTCTTGGCATATTCTACAGCATCCCTTTTCATGGTTGGCCAGTAGTATCCTGTTCTAAGGATCCTCGAGAATAATGCCCTGCCCCCAGTGTGGTTTCCACAATCTCCTTCATGGAAGTCTCTCAATACTTCTTCGATTTCAGGATCCTCAATACATCTTAAATATGGTCCTGCAAGGGATCGTTTATATAGCATATTATTTAGGATTGTAAATTGAGATACCTTGATCCTGAAAGCTCTAGGATTTTCTCCCATTGGGATCTCTCCGTTTTGCAAGTATTTCATGATTGGTGGGATCCATGATCCTGAATAAGATCGAGCTTCTTCACTAGGGATTACTGCAGTATCCTCTTCTATTTCCATGGCTACTTGATTTTCAATAGCAGGAGCCAGGATATGGATGATAGGGATACTTATATCTTCTGGAATTTTTAAGGATGATCCTAGGTTGGCCAATGCATCAGCTTCCGTGTTATCCTCCCTTGGTACCTGTGTTAAGCTAAAAGAAACAAAAGAGAGTGCCAATTCTTTGACTATCTCTAAATATTTGGTTAGTTTTTCACCTTTAACAGCATAGGATCCATTAAAGTGATTGGTGATTAATAATGAATCTACATATACTTCGAGATACTTTACCCCCATATCCTTAGCAATTTGTAATCCAGCAATTAAGGCTTCATACTCAGCCTCATTGTTAGTTGCCTGGAACTCACAAGCTATGGAGTGGGGTATTATGTCCCCCTGTGGCGATTTTAGTAGGATCCCTAGCCCTGTGCCTTTGATATTTGAGGATCCGTCAGTGTGCAGGATCCAAGGATCCTTGGTCTCATCCAGCTGCTGGACCTCCAATTCTGCTTCCTTTTGTAGATCACTACTGAAATCAGCCACAAAATCTGCTAGTGCTTGAGATTTAATGGCTGTTCTCGGTTCGTATCTTATATCATGGGCACTAAGCTTCACTGCCCACTTAGCCATTCTTCCTGACATATCCGGTTTCCTGAGGACATTCTTAATTGGAAAATTAGTTTTAACAACAATAGTATGGGTTTCAAAATAATGCCTTAACTTAGTGGATGCCATGATTAATGCAAGGATAAGTTTTTCGAGGTGTGAGTACCTGGATTCGGCATCAAGCAAACTTTTACTTACATAGTAGATAGGATATTGTGTACCTTCATGATCCTTGACGAGGACTGCACTTACAACGGTTGAGGATACCGCTAGGTATAAGGATAACACATCTCCTTTCTCCGGTTTTGCTAATGCTGGTGCTGAAGACATATATTCTTTAAGGGCTTGTAAAGCATTCTCATGCTTCTCAGTCCATTCGAACTTCTTATTCTTCCTTAGGATATCGTAGAATTCTCTGCATTTTTCTGAGGATTTCGATATGAATCTGTTCAAAGCTGCTATCCTGCCTGTCAGTCTTTGAACATCCTTGGCATTGGCAGGAGATTTAATATTTATTAATGCTTTGATTTGTTCCGGGCTTGCTTCAATGCCCCTCTGGGTTACCATGTATCCTAAAAACTTTCCTGCCTTAACACCAAAATGGCATTTCGAAGGATTTAGTTTCATGTTATAATTATCAAGGATATCGAATGCTTCTTCCAAGTCCCTTAGGTGATCCTCAGCTTTCTTTGACTTGACCACCATATCATCTATGTACACCTCCATAGTTTTTCCGATTTGATCCTTGAACATCATATTTACCAGCCTTTGATATGTTGCACCTGCATTTCTTAGTCCAAAAGGCATGGCAATATAGCAATATAAACCGGTTGGGGTCATAAAGGCTGTATCCTCTTGGTCAGATGGTTCCATCTGGATTTGTTGGAATCCAGATGATGCATCCATAAAGGTTAACAGTTCATGCCCCGCTGTTGCATCCACCATGGAGTCAATGTGGGGTAATGGGAAAGGATCCTTGGGACATGCCTTATTCAAATCAGTGAAATCGACACATACCCTCCACTTTCCGTTTTTCTTTTGGACAACAACCACATTGGCTAACCATTTTGGATACTTTACCTCTCTGATCATACCTGCTCGAAGTAGTCTCTCTACTTCTTCTTGGATAATGGCATTCCTTTCTGGTGCAAACTTCCTCCTTTTTTGATGGATTGGCTTGATAGACCTGTCAATGCCAAGTTTGTGAGTAATAATATCCTTGGATATACCTGTCATATCTTCATGTTTCCATGCAAAGGTAGATTTTCTTCTTTTGAGGAAGGATATCATGTCTTCTTTCATCTTGCCAAGGATCCCTGATCCGATATAGATTTTTGATTCAGGATCACTAGGATCCAAGAGGATTTCATCCACATCTTGTTCCCTTGCCTCCAAGACATTCCTCGGAGGATACTGTAATTGCTATTGCTCCCTTGGCTTCGAGGTTGGCTTCATGGATGAGGTATAGCAATCCTTAGCCTCTTGCTGATCACTGTCGATCTTGATTATCCCCCATGGGCTAGGGAGCTTCACACATTGATGGTAGGTAGATGGAACTGCTTTCATGTCATGTATCCAAGGCCTGCCAAGGATAACGTTGCAACAAGATAAACAGTCAATAACACAAAATTTTTGGTAATTATGTAATCCTTCCACGTAGATTGGGAGTTTGATGTCCCCCAGAGTTTTCTTCGTTTCCCCACTGAATCCTACAAGCACGGAGGATCTTGGTGTGATGTCTGATTCTGGGATTCCCATCTTCTTCAAGACATCAAGCTGGATAATGTTCACTGAGCTCCCTCCATCAATAAGGATCCTGCGGACAAAATGGTTAGAGATAAAGAGAGTGATAACTAAGCTATCATGGTGAGGATCCTGAACATTGACGCGATCATCCTCATCAAATGTTATCATCTTCCCTTCTGAGACGCTTGAGGTTCTAATAGGCCTTTCTCCATTATCCATTTTTGATTCTTTTGCATGTCTTTTGGCCGCTGAGAAGGATGTTCCACAAATGTCTGATCCTCCGGATATGAAGTTAATCACTTGTGCGTTTGCCGGAGGTGCTGGAGCCTTTTCAGGGATCCTTTCAGGATCCTGGGTTCTTTGCTTTTTTCTTCCCAACAATTCTTTTAGATGCCCCTTGCTTAGCAGGTATCCAATTTCTTTTCTTAAGGCTATGCAATCTTCAGTTAGATGCCCGAAATCCTCATGGTATGCACACCATTTGGACTTGTCTTTAGTCCCGGACGGTTTATCATTCTTCCTGGGCCACCTAGCTTTTTCACCTAGATTCTGCATTGCAAGGATCAGTTCATGATTATCAACGGAAAAACAATATTCTGAGATTGGAGGATATTCTTCATCATCCTCTTCTTGGTCGACGACATGCACATTCTTGTTCTCGTTTCTATGGTAGGATTTGAACTTGTTGCCTTTGAAGGAGGATCCTTGCTTTTCTTGTTTTGAGGATCCTACTTGTCTCTCCTGGATCCTCTTGTCATCCTCTAGCCGGATAAACCTGAGTGCTCGAGTTCTTACTTCATCTAAATTCCTGCAAGGTGTCATAACAAGATCATCATAGAATAATGAATCCTTAAGAAGTCCCATTTTGAAGGCTTCAACAGCCGTAGCCATATCCAAGTTGGGAATATCCAAGGATTCTTTACTAAATTTAGTTATATAATCCCTTAATGATTCGTTATTATTTTGAGTTATCCTGTACAAATCACTAGTTAATTTTTCAAATTTTCTACTACAAGAGAATTGGTTATTGAATAAATTAACTAAATTAGCAAATGAAGTAATAGAGTAAGGGGGAAGACTTAGCAGCCACTTAAGAGCTGATCCAGTTAGAGTGGATCCAAATCCTTTACATAGGCATGCTTCCTTCAACTTTTCTGGGATAGGATTGATTTCCATCCTTTCCCTGTATTGTGCTATATGCTCCTCTGGATCCGTTGTGCCATCATACAGCTTCATGGTAGGGATATGGAACCTTTTGGGCACCTCTGCATCACAAATTGGTGGTGCAAAGCGTGATACCTTGTGGCTTCCATCTGCAATCTCGGGGATAGGCTTGACTACCCCTGGAACACTTGAGATCATGTCCTTTAGTTTCTGTAATTCCCTGGCCATAGCGTGATTGGTACCTGTATCCTGCATGAATCCATGGTTAGTGGTAGGATAATTATTTAAAGTGTTACCTCCCATTGGGTTCAAGTTAGGGAATCCATATTGCTGGGATTCTGGAACAACGGAGGGACCAGTGGAAGCAATGGTCTGCATTGGAATGAAGTCCCCTTGATGGACATCTGGATTTCCTGTTTGTAAACTTCTTAAGGATCCTGGCATCGGGAAGGATCCTGGTGTCTGAGTAGATCCTGGAACAAAGGAGGATCCTTGAACCTGGGATGATCCTGGAACAAAGGAGGATCCTTGACCCTGGAATGATCCTGGAACAAAGGAGGATCCTTGAACCTGGGATAAGCCCGGAACGAAGTAGGATCCTTGAAATTGCTGTGCACCCGGATATACTCCTGAATTCATAAAGGATCCCATATACTGAGGATAGGATCCTGCTGGCTGAAAATACGAGCCCGATGTCTGAGTCATTGCTGCTGACTTGAGATGTGATCCTCTCGTCTCCCCTGTGATCTGTACGTCTGGGATCCCTGATGGCTGAGAGGTGACCATTGGAGTCTCAAAACTCAAGGATTTTGGCATCAGTGGGGAATGATCCTCTGCCGCTTTCTTTTGTCTTTTGAGATCTCCAATCTCCCTGAGGATCCTGTCATTAGTTTCATCCTGCCGCTGCATACGATCCTTCATCTGCAAAATTAAAGCAAACACATCACTAGTACTGGGAGTAGAAGAATTCATAGCAGAAGAAGATGGAGGTTTAGAGAAAGAAGGGGTTGGTCTCTTCTCAGCATTTCTCTGGGATCCTGCCGGTGGAGGAGGTAGAGTGGTTTGTGCTGAGGTGACTGCAGACATCGCCGTGGAGGTGTTCTTCAATGATGAAGCCATGTAACTCTTTGAAATGATTTCGAACAAAAGATTTTCTTTATGAATGAAGCACCAATTGCCCCACGGTGGGCGCCAAACTGTTTTGGTCAAAAATCACACAAAGATAATGTAACCAAACTTTATGTAAACGGGGTATGATGCTTGGTTAGCTATGAAAGTAAAGGATCACTTCTGTGATAAAGATACAAAGACACAATGATTTATACGAGGAAAAAGCCCTTGATCAATGTATGATCTCCGGCATAAAAAACCTCGGGTGATGGCAACTACCGATCACCAACTTTAATATAATAAAAATGTAGTTACAACTTCGGATGATAATGAGCTGAGTACAAGGATCACTGAGTGTCTAAGTGTTGAGAGTTGTGTCGTATGTTGTGTGTGTTCTTCCGAATGAGGAAGAGTGGTATTTATACATGTGTAGGTAACTTATTTTAGGTAGATAGACTACTAATCAGCTCATTACCCCTTTAGAAATAAAGATAATCTAGCCTAAATTGTTACCCATTAATCAAGCTAAGTTTCCATATCCGGTACAACGTCTATCTCCAATTTAGCTCTTGCCATATTTGTGAAAACGCGTCCCTGGATCATGATGTGTAGGGCATATCCTGCTAAGTGTTCCTGCAAAACAATTTTGTAACAAGTGGAAGTGACCGTTAGTGTAAGGATCACCATATCGTCCCATGATCCTGATCCTGAAGTCTGGCTGAGGATCACTATCTGCCAAAGAAACAAGGATCACTGGTCAGGATCACGTATAAGGATCATTTATAGTAAAATCCAGCCCCAACACCTACAACAAAAATGTCAGGATAAGGAAGTTCCAAGTCGGGGATATGGTGTTGAGAAAAGCATTCCAGAACACCATCAATCCTGCTGACGGAAAATTGGCACCAAAATGGGAAGGCCCTTACTTGATTGAAGCCGAAGCAGGAAAGGGGGCATACAGATTGCTAACCATGGAAGGAAATTTTTTACCAAGAGCCTGGAATGCTATTCACTTAAAGAAGTATTTCATGTAAACAGGATCCTTCAAGCATATGATCCTTACATTGGAAGCATCCTCGAAGGATCCCGGCGACATCAGTGATCCTTTACTCTGGTAAAGTCCTTATCTCAAAACTTTTCCATTTTCTTATTTTTACCTAAGGATAAGGATCACGTATCCTTCATCCTTCTCTCACGAGAATTTGAGTTCTGATAGTCCAGGTATCCTCAGCATATTATCGATAGTCTTCAAAAGCATCTCAGATCCTTGGGTTCAACCCCAGTTATCCTTGGGCTTGTCCCCAGTTTTCGCCTGTAGCGCACGATGATCCTGGTATAGTTCACGTCTTTGGGACCAGTACCCACTTTAGGGGCTGACAACCTCATCGTACTGGCTATATCTAGGATCCTACGTATAATGGTAGACGTACCATACATCCGTTCCTAAGGTTTCTAACGTTTTCACGTTAGCTAAGGTTTTGACATTTTCATGTCACCCAGTTTGGATAGTCGCCAGTAAGGGCCATACTCCTGTTTACATACGATCCTTGGGCTTGTCCCCAGTTATCCTTTGGACTTGTCCCCAGTGATCCTTTGGGCTTGTCCCCAGTTATCCTTTGGGCTTGTCCCCAGTGATCCTTTGGGCTTGTCCCCAGTTATCCTTTGGGCATGTCCCCAGCTATTAATTTATCTTTTACATTGGCTTAGTCCCAAGTTATGTTCCATTTTTCAGGTTTTCGAAGTTAAACAAATAAGGATCCTTAATCCTTATTATCCGTTAAAATTTCACTTATGGTTATCTTGATTAAAGGTTAGGATCCTAACTTGGATTCTCAGGTATGATCCTTGACTATTTTGATTATACTTGTTATTTTGAATAACCCTTACACTTTGACAACTAAACCTATGATCCTCGATCATAAACTATTTTTGAAAATTTTTCGATTACAGGATATTTGATCCAGGATCATATCCTAAAATGATTGAACATGATTTTCTTAGCAATTGGAAAATAAAAGGATAAACAAAGGATAACAACACGAGATAAGCCAGAAAGATTAGAGTTATTTTATTAACAAAGGATTTTAAACCCTTTCAAAAGTTGTCAAAATTGCCAACCCACGTTTCTACCAGCAAAACGTGGCCCGTCCACATGGGTTGGCAAAGGGTGTCCATTGTTTATGCGGTCATAGCAGGTGCAGGAAAGTAAGAGCGGCAGGATCACAAAGGCTTCATCCCCCAAACAGAGGATCCCTCCACCATTTGCGATCCTACCTATTGTCCAAAGGATTCAGGATCCTTAACCCTAAAAAACTATTGTTCAAAGTTACAAACCATCATTGTTTCAAAACATCACAACCACAAAAAACCACTACCAAATTTTAAAAAAAAATTGGGCCCCGGCTATGTCTAGAAATTTCCATCATTGCCCAATCCTGCAGCTCAAACCTTCGCTGCACCATCACCACCAGCTCCACTTGCTTCCCCCTGATCCTTGCCAACATCACCGCCTTCAAGCATTGGGATCTCCTCAGCCTCCTCATCATCCTCCAACTCTGCCAGCCTTGCCTTCCAGCCTTCCACGTCCCATGTGCCTTTGTCGAAGGAAGGATCCTGAGCCTCCGCAGCCATCTGCAGCTGGATCTTATACATGGTTATCGCAGCAGAGACCTTGGCATCCTGGGTAATGTCATGCTTCTCATAATCAAAATTGATCAGCATCCTGGCAGCTTTATCCTTGGTGGCCCGGAGCTCCTTCTCAAGATCAGCAATCTTGAGATCCTTCAGCACACCCATCTGTTGGAGGTCGGCAATTTGGCGGTCTTGATCCTCAACGTGGCCAATATATGTTTCTATTTCAGCGATTTTCTGCAGAAAGGGAAAAGGGTAAGTTCAGGACCAGGTGATCCTCAAACAAGCAGGATATACAAGCAGGATATACAAGCAGGAGCAGTGATCCTTACTTCGTTAACGTAATCAAGAAACTGTTGGCGGAGCAGGGGAAATCCTTGAAGATCCTCAGAGGCCTTCCTCTTCTTTCCTTTACCCCTAATAGGTGCTTTAGGGGCTGAAGCGGTTGGACTGGCAGCAGGGGTCTTCTTCCTCGCAGATTTGACATTAGCAAGATCATCAATGCCAAACTTGGAGGCAGATTTAGCAGATTTTCCAACACCTACACAACCAAAATCAGATAAGTATTCTAAATAATTTAAAAAAATCCTACATGAAACTACTTTTTAATCAGGATACTTACTTGACATCGTGACAGAGGCAGAGGATACTTCTTGGGAATCTTGAGTAGCAACCTGGAAAGTTCTTGTCTCCGGATCAAGCTTCTTGACGGCTAAAAGTCTCTCTTTTGCAGCAGGTGTCAACTTCAGACGAGAGATGGAAACAGCTGCACAATAAACAAAAAACAAAAGAAAATATTAGTGATCCTCATCCTAAGGAACAAATCTTATGGTGATCCTTCCAGGATCCTCTATCCTACCATGAGTAGCCCACTCTTTGGGCAGATCCTTCCCATCAGGGATGGTATCCCTCCTAACAAAGAAGAACCATCGCTTCCAATTCGTGTCATTCTTGGTGACCTTGAAGACAGGATGATCCTCTCCAGTTTTTCGCTTAAATAGATAACGATGGGGTCCGAAAGTGGTAAGATCGTACATCTCAGCCAGCTTCGCCATACCAAGGTCAATCCCTTCTTGCTCAATGATCCTCTCAAGGGTATACAATACCCTCCAGATCATGGGCATAGCCTGGATATAGCAGATGCCGGTAAGAGAGAAGAAGGATTGAGTGAACTGTGGGAAAGGATATGAATATCCTATCAAGAACGGAGTAACAGGAAAGGCCACCCAAGTATCAGAGATAAAGTCACTCAAAGCAGTGGGAGTGAAGGACTTGAAGATGGTATTCGCCGGAAAACAGTGACGGATTCTATCAACCTGAGGATCAGTGAAACAGCACCTCTCGGTGGGAGAGTCTTTGATGATCCCTTGACCTTTTAAGGGACTGTTCTTCTCAGGATCCTTATGAGGGGAATTCCGGAGCAACATATTTGCAGAAGAATGGAAAGAAGGAGGAAAACAGAGTAAGAGAAGGAAGAAGGAAGAAGAGAGATACCTGATTGATCTTCGGACGAGATTATAAAGGGAGTTTTCTTTGATTTTAAATGCGAATTGATCCTATCTCTATCTCCTATTTATAATGATGATCTGCAGGGCTGTCACTTCTGTGACGTAAGAATTGCAACGGCTAGTCCGACTCCAACGGCTAGTTATCCGATTAGCTCGTTGCAGATAAGATCAAGCAAAATATAACTCATTTATTTACAATATCACTCCTTATATTTTGGGGGCAATTGTTAGGGCTGGGTTTTTATAACACATGATCCTTACATGTGATCCTAACCAGTGATCCTTGTTTCTATGGCAGATAGTGATCCTCAGCAGAGTTCCAGGATCAGGATCACGGACCATCATAGGGATCCTCATGCTAACAGTTGTTTTCATTAAATTTAATGTTATCTTGCAGGAACGTCTAGCAGGATCCACTCTTAGCATCACAAACAAGGGACGCGTCTTTACAACTTTGGCATATGCTTAATCAGAGATGAACGTTGTAGAGGATATGGAAACTTGGCATGATTTAAGGGCGATAATATAGGCTAGATTTACTTTTATTTCTAAAGGGGTAATGAGCTGATTGTTAGTCTATTTACCTAAAATAGGTCACTCACACTTGTATATGTAACACTCTTCCCCATTCGGAAGACACACAACACATTTCTCACACGCTTAGACACTCGATACTATAGTGATCCTTGTACTCAGCTCATTATCATCTGAAGTTGTAACCATTTTTTGTTATATTGAAGTTTGGTGATCGGTAGTTGCCATCACCCGAGGTTTTTTATGCCGGAGATCATACATTGATCAAGGGCTTTTTCCTCGTATAAATCCTTGTGTCACTTGCATATTTCTTACTAAAGTGATCCTTTACTTTTTCAACAAACCAAGCATCATTCCCCGTTTACTTAGAGTTTGGTTGCATTATCCTTGTGTGATTTTTGACCAAAACAGAAACCAAGATGGATAATGGATACAGACCCATTCGAACATCCAGTGCTACCAAAGATAAAATCATAACTTTTGATGAGGATGATCGTGTTGACATTCAGGATCCTCATCATGATGGTCTTGTTATCACTCTTTTTATTTCTAACCATTTTGTTCGCAGGATCCTTATAGATGGAGGAAGCTCTGTGAACATCATTCAGCTTGATGTCCTTAATAAGATGAATATTCCTGAATACGATATTATACCAAGATCCTCAGTACTCGTGGGATTCAGTGGGGAGACCAAGAATACTATAGGGGACATCAAACTCCCAATCTATATTGAAGGGCTGTATTCTTATCAAAAGTTTTGTGTTATAGATTGCTTATCTTGTTGTAACGTTATCCTTGGTAAGCCTTGGATACATGACATGAAGGCAGTACCATCCACTTATCACCAATGTGTGAAGCTTCCTAGTCCATGGGGGGTGGTGAAAATTGAGAGTGATTAGCAGGAGGCTAAGAATTGCTACACATCATCATGAAACCAGCCTCAAAGCCTAGGGAACAATAGCAATTAAAGTATCCTTCGAGGGATGTCTTGGAGGCAAGAGAGCAGGATGTAGAAGAAATCCTTATGGATCCTTATGATCCTGAATCTAAGATTTACATAGGATCAGGGATCCTTGGTGAAATAAAAAAGGATTTGGTATCCTTCCTCAAAAGGAGAAAAACTACCTTCGCCTGGAAACACGAAGACATGACAGGTATATCTAAAGATATAATTACTCATAAACTTGGCATTGACAGGTCGTACAAACCAATCCATCAAAAGAGGAGGAAGTTTGCACCAGAGAGAAATGCCATTATCCAGGAGGAGGTAGAAAAGTTGCTCCGAGCAGGTATGATTAGAGAGGTCAAGTATCCAAAATGGTTGGCCAATGTGGTGGTTGTTCAAAAGAAAAACGGAAAGTGGAGGGTATGTGTCGACTTTACTGATTTAAATAAGGCATGTCCCATGGATCCTTTCCCCTTGCCCCACACTGACTCCATGGTAGATGCTACCGCGGGTCATGAACTGTTAACTTTTATGGATGCTTCATCTGGATTTCAACAAATTCAGATGGAACCTGAGGATACTTCTTGAGAATCCTGGGTGTTAGGAGAGGATTTCTCAATGACCTATGTGTTTTGGTCAAAAATCACACAAGGATAATGCAACCAAACTTTATGTAAACGGGGAATGATGCTTGTTTTGTTGAATAAAGTAAAGGATCACTTTAAAGTAAAATATGCAAGTGACACAAGGATTTATACGAGGAAAAAGCCCTTGATCAATGATCTCCGGCATAAAAAACCTCGGGTGATGGCAACTACCGATCACCAAACTTCAATATAAGAACAAAATGGTTACAACTTCGGATGATAATGAGCTGAGTACAAGGATCACTATTGTTTCGAGTGTCTAAGTGTGTGAGAGTTGCGTTGTATGTCGTGTTGTGTTCTTCCAAATGAGGAAGAGTGGTATTTATACAAGTGTAGGTGACCTATTTTAGGTAAAAAGACTAATAATCAGCTCATTACCCCTTTAGAAATAAAAGACAATCGAGCCTAAATTGCCGCCCTTCAATCAAGCTAAGTTTCCATATCCTTTGCAACGTCTATCTTTGATTAAGCTCGTGCTATAATTGTGAAGACGCGTCCCTTGATTATGATGCTAAGAGCGTATCCTGCTAGATATTCCTGCAAAATAATGTTGTATTACACGAAGGTAACTGTTAGCATAAGGATCCTTTCAATGGTCCATGATCCTGATCCTGAAGTCCTGCTGAGGATCACTGTCTGCCAAAGAAACAAGGATCACTGGTTAGGATCACGTATAAGGATCACGTATGATAAAAATCCAGCCCTAACAATTGCCCCCAAAATATAAGGAGTTTATTGTAAATAAACGAGTTATATTTTGCTCTGATCTTATCTTCAACGGACTACTCGGATAACTAGCCGTTATAAGCGAACTAGCCGTTGTGATCATTACGTCATAGATGTGACAATCCCTGCAAATCATGATTATAAATAGGAGATAGGGTTAGGATCACTCTGCATTTAAATTCGAGATATCTTCCCTTTATAATCGCTACCGAAGATTGATCAGGTACTCTCTTCTTCTCTCTTTCTTTTCTTCCTTCTCTTGCTCTGTTTTTTCTGCTTTTACTCTATTTCTGTTCCATCGCGAGTATGTTGCTTCGAAATTCTCCACATAAGGATTCCAAGAAGAGCAGTCCCCTAAAAAGCCAAGGGATCATCAAGGACTCTCCTACGGAGAGATGTTGCTTTACTGATGCTCATGTAGACAGGATTCGTCATTGCTTTCCGGCGAATGCTGTTTTCAAATCCTTCACACCTACTGCCTTGAGCGACTTTGTTTCAGACGTTTGGGTGGCCTTTCCTGCTACTCCGTTCACCATAGGGTATTCGTATCCTTTTCCAGCCTTCACCCAATCCTTCTTTTCTTTAACCAGCATATCTTATATCCAAGCTATGCCGATGATCTGGAGGGTCCTATATACCTTCGAGAGGATCATCGAGCAGAAGGGAATTGATTTGGGGATGGCAGAGTTGGCCGCACTTTATGATCTTACCACGTTCGGTTCTTGCCGATATCTGCTAAAACGGAAAGCTGGGGAGGATCACCCTGTCTTCAAGGTTACTAAGAATGACACAAACTGGAAGCGTCGCTTTTTCTTTGTTAGAAGGGATACCATCCCAGATGGGAAGGATCTGCCCAAGGAATGGGCCACTCATGGTAGGGTAGAGGATCCTGGAAGGATCACTATCAGACTTGTCTCATACGATGAGGATCACTAACGTCTTTTTTATTTTTTGTGCAGCTATATCCATTGCTTATCTTAAGTTAACCCCTGCTGCAAGAGAAAGAGTCTTAGCTTTTAAAAAGCTCAATCCTGAGGTCAGAAGTTTCCAAGTCTCCGTCCAAGATTCACAGGAAGTATCCTCCGCATCTGCCACTATGTCAAGTAAGTATCCTTGTAAAAGGTAAGTTATATGCTAGATTGTTTAATTAGTAAGGGAACTTATCTTGTTTTGATTGTGTAGGTGTTGGGAAGTCTGCTAAATCTGCCAAGTCTGCCTCCAAGTTCGGGATTGATGAACTTGCCAACGTCAAGTCTTCACGAAAGAAGGCTTCTATTGCCAGTCCCTCTGCTTCAGCTCCTAAAGCACCTGTTAGAGGTAAGGGGAAGAAGAGGAAGGCTCCTGAGGATCTTCAAGGATTTCCCCTGATCCGCCAACAGTTCCTTGACTATGTCAATGAGGTAAGGATCATTTCCCCTGTTGGTTATCCTTCTCGAATATCCTGCTTGTATATCCTGCTTGTATATCCTGCTTTTTTGAGGATCATCTGATCCTGAACTTACCTTTTTTCTCTTTTGCAGAAACTTGCTGAGATTGAGACCTACCTTGGCCACGTCGAGGATCAGGAGAGCCAAATCGCCGACCTCCAACAAATGGGCGTGTTAAAGGATCTCAAGATAGCCGATCTTGAGAAGGAGCTCCGGGCTACAAAGGATGAGGCTGCTCAAAGGCTAATTGACATGGATGGCGAGAAGCAGGAGATCATCCAGGATGCCAAGGTCTCTGCCGCAACTGCTATGTACAAGATACAACTACAAATGGCTGCGGAGGCTCAGGATCCTGCCTTTGACAAGAGCTCACGGTACGTGGAGGGTTGGAAGGCAAGATTGGCGGAGCTGGAGGATGAGGATGAGGCTGAGGAGATCCCCATGCTGGAAGGTGGTGATGCTGGGAAGGATCAGGATGGAGAAGCTGGTGGTGATGGAGCAGCAAAGGTGTGAGCTGCTGGATTGGGCGATGATGGATATTTCGAGACTAGGCCGGAGCCCAATTTTTTAGGATTGGTAGTGGTTTTTTTTGTGGTTGTTGATGGTTTGTGAACAATTTATGGTCTGTAATCTTTGAACAATAGTTTTTAGGGTTAAGGATCCTGGATCCTTGGAACAATAGGTAGGATTGCAAAAGGTGGAGGGATCCTCTGTTTGGGGGATGAAGCCTTTGTGATCCTGCCGCTTTTACTTTCCTGTACCTGCTAAGACCGCATAGACAATGGACACCCTTTGCCAACCCATGTGGACGGGCCACGTTTTGCTGGTAGAAATGTGGGTTGGCAATTTTGACAACTTTTTTGAAAGGGTTAAAGATCCTTTTGTTAATAATATAACCTTAATTTTTCTGGCTTATCTCGTGTTGTTATCCTTTAATTATCTTCTTGTTTCTCAATTGTTTTTGTAGTATATTTGTTAAAGTGACAAGAGTTAAAAATATGCTTAATAAATTTAGGATATGATCCTAGATCAAATATCCTCATATTGAAGACTCTCAAAGTACTTTAGTTCAAGGATCATAGGTTCGGTTGTCAAAGTGTAAGGGTTGGTTAGGATAACGAGTATAATCAAAAATAGTCAAGGATCATACCTGAGGATCCAAGTTAGGATCCTAACCTTCAATCGAGACAATCGTAGATAAGATTTTGATGGACAATAAGGATTAAGGATCCTTATGTGTTTTAACTTTGACAATCCTGAAAAATGAAACATAACTTGGGACTAAGCCAATGTAAAAAATAAATTAGTAACTGGGGACATGCCCAAAGGAATATACGAGAATGATCCCGGAGGATCACTAGGGAAAAGCCCAAAGGATAACTGGGGACAAGCCCAAAGGATAACTGGGGACAAGCCCAAAGGATAACTGGGGACAAGCCCAAAGGATCGTATGTAAACTGGAGTATGGCCCTTACTGGCGACTATCCAAACTTGGTGACATGAAAATGTCAAAACCTTAGCTAACGTGAAAACGTTAGAAACCTTAGGAACGGATGTATGGTACGTCTACCATTATACGGAGGATCCTGGGTATAGCCAGTACGATGAGGTTGTCAGCCCCAGAAGTGGGTACTGGTCCCAAAGACGTGAACTATATCAGGATCATCGTGCGCTGCTGGCGGAAACTGGGGATAATCCCAAGGATAACTGGGGTTGGACCCAAGGATCTGCGGTGCTTTTGAAGATCTTTGACGATATGCTGAAGATACCTGAACTATCATAACTCAAATGGTTTGTGAGTAGAGGACGAAGGATACATGATCCTTATCCTTGGGTAAAAAGTAAGAAAATGTAATAGTTGTAGGATAAGCACGTTACCAGAGTAAGGATCACTAATATCACCGGGATCCTTTAAGGATACTTCAATATATGGGTCACATGCCTGAAGGATCATGGTCACATGAAATATTTCTTTAAGTGAACAGCATTCCAGGCTCTTGGTAACAAGTTTCCTTCCATGGTTAACAACCTGTATGCCCCCTTTCCTGCTTCAGCTTCAATCAAGTAGGGGCCTTCCCATTTTGGTGCTAACTTCCCGTCAGCAATTTTGATAGTATTTTGAAATGCTTTTCTCAACACCATATCTCCGACTTGGAACTTCCTTATTCTTACATTTTTGTTGTAAGCACCAGCCATTCTTTGTTGGTAGCTTGCCATCCTTATCCTAGCCAGATCCCTGATTTCCTCCATAGTATCCAAATCCTAGGCTAGGATTGCAGCATTTTCTTCAGGATCACGAGCACTTGTTCTAGCAGTTGGGATCACCATTTCTGTTGGGATCACTGCTTCTGCCCCAAATACTAAAGAGAAAGGTGTTTGACCAGTGGCATTCTTGGGAGTTGTTCTATCAGCCCATAGCACATAAGGTAACTCCTCTGCCCATTTCCCTTTTTTGGATCCTAGCTTCTTCTTCAGATTGTTGATGATAATTTTGTTGGATGATTCTGCTTGACCATTGGCTTGTGGGTGAATTGGTGTTGATGTTATCATCTTGATTCCCCAACTGTCACAAAAGTTAGTGGTTCTGCTTCCAATGAACTGGGAACCATTATCACATACAATTTCGGAGGGAATGCCAAATCTAGTTATAATGTTTCTTTTAATGAAGGATATGACTTCCTTTTCTCTGACTTGAGCAAAGGCTTCAGCTTCTATCCACTTAGAGAAGTAGTCAGTCATGGCAAGCATAAATACTTTTCCACCAGGTGCTTTAGGAAGCTTGCCAACTATATCCATTCCCCATCTCATGAAGGGCCAAGAGGATGGTATTGGGTGCAAGAATTCAGCTGGCTGATGGAGGATATTGCTGTGTCTTTGGCAAGGATCACACTTCTTGGTATACTCTACAGCATCCCTTTTCATGGTTGGCCAGTAGTATCCTGTTCTAAGGATCCTTGAGAACAATGCTCTGCCCCCAGTGTGGTTTCCACAATCTCCTTCGTGGAAATCTTTCAATACTTCTTCGATTTCAGGATCCTCAATACATCTCAAATATGGTCCTGCAAGAGATCGCTTATATAATACATTATATTCAAAATTGTGAATTGAGATACCTTAATCCTGAAAGCTCTAGGATTTTCTTCCATTGGGATCTCCCCGTGTTGCAAGTATCTCATGATTGGTGAGATCCATGATCCTGAATAAGATTGAGCTTCTTCACTGGGGATCACTGCAGTATCCTCTTCTATTTCCATGGCTATCTGATTTTCAATAGCAGGAGCCAGGATATGGATGATAGGGATACTTATATCTTCTGGAATCTTCAAGGATGATCCTAGGTTGGCCAATGCATCAGCCTCTGTGTTCTCCTCCCTTGGTACCTGTGTCAAGCTGAAAGAGACAAGAGAGAGTGCCAATTCTTTGACTATCTCTAAATATTTGGTTAGTTTTTCACCTTTAACAGCATAGGATCCATTAAAGTGATTAGTGATCAACAATGAGTCTACATATACTTTAAGATACTTCACCCCCATATCCTTAGCAATTTGTAAGCCAGCACTTAAGGCTTCGTATTCAGCCTCATTGTTAGTTGCTTGGAACTCACAGGCTATGGAGTGGGGTATTATGTCCCCCTGTGGCGATTTTAGTAGTATCCCGAGCCCTGTGCCCTTGACATTTGAGGATCCATCAGTGTGTAGTATCCAAGGATCCTTGGTCTCATCCAGCTGTTGGACCTCCAATTCTGCTTCTCTTTGTAGATCACTACTGAAATCAGCCACAAAGTCAGCTAGTGCTTGGGATTTAATGGCTGTTCTTGGCTCATATCTTATATCATGGGCACTAAGCTTTACTGCCCACTTAGCCATTCTTCCTGACATCTCTGGTTTCCTGAGGACATTCTTAATTGGAAAGTTAGTTCTAACAACAATAGTATGGGTTTCAAAATAATGCCTTAACTTAGTTGATGCCATGATTAATGCGAGAATAAGTTTTTCGAGGTGTGAGTACCTGGATTCGGCATCAAGTAAACTCTTACTTACATAGTAGATAGGATATTGTGTACCTTCATGATCCTTCACAAGGACAGCACTTACAGCGGTTGAGGATACCGCCAAATATAAGGATAACACATCTCCTTTTTCGGGTTTTGATAATGCTGGTGCTGAGGACATATATTCTTTAAGGGCTTGTAAAGCATTCTCATGTTTCTCAGTCCATTCAAACTTCTTGTTCTTCCTTAGGATATCGTAAAATTCTTTGCATTTCTCCGAGGATTTCGATATGAACCTGTTCAGGGCTGCTATCCTGCCTGTCAGCCTCTGCACATCCTTAGCATTGGCAGGGGACTTGATATTCACTAATGCTTTGATTTGCTCCGGACTCGCTTCAATTCCCCTTTGAGTCACCATATATCCTAGGAATTTTCCTGCCTTAACACCAAAGTGGCATTTTGAAGGATTGAGCTTCATGTTATAATTATCAAGGATATCAAATGCTTCTTCCAAATCCCTTAGGTGATCCTCAGCTTTCTTTGACTTGACTACCATATCATCTATGTACACCTCCATAGTTTTTCCAATTTGATCTTTGAACATCGTATTTACCAGCCTTTGATATGTTGCACCTGCATTTCTTAGTCCAAAAGGCATGGCAATATAACAATATAAACCGGTTGGGGTCATAAAGGCTGTATCCTCTTGGTCAGATGGTTCCATCTGAATTTTTTGGAATCCAGATGATGCATCCATAAAGGTCAACAGTTCATGCCCCGCCGTTGCATCCACCATGGAGTCAATGTGGGGTAATGGGAAAGGATCCTTGGGACATGCCTTATTCAAATCAGTGAAATCGACACACACCCTCCACTTTCCATTTTTCTTTTGGACAACAACCACATTGGCTAACCATTTTGGATATTTTACCTCTCTGATCATACCTGCTCGAAGTAGTCTCTCTACTTCTTCTTGGATAATGGCATTCCTTTCTGGTGCAAACTTTCTCCTTTTTTGATGGATTGGTTTGATAGACCTGTCAATGCCAAGTTTGTGAGTAATAATATCCTTAGATATACCTGTCATGTCTTCATGTTTCCAAGCAAAGGTGGATTTTCGTCTTTTGAGGAAGGATAGTAAATCTTCTTTCATCTTGCCAAGGATCCCTGATCCGATATAGATTTTTGACTCAGGATCACTAGGATCCAAAAGGATTTCGTCCACATCCTGTTCCCTTGCCTCCAAGACGTTCCTCGGAGGATACTGTAATTGCTATTGCTCCCTTGCCTTCGATGTTGGCTTCATAGATGAGGTATAACAATCCTTAGCCTCCTGCTGATCACTGTCGATCTTGATTATTCCCCATGGGCTAGGGAGCTTCACACATTGATGGTAGGTGGACGGGACTGCTTTCATATCATGTATCCAAGGCCTGCCAAGGATAACATTGCAACAAGATAAACAGTCAATAACACAAAATTTCTGATAATTATGTAATCCTTCCACGTAGATTGGGAGTTTGATGTCCCCCAGAGTTTTCTTCGTTTCTCCACTGAATCCTACAAGCACGGAGGATCTCGGTGTGATTTCTGATTCTGGGATACCCATTTTCTTCAGAACATCAAGCTGGATAATGTTCACTGAGCTTCCTCCATCGATAAGGATCCTGCGGACAAAATGGTTAGAGATAAAGAGAGTAATAACTAAACTATCATGATGAGGATCCTGAATGTTAACGCGATCATCCTCATCAAACGTTATCGTTTTTCCTTCTGAGACACTTGATGTTCTAATAGGCCTTTCTCCATTGTCCATTTTTGACTCCTTTGCATGTCTTTTGGCCGCCGAGAAGGATGTACCACAGATGTCTGATCCTCCGGATATAAAGTTGATCACTTGTGCATTTGCCGGAGGTGCTGGAGCCTTTTCAGGATCCTGGGTCCTTTGCTTTTTTCTTCCCAACAATTCTTTTAGATGCCCCTTGCTCAGCAGGTATCCAATTTCTTTTCTTAAGGCTATGCAATCTTCGGTTAGATGCCCGAAATCCTCGTGGTATGCACACCATTTGGATTTGTCTTTGGTTCCGGATGGCTTATCACTCTTCCTGGGCCACCTAGCTTTCTCCCCTAAGTTCTGCATTGCAAGGATTAGTTCATGATTGTCAACAGAAAAGCAATATTCTGAAATTGGAGGATAATCTTCATCATCCTCTTCTTGGTCAACGGCATGCACATTCTGGTTCTCATTTCTATGGTAGGATTTGAATTTTTTGCTTTTGAAGGAGGATCCTTGCTTATCTTGTTTTGAGGATCCTACTTGTCTCTCCTGGATCCTCTTGTCATCCTCTAGCCGGATGAACCTGAGTGCCCGAGTTCTTACTTCATCTAAGTTCCTGCATGGTGTCATAACAAGATCATCATAGAATAATGAATCCTTAAGCAGTCCCATTTTGAAGGCTTCAACAGCCGTAGCCATATCCAAGTTGGGAATGTCCAAGGATTCCTTACTAAATTTAGTTATATAATCCCTTAATGATTCATTATGATTTTGAGTTATCCTGTACAAATCACTAGTTAATCTTTCAAATTTTCTACTACAAGAGAATTGGTTATTGAATAAATTAACTAAATTAGCAAATGAAGTAATAGAGTAGGGGGGAAGACTTAGCAGCCACTTAAGAGCTGATCCAGTAAGAGTGGATCCAAATCCTTTACATAGGCATGCTTCCTTCAACTTTTCTGGGATAGGATTGATCTCCATCCTTTCCCTGTATTGTGCTATGTGCTCCTATGGATCCGTTGTACCATCATACAGCTTCATAGTAGGGATATGGAACCTTTTGGGTACCTCTGCATCACAAATTGGTGGTGCAAAGCGAGATACCTTGTGGCTTCCATCTGCAATCTCTGGGATAGGCTTGACTACCCCTGGAACACTTGAGATCATATATTTTAGCTTCTGCAATTCCCTGGCCATAGCATGATTGGTACCTGTATCCTGCATGAATCCATGGTTAGTGGTAGGATAATTATTTAAAGTGTTACCTCCCATTGGGTTCAAGTTAGGGAATCCATATTGCTGGGATTCTGGAACAACGGAGGGACCAGTGGAAGCAATGGTCTGCATTGGAATGAAGTCCCCTTGATGGACATCTAGACTTCCTGTTTGCAAACTGTTTAGGGATCCTGGCATCTGGAAGGATCCTGGTGTCTGGGATGATCCTGGAACGAAGGAGGATCCTTGAACCTGGGATGATCCTGGAACAAAGGAGGATCCTTGGCCCTGGAATGATCCTGGAACAAAGTAGGATCCTTGAAACTGCTGTGCCCCCGGATAGGCTCCCGGATTCATGAAGGATCCCAAATGCTGGGGGTAGGATCCTGCCGGCTGGAAGTGTGAGCTTAATGCCTGAGTCATTGCTGTCGATCCGTGGTGCAATCCTCTTGATTCTCCCATGATTTGCACGTCTGGAATTCCTGATGGCTGAGAAGTAATCATTGGAGTATCAAAGCTCAAGGATTTGGGCATCAGTGGAGAATGATCCTCTGCCGCTTTCTTTTGTCTTTTGAGATCTCCAATTTCCCTGAGGATCCTTTCATTAGTTTCATCCTGCCGCTGCATACGATCCTTCATCTGCAAAATCAAAGTAAATACATCACTAGTACTGGGAATATAAGAATTCATAGCAGAAGGAGATGGAGTTTTAGAATTAGTAGGAGTTTGTCTCTTCTCAGCATTCTTCTGGGATCCTGCCGGTGGTGGAGGCAGAATGTTCTGGGACGAGGTAATTGCAGACATTGCCGTGGACATGTTTTTCAATGATGAAGCCATGTAATTCTATGAAATGATTTCGAACAAAAGGTTTTCTTATGAATGAAGCACCAATTGCCCCACGGTGAGCGCCAAACTGTTTTGGTCAAAAATCACACAAGGATAATGCAACCAAACTTTATGTAAACGGGGAATGATGCTTGGTTTGTTGAATAAAGTAAAGGATCACTTTAAAGTAAAATATGCAAGTGACACAAGGATTTATACGAGGAAAAAGCCCTTGATCAATGATCTCCGGCATAAAAAACCTCGGGTGATGGCAACTACCGATCACCAAACTTCAATATAAGAAAAAAATGGTTTCAACTTCGGATGATAATGAGCTGAGTACAAGGATCACTATTGTTTCGAGTGTCTAAGTGTGTGAGAGTTGCGTTGTATGTCGTGTTGTGTTCTTCCAAATGAGGAAGAGTGGTATTTATACAAGTGTAGGTGACCTATTTTAGGTAAAAAGACTAATAATCAGCTCATTACCCCTTTAGAAATAAAAGACAATCTAGCCTAAATTGCCGCCCTTAAATCAAGCTAAGTTTCCATATCCTTTGCAACGTCTATCTTTGATTAAGCTCGTGCTATAATTGTGAAGACGCGTCCCTTGATTATGATGCTAAGAGCGTATCCTGCTAGATATTCCTGCAAAATAATGTTGTATTACACGAAGGTAACTGTTAGCATAAGGATCCTTTCAATGGTCCATGATCCTGATCCTGAAGTCCTGCTGAGGATCACTGTCTGCCAAAGAAACAAGGATCACTGGTTAGGATCACGTATAAGGATCACGTATGATAAAAATCCAGCCCTAACACTGTGATCCTCAATTACTGTTGGGTTTGGTGATCCTCACTTTTGTTTCAGTTAGTGATCCTCAGAAGTGCCTCAGGATCAGGATCATGGATCATCTTAATGATTCTTATACTAACGATTGTCTACTTTGAATATGGTATTGTTTTGCAGGAGTACCAGCTTGGACTTGGTCTTAGCGACATTCCTGGAGCATATTCCATCTTTATTCCGCACGTGCTTAGCTAGAAGTGGACGTTATGGAGTCGTGGAGGACTTGCACCATTTGCGGAATGTTAGTTAGTGTAGATATTTTCCATTTTTAAGGGGTAGCGAGCTAATTAGAAAACACTTGGCTATTTTTGGCTACACACACACTCGTACAACTGCTCTCACCAGTTCATGACAATTCACTTGGCGATTACACTTTTTTGTGCACTTTCCACTGTAGTGATCCTTGTACTTAGCTCGCTATCATCCAAAGTTGTAATACATTCATTGTTTAATTTGAGTTGGTGATTGGTAGTTTCCATCACCCGAGGTTTTTTATGCCGGAGATCATTCATTGATCAAGGGCTTTTTCCTCGTATAAATTTTTGTGTCACTTGTTCATTTCATTTCTGAGTGATCCTAATTGTTTTTCATCAATTCAAGCATCATACCTCACAACAGAAAGTTTGGTTGCATTGTCATTGCTTGATTTTTGACCAAAACAGTTTGGCGCCCACCGTGGGGCAATTGGTGCTTCATTCCTAAGAAATTCTTGTTTTTGTGGTCATTTTGGTTCATTGCATCCAAGCAGATGGCTTCATCATCAAAGAACACTTCCAGTGCCATGTCTGCAGTCAATTCATCCCAGGGCATTCCACCTTTGCCTCCACCACCTTCTGGATCTCAGAAAAATGCCGAGAAGAAACCGACTCCCATTTTCTCAAAACCTCCAACTTCTTATGCTTCTTATACTCCTACTACTAGTGACTTATTTACTTTAATTTTGCAGATGAAGGAGCACATATAGCAGCAGGATAAGACCAATGAGAGGATTCTCAGAGAAATTGGAGACATCAAGAAACAAAAGAGATCGGCAGAGGATCATTCCCCATTGATGCCCAGATCTTTGAATTTCGATACTCCGGTCATGACCTCTCAGCCTTCAGTAGTTCCAGATGTTCAATATGTGGGAGGACCAAAAGGAGTGCACTACGGATCATCAGCAATGACTCAGGCCTTAGGATCATACTTTCAACCAGCAGGATCTCTCCCTCAGCATGTAGGATCCTTCGCTAGCTCAGGAGGTTACTTGGGGGCGCAGCAGATTCAAGGATTCTGGCCGTTTCAAGGATCCTCTCAGGTTCAAGGATCCTCGCCGGTTCAAGGATCCTCTCAGGTTCAAGGATCCTCTCAGGTTCAAGGATCCTCTTTGGTTCAAGGATCCTCTCAGGTCCATGGATCCTCTCATGTTTAAGGATCCTCTCAGTTTCATGGATCCTTCCAGATTCCAGGATCCTTAAGGAGTTTGCAATCAGGGAATTCAGATATCCATCAAGGAGATTTCATTCCAATCCAGACCATTGCTTCAACCGGTCCTTCAATCATTCCAGAATCTCAGGAATATGGATTCACATCCGGGGTTCCAAATTTGAACCCAATGGGGGGTAACACTTTCAATAATTCTTATACCACTAACCATGGCCTTATGCAGGATAGAGGTATCAATCATGCTATGGCTAGGGAATTGCAAAAGCCGAAGGATATGATATCAAGTGTTCCAGGAGTAGTCAAGCCTATCCCGGAGATTGCAGATGGGAGCCATAAGATATCTTGTTTTGCACTACCCATCTGTGATGCTGAGATACCCAAAAGGTTCCATGTGCCAACAATGAAGTTATATGATGGCTCAACGGATCCTGAAGAGCACATAGCACAATACAGAGAAAGGATGGAGATCAATCCCATCCCAGAAAGGTTAAAGGAAGCATGTCTGTGCAAGGGATTTGGGTCCACTCTTACTGGATCGGCTCTTAAATGGCTGCTAAGTCTTCCCCTTATTCTATTACCTCGTTTGCTAATCTAGTTAACCTGTTTAATAACCAGTTTTCTTGTAGTAGAAAATTTGTGCGTTTAACTAGTGATCTATATAGGATAACCCAAGGTCATAATGAATCATTAAGAGACTATATCACTATGTTTAGTAAAGAATCCTTGGATATTCCTAATCTGGATATAGCAACGGCTGTTGAAGCCTTTAAAATGGGATTGCTTAGGGATTCATTATTCTATGATGATCTTGTTATGACACCTTGCAGGAATCTAGATGAGGTAAGAACTCGGGCCCTTAGGTTCATCCGGCTAGAGGATGACAAAAGGATCCAGGAAAGATTAGCAGGATCCTCAAAGCAAGAGAAGCAAGGATCCTCATTCAGAAACAACAAGTTCAGATCCTACAACAAATCTGATAACCAGAATGTGCATGCTGTAGAACAGGAAGAGGATGATGAGGATTATCCTCCAATTTCTGAATACTGTTTTTCTGTTGATAACAATGAACTAATCCTTGCGATGCAAAATCTAGGTGATAAAGCCAGGTGGCCAAGAAAAAAATGACAAACCAGCTGCAACTAAAGATAAATCAAAATGGTGTGCATACCACGAAGATTTTGGGCATCTCACAGAAGAATGCATCGCATTGAGAAAATAAATTGGATACTTGTTGAGCAAGGGGCACATGAAAGAATTATTGGGGAGAAAGAAGTCAAGAACTCAGGATCCTGAAAGGATCCCAGAGAAAGCTCCAGCCCCTCCAGCAGACGCACAAGTTATAAACTTTATATCTGGAGGATCAGACATTTGTGGAACATCCTTTTCTGCAGCAAAAAGACATGCAAAGGAAACCAAGATGGATAATGGAGATAGACCCATTCGAACATCCAGCGTCACCAAAGGAAAAATTATAACTTTTGATGAGGATGATCGTGTTGACATTCAGGATCCTCATCACGATGGTTTGGTTATTACTCTTTTTATTTCTAACCATTTTGCTCGCAGGATCCTTATAGACGGAGGAAGCTCTGTGAATATCATCCAGCTTGATGTTCTTAAGAAGATGAATATTCCCGAATCCGATATCATACCAAGATCCTCCGTACTTGTGGGATTCAGTGGCGAGACTAAGAATACTCCGGGGGACATTAAACTCCCAATCTATATTGAAGGGCTACATTCTTACCAAAAATTTTGTGTTATTGATTGTTTATCTTGTTGTAACGTTATCCTTGGCAGGCCTTGGATACACGACATGAAGGCAGTCCCATCCACTTATCATCAATGTGTGAAGCTCCCTAGCCCATGGGGGATAGTGAAAATTGATAGTGATCAACAGGAGGCTAAGAACTGCTACACTTCATCAATGAAACCAGCCTCAAAGTCAAGGGAGCAATAGCAATCAAAGCATCCTCCGAGAGATGTCTTGGAGGCAAGAGAGCAGGATGTAGTAGAAATCCTTATGGATCCTGATGATCCTGAATCTAAAATTTACATAGGATCAGGGATCCTTGGCGAAATGAAAGAAGACCTAATATCCTTCCTCAAAAGGAGAAAGACTACCTTTGCATGGAAACACGAAGATATGACAGGTATATCTAAAGATATAATCACTCACAAACTTGGCATTGACAGGTCGTTCAAACCAATCCATCAAAAGAGGAGAAAGTTTGCACCAGAAAGAAATGCCATTATCCAGGAAGAGGTAGAAAAGTTACTCCAAGCAGGTATGATTAGGGAGGTCAAGTATCCAAGATGGTTAGCCAATATGGTTGTAGTACAAAAGAAAAACGGAAAGTGGAGGGTCTGTGTCGATTTTACAGATTTAAATAAGGCATGTCCCAAGGATCCTTTCCCATTACCCCACATTGACTCCATGGTGGATGCAACTGCGGGTCATGAACTGTTAACTTTTATGGATGCTTCATCTGGATTTCAGCAAATTCAGATGGAACCATCTGATCAAGAGGATACAACATTTATGACTCCAACCGGTATATACTGTTATATTGCTATGCCATTTGGACTAAGAAATGCAGGTGCAACTTATCAAAGGCTGGTAAAGATGATGTTCAAGGATCAGATTGGACACACTATGGAAGTTTATATAGACGACATGGTGGTTAAATCTAAAAAGGTTGAGGATCACCTGAGAGACTTGGAGGAAGCATTCAATATCCTTGACATATATAACATGAAACTTAATCCTTCAAAGTGTCACTTTGGTGTTAAAGCAGGTAAATTCTTAGGGTATATGTGATGAAGAGGGGCATTGAAGCCAGTCCAGAGCAAATCAAAGCTATAGTGAACATCAAGTCCCCTGCCAACGCTAAGGATGTTCAGAGGTTAACAGGCAGGATTGCAGCTTTAAACAGATTCATATCCAAATCCTCAAAGAAATGCAAAGAGTTCTACGATATTTTGAGGAAGAACAAGAAATTTGATTGGACTGAAAAGCACGAAAATGCTCTCAAAGCTCTTAAGGATTACCTGTCCTCAGCTCCTACCTTGATGAAACCAGAAAAAGGAGATGTGTTATCCTTATATCTCGCGGTATCCTCAAAAGCAGTAAGTGCCGTCCTTGTTAAGGATCACGAAGGTACACAACATCCTGTTTACTATGTAAGTAAGAGTTTGCTTGATGCTGAATCTAGGTATTCTCATTTGGAAAAACTTATTCTTGCCTTAATCATGGCATCCACTAAATTAAGACATTATTTTGAAACTCATGCCATTATTGTTAAAACTAATTTTCCAATTAAGAATGTTCTCAGGAAACCTGAAATGTCAGGAAGGATGGCTAAGTGGGCAGTGAAGCTTAATGCTTATGATATAAGATATGAGCCTAGGACAGCCATTAAATCCCAAGCCTTAGCTGACTTTGTGGCAGATTTCAGTAGTGACTTGCAAAGGGAAGCCGAGTTAGAAGTCCAACAGCTTGAGGAAACTAAGGGTCATTGGATACTCTATACAGATGGATCCTCTAATGTCAAAGGAACATGGCTCGGAATACTACTAAAATCGCCACAGGGGGACATAATACCCCACTCTATAGCTTGTGAGTTCCAAACTACTAACAATAAGGCTGAATATGAAGCCTTGATAGCTGGTTTGCAAATTGCTAAGCATATGAGGATCAGGTATCTTGAGGTACATGTAGATTCACTATTAATCACTAATCACTTTAATGGATCATATGCTGTTAAAGGTGAAAAGCAAACCAAATATTTGGAGATAGTCAAAGAATTGGCACTCTCTTTTGTTTCCTTTAGTTTGACACAGGTACCAAGGGAAGAAAATACAGAAGCTGATGCATTGGCTAATTTAGGATCATCTTTGAAGATCTCGGAGGATATAAGTATCCCCATTATCCACATCCTGACCCCTGCTATTGAGGATCATGTGGCTATGGAGATAGGAGAGGATTCTGCAATTATCCCTAGTAATGATACTCAATCTCATTCAGGATCATGGATCTTCCCAATCATGAGATACATACAACATGGAGAGATTCCTACAGGAGAAAACCCTAGGGCTTTCAAAACTAAGGTATCCCATTTCACAATATTAAATAATATGTTGTATAAACGATCTCTTGCAGGACTGTACTTAAGATGCATTGAGGATCCTGAAATCCAAGAAGTGTTAAAAGACTTCCATGAAAGAGATTGTGGAAATCACACTAGGGGCAGGGCATTATTCTCAAGGATCTTGAGGACAGGGTACTATTGGCCAACTATGAAGAGAGATGCTGTGGAGTATGCCAAGAAATGTGATCCTTGTCAGAGACACAGTAATATCCTTCATCAACCGGCTGAATTCTTGCATCCTATATCCTCCTCTTGGCCATTTATGAGATGGGGAATGGATATAGTTGGTAAGCTTCCTAAGGCATCTGGTGGAAAAGTGTTCATGCTTGCTATGACTGATTACTTCTCCAAGTGGATAGAGGCTGAAGCCTTTGCCCAAGTCAGAGAAAAGGAAGTTATATCCTTTATTAAAAGAAATATTATTACTAGATTTGGTATCCCTTCTGAGATTATTTGTGATAATGGATCCCAATTTATTGGGAGTAGAACTACTAACTTTTGTGACAGCTGGGGGATTAAGATGATAACATCAACACCAGTCCACCCACAAGCTAATGGTCAGGCAGAATCATCTAACAAGATCATCATCAACAACTTGAAAAAGAAGCTTGGGTCCAAGAAAGGAAAGTGGGCAGAAGAACTACCTTATGTGCTTTGGGCTGATAGGACAACCCCCAAGAATGCTACTGGTCAAACTCCATTTTCTTTGGTATTTGGGGCAGAGTCAGTGATCCCTACAGAAATGGTGGTTCCAACTGCAAGAACAAGCATTCGTGATCCTGAAGAGAACGTTGAAAACTTGGTTCAAGATCTGGATACTATGGAAGAAATCAGGGATTTGGCAAGGATAAGGATGGCCAGTTACCAGCAAAGGATGGCTGGAGCCTACAACAAAAATGTCAGGATCAGGAAGTTCCAAGTTGGTGATATGGTACTAAGGAAAGCATTTCAGAATACCATCAATCCTGCTGATGGAAAGCTGGCACCAAAGTGGGAAGGTCCTTACTTGATTGAAGCCGAGGCAGGAAAGGGGGCATATCGATTGCTAACAATGGAAGGTGATTTGCTGCCAAGAGCCTGGAATGCTATCCACTTGAAGAAATATTTCATGTGATTAGGATCCTCACAGAACAGATGATCCTCACATAAAAAGTATCCTTGAAGGATCCTCACAGAATAGATGATCCTCATCTTGGTAATACCCTAATCTCAAACTATTTCATTATTTTATTCTCTTATATAAGGATAAGGATCCTGCATCCTTTATCCTCCTTTCACTTTATTATGAGCTTTGAAGGTTCAGGTATCCTTAACAAAGGATTGATTATCCACAGAAGTATCCAGTCGTTTGGGCTTGACCCCAGTATCGCAAGTAGCGCACGATGATCCTGGTATAGTTCATGGCAATGGGACCAGTACTCGCTTTAGGGGCTGACAATTCCATTGTACTGGCTATACCCAGTATCCTACGTATAATGGTAGACGTACCATACATCCGTTCCTAAGGTTTCTAACGTTTTCACGTTAGCTAAGGTTTTGGCATTTTCATGTCACTAAGTTTGGATAGTCGCCAGTAAGGGCCATACTCCAGTTTACACACGATCCTTTGGGCTTGTCCCCAGTTATCCTTTGGGCTTGTCCCCAGTTGCTAACTTTTATCTTATATTGGCTTAGTCCCAAGTTGTATCCTATTTCAGGTTTTTGAAGCTAAACGTCCAAGGATCCTTGATCCTTACCTTCTACTAAGGTTTGTCTTTTGGGTTATCCTGATTATAAGTGTTAAAGGATAGGATCCTAACGTGGATTCTCAGGTATGATCTTTAACTATTTTGATTTTATTCATTATTTATTTGAATAACCCTTATCCTTTGACAACTGAACTTATGATTCTTAAACTATATTACTTTTCAGAACTTATCGATTATGGGATATGTGATCCTTGATCATATCCTAAACTTTTTGGGATATCTTTTAAATTTTTTCAAGGCTTGATAAGTTTAAACAAAATGAACATTACAACAGTTGGAAAGTAAAATATTAACAAGGATATCAACACAGGATAAGCCAAAAATTTAAAGTTATTTTATTCACAAAAGTTTAAACCATTTAAGGTTGTCAAAATTGCCAACCCACATTTCTACCAGCAAAATGTGGCCCATCCACATGGGTTGGCAAAGGGTGTTCGTTGTTCATTGGTCTAGAAAGTGCAGGAATCAAAAGACGGCAGGATCACAATGGCTTCATCCCCCAAACAGAGGATCCCTCCACCATTTGTAATCCTACCTATTATTCGAAGGATCCATGATCCTTAGCCCTAATTACTATTATTTGAGTACAACCCATCATTTTTCAACAAAAAACACCGTAACCAAAACAAACTAGCAACTTTAAAAAATGGGCTCCGGCTATGTCTAGAAATGACCTTCATCGCCCATTCATGCAGCCTACACCTTCACTGCATCATCATCCCCTCCAGCTCCAGTATCCTTCGCCTGATCCTTGCCACTGCCACCAGCTTCGATTGCCAGAACCTCGTCAGCCTCATCCTCATCATCCTCCAACTCAGCCAGCCTAGCCTTCCAGCCCTCCATGTCCCAGCTGCTCCTATCAAAGGCAGGATCCTGAGCTTCTTGAGCCATCTGTAGCTTGGTCTTGTACATGGCAATGGCAGCGGAGACTTTAGCATCCTGTGTGATCTCGTGCTTCTCGTAGTCAGCATTGATCAGGACTTTAGCCGTCTCGGTCTTGGCGTCTTGAAGGGCTTTTTGGAGGTCAGCAATTTTGAGATCCTTGAGCATCGCAACTTGTTGAAGGTCTGCATACTTCTTGTCCAGCTCTTCAAGGCTCCCAACATAGTCTTCGATCTCAGCAAATTTCTACAAAGAAGACAATGCAAAGATTAGAGTCAGGTGATCCTCAAGTGGATAGGATAACTAAACTGAGTCGGTGATCCTTACATCATTAAAGTACTCGAGGAATTGATGACGGATTAGAGGTAAGCCTTGAAGTTTGTCAGCTTCAGAGGTCTTTCTTTTCTTTCCACCTCTTCCCTTTGAAGTGGTAGCCTTGGGGATTACGACGGAGGGGCTAGCAGCAGACTTTTTCTTTGAGGATCTGACATTGTCAAGATCAGTGACACTGAACTTGAAGGCAGATTTTGAGGATTTACCGGCGCCTACACATTCAAAACAGATAAGTATCCTTATCCTATTTCCATTTAACTATTTATTTAAACCTTTAACTATACAAAAAACAGGAAACTTACTTGACATAGTGACAGAACCTGAGGATACTTCTTGTGAGTCCTGAGTGTTTGTTTTGAATGACCTTGTTGCAGGATCAAGTCTACTGAAAGCAGCGAGCCTTTCCTTGGTGGCAGGTGATGGTATAAGGTGCGAAACAGAGACAGCTGTACAACAGAAACAAAAGGGTGTTAGTGATCCTTATACAAAAACAAGGTTATCTGGTGATCCTTCTTAGGATCCTCTATCCTACCATGGGTGGTCCACTTCTGACAAAGAAGAATCGCCGTTTCCAGTTTGTATCATTCTTAGTGGCTTTGAAGATGGGATGTTCTTCGCCGGGTTTATGCTTGAATAGATATCGGTGGGATCCAAATGTTGTGAGGTCATACATCTCTGCCAATTCCGACATTCCTAGAGCAATTCCATCTTGCTCAATGATCCTCTCAAGGGTATATAAGACCATCCAGATCATTGGCATAGCTTGAATATAGGAGATGCCGGTGAGGGAGAAGAAAGACTGGGTGAATTCAGGGAAAGGATACAAATATCCTATTGTGAAAGGAGTGACCAGGAAAGCTACCCAAGTTTCAGAAATGTAATCACTTAGAATGGTGGGATCAAACGGTTTGAAATAGGTGTTCGCCAGAAAGCAATGCCGGATTCTGTCTATTTGTGGATCGGTGAAGCAGCACCTTTCATTCGCCGAATCCTTGATGATCCCCTGGCTCTTAAGAGGACTGTCCTTTTTGTGATCCTTAGCAGGAGAGGATCTTAACATCATCTTGATTATGAAGAAGGTGAAGAAAGAAGGAGCAGAGAAAGAAAACGTAAAGGAAGAAGAGGAAGAGAGATACCTGTTTGGTCTTCGGATATGAATTTAAAGGGAGTTTCTCTTGAATTTAAATGCGGATTGATCCCTATCTCTAACTCCTATTTATAATGATGATTTTGCAGGATGGTCACTTCAGTGACGTCATGTTCGCAACGGCTAGTCCGATTACAACGGCTAGTTATCTGTTGGTTGATTGCGGATAAGAACAAAATACAACTCGTTTATTTACATAGTTACTCCTTATATTTTGGGGGCAATTGTTAGGGGAGGATTTCTCAATGACCTGTGATCCTCAATTACTGTTGGGTTTGGTGATCCTCACTTCTGTTTCAGTTAGTGATCCTCAGAAGTGCCTCAGGATCAGGATCATGGATCATCTTAAGGATCCTTATACTAACGATTGTCTACTTTGAATATGGTATTGTTTTGCAGGAGTACCAGCTTGGACTTGGTCTTGGCGACATTCCTGGAGCATATTGCATGTTTATTCCGCACGTGCTTAGCTAGAAGTGGACGTTATGGAGTCGTGGAGGACTTGCACCATTTGCGGAATGTTAGTTAGTGTAGATATTTTCCATTTTTAAGGGGTAGCAAGCTAATTAGAAAACACTTGGCTATTTTTGGCTACACACACACTCGTACAACTGCTCTCACCAGTTCTTGACAATTCACTTGGCGATTACACTTTTTTGTGCACTTTCCAATGTAGTGATCCTTGTACTTAGCTCGCTATCATCCAAAGTTGTAATACATTCGTTGTTTAATTTGAGTTGGTGATCGGTAGTTTCCATCACCCGAGGTTTTTTATGCCGGAGATCATTCATTGATCAAGGGCTTTTTCCTCGTATAAATCTTTGTGTCACTTGTTCATTTCATTTCTGAGTGATCCTTATTGTTGTTCATCAATTCAAGCATCATACCTCACAACAGAAAGTTTGGTTGCATTGTCATTGCTTGATTTTTGACCAAAACACTGGGTATTTGCTTGAAATGACCTTATTGCAGGATCAAGTTTTCGGAAAGCAACAAGCCTCTCCTTGGTGGCAGGTGATGGAATAATGTGTGAAACAGAGATAGTTGTACAAAAGAAACAAAAGGATGTTAGTGATCCTTATCAGAAACAGGGTTATCCGGTAATCCTTCTAAGGATCCTCTATCCTACCGTGGGTGGCCCACTTCCTTGGCAGATCCTTTCCATTCGGGATGGTATCCCTCCTGACAAAGAAGAACCGCCTTTTCCAGTTGGTATCATTCTTAGTGGTTTTGAGGATGGGGTGTTCTTCGCCGGGCTTATGTTTGAACAGATATCGATGGGATCCGTGGCTCACAAGATTGTACATCTCTGCTAACTCCGACATTCCCAGATCAATGCCTTCATGCGCAATGATTCTTTCAAGGGTACTCAAGACCCTCCACATCATTGGCATCGCTTGAATATAGGAGATGCCGGTGATAGAGAAGAAAGACTGGGTGAAATCAGGGAAAGGATACGAGTATCCTATTGTGAATGGGGTGACCGGGAAAGCTACCCAGGTTTCAGAAACGAAATCGCTCAGAATGGTGGGATCAAAAGCTTTAAAAATGGTGTTCGCCAAAACAATGGCGAATTCTGTCTACCTTTGGATCAGTTAAGCAGCATCGTTCCTTCATAGAGTCTTCGATGATCCATTGGCTCTTGAAAGGACTGTCCTTTTTGTGATCCTTAGCCGGTGAGGATCTTCGCATCATCTTGGTCATGATGATGGTAAAGAAAAAGATGAACAGAAAGAGAACGTAAAGGGAGAAAGGAAAGAGAAATACCTGCCTGATCTTCGAATGTGGATTTAAAGGGGTCTAACTTGAATTTAAATGCATATTGATCCCTATCTCTAACTTCAATTTATAATCATGATCTTGCAAGGTAGTCACTTCACGTCAAATTGGTAACGGCTAGTCCGACTGCAACGACTATTTATCCGTTGGTTTGATACGGATAAGAACGAGAAAATATAACTCGTTTATTTACATTTTTACTCCTTATATTTTGGGGGCAATTGTGACAACTCGTATTTTAAACCCGTTCTTGTAATAAATATGTGAGCATGTGAACTTGACTGATCGATTGAATGTTATGACATTACGATGTATAATTATGTAAACGTTACTAATTAAGTGATTACGTGAATTATGTGAACTTTATGACTTATGAATGTGCGAATACGTGTATGTTTGAATAACCCGAACCACACAACACTCACACTCGTACAAGCCCTTTTGGGCCGTTCTGCTTATAATCGGACTTCAAGGGCAGCCCATTAAGGGCCGGCCCATTCCCTCTCCTTTTGGTCGTGTAACACAACCTTGGGGGTTGTTGTTTCTCTCACTTGTTACAAACATATCACACATACAAGAAACCCTAGCCCTCTCTCTCTCTCTCTCTCTCTTTTGCAAACCGAAGGCAGCCAAGGACTCCTCTTCATCGAAGATCATTGTGCACGGATCCATTCCACCCTTCTTCCAATCGGTTAGTGTTTGTATAAGTTGATAATATATAATCTTGTATGATAAACTAGAGATTGTTGATATGATAATCAATATGTGTGTCGATATTTTTATGAATCAGAGATGCATGAGATTAACCTAAAAACCGATTGGATATTATGCTTAAACCGAATGTATGTCAATTGTGATGTGTTTATGGCTGCTATAACAATGATCATAGTATTGTTTGATGATTTAGATTGACGAGTTATGAATATGTTATGGTTCATATGAATGATGTTCTTGTTGATTCCTTTTAGAATTAGGGTTCATAAGAATTCTTGATGTTATTGCCTTGTTTGATCCATAAATGGTTAACAGAATTGTAGGGAGTATGTTAATTGATTGTTACAAACTTGGAAACTATTGATGATAATTGATATTGTAACTGAATAAGCTTAATAACCGGATATTGAAACCTCTCGCACAAGACAGCCTAGACGTACAAGAGGTTTTGTCACACAAGTTGTTTACTCGCACAACCTGGTCCAATCACACAAGTGCAGCCCCAGTCGCACAAGGGCAGCCTGTCGCACAAGGCTGTATCCTGGGCCAGACGTACAGGTTGGGCTGTACAAGCCCACACGGATCGCACATGTCACTCGGTCGCACAAGGGGTGTCAAACGCACAAGAGTTAACAGATCGCACAAGGTTATGGGTCTGATTAACTGATTGGGCCTTAAGCCCAATCCGAGTCGCACAACTTGTTCGGGCCGCACAAGATGATCACCACGCACAAGATACTTGTTACTTGATTTATTTTGGGCCGATTGCTATTTGATCAACGAACATTATATTGGCTTTGTCATTTCGTTGGGCCGGGTAAGGTTTGGGCCTAGACTCACATCGCACAAGATGGTTGGGCTCGCACAAGTTATTTGGCCCAACCATCCGAATAGCACAAGTAGTGTACTTAATGTGTTTACGTGCATACGTGATTGCCATGATATATACGTGTACTATTTGAACCGAACCTGACTTGTGTGATAACCCTGTTAGGACGTGGTTGACCACCCTTAGTTCAAGAGTCTTTTATTGTGTATCTGCCGAGCAAACCAAGGTGAGTTCACACAGCCAAGGCATGGGATTCCCGGGTTGGGAATTGGGTTGGATATGTTATTGAAAAAGGAGATACTCGTACTTACGCATATACCAGACTATAGACCATCGTCCTCAGGTTAGTCAGGACACGTTACGTAAAGCCTACGTAACCCAGTATATTTGCCATATGTCTCCCGGGTCGGGAGGACACGTTACGTAAAGCCTACGTAACCCAATACCATTCACTGGCTTCCAGGTCGGAAGGCCACGCTGCGTAAAGCCTACGTAGCCCCCACGCGTACCACTGTCCTCGGGGAAGGGCACGTCACGTAAAGCCTACGTGACCCTGTACGTATTCCTGTTCTCGGTAAAGAAGAACACATGGTCGGAAGTTAGTCTAGTAAGTACCGTTAATGAGAAGCCCTCATTAGCCAGGATAAACATGGGAAGCCCCCACTAGCTATACTTATGCACTATGTTATGAACTTACTTTCTGTGAACTCGCTCAACTAGTTTGTTGATTATTTGCTGCATGCCTTGCAGGACCTTAGGTATACTTGGAGCTTGCACCAGAGGAGAAGCGGGTCGTTGTGGACAAGAACTCGTGAATGCTTATTTAACACTTTTACATTCACACATTGATACTTATGTTTTTGGGTTTTACATTTAATGCTTCCGCTACATATACAACGTTTGGTTTTGGAACATCAATCGTATCTTTGATTATTGTTAAATGCTAGGTTTGATATAATTGGTGGCTTGATCCTGGTCATGTCACGCCTCCAAGCGGTGGTACTCCGCGTGTGGGATTTTGGGGGTGTGACAGATTGGTATCAGAGCCATTGGTTATAGAGAACTTGGTTTTAATATGGGAAAACGTTTTTATTAAAACCGGACTATAACCAGTACAGTGCTCTCAACGATCCACAACGACGCTTCGCTCCACGTGCAAGACTCGACATCCTAGGTAATAAGGTTTATGTTATTACCTGTTTGCTAGAACTACTTAGAACTTTGCTCGCATTATGCTTAGATACACATGATACTATAGCATGAGAAACCCTACGTGCTTACACTTTTCTGTCATCGCCCTATTCGCGAACCATTCTTACCTATGCTATTTGTTACAATGAAGATCATGTCTGGACGAATCAACATGACACAAGCCCAGCTAGAGGCTCTCGTTCAAGCTCAAGTGGCTGCGGCAGTTGCAGCAGCTCAAGCAGGTAGTATATCCTGCAGTATAGGCACACACTAGGATCTTTAGATCCTACATTAACTCTCGTATTTAACTTCGTCCTATTCATACACAATAGGTCAACACGCGCAGCAGCCTGTCTGCACTTTCAAGAACTTCATGGACTGTCGTCCAAATTCTTTCAGTGGCACAGAGGGGGCAGTGGGACTCCTCCATTGGTTTGAAAAGTTAGAATCTGTATTCGAAATGTGCGAGTGCCCTGAGGCTCGCAAGGTCAAGTTTGCCACCGGCACTTTGGAAGGGATAGCACTGACTTGGTGGAACGCCCAAGTCCAGATCTTAGGGTTGGCAGCTGCTAACGCCACCCCATGGAACGATTTCAAGGAACTCATCAAGCGTGAGTACTGTACACGTGAGGATATTCACAAGTTGGAAGACGAGCTGTATAATCTGAAGATGGTTGGGTCAGAAATCGAAGCATATACCAAACGGTCGAATGAGCTGGCCGTTCTGTGTCCAACTATGGTGGACCCTCCATATAAGCGCATTGAGTTGTATCTCAAGGGATTGGCGCCAGAAATTCAGAGCCACGTGACGTCGGCTAACCTCGAAAACATCCAGGAAATCCAGCGTCTCGCTCATCGTATCAACGATCAGGCAGTGGATCAGAATAAACTGCCCAAGCGTGTTAATGCTACTGCTAATGTGACCACCTCAGTTACTCCTGCTACGTCTGGTGACAGTAAAAGAAAATGGGATGGGGATTCTAGTAAAAGTTCAGCATCTGTTCAGCCACAAGCTCAGCAGCAGAAGATTGACCACTATCAGAGTCCCAGTCAGCAATCCTCTGGCAGTCACAGACAGAGGAGATACCAGGGTAGTCAACCTAGGTGCCACAACTGCAATAGGCATCACCACGGCCCGTGTAACAAGGGTCGTTGTCAAAGGTGTCTTAAGATGGGGCACGAGGCTAAAGACTGTAGGAGCCCTCGTCCTGCAAATCAGAATCAGCAGCCTTAGCAACCCGCTCCACAGAATCAGCAGCAGCAGCAGCAGCCACAGCGTGGAAACCGGGGATGTTTCCAGTGTGGGGCTGAAGGTCATTTCAAACGCGATTGCCCTCAGTTGAACCAGAACCGCAACAACAACAACAACCAGGGCAACGGGAATAACAACAATGGGGGAAACAACAACAACGGCAATGAAGCTCGTGGTCGTGCATTCGTACTAGGTCGAGGCGACGCAGTGAACGATCCCAACGTTGTTATGGGTAAGTTTCTCCTCGACAATATTTACGTTACTGTTTTATTTGATTCGGGTGCGGATACAAGCTATATGTCTGTGAAAATGTGTCAACTGCTAAAACGTGCACCAACACTTTTACCCACCAAACATGTAGTAGAGTTAGCTAACGGTAAAAGTCTAGAAGCCACGCACGTAGTTCAAGGTTGTAATCTTATCTTAGCTGGTCAAGCCTACTCTATCGATCTCATTCCCATAGTTTTGGGTAGCTTCGACGTCGTGATTGGGATGGATTGGTTATCCCAACACCAGGCAGAAATCTTGTGCAGTGAGAAGGTTATTCGCATTCCTCGTTCTGGTCAGGAACCTCTCGAAGTTCAAGGCGACAAGAGTGGTGATGTGGTTGGCATCATCTCTTTCTTGAAGGCTCAGAAATGTTTACGTAAGGGGCACATTGCCATTCTGGCACTCGTTACAGACGCATCAGCAAAAGAAAAGAAATTGGAGGATATTCCAATTGTACGTGATTACTGATGTGCGTGTAGTGTAATATAATTTTAGATATATATTTAAGCCCTTTTTACACTTTTAGCCAAGTTTTAAATTTATAAAACACGATATTTACTAACACTAAACACACATATGGGCAAGTGCACCCATCGTGGACGTAGTATAGTGTTGGTAAGATACCGAGGTCGTCCAAGGACACAAGAGCTTTTAATACCGGTTTATCCTCAACGTCTAATCAAATCAAAAAGTTAGAAAAATGTTTTAAACTAAGAAAAATAAAAACTAACTAAATGTTGAAAAATAAAATAAAATAAAAACAGATAAACAAGATGAATCACTTGGATCCGACACGTGTATTAGTATAACCTTTGATTATTTTCGCACTTTTGCACTTGTTTAAGAGATTATCTTAGTTATTGTAGTAGGCCCCTTTTTCGGAGGTGACGTTACCCTCAACCCAGTAGTTTGAGTCAGCAAGGATACAATCCTAAAGGGTTGGATTATTGAAAGATAATGAATTAAGTTATTAATGCAAATTATGGTAGGCCCCGCTTTTGGCGGTGACGTTACCCTCGGCTAAGTAGTCTGAGTCAGCAGGGATACAGTCCTAAATAGCCGGGTTATAGTATTAATAGTAGTTAGCTTATGAGGGGGTCAAAGAGTTTGGATCCCCGCCATCCAATACCTATGGGCATTGAAGGAGATCCTACTAAATTTGACCCAGGTCCCAAGCAGGACCTCTAAACGCTGAACAAGGGCAAGACCTTTACCAAACCGTTCCCTTAACCCCCGACCAGGTAGCCAACATACCTCCATATAGACCGTGGAGATATGAATGGTGAAAATCTTTTATTTTATATAGACAGTAAAATAATGCCAAGACACCACGGACAAACGATAAGGAAAGATCACCTTCAACATAAGTAACTAGTTATTAAAGTCATTAATACAAAACCAAATAAAAAGTGCAAAAGATTAAAAATAAGAAGTATTATACTAAACACTTGTCTTCACCAAGTGATGTAAGAGACTTAGGCAAACATGGCCTTGATTGTCAAGAACTCTTACGATCAATCTTGGATCCCGAGACGACTCACACACTCTATGATGGACAATGGATGATGGTGGTGGATGATGGTGTTATGGTGGTGGTGGGTGGTGGATGAAGTGTGAGAGAGGTGGTGTGCCAAGGGATGAGTTGAAATGAAGCCAAGCACTCCTATTTATAGGCTGAACAGAAGCCTGGGCACGGCCCCGTGTCCGCTGGACACGCCCCCGTGCCCGTCTGACACTCTCTCTCTTCATTAATTGTAATTCAGAATTACAATAAATGCACCTGCAGCACTCTGACCACGCCCCCGTGTCCGCTGGGCACGGCCCCGTGGTGGGCAATAGAAGCTTCTACCACTTTGTCTTTTGTGCCAGGGCTGACCATCCTGGACACTGCCCCGTGCTCGCTGAGCACGGCCCCGTGTTGAGCTGGACACGCCCCGTGTCCGCTGGACACTGCCCCGTGTTCAGCTGGGCACAGCCCCATGCTCAGCTGGGCACAGCCCCATGCTCAGCTTTCTTCTTGTTTTTGCTTTGGGAGATGCTGTCTAGGAGTCGGGCATGCCACGTTTCTTCCTTTTCTTTGTATTTATGTTGGATTTGGCTGCATTTTTGCTTCTTTTGTTCATTTAAGCTCTTTTAACCCTGAAAATACAAAAGGAAGACAAAAGCACACTTTTTCCAACATTAGTACTTAAAAAGGGTTAGTTTTATGCCTCATTTGATGTAATTTATATGTTGCATTTTACATACATCATTACCCTCAGGTGTTTCCTGAAGACTTGCCTGGCTTACCGCCTCATCGTCAGGTCGAATTTCAGATCGAGCTCGCTCCAGGAGCAGCACCCATAGCTCGCGCACCATATCGTCTAGCTCCATCAGAATTGGAGGAACTGTCAAAGCAGCTACAGGAGCTCTTAGAAAAGGGCTTTATTCGGCCAAGCTCTTCGCCTTGGGGAGCTCCAGTACTTTTCGTGAAAAAGAAAGACGGTACGTTCAGGATGTGCATCGACTACCGTGAACTGAACAAGGTGACGGTGAAGAACCGTTATCCTCTTCCGCGCATCGACGACTTATTCGACCAGTTGCAAGGGTCGTGTTACTATTCGAAGATAGACTTGAGGTCTGGTTACCATCAGCTGAGAGTCCGGGATGAGGACGTCTCCAAGACAGCCTTCAGAACTCGTTACGGTCACTACGAGTTTCTTGTCATGCCATTTGGATTAACGAACGCGCCTGCCATATTTATGGACCTTATGAACAGGGTGTGCAAACCCTATCTCGACAAGTTCGTCATAGTATTCATCAACGACATTCTGATTTACTCCAAGAGTCAGGAGGAACACGAGCAGCATCTTCGCCTTATTTTGGAACTCCTTCGGAAGGAACAGCTGTACGCTAAGCTTTCTAAATGCGACTTCTGGCTTCGTGAAGTCCACTTCTTAGGCCATGTGGTTAACAAGGATGGGATCCATGTCGATCCGTCCAAGGTAGATTCGATCAGAAACTGGCCTGCACCGCGTACGCCAACGGAAATACGCCAATTCTTGGGTCTGGCAGGTTACTACAGACGGTTTATTAGAGACTTTTCGAAGATTGCTCAGCCGCTTACGCTACTGACACAGAAGGGTGTTACCTATCGCTGGGGAGAGCCCCAGGAGACCGCTTTTCAGCACTTAAAGGATAGGCTTTGCAGCGCACCTATTCTTTCATTGCCAGAGGGTACAGATGACTTCGTAGTTTATTGTGATGCATCCATTCGGGGACTGGGATGTGTGTTAATGCAGCGCGACAAGGTTATCGCTTACGCCTCTCGTCAACTCAAGATTCACGAACGGAACTACACGACGCACGACTTAGAGCTGGGAGCTGTTGTTTTCGCGCTTAAGATATGGCGACACTACCTGTACGGTACCAGGTGCACGATTTACACCGATCACAGGAGTCTCGAGCATATCCTTAAGCAGAAGGATTTGAATATGCGTCAACGACGATGGGTCGAGTTACTTAATGACTACGAATGCGCCATCAAGTATCATCCAGGCAAAGCCAATGTTGTGGCTGATGCCCTCAGTCGGAAAGACACTCTACCACGGCGCGTGCGAGCGCTACAGCTTACGATTCAGTCTAGCCTTCCAGCACAGATACGAGATGCCCAGACAGAAGCACTGAAGCCCGAAAACGTCAAGGCTGAAGCCTTACGCGGCTCATGACAACAAATGGAACAAAAGGAAGACGGTGCCTACTATGTAACGGGCCGGATTTGGGTCCCTCTCTATGGCGGTTTACGCGAACTTGTGATGGACGAAGCACACAAGTCTCGCTACTCGGTACATCCAGGGTCGGATAAAATGTACCACGACATCAGCACTACTTATTGGTGGCCTAGTATGAAGGCCCACATCGCTACGTACGTTGGAAAATGCTTGACCTGTGCGAGAGTCAAGGTTGAATATCAGAAACCAGCTGGCCTACTTCAGCAGCCTAAGATACCGCAATGGAAATGGGAAGAAATTTCCATGGATTTCGTTACAGGCCTACCTAGATCCCAGCGTGGAAACGATACAATATGGGTCATAGTTGATCGACTCACCAAGTCTGCACACTTCCTACCGATTAAGGAAACGGACAAGTTCTCCACTCTCGCAGACGTCTATCTTAAAGAAGTTGTCTCGAGGCACGGGGTGCCCACATCTATCATTTCGGATCGCGATGCACGATTCACGTCAGAACTTTGGCAAGCAATGCACAAATCTTTTGGCTCAAGGTTAGACATGAGCACAGCATATCACCCTCAGACGGATGGGCAGTCTGAGCGAACGATTCAAACTCTTGAAGACATGCTTCGGGCATGCGTTATCGATTTCGGCAACGGCTGGGAAAAACATCTCCCTTTGGTGGAGTTCTCGTATAATAATAGCTATCACACCAGTATTCAAGCCGCTCCATTCGAGGCATTGTACGGGCGTAAATGCCGGTCACCTCTCTGTTGGGCAGAGGTGGGGGATAGTCAAATCACGGGTCCAGAGATTGTAGTGGACGCCACAGAAAAGATTGCACAAATAAGACAACGCATGGCGGCAGCACGCGACCGTCAGAAAGCCTACGCGGACAAGCGTAGAAAGCCTTTGGAATTTGAGGTCGGGGACCGGGTTTTATTGAAAGTCTCACCCTGGAAGGGTGTGGTTCGTTTTGGCAAACGGGGCAAACTAAATCCGCGATACGTCAGACCCTTCGAAATCATAGAAAAGGTTGGCAAAGTTGCTTACAAGTTGAACCTACCAGCTGAACTCGGGGCAGTTCACAATGTCTTTCATGTATCGAACCTAAAGAAGTGCCTATCAGATGAACACCTCATCATTCCTATTAAGGAACTCACTATCGACGAGCGGTTGCAGTTCGTTGAAGAACCAGTAGAAATCACGGACCGGGATGTGAAGGTCCTCAAAAACAAGAGAATCCCTCTTGTTCGAGTTCGTTGGAACTCCAAACGTGGCCCAGAGTACACCTGGGAACGCGAAGACAGGATGACAGAAAAGTACCCCCAATTGTTCGCGAACAGTACAACCACCGCTGAGGCTGAAGCTACTACTTCGGAATTTCCGGACGAAATTCCAGATCAACGGGGGGAGGATGTGACACCCCAGGAAAATCAGTGAACAATGCAGTTTACCTAGCTTCCTCAGTGAGTGCATACCAAATTTCGGGACGAAATTTCCAATTAGTTGGGGATAATGTGACAACTCGTATTTTAAACCCGTTCTTGTAATAAATATGTGAGCATGTGAACTTGACTGATCGATTGAATGTTATGACATTACGATGTATAATTATGTAAACGTTACTAATTAAGTGATTACGTGAATTATGTGAACTTTATGACTTATGAATGTGCGAATACGTGTATGTTTGAATAACCTGAACCACACAACACTCACACTCGTACAAGCCCTTTTGGGCCGTTCTGCTTATAATCGGACTTCAAGGGCAGCCCATTAAGGGCCGGCCCATTCCCTCTCCTTTTGGTCGTGTAACACAACCTTGGGGGTTGTTGTTTCTCTCACTTGTTACAAACATATCACACATACAAGAAACCCTAGCCCTCTCTCTCTCTCTCTCTTTTGCAAACCGAAGGCAGCCAAGGACTCCTCTTCATCGAAGATCATTGTGCACGGATCCATTCCACCCTTCTTCCAATCGGTTAGTGTTTGTATAAGTTGATAATATATAATCTTGTATGATAAACTAGAGATTGTTGATATGATAATCAATATGTGTGTCGATATTTTTATGAATCAGAGATGCATGAGATTAACCTAAAAACCGATTGGATATTATGCTTAAACCGAATGTATGTCAATTGTGATGTGTTTATGGCTGCTATAACAATGATCATAGTATTGTTTGATGATTTAGATTGACGAGTTATGAATATGTTATGGTTCATATGAATGATGTTCTTGTTGATTCCTTTTAGAATTAGGGTTCATAAGAATTCTTGATGTTATTGCCTTGTTTGATCCATAAATGGTTAACAGAATTGTAGGGAGTATGTTAATTGATTGTTACAAACTTGGAAACTATTGATGATAATTGATATTGTAACTGAATAAGCTTAATAACCGGATATTGAAACCTCTCGCACAAGACAGCCTAGACGTACAAGAGGTTTTGTCACACAAGTTGTTTACTCGCACAACCTGGTCCAATCACACAAGTGCAGCCCCAGTCGCACAAGGGCAGCCTGTCGCACAAGGCTGTATCCTGGGCCAGACGTACAGGTTGGGCTGTACAAGCCCACACGGATCGCACATGTCACTCGGTCGCACAAGGGGTGTCAAACGCACAAGAGTTAACAGATCGCACAAGGTTATGGGTCTGATTAACTGATTGGGCCTTAAGCCCAATCCGAGTCGCACAACTTGTTCGGGCCGCACAAGATGATCACCACGCACAAGATACTTGTTACTTGATTTATTTTGGGCCGATTGCTATTTGATCAACGAACATTATATTGGCTTTGTCATTTCGTTGGGCCGGGTAAGGTTTGGGCCTAGACTCACATCGCACAAGATGGTTGGGCTCGCACAAGTTCTTTGGCCCAACCATCCGAATAGCACAAGTAGTGTACTTAATGTGTTTACGTGCATACGTGATTGCCATGATATATACGTGTACTATTTGAACCGAACCTGACTTGTGTGATAACCCTGTTAGGACGTGGTTGACCACCCTTAGTTCAAGAGTCTTTTATTGTGTATCTGCCGAGCAAACCAAGGTGAGTTCACACAGCCAAGGCATGGGATTCCCGGGTTGGGAATTGGGTTGGATATGTTATTGAAAAAGGAGATACTCGTACTTACGCATATACCAGACTATAGACCATCGTCCTCAGGTTAGTCAGGACACGTTACGTAAAGCCTACGTAACCCAGTATATTTGCCATATGTCTCCCGGGTCGGGAGGACACGTTACGTAAAGCCTACGTAACCCAATACCATTCACTGGCTTCCAGGTCGGAAGGCCACGCTGCGTAAAGCCTACGTAGCCCCCACGCGTACCACTGTCCTCGGGGAAGGGCACGTCACGTAAAGCCTACGTGACCCTGTACGTATTCCTGTTCTCGGTAAAGAAGAACACATGGTCGGAAGTTAGTCTAGTAAGTACCGTTAATGAGAAGCCCTCATTAGCCAGGATAAACATGGGAAGCCCCCACTAGCTATACTTATGCACTATGTTATGAACTTACTTTCTGTGAACTCGCTCAACTAGTTTGTTGATTATTTGCTGCATGCCTTGCAGGACCTTAGGTATACTTGGAGCTTGCACCAGAGGAGAAGCGGGTCGTTGTGGACAAGAACTCGTGAATGCTTATTTAACACTTTTACATTCACACATTGATACTTATGTTTTTGGGTTTTACATTTAATGCTTCCGCTACATATACAACGTTTGGTTTTGGAACATCAATCGTATCTTTGATTATTGTTAAATGCTATGTTTGATATAATTGGTGGCTTGATCCTGGTCATGTCACGCCTCCAAGCGGTGGTACTCCGCGTGTGGGATTTTGGGGGTGTGACAGCAATTGTTAGGGGAGGATTTTCCAATGATCAGTGATCCTCAATTGCTGTCGGGTTTAAGGATCCTTAATTGTGTTTGAGTTTAGGATCCTCAAAGAGTAGTATTGAGAGTCAGGATCCAGGATCATCATAGTGATCCTTACACTAATGATTGTCTGCTTTGAATATGGAATTGCTTTGCAGGAGTACGTGCTTGGACTTGGTCATGGCGATATTCCTGGAGCATATTCACTTTTATTCCGCACGTGCTTGACCATTGTGAACGTTATGGAGATCATGGGGAGAGTGCACGAAATGCGGATAGTTAGTTATTTTAGATATTTACTAAATTTAAAAGGGGATAGCGAGCTTGATTAGAACACTTGGCTATTTTTGGTTAAACACACACACTCGTACTGCTCTCATCAGCTTACAACAGTCTGCTCGGCGGTTACACATTATTTTGCACATTTCACTCTAGTGATCCTTGTAACTAGCTCGCTATCATCCGAAGTTGTAACACACTTTCTGTTTAATTTGAGTTGGTGATCGGTAGTTTCCATTACCCGAGGTTTTTTATGCCGGAGATCAACTCTTGATCAAGGGCTTTTTCCTCGTATAAATCCTTGTGTCATTTGTTCATTACATTTGATTGTTATCCTTAGCATTGTTCATTGATTCAAGCATCACACCTCACACATAAAGATTTGGTTGCATTATCTTTGCTTGATTTTTGACCAAAACATGTACCTTGTAGAATCTATGTGAATATTTCTTCTTTTTAGCGTGTCTAACATCGGTTACTGATTCATCTCCACCCTTCACGTTAGGATGTTACATTTGTTCGGCACCCACTTCGCCCATCTCATCACATAGTTGTTACTTAAATTCATATCTCCATATAAGAGGGCTTTAACAGAAGAGACCTAGAAAACATTTTTAAATTTGTTGAACCATCATCTTTAAATTTCCCCTATTTTCGTAGTTTATTTAACCTTATTATTATTATTATTATTATTATTATTATTGTTATTATTATTAGTTTAATGAACAATATACTCTTAAATAGTGGTGTTCAGTCATATTTTGTTGACTTCGCTCACTTTGGTAACAAAATATAAATCTTTGGTAGTCCAATCCTGTAATAAATCTCTCCTAATAACCACTAATACCGATAAGTTATAACTCAGTAAAAAAAAATAAAAAAATTAATGTCACAAGTGTACAATGCATCCATTGGAAGGATGCTCTTGAAGGCCCCCTTACAAGCCCTTAGGGTTATGAGGTTTTTTCCTTAGATGCCCTTAGCATCTAAGCCCTTCCACAAGGGCCTAGTTTTTCTTGGTTTTTACATGTGGGTGGGCCCAAAGTAAAAGCAAAAAATGTTTTATTTAAATATTGTGTGTAGTGGGAAGGTAATGAGATGAAATTAAGAAGGGTAAGGATATTTGTAGGGTTGGAGATCAAATAAGGGTTTTTAAGGATTTTAGTGATATGATGCTGCAGATGATGTGGCAGCTGAGGGCGTTAAAGGATGCATGTAGCATTAGAGATAGTCTAATAATTTAATTCAATACAGTTGTTACAATACCATTATATATGTGTGTGTGCGTGTGTGTGAATTATAGGAAAAATCTCATGTGAGTTATAAAAACTCGAAAAACCTAATGGATAGACATCATGCTGTCACGTCTTACACTTATACACTTTTGTAACAGTGCAAAGAGGAGAGAGAATGTGTTATATTTTTTCAGTTGTTTACATTTTCTGTAACTCACCTTTAACACTTTTTTATTTTAATTTTTTACAACAATTTTCTAGATTATATGAAGTGTATGTGACGACGAGGGTCCCCGCTTGGGCTCCTCGTCCGGGCTCATCGCCCTAGATTGGTGGCTGGGCTCGAGCCCACTTGTGTCTTTCTCGGTATGTTTAGTTGGTTTGAGTGGGCCACGTCCTGATGAGCCCACTCTTGGATCGGCCCATTAGGGCTATGGCCCAACTATCTCACTACATTAAGAGAACTTCCTTCCCCAAGAAAGGGGGCAGACATCATCTTTCCCACAAAAAAGAAGGTTATCTCTCTCCTTCCATATATCTCCTGCCCATCTACTCTCTCTCTCTCTCTAAAAATTATACTTGCACTTATAATTATCTTCTCCATACAAGATACTGACTTGACCGTCGGAGTGCCCACGGGGTGAACCCCCTCGGGCCCTCTAACTAGATCTACCTGTGGTTGCAGCCCAAGATCCGACATCCAGCAAGAGGAACCGTCACCATGACGACAAGATGACGAACCTGAACCGGAGCTCACCGAATCTTAGGTTAGTACCGCCACACCCCCTGAACGACCACAGGGATTTGGGGATTCGACATTGGCGCCATCCGTGGGACCAGGTGCAAGCATGCCTCGGTCCCTTCAAACGGCTAGATCTGCCTCTCCGCGACTGTCAGATCTGCATTTTGACTCCGGTCACCAGGTTCCGAATCTCTAAACTTCCTCCTTTCACCCCGAAAATATATAGATCTGTAGGGGCATATGCATTTTTGCTCTATATTTTTGTTTAAGGCACACTTACAGATCTTGAGGGTCTTGGACAAACTTCAAATGTTTTTTTGCCTCTAAACAAACGTTCACTTTTCTAAATAAAGGTTACAGATCTGTAAGCCATGCATCATTTTGCCAAGCATGTTGGCCTGGAAATATCTTCAAAAGTCAAGATCATGAACACGGAACACCACACATCGTTGTCATATTCTCATTATAAAAACATGCCATTTTTTGAATAAAAAAAATGATGAAAGTGAAAAGTATTAGTGCTTTCTGCACAAGCCTGTAATGCACATATGGATAAGGTCTACACCTTTTGTTTGACAAAAGTCAAAGAAACCTTTTGTGTCATAGCCATGTGACCTTTCTGCCACCTTTCTTGGGAGTGTATAAAAGGCAACATTAGAAAAAAAAAATACAGTAATACAACACATGATCTTTTTCTTGAAAGCATAATAGGTTACCTTTTTTTTGGAAAGGTGTTTGCTTTTGCAAAGCTGTACAATACTGACCTGCTAGGTGTTAACAGTTATGCACTGTCATTTCAAAACTTAACAACTCATGCTAAATACACATGTATATAATATTATACCGACCAGTAGTACATGGTTGCAAAGATGGCACTACAACAAGTTACATGCATGCTTTACAGTGAATATATACGGCATGTTTTACAATGGGTATATGCTTTATTTATGTTAAATGCTAACAAACATGTGAGTTATACAATGCAAGTCTTGATTCACATCTCTTAAAAAAAATGCCCTCGTTACAGGGTAATGGAGTATTAGATTACATTTTACCATATATTATTTTAACAGTGTTTTAAGGTAATTTGCATGAATCAGCCACCATTTAAGTTACACTAAAATGATTCTTGACAGATCATGGTGGTTTTGTTAGGACAGGATGACAAAGTTAAAGTTCATCCTATTAGAAAGTTGGATTCTAAATATTAGTCCATTGCCTACTTTTGAAAGTACAAAAAAGTAATATGGAAAAGCTGGACATGAGCTGTCAATAAATCCTTTAATTTTTTTATGCGAATTAAAAAATATAGTTGAAAAGAAAGTCATTAATTACCTTGTACATTCATTTGACTTTTGCTATCTGACAAGTAAAAAGAGAAGAAAAAAAAACTAAGTTTTTATCTTCCCAAGGTGATGTGACCTCACTTTTGAAAAAAGAAAAAAGAGTAAAGATGCCACACTCTCACCAATTTAAAATAGTAATATTTTACTAGTACCAGGTCCTTCCCCTGGCCCCTTCCTCAGGCCCTTCAGCCAAGGTCCTTCACCCGTACCTTCCTCAGGCCCTTCGGCCAAGGTCCTTCCCCGGGACCTTCCCCAGGTCCTTCCCTCAGGTCCTTCCTCAGGCCCTTCCACCTGGCCTTGCCTCAGGTCCTTTCTACACGGTCCTTCCTCAGGTCTTTTCACCAGGTTCCTTTCCCAGGTCCTTTCACAGGGCACTTCCTTAGGCCCTTCTGCCAGGTCCTTTTCTAGACCCTAAATACAAGTTTATTCTTCCCATTACAACATTACTAGGGTACGTAGGCTACCCCCCTTTATGATATGATGGCAACACGTCTTCACAAAATAAAAATGAGGCACAAGCACTTGTACACACAACACAACATGTTTAACACATAAGTAAATTGACCTTTGGTATAACTTACCTCTTTGAAAGTGTTTTCGTGGCAAGTATCGAAGCATGAACGTGGACAACACAAGAAGCTATTAGTCACGACCTACGGGACAGGTCAACGAAGGCTAGTATTGGACTGGATGAGGTGCACCCAAGAAGCAGGGCATGATCTTTGAAAAGACACTAAAGAATAGTGGTCACCTTAAATATCCTTAAACATGGATATAGCTTCGGTTAGGAAGAAAGCAACACAACATTAGTGAAAGCAAAAAAACACCTTTGTGCAACATTGAACTGAGGGACTAATATGTCTAGGGGGATATTGTGGGACAGAGTCTTTGCTAACCTCGGGCTACTCCCATTCAACAAAGAATCATATGCTAATCTGCTGGATACATCTATCAGCTATATCCTTGCGTGCTATCGTGTCTCGGATAAATACGTCACTCATTAGAAGTGATCATGATTTAGAAGACTTTCGATACTTATCGAAAGTAACTATATTCTTTATTCACAACCGATGGTCTAGACAGACGGGCTCAAGGACAGCCTATTTTATAAGATTAAGTATGACCAACTACGCTTGACAACACCGAACTGGGGAGCTAGCATGGTATAACACCATGGGATCCCACATTGAAAACTTCTCGAAAGGATCTTTATTTTTGTATTACATCCTCCGAAAAGGATTAAGCCCCTCCATAAGTTCTCATGTTCGAAGATCTAAACAACAAAAGAAAAAGAAAAAAAGAGGGAAGGAGCATGGACTGCCTTACAAATTCCTCCACTTGAAGAAAGGAAAAGTCTGGGCTGTGTGTTAGGCTCCTTCCCTGAAGGAAAAAGAATCCATGGACTGCATTACTCATCCTCCACTGGAAGAAAGGAAAAGCCTGGGTTGTGTATTTGGCTCCTTCCCCGAAGAAAAAAGAATCAGAAGATCACGTTATCAATCCTTCACTTGAAGAAATGAGGAGTCTGGGCTACCTAGTTGGCTCCCCTCCTGAAGGCGAAAGAATCGTCGGACTACGTTACTAGTCCTTAAGGAAAATCCAGACGCTCTCCTTGAAGACGGAAGACTCCTTGGACTACGTTGTTGGTCCTTGAAGAAACCCTGGACGGTCCTTCCCTGAAAAAGGAAGAACCCTTGAGCTGCATTATTAGTTCATCTCTTGAAGAAGGAAAGAACCTGAGCAGGACAATACGAGAGGGGAAAATGAAATCCTCCTACGATCCGTCATGCTCAAGAAACCCTCATCTGCTGGACCAACCCTACCTCCCAAGGGATCTGGCTGGAGTCTCAAAGTTCACTCGAAGAATTGCAGAGGCACCTATGCCCCCTAAAACAAAAATACCTCCAAACTTCGACCGGTATGATGGGACGAGGAGGCCCATCCCCTTACTCTGACAACTTCACCCCTCTCACCAAGACACCAAGTGAAATATTGGCTACTGAGAGGGCGAAGGGCTCCTTTCTAAGGCCACCACCTATTAAACTTGGGCCAAAGGCACAACCAAATGAGTATTGTGACTTTCACAAAGGGTTTGGCCATAGAACTGATGATTGCATGTACCTAAAAAGAGAAATAGAAGCCGCGGTTAAAACAGGAAAACTGGCCCATTTGGTTAAGGAAATTAAGGAAGGAGGGGGGATCACAAAGGGAAAGATGCACGGGAGCCTGGGAGGACAGATGTAGATATGATTAGAAAGAGGAATGAATTTGATACCACCAGGAGTGTAAAAGCCAGAATCCTGGGCTCCCCAGACTGCATGAAATCTCCCATCCTAATGCCGCACCTGGAAGAAAACGAAGTGCAACGGCTCCCACTCAACATCTCAGCCGTGATAGCTGGCCACAAAGTGGCCAGGATACACGTGGACGGAGGATCTGGGGTAGAAGTCATATACGAACATTGTTTCCTCAGATTTGACAGGGATGTAAGAGACCGACTTGAGGAGGATTCAATCCCTCTAGTAGGATTCAACAACAGTGTGTCACACCCCCTGGGAAAGATCAAGTTCCCATTCACAGTTGGGGTAGGGGATCGAGTTCGAACGATAAACTTGACTTTCACAGTGGTCCGAGCACCCTCAAAATACAACGTAATCCTGGGAAGACCCGGGATTGGAGATTTGCAAGCACAGGCATCCACCCCACACGGAGCCTTAGTATTTCAGACACCAAAGGGCTTGGCTTGGGTAAAATCTGCACACGAAGTGAGTTCTTCCTTGTCTGAAGTGGAAGCATCCGAGAAGCCCCGAAAAGAAGGGGTCGAAGAGTGGGTCCTTTGTGACAGGTTCCCGAAGCAGACGGTCAAAGTGGGAAGTCACCTAAGTGACAAGTGCAAGAGTGCCCTCAAGGAACTGCTCCTCCTCAACATAGACGTATTTGCATTCCAACATGGGGATATGACAGAAATCCCGAGAAGCTTGACTGAGCACCGACTCAATACGTATACATGGGCAAAACCGGTGAAACAGAAAAAACGAAGCATGGGTCCCAGCAAGAGGAGGGCCGCCTGTGAAGAAACCAGGAAAATGCTCAAAGCGGGAATAGTCAGGGAGGTGAAGTACCCATCCTGGGTTGCTAACCCGATTATGGTCCAGAAGAAAGACGGGGGATAGAGGGTGTGCATCGACTTCCAAGATCTGAACAAAGCATGTTCTAAGGACTGTTATCATCTCCCAGAAATAGATGTCCAAGTGGACTCCTTATCCCAATACCCCCTGAAATGCTTTTTGGATGCCTACAAAATATACCATCAAATACAGATGTCAATGGAAGATGAGGAAAAAACCGCCTTCATCACAGACGAGGGGACATTTTGTTATACCAAAACGCCATTCGTTCTTAAAAATGTTGGGGCCACATATAAAAGATTTATGAACTCCCTCTTCAGGGAACAACGGGGAAGAAACTTGGAGGTATACGTCGATGACATCGTTATCGAAAGCTTAACCGAAATGGCCATGATAGACGATATAACCGAAACCCTCCACACCATGCAAGATGTGAATATGAAACTAAACCCCGGGAAGTGCTGTTTTGGGGTAGAACAAGGAAAACTCTCGGGGGTAGTAGTCACAAAGGGCGGAAACAAAGCTAACCCAGAGAAGACTCAAGTTGTGGCAGAAATGCGATCTCCCAGGTCTTTGAAAGACACCCAGCAGCTAAACGGGAGGTTAATCGCTTTAAACCGTTTTTTGTCAAAAGTAGCTGACAGAACCCTTCCCTTCATGAAGGTGCTGAAGGACTAACTTCAAACGGACAAGATTAATTGGACCTCTGAGGCGGAAGCCGCTTTCCAAGAAATGAAGGCCTATATTTGTAAACTCCCAACACTGGCCACCCCAGTACCCGGGGAACATCTGACCTTGTACCTGTCCGCCTAAAAAACAACCATAAGTGCGGTCATGATGGTGGAACGGGAGGGAAAACAGATACCAATATATTTCATCAGTAGAACACCTAAAGGCCATGAAGAACGTTACATGCCCCTGGAAAAGTTAGCGTTGGCCTTTGTTTTCGCATCCAGGAGACTCAGGAGGTATTTCCAAGGGCACAAGGAAACCCTGATGACAGATCAGCCCCTCCAAAAGGTGCTCAAGAGGCCGGAGCTGTCGGGATGATTGGCTAAATGGGACGTGGAACTGGGAAAACACTCCTTGGAGTTCAAACCCAGGACAGCCGTGAAAGGACAAACACAGGCAGATTTCCTGCCAGAAGTCCCTGAGGATGAAGAAAAAGAACTCCCAAAATGGGAATCCTTTAAAAGAAAAGAGAAAGAGAAGGAAGACAAGGCTGTGTGGAAACTCTTCACTAATGGACCCTCCAGTGAAAAAGGGAGCGGAGCAGGCATTACTTTGATAAGCCCTGAGGGAATCGAGCTAACCTGTGCCATAAGACTGGACTTCGAAAACACCAACAACACTGCAGAATATGAAGCCCTCTTAGCAGGGATGAGGCTAGCAGAAAAGACGAAAGCAAAACATGTGGAAGGTAGCACTGATTCACAGTTGGTAGTCAAACAATACCAAGGAGAGTATGAGGCCAAAGACAACACCATGGCTCAGTACGTGGTAAAGGTAAAAGAGATGGCCAAGGTATTTAAAACTTTTAAGCTGGAATACATTCCCTGAGGGAGAAACAGAAAGTCTGATGCCCTCAGTAAGCTAGCCTTAGTAGCATTCGATCACTTAGCAAGAGAAGTCAAAGTGGAAGTCCTAACCCCCCCTCCATCAGTACAGAGGAGGTAGCTGTAGTTGAAAACACACAAGAAACATGGATGACACCAATTGTAAAGTTCCTCTGGGACGGGACCCTTATCTGCCGGAACAAAACGATGTTCTCTCCTAAAGGTTAAAGCATTCTGGAAGTCCCTTCCATCAACAAGAAAATCCCTTCTCTTGTGGATAAGGTACCTCAGCAGTCGCTTACAAGAACAGGTACGTATACTTTCCATGGGATTAAGTCCAGGAAAAGTTCCTTCCGAGATTATGAAGAGTATCCCGTTCCCTGGGATAAAGTGTTTTAGAAGTCCCTTCCATAAACAGGAACATACCTCTTCCTCGGGACTAAGTCTTGAAGAAACTCCTTCCGAGAATAGGAAGGAACATATCCCTCCCTCGGGATCCAGTATTAAGGAAACTCCTTCCAAGAATAGGAAGGAACATATCCCTCACTCGGGATTCAGCCTCGAAGAAACTCCTTCCGAGAATATGAAACGATGAAGTACAAGGGCCGTTCGGTCATTAATCAAAAGATGAATTGAATGAAAATACAAGAGGAATGTGAAGTAAATTAGTTTGGGGACCAATGTGTCATTATTTGAAATTTAAATGTGGGAGGTAACTAAAGTGGGAGTTTCACGATGGAGATTAGTATCTATGGGGATTAAGTCTTGGAGGAGCCGCCTCCGAAAAAATGAAGATGTCCCACCCTATGTGATTAGGGGTCTCGTAAGTCTCTTCAACGAACAGGAACAGGTTTCTCCCAAGAAAAGGAGGGTATCCCCTCCCGTGGGATTAAGTAACGCAAAAGTCTATTCAACGAACAGAAGTGCACCCGACTACGAGATCAAGTATTGGTAAAGTTCCTTCTAAGGACGGGAAAGTACATCCCAGGGATTTGATATATGAGAAAAATCCTCCTTAAAATTTCGCACCTGAACAACTTATTCAAAAAAAAAAAGGAGGGGAGAGAGCCCCTTGACAAGGGACTTCGAACCTGAAGAATCCCTTCCTTGAAAAGAAAAGATCTCCGCCACAGGTCTGTGTTTTAGAAAGTATCTCTCCAAAGAAGAGGAGCCCCATCTCGGGGCTGCATACGTTTGAAGAAGTCTCTCCAAGAGGAGAGGGTTGCACATTCCATGGGCACCCATTTTTAGAGAATTACAACATCTCTCCAGGGTAGGAAAGAGCCCTTAACAAGGACTCACATAGGAAGGTTCCTTCTACATAACAGGTGTTTTTAAAGGGCTCATAAAACCTTTCCAAAAGGAGAAGATGCCACCCCTTCTCGAAGAACAAAAACCTGAACGGTTCGAAGACCTTGCTAACGGGTCAAACAGGATCATCTAGGCAGACGTGCCGAACGATCTTACAATAAAATAAACATGTACATAGGCATACAGACATGCCGCCTTAATCAAAACAAGGCAAAGCCCGGCCGTGGGGCTAGGACTAAGTCGACTACGTCCAAAAAAGCCGAAGCAGGCATATGAAAGTCCAAGTGGCCCAAACGCCATTGGATAACAGGCCCAACAGAAGCTTTAACAACTTCAAACAAGTTACAAAGCGGGCCTAGGCAAAGCCTTCACAACTTAAGCAAGTTACGAAGCAAACTATAGAAAGTTTTAACAACCCAAGCAGGTTACGAAGCAAAACTTGTACAAAGCTTTAACAACTCAAGCAGGCTGCGAAGCAAACTCATGCAAGGTTTCAAACGAGTCACAAAACGGGGCTATGCAAAGCTTTAACAACTTAAAAAGTTACAAAGCGACCCATAGAAAGTCTTAACGGCTTAAAAAGGGTACAGAGAAAATTCATGAGAAAGTTTTAACAGTTCAAGCAAGGCAAAAACCCTCATTAGAGGAGCACCATACAAGGAGTATAACACGGTAAATAAAGCATCCCAGTCGATGCTCTTAAAGAAACTACTCCTGAACGAGTACCTCAATCGAAATGCCCTAAAGGAGGACATGGCAAAACAATCTAAATAGCATAAACGCTATAAAAAAGTACTATCAAACAAGTGCATGGGAAAAAATGCCGTCAAAGAGGCATAGATTGAAGTAAGGTATTGTGCTACCCTACTTGAGGGGTCACCTTGCTATTTCGAGCGCTGAATGCAAGGTTGTCCCAAGGATAACAAAACAGATAACTTTGGCATAACGTGCCCCAGGCTATGTTACCCGATAGGCCGGGATGATATATTGAGGGCGGATAATGACCCGCCTAGACTTTCAGGGACTGGAACAAGTCCTGCACCCATTCATGAGTAAATAGGCTTGGACTAAGGATGACTTGACGACGAGCGTCCTCGCTTGGGCTCCTCGTCCGGGCTCATAGCCCTAGATTGGTGGCTGGGCTCGAGCCCACTTGTGTCTTTCTCGGTATGTTTAGTTGGTTTGAGTGGGCCACGTCCTGATGAGCCCACTCTTGGATCGGCCCATTAGGGCTATGGCCCAACTATCTCACTACATTAAGAGAACTTCCTTCCCCAAGAAAGGGGGCAGACATCATCTTTCCCACAAAAAAGAAGGTTATCTCTCTCCTTCCATATATCTCCTGCCCATCTACTCTCTCTCTCTAAAAATTATACTTGCACTTATAATTATCTTCTCCATACAAGATACTGACTTGAGCGTCGGAGTGCCCACGGGGTGAACCCCCTCGGGCCCTCTAACTAGATCTACCTGTGGTTGCAGCCCAAGATCCGACATCCAGCAAGAGGAACCGTCACCATGACGACAAGATGACGAACCTGAACCGGAGCTCACCGAATCTTAGGTTAGTACCGCCACACCCCCTGAACGACCACAGGGATTTGGGGATTCGACAGTATGGATTTTAGAACTTATAGTTGTCACACCCGGACCCCGCAGCAGATAAATACGGGGCATAATGGATTGCTCATATCTCTTCTCTTGACACTAATATAAGTTTGAATATTTAAATCACCAATATTAAATTGTCAAACATGATCACATAATTATTCATCACAAATTCAAATACAATAATCACAAAATAAAATCATTACATAAGTTCCATTTCATTATTCTAAGGCATATCCTATGTGTCTCCACTTCGATCCTCAACCTTACGTATCTGTATCATGTGTAAAATATTTTTGGGTCAACAATAACTTGGTGAATAGACCTTAGTTTTTTTAAGTGATGTAAAAATAGTTTAGTTAAGTTATTTTATAAAAACAATCAACATCCAACTTTACCTGTATAAGTGAGATTAAACATTAATACAACAATTTACACAACTACCACAAATAATAAAACGAAACATAATGAAACAACGATGCGATTCAAGCCCCGAAGAGCGAATCTATGAAACAATAGTGGTGTCTCGAGTTCAAACCATAGCCTTGTGGAACAGTCAACCCGGTGGATCCACAAGAAACCAATGACAAAAAGCGGTAAACAATTAGTACATGTATGAGAAACAAAGTAATGAAACATAAGATACCATTCATGAGCACATATGACACTTTAATTTGGATGTTTGAAATAATATAAAACCAAGTAAAACATTATGAAATTAAGACACTTAATACACCCCAAAAAGTAAAAGCTACAAAAAATGGGAAAGTAAGATTTACTCAGAGTTTGCATTCCGGGATCCTCAATAATACCGCATGAAAAATGGGAAAGGTCTGAAAGACAAAGATTATCCTAAATAAAAAATAACGAAAATATAGTGAATAGCCAACTCAAAAATAATCATCTTATAAAAATCACAACCAATGTTTTGGGAGCTATGGTTTAACCTAAATATATAATAGCTTAAATGTAAAAACTAAATTATTAATGTATATCTAAAATATATATAAATACATCAACTCATGAAACTACTAAATTAAATTGATTAGGTCATTAATTATATAATCATAAGCTAAGTCTAGTTGATTCAATTATTAACTTAGCTAATAATTCAACAATTCTATAAATGAAATAATAAAGTGGTTAATTATGAAATAATATAGTGGTTAATTATATATGAAAGTGACCATTTAACGTTAACGTGTTATTAGATGAATTGATGAAATTCATTTAACAACTTAAAAATCAGAAATTTAGTATTCCACTTTGAAAGCAATAAATTTAAAAGACATTATTTATTTCTTTAATTTAATAAATCTTTTTATTACAAGTAAATATGTGAAAAAGGCATAAATTTTATCATAAAGATATTTAAGAAAAATCATAAAACATATTTAAGTTCTAAACAATCTACATGATTAAAATAAATAACAATTCCACAATATGTCTAATAATTCTCAAAAATTACACAACTTATTCTAACATGGTACAAATCAATCATCTAGTTTTAATTCCATCAAGACACAGCCTAAGATTAAAAGCCCCAAAATCTATAATCTATGAACCCTAAAGTCACAATGAATCATATTCGGATTTATAAAGTCTCCTAAAGCAAAAATGGATACTAGGGTTTTGTAGAGCGCGAAATATTAATGAGAATAGACTCTTGAGTTACCCGATTTGGCTAAGAAATGTGTGAGATATGATAAGAACAAGTTTTCATGCCATAGCCTTGTTCTTGCATAATTTCGCGAGATATGATGTGTGAAAAAGGAACTTGAAGGTGGAAAATGACAGAGGATGATGAAGGCTTTGGTTTGGTACCAGCTTTAGGTCATATAATGAAAGATTTTGTTTAGAATAAAATGGGTCTTGAGTGCCTTAAATGGTGATAATAAGCTTTGTTATTAGGTTAATAATTGAGTGATTAGGAATAATGTAACCGATTCCTTATTAAAAATGGCGAATAATACTCATTTGCTCTCATGTCAACGCATGAGGTTTAAAAAATATATGTTGGGTTGGGTTATATATACAGGGGTACGTGTAGGGTTTAATACGAAGAAGAGATAAATGAGGCATGCAGTGCCATCTTTATTTGTGAGTGGGGAGTAAAAATGAAATAATTGGTGCTTGATTTCAAGTTGTCAAGAATGGCAGGAAACTCAGGTGGGGGCACGTGGAATTGGTTGTTAGGATTGAATGAAATGAATTTAAAAAAAAAAAAAAAAAAAAAAAAAAAAAAAAAAAAAAAACCTTATCACAACTCTTTGTACACGTTTCTTTTCTTTTCTATTATTATATATATTTATTTACTTTTTTTACCTCAAAACATTACCATATGGACTAACTTTTATTATTACTATTTTTAACCAACAATTATATGGTTAATTAGATTTTTTTAACATGTCAATAGTACAAACCGCAAATACAAATAAAAATAATCAATTTATTTATTCCAATAAAGATCCGTTTTACAGTACTAGTTGGGTTTTGGGAACCCATTTTTAGTGAATGCTACGATAGTTTACTAAGTTTTTATTTTGTAATATGCCTAAAAAACAAAGTAACACATTTATGAGAAACAAAGTAATGAAACATAAGATACCATTCATGCGCACATATGACACTTTAATTTGCATGTTTGAAATAATAAGAAACCAAGTAAAACATTATGAAATTAAGACACAAAATACAACCGAAAAACTTAAAGTAACAAAAATATAGGAAAGTAAGACCAACTAAGAGTTTGCGTTCAGTGATCCTCGATAATACCGCACGAAAAATGGGAAAGGTCTAAAAGACAAAGATTATCCTAAATATAAAACAACTAAATATTGAATAACCAACTCAAAATAATCATCTTATAAAAATCACAACCTATATTTTGGGAGCTATTGTTTAACCTAAATATATAATAGCTTAAATATAAAAACTAAATTAGTAATGTATATCTAAAATAAATATAAATATATCAACTTATGAAGCTACTTAATTAAATTGATTATGTCATTAATTAAATAATCATAAGCTAAATCTAATTGATTTTATTATTAACTTAGCTAATAATTCAACAATTGTGTAAATGAAATAATAAAGTGGTTAATTATGAAAGTGACCATTTAACATGTTATTAGATGAATTGATGAAATTCATTTAACAACATAAAAATCAGAAATTTAGTATTCCTCTTTGAAAGCAATATATTTAAAAGACATTATTTATTTCTTTAATTTAATAAATCTTTTTATTACAAGTGAATATGTGAAAAAGACATAAATTTTATTATAAAGATATTTAAGAAAAATCATAAAACATATTTAAGTTCTAAACAATCAACATGATTAAAATAAATAATAATTCCACAATATGTCTAAAAATTCTCAAAAATTACATAACTTATTCTAACAGGATACAAATCAATCATCTAGTTTTAATTCCATCAAGACACAACCTAAGATTAAAAGCCCCAAAATCTATAATCTATGAACCCTAAAGTCACAATGAATCATATTCGAATTTATAAAGTCTCCTAAAGCAGAAATAGATACTTGGGTTTTGTAGAGCGCGAAATATTAATGAGAATAGACTCTTGAGTTACCCGATTTGGCTAAGAAACGAGTGAGATATGATAAGAACAAGTTTTCACGCCATAGCCTTGTTCTTGCATAAATTCGCGAGATAAGATGCGTGAAAAAAGGAACTTGAAGGTGGAAAATGACAGAGGATGATGAAGGCTTTGGTTTGATATTAGTTTTAGGTTATATAATGAAAGATTTCGTTTAGAATAAAATGGGTCTTGAGTGCCTTAAATGGTGATACTAAGCTTTGTTATTAGGTTAATAATTGAGTGATTAGGAATAATGTAACTGATTCCTTATTAAAAATGGCGAATAATACTCATTTGTTCTCATGTCAACGCATGAGGTTTAAAAAAATATATGTTGGGTCGGGTTATATATACAGGGGTACGTGTAGGGTTTAATACGAAGAAGAGATAAATAAGGCATGTGGGGCCATCTTTATTTGTGAGTGGGGAGTAAAAATGAAATAATTGGTGCTTGATTTCAAGTTGTCAAGAATGGCAGGAAACTCAAGGGAGGTGGGGGCGCGTGGAAGTGGTTGTTAGGATTGAATGAAATTAATTTCAAAAAAAAAAAATCCTTATCACAACTCTTTCTACACGTTTCTTTTCTTTTTCTTTTCTATTATTATATATATTTATTTACTTTTTTACCTTAAAACATTACCATATGGACTAACTTTTATTATTACTATTTTTAACCAACAATTATAAGGTTAATTAGATTTTTTTAACATGTCAATAGTACGAACCACAAATACAAATATAAATAATCAATTTATTTATTCCAATAAAGATCCGTTTCATAATACTAGTTGGGTTTTGGGAACCCATTTTCAGCGAATGCTACAATAGTTTACGAAATTTTTATTTTGTAATATGCCGAAAAAACAAGTAACACATGTATGAGAAACAAAGTAAGGAAACATAAGATACCATTCATGCGCACATATAACAGTTTAATTTGCATGTTTGAAATAATAAGAAACCAAGTAAAACATTATGAAATTAAGACACATAATACACCCCAAAAACTTAAAGTAACAAAAATATGGGAAAGTAAGACCTACTTAGAGTTTGCGTTCCGTGATCCTCGATAATACCGCACGAAAAATGGGAAAGGTCTGAAAGACAAAGATTATTCTAAATATAAAATAACGAAAATATACTGAATAACCAACTCAAAAATAATCATCTTATAAAAATCACAACCTATATTTTGGGAGCTATTGTTTAACCTAAATATAAAATAGCTTAAATATAAAAACTAGATTAGTAATGTATATCTAAATAGGCGAGAATAAACTCCCTAATGGTAGGTCGCTTAACTCGTTTTTTAAGCTTGGCTTCTTGATGCTCCTCTTCGTATCTTGTAGCCTAACCTTTTTAAGCTTGAGAAGAACAAATGGGCTAAAGTATGTGATCGGCTTATATGTTTGGATGGCAACAAACATTTAACGTGGGATTGGAGATCTGAGCCGCATAACCATTATCAGATAAGGGAGTTGTTCGATCTTCTTCAACACATTTATAACTTGGATTGGCATAGTGGTCAAGACTGTTGGAAATGGACCGAAGAGAAGGACGGACAATTCACAGTTTCTTCGACCAAGAGACTTTTGTCTAGCAATTACGTGGGAGACGACAATCTTGGGATTAAATGGAAAGGATGGGTGCCGCTGAAGTGCAAAATTTTAGCCTGGAGGATCGCCCGGAACCGCATTCCTACCATTGCTGAACTCATCAAACGAGGAGTGTCTTTTCAGCAAACTGAATGCAGGTTTTGCCAGGATGGTTTGGAAACTACTTTACACCTATTTACCGGGTGTAGCTACTCGCATGAGGTTTGGTCTCGTAGAGAAAGTTGGTGCAAGATAAGTCATAATCTCTTGTTAGACATCCCGGATATGTTTCAAATGGCAGAGTCTCAAGCCTTGTCTAAGGAGTCGAAGTACATCCTCAGAGGTATCACTTACACTTCCATTTGGATGAAAATGGAATGAAAGAAACGAACGCGTTTTCAATGATAAGAAGAGGCAACCGATTCAGCTCGTGGAGAACATCAAAGTGACGGCTTACTTCTGGCTCCGTAATAGGCCTCGTTGGAAATCTATTGATTGGAAAACTTGGTGTAATTCCCCTTTGGATTGATGTATTTTGTTTTCGCTCGCTAAGTCCTTGTTTTAGGGACTTGCGAGTCATGTGTTAATGAAGTTTTCCTTTCAAAAAAAGTAATGTATATCTAAAATAAATATAAATATATCAACTTATGAAGCTACTTAATTAATTTGATTAGGTCATTAATTAAATAATCATAAGCTAAATCTAATTGATTTTATTATTAACTTAGCTAATAATTCAACAATAGTGTAAATGAAATAATAAAGTGGTTAATTATGAAAGTAACCATTTAACATGTTGTTAGACGAATTGATGAAATTCATTTAACAACTTAAAAATCAGAAATTTAGTATTCCTCTTTGAAAGCAATAAATTTAAAGACATTATTTATTTCTTTAATTTAATAAATTTTTTATTACAAGTAAATATGTGAAATGGCATAAATTTTATCATAAAGATATTTAAGAAAAATCATAAAACATATTTAAGTTCTAAACAATCTACATGATTAAAATAAAATATAATTCCAAAATATGTCTAAAAATTCTCAAAAATTACACAACTTATTCTAACATGGTACAAAATCAATCATCTAGTTTTAATTCCATCAAGACACAACCTAAGATTAATAGCCCCAAAATCTATAATCTATGAACCCTAAAGTCACAATGAATCATATTCGGATTTATAAAGTCTCCTAAAGCAGAAATGGACACTAGGACTTTGTAGAGCGTGAAATATTAATGAGAATAGACTCTTGAGTTACCCAATTTGGCTAAGAAATGAGTGAGATATGATAACAACAAGTTTTCACCCCATAGCCTTGTTCTTGCATAAATTCACGAGATATGATGCGTGAAAAAGGAACTTGAAGGTGGAAAATGACAGAGGATGATGAAGGCTTTGGTTTGGTATAAGTTTTAGGTTATATAATGAAAGATTTCGTTTAGAATAAAATGGGTCTTGAATGCTTTAAATGGTGATAATAAGCTTTGTTATTAGGTTAATAATTGAGTGATTAGGAATAATGTAGCTGATTCCTTATTAAAAATGGCGAATAATACTCATTTGTTCTCATGTCAACGCATGAGGTTTAAAAAAAATATATGTTGGGTCGGGTTATATATACAGGGGTACGTGTAGGGTTTAATACGAAGAAGGAAACTCAAGGGAGTTGGGGGCACGTGGAATTGGTTGTTAGGATTGAATGAAATTAATTTCAAAAAAAAAAATCCTTATCATAACTCTTTCTACACGTTTCTTTTCTTTTCTATTATTATATATATGTATTTACTTTTTTTACCTCAAAACATTACCATATGGACTAACTTTTATTATTTCTATTTTTAACCAACAATTATAAGGTTAATTAGATTTTTTTAACATGTCAATAGTAAGAACCGCAAATACAAATAAAAATAAATAATTTATTTATTCTAATAAAGATCCGTTTTACAATACTAGTCGGGTTTTGGGAACCCATTTTTAGCAAATGCTACGATAGTTTACGAAGTTTTTATTTTGTAATATGCCTAAAAAACAAGTAACACATGTATGAGAAACAAAGTAATGAAACATAAGATACCATTCATGCGCACGCACATATGACACTTTAATTTGCATGTTTGAAACAATAAGAAACCAAGTAAAACATTATGAAATTAAGACACATAATACACCCTAAAAACTTAAAGTAACAAAAATATGGGAAAGTAAGACCTACTTAGAGTTTGCGTTCCGTGATCCTCGATAATACCGCACGAAAAATGGGAAAGGTCTTAAAGACAAAGATTATCCTTAATATAAAATAACGAAAATATACTGAATAACCAACTCAAAAATAATCATCTTATAAAAATCACAACCTATATTTTGGAAGCTATTGTTTAACCTAAATATATAATAGCTTAAATATAAATACTAAATTAGTAATGTATATCTAAAATAAATATAAATATATCAACTTATGAAGCTACTTAATTAAATTGATTAGGTCATTAATTAAATAATCATAAGCTAAATCTAATTGATTTTATTATTAACTTAGCTAATAATTCAACAATTGTGTAAATGAAATAATAAAGTGGTTAATTATGAAAGTGACCATTTAACATGTTATTAGATGAATTGATGAAATTCATTTAACAACTTAAAAATCATAAATTTAGTATTCCTTTTTAAAGCAATAAATTTAAAAGATATATATATTTCTTTAATTAATAAATCTTTTTGTTACAAGTAAATATGTGAAAAAGGCATAAATTTTATCATAAAGATATTTAAGAAAAATCATAAAACATATTTAAGTTCTAAACAATCTACATGATTAAAGTTAATAATAATTCCATAATATGTCTAAAAATTCTAAAAAATTACACAACTTATTCTAACATGGTACAAATCAATCATCTAGTTTTAATTCCATCAAGATATAACCTAAGATTAAAAGCCCCAAAATCTATATTCTATGAAGCTTAAAGTCAAATGAATCATATTCGGATTTATAAAGTCTCCTAAAGTAGAAATGGACACTAGGGTTTGGTAGAGAGCAAAATATTAATGAGAATAGACTCTTGAGTTACCCGATTTGACTAAGAAATGAGTGAGATATAATAAGAACAAGTTTCCATGCCATAGCCTTGTTCTTGCATAAATTCGTGAGATATGATGCGTGAAAAAAAGAACTTGAAGGTGGGAAATGACAGAGGAAGATGAAGGCTTTGGATTGGTATCAGTTTTAGGTTATATAATGAAAGATTTCGCTTAAAATAAAATGGGTCTTGAGTGCCTTAAATGATGATAATAAGGTTTGTTATTAGGTTATTAATCGAATTGATTAGAGAATAAAATTGATTGATTAGGAATAATGTAACTATTTCCTTGTTAAAAATGGCGAATAATACTCATTTGTTCTCGTGTCAATGCATGAAGTTCAAAAAAAAATGTTGGGTTGGTTATATATACATGGGTACGGGTATGGTTTAATATGAAGAAGAGATAAATGAGGCATGTTGTGCCATCTTTATTTGTGAGTGAGGAGTAAAAATAAAATGATTCGTGCTTGATTTCAAGTTGTCAAGAATGGCAGGAAACTCAAGGGAGGTGGGGGTGCGTGGAATTGGTTGTTAGGATTGAATGAAATTAATTTAAAAAAAAAAATCCTTATCACAACTCTTTCTCTACGTTTCGTTTCATTTCATTTCTATTATACTATTCTGTGATATTTTCCATAGAAATAAACATAAACTACTCTTTAATTTTTCTTCTTTTAATTATGGATTTATTGAATATAATGGATTAGTTGAAAAAAATGAAGTCCAAATATTGAGTATGCTATATATTAAAAGGCTTAAGATGGTGGAGTAACTTCACTAAGTTCCCAAAAATTATATGTCGACCAAGAGTAAAATTCATATATGAAATTAAGTATTTTGAAAGGTTAGAAAAAAATTTAAATGGTACTTGAAAAATTACCGTATGAAAAAAAAAAATTGTATTAAATAGTTGGCGTTAATGATAAATAAATGCATATTCAGTGACCTTGAAAAGTTGGTGTATAATTTAATGTTTGTTGAATAAAACAAAGTTGATAAAAAAAAAAGAAATGGCATACTAATAAAAAAATACAAGAGTGATTCAAAGATCTGTAAAAACTTCATTGTACACAATAATAGACATTTTATTGGCAACATTGTCATTCTTATCTGTTATTAGCAACTCAAACTGGCTTCGTTTTTAACCCTTGAAATAGGTACATACAATTGTCCATATGTGAAGACTGGACTTTTCAAATACAACCCAACTCTAGATAAAGACTGACCTTGACTTTTGTTTATTATCATTGCAAAACTTACCGATATTAGAAATTGTCAACGTTGAAACTCTAATAGAATTTTATTGTCAGAAGGTGGCAAAATGATGCGTGGAACATATGTTCGGAACCGGTATTCCCACTAGATATAATTTCAGCTTCAATTACTAGTTTGCCAAGAAAAATAATTTTTAGTCTAGTACCATTACAAAGGCCATTTTGTTATTGATGTTACGAAGTAACATTACAAGTACACCAGCCTTTAATACGAAACACGATATATTTTTATGAGCATAAACTCACATGAAGATAGGACTCCATAAGATCACATCGTGAAACGAGAATGCATAGATGGGAGGCACTTTGCACCATCTAGCAACCAAGTTCCACACCATAGTCGCGGCCTCACACAGTCACACCCAATAAATAAATGCTCCACCATTTCGTCATCCGAAACACAAAAAGTGTACCTTGTAGAATCTATTTGAATATTTCTTCTTTTTAGCATGTCTAACATCGGTTACTAATTCATCTCCACCCTCCACATAAAGATGTTACATTTGTGTCACACCTCGATTTCTCGGTGGGCCCGGATGGGTATAATCGTGATGGTTGGGTAAAAGTTATCACAATATAATAATATGTAGCGGAAGTATTGGAGTGAAATTATTAAATTCAATAAAGCTTGAATATATAAAAGTATTAAAAGCGTTCAGTACAAGCCCACAGGCGGGATCTAATAAACAGAGCTTTAGAAATCATAGGCCTTAAGCATCAGGAGTTGCAAATTCCTTAGCCTTCATTCTAGCCGACCCGGATTCCCAGCCTATAATAAGGTTCGGTACCTACGGTTTAATCTTTTGAAAATACGTCAGCTTAAGCTGGTAAATACAATTAATTGACTCTTTTGAAAACAGTTTTTCAAAAAGAGTTTTATACATAGAGAAAACCTGTAGGTGATCTTTTAAATATTTCTTGGGATTTATTCTTGTTACCAGATTTACATACTTGCCTTACAATCGGGAACCAGATTATGCGCAATCTTAGGCGGCCCATTTATGTAATACCCGCTCCAAGTGGCATAATTGTCATCCTAAGTTTAAAAACTAAAGGTAAGAGTATTTACCTTTTTGCTAGCTTCCGATCAATAAGATTTTAATTTAGCAAAAAGTCGCAAGTCTAAGTAATATTGACCCAAGTCCGATTATCTGGGGGGCACTATAGTCTGGAATGAACAGATTTATTATCTGTCAAAGTGTATAGGGCCAAAGGTTAGTCCCTTTGGATATGACGCGATACTTAAGAATAGGTTCGCTAGATTAAGCGTAGACCGAATAGAATGTGGTTTAAACCCAACAATTACTGAGACTTGTATAATATGGGTAAACAATGTATATTCTGGAATTTGAAACGAAAATGATAAGAATTGACCCGTTTCGGTAAACTAGTTACATAAGCTCAACCGTACGCATATAAGCAATATCGGATAACCGGATGAGTCATAAACAAGTTCTATACGCCAATATACTTTAAATAAGTTGTAACATTAGTTGGTTATCAACTTATATGACCATTAAGGTTTTAAAATCAAAATATGCACCATAAGGACATTTTAGTCATTATGTGACATAGTTTGAGAACTTGCATAAAATTTGAGTTATGATCAAGTACCTTCTGTGAAAACACTTTAGTTATGTTATAATATTGGTAGGTAATGATTAATGAGTTTTGAATGATAGTTATAGTTAAAAACCATACTATGCGCCAAAAAGGGCGTTTTGGTCATTTTATAACATAATTTATGAACTTATATCAAAACTTAGGAAATGATTAGATTTATAATATCAAAATATGTTAATTACATTAACATATCAGTAGGTAACTTGTTTGCAAATTCATTATTGATTAAAACCATGTTTTATGCAAAAAGGGTATTTTGGTCAAAATTTGGCATATTATAGTGTCACGCCATGATATTTCCACGTATTACCGGTGGGCCCGGTGGGGAGTATCGTGACGTAGTTGATATCATCATGATCAAATAATCACAGTTCAATGCACAGCGGAAGTCTAAAGCAAAATATATTACAAACCGAGTGAAAGTAACATAAGTATTACTAACGAAATGTAAGAGGATCCACAGGCGGATCTTAAAACAGAAATATAACATTGTTCAACAGACTTTAGACGTTTAGAACTTGCAAGATTCCCTATTAACCCCCTGAGCTCCCAGCCAATTTACGTACAGTACCTGTCACTTAATCTTTTTAGAAAATACGTCAGTTTACACTGGTAAATATAATTAACTGACTCTTTTGAAAATCTTTTATGAAAATTTATTTAAATGCACAAGGCACAAATATTCGTTTATAACTTGGGACAATTATATTAATAACAATCTTGTATCAGATTTACATGTTTGTCCAACATTTAGGGCCGGTGATTATACAAACCGATCAAGATTAATCGACACACCACAAAACGAATTTAAAATCAATTTAAGCCCCATAGGGGTAACTTGGTCATTTTAAAGATTATAAAAGAGGTTAAATAATAATATGAGGTTCTGTCCTAAAAGGATCAGTAAAAATATTTAATTTAATAAGTTATATCAGTAAGATATCTCATATATGTGATATTTATCATTTATGGCCAAACTATGCACCGTAAGGGCATTTTGGTCATTTCAAATATGCTTTAAGGGTTAATTTTGGAAATCTGAGTTCAACACTTTTATTTACTGTTAAAGTATAAAAATTTATTCATAACATCAGTAGGTATCAAGCTTTAGGTGCCTAATATAGTTTTTAAACCATACTATGCGCCTAAATCGCATAAAAGTCGGTATTTGACGATATTCGGGTTGATTAATGAAATCTGAGATTTTGATCAGCCTTTACTATTTAAAATAACTTATTTAGTATATAAAATCAGTAAAAAAAAAAGGTTTGGTATGTAAAGGATGTGTAAAACTCATTTTATTAGCGAAAAGGGCATTATCGTCAATTACCGATCCTATGCGATAACTCTATGTTATGATCAGTTTAAAATTTTATAAAAATTTCCAAAAATCTTTAAATATTATATTACATCATTGGGTAAAAGTTTTGGTGTCAAAATTTGGGTTTAAATAGGCTTTATGCCGAAAATGCCGTTTAATTAATAAAAAGCTTTTAATTTACGCTATTGCGCATAACTCCCATTTTAGACCACGAACTGATGTGAAATTTTATGGACATTTTTATAAATCAGTGATAAAGGTTTTTGTCATTTCACATTTTCAAATATCTTTTTAATATCAAAAGGGCATAATAGTCAACTTTTAAGCATATAACGGAAACATGTATATGAACTCTAATTCTAAAGGACCAAGTAGTATAACTTCAGGGGGTTATACTAACATATAATATGGTCACAAAGAAACCCTAAGGCATAATCAAACTAAGCTAATTCGGGTCAGAACTGAATGTCAAAGCAAAAGTCTACTTTTGCGACTTTCGGTTCCGAACCGATTCTAAACTTAGAATTCACGGGTTGAACATGCTTAGACATGTTCAACTAATATTTACCAAGTTATTAGAGTGACAAAATTGATTTTATAGCCTTTACATCATTAGTTATGAATTTTGTTTAAAAATGACTCGTTTGACTTTTATTTTAATTACTTTGACCCGACAATTAACTAAGCAAACGTGGTAATTAGGAGGTGCCCTTTTGAGGGTTTAATACCTACCTAATTATGATCACGTGGCCATGTTCATTGCGAACCATGGCTTGACCATACAAGGTCTAGCTAAAAGTCAAAGCTTTTATCGCAAACGCTTGACTTTTCGGCTTTAAGAGCCAAACAAAATAAATAAGCATGAAAGGAACACTTACAAGTGGTCCTTAGGACAGAAGATAACTCAAAAGGAGGTTCCCTTGATCAGGCTCCTCAGATTTGAGTGATAGAGAGCAAAACTTAAGAAATGGTGTGAAATGAAATGAAGTTCAAGGCCCTTTATATCGGTTTTTGGATTGCATAGGATCATGACAAGTGTTAGGGAGGTTTAACAAGATCATAACAGGTGTAATACCATTTTTCTAAACCATCAAAGGCCCCTAGAATCAATTATGTGAGACAAGGAAGCAAAACCAAAGCTGGTTTTCGGTTTTCTTGAACTGGTATAAGCATACAGACCGTATGAGGTCCTGGATACAGTCCGCATGGACCAGATCAGCTCACCAACTTTCGTTTGTTGTCACTTTTGGCCCCTGCACTTGATAAATGTCATTTCTGAAACATTTAAGGCCCGTTAAGACATATTCAAGGCTCTACAATGATGCCTAAACATAGGGAACATAAAACATGCTCAAAAATATGTCGGATGTTGGTTCGTTTGGCCGTACGGTTGCGTTGTTCGGCTAATTACGACGAAACACGAACGGACGCGAAAAACGATCCAAATTACGCGACGAATGGAATTTTATCATGCTAAACAATAAAATAAAATATTTTAATGCTTACATAAATTTTTGGATGTCCGGATATATTCAGAATCTAAGATATGCGCGAAAACGCAAACTTATGCACTTTTTGACGCTTTTAGTCCCTGTTGATCAAATAAGTTTATTTTTGCACACCAAACACCTCAAAGCTTATTTCTAAGCTATATAAAGTATATTTAGAGCATGTTTAACTTATGATCATATTCCAGAAGGCTCGATTTCATACGATCGGTATACTTTTATAGTTTGACGCAAATAGTCCCTCTAATGCGCAAACTTGCACATATCATCGTTTGATAGCACCGAAGCCTTATCTAATCCATATTAGGCATTCTTGGGAGTATTATTAAACATAACCATGATTCAGATTCGTATAAAGGTCATTCAGAGGTATAATTAAACATATTGACACTTTTAACCCCTTAAACTTGCAAAGTTGCGCGTAATGTCACTTAAAGGCATAAAAACCTTAGACGGCCAATAATTGGCATTCCCATGAGTATAATAAAATATCATGAAGCTCCCGGTTTGTTAAAAGGTCACTCAGAGGTAAGAATTAACATGTTGACGCTTGTAACCCTTCATTGCGCAAACTTTCAATTAATTACGCAAACGGCTACACTTGATCAACAAGTGGCTCATTTGGGAATACAATTACCGTGAGAGGTTATTCAGAAACTTATTTTAGGTATGTTAATACTTCCAGTCCTTTCATAATCAAAGTTTTCGATTTTTTGAAAAATTAGTCCCTTGAATTCAATGTTTGACTTTATTAGGGTTTATTACACGTGTCAATACATCATTGGACGTGTTTTTACGAGGTGTTACATCCTCACCCCCTTAAAAGAAATCTCGACCTCGAGATTTGATAAAGTAATGGAAGTAGTTTCTGACGTATCATGGACTTAACTTCCATAGCATATTTGGGCCTCTAAGGGCATCTTAGTTGACCTATACAATAGGTACATACTTTCCTTCGGAACTTCTTAACCTGTCGACCCCTAATCGATACGGGCTTCTAAACAAACCATAAATCTGCATATCATTATGTGATAATGCGTCTCGACTTATTGGTGAAACATTTCCTTAAATCACTAGTGTGGGTCACATTACGAGCTCCACCAAGCTCCTTAAATAGGTTTTAGCTTATAAGCTATTGACCTTTGGTGTATTCGATTTCCTCGAGTGATCCCATATATCCAGAGTTTAGCTAGCCCGTTGCAAAAAAAAAAAAAAAATCTCAGCACACCCTTCTTAGGGCGATATCATTATGTGATAATGCGTCTCGACTTATTGGTGAAACATTTCCTTAAATCACTAGTGTGGGTCACATTACGAGCTCCACCAAGCTCCTTAAATAGGTTTTAGCTTATAAGCTATTGAGCTTTGGTGTATCCGATTTCCTCGAGTGATCCCATATATCCAGAGTTTAGCTAGCCCGTTGCAAAAAAAAAAAATCTCAGCACACCCTTCTTAGGGCGATACTTTCAATTGGACCTTATTTCTTATTAAGGACTTAAGAGGGTTGCGACTTTCATCAATCCTTAAATTTTCCGCCGATTACTGGCAACTTTAAGACGATTATGGATTTGTAAGATCTTATTCGTTGTTTCCAAGGCAACTTTCAGATCCTGATAATTGGACTTACCAATCTTCTGTTCTAACAATAGATGTTTATCATTCCATCTATAGAAGGTCCCCAAAGGAGCAGCCTTGATACTTACATAACAACTATTATAGAAAAGCTTATTTTAAGGTGAGATGGTTATTCCAACCACTGCTTGAAACTAATCTTAATGAATAGCTAATCCTTACAGCTAGTCGAACAAATCGACGACCTGGGCAGCTGATGACGATTCTTAATTGTTGCCTAAATAGGGTTGCGGTAATCAATGCATAAGCAAAATGAACCGTCTTTCTTAATTAACCATACTGAACTCTCAGAATATTGAGTTAGGCTTTATAAACCTATATCTTAAAAATCACTTAATCAGGGTTTCGATTATTCCATAATTGGTGGTACTAATCAACATGGTGTTACACCCTAACACGTTTAACCTTAAAAATGACGCAGCGGAAAAAGAGCTTTAAAATTTCTTTCCTTATTAACGACATTTCTTTCACGAAGGTTCCAAATTCTAAAAATGTTAAACGTTCTATAAAAGAATTCACAACATTCATACTAAAATTTAGATTTCTAGACGTTATATACTTCAACTATGTGACCGATCTATCCATACAATCCTTGCTCTTAACTCGATCTACGTCCGCTTCACTTCCTTAGCAGCAGAAGAAGTCTGTGTAGCACCTGTGGGCATCACATACAACTTAGCCATTAGTCAACGGCAACATCATATAACATTAATCTCATATAATTAAAGATTGAATAACGTTCGACAATTTAACATTAGTTCATTCAATTATTCTTTCTCATCCTCTTATTCCGGGTTCGGTTTAAATTTCGTAAGAATCCGATGTACTCGTTCCTGCATCACATACCAACCTCAAACGCATAATTAGTAACGTTAAAACTCTACGTATCTAAATCATGCATATATACATTCTTAAATACATACATACACATTTACCTACGTACATACCTTCCTACATCTTCACGTACATACATACACTCAGACGCACCTTCATACATACATATATATACACATCTACAGATGTACCTAACCATACATACACGTACAAGTTCTCGCATACCTCTTACATAACCATACATTAATTACGTGGGTCTTAGAATTAGATTTATAACCCATAATCATCAAAGGAACAATCAAAATCATGTTTGGGAGGCCCGTCTTAGTCCACGGTTAACCTACCGAAGACCACGACCCATAAATCAACTTAGATAACATTTTTCAGCTTTTTGGACATGGGGAGGGCGTCGGCGACGGCCCTAGGGGGCGTAGGCGACGGCCCTTGCATTTACACGTAGCCAAAAACCTCCGTAGGCAGCAAAATAACCCGTCAGCAAAAACTGACTTTCCAGGGGTCGTAGGCGACGGCCCATTAGGGCGTAGGCTACGGCCTCTAGAAAATCAGTTTTCCTGCTGTGTTGTTTTCGTCGTTCGAACGCACTAAAACTCGCATAACTTTTAAACCGTTTACCCGTTTAACCTCCCGTTTCTTCCTACATGATTGTAAATTAACATTCTATCATGTGAACTTGAAATCCAACATCCGGGTTAAGGAAATTCTTGACTTATACGTTGTCGGCTTATTATTCATTTACGAATTATTCGACCCGTCATGCATTTATCCACATAATCTGTTTTTATAACCTCAATTTCATATGAACTTAATCATTTTATTAACGAAAATCATAAAAGATTAAAACTCTCGGATGCCTTGCATCCTCTTACCCATTTTCGCCCAAAAGCTCCTTTTTGACCCATTATGGGTATTTATGCATAAAAAGGTCTACGACATACAAAACCCTATACTTCGCTTTCATACTTGACAAAGATATTACTCTAATCGAATAGCTCGTTTCCAAACGACTTTTAAGGTCGTTTGCCCCAAATACCCATCAAGGGCGTTTTTGTCAACCTTGCCCCATCCTTAACAACAAAGTACTATCTTGCATAAGTAACCAATCCTATCACTTAGCTACAATTCTTAATCACACATACCTTGCTCGGATCAAAGCTAAGATCCGTTTAACACTTCATCGATATCATACCATTCATTCCTATATGACCTCAATTATCATACTTAGTTAAGTTGCACATAACTTTACATAAACAACTAAGAAGTAATTACGGAAATTACTTACCTTGTGCATCCGTGCTCGTAACCGCTTCCTTGCCTCATCTTGACCCGTTAGCCTTCCATGCTTGGCCCATGCTCGTGTGATTCCAATTCTTTCATGTCGCCATGCCATAATCATGTTAGTATTCATGCTCATTCAAATTAACACATATTTACCTATTCTTATCAACATCGACTTTTACTAACATGCATACGACATGATTTGTCAACCATAATATTTAATATCTTCGAAATCCAAATTCACTATCACACATAACACATAATCAATGCTCACTTACTTATACTTTCATAACTCTACATTCGACAACATATCTTATAAGAATCAACTTAGCATAATCCTAATATCATCCTTTGTTAGTGAAGTCATACACTATATACATTTAGTGTATGTTCACTTTTAACCGTAATAAAAGGATTAGTAGACCGCATAGCAACCTCACCCGTTCAAACACAATGTACAAGCTCCTAATGCATAAGTTTGACCGACATATACTTTCAACCCGAATTCATATACGAGTACCATCTAAAGCATATTTTTCCAAGTTAGTAAACTACTACTTTTATCACAATCACTTTCTATACATGTAAACTCACAACTTGCATACAATTTCACTTTCTAGCTTCACCTAGTCATTTTATCAAGCACTTGGTGTGCGTGCAACCTACTATGCATAGTTTACAACTAGTTCAAGCATAGTCATTAACTTCCAAATTCCCAATCACCAAGAGAGTGTTCAAAATCACATTCCATTCATACAATTAACCCTAAACTAACATCACCAAACCCATTTCAAGCTAGTAACAAATACATCAAACAAGGATTGGACATGGGTAGAACACCCATGTCGCTACCTTCATTCAAAATTGTAGGTTTCTTCTTAAATCATCAAATTAACCGAAATCATACATAATACACGTTTTATATAGCGATTCTAACACATAATCACGCTTAATTTCATACCAATTCGTGGATTAATCAATAACCCACTTCATGTAAGATCAACAATTCACAAATTTCAACTTACCACATGTTCATCTTGTCTAGATGATTAAGAATATAAGCTCATGCATCCGATTTCTCCCCAAAATCAGGTTCAATTCTTGAGTTCTTGTAAGTAGTTGAAGGAGAAGGGTTTCCCCTTGCTCCTGATCGTTCTCACGCACACACACACCTTATGTGTGTGAGATTTTTGTTTTAAATAAATTCATTTTCAAATTTGGCAATCCTAGTCCCTCAAGTTTATCACCCATCATAGTTGCCACAAGTTTCATTCCTTTACTTAATTTGCTAGGCATTTAACTAGGTTTACTAACCTTGTTATTATACCTCATTTTGTTAAACATGATAACAAACTAGCAAATTAATAATTTGATTTTGGGGTGTTACAAGTCTACCCCCCTTAAATGAGGTTTCGTCCCCGAAACCTTTCTCATTCAAACCAAACCAATTCTACTCTTACCCCTTTCAAGTTGTTCGTCCACAATACTTATGTTAGATTATGCTCCAGAGCTCTTTTTAGTGTCTTTTACTTTATAATACTAGCTCTTAGCACATATCATCACTAGCGTTTCATTCGTCGAATTTATTCCAATTGTATACCATTATTAATCGTACAAACCTAAGTCTGCGGCTTGTTTCTAACTTCCTATATAAGCATATTACATTCATATATTTGCTAATCGAAATAAATCGATTTATTTTATACTACTCATACATCATATGCTATCTATCATTTTGTTCACTATGAGCCATCCTAAACATTCCATTACTATCATTACTTCTGATTACCTTTAAGCTCTTAGGTATATTATCATACGCATACTATATTCATTCAAAGACTTATTATTACAACCAAAATCACCCTTCTCAAACTTACTTATCTGTACTTATCACGAAGACTAAGCATCATTTCTATGGTTACTATTGTTAATTATGCCATGCGTATCTTTTCTACAAGGTCTTGTTCAAATGAACATGGCCAACAAGCCGAGCATCAAGGTTAGCATTTCTTAACGATACCTGTCGTCTCGTATATTCTATCAGAATTTCCACAGTTACGAGCATTCAAGTTCAATACTACCCGACGATCATTACGAACATTTTGAAATTTACTTCGCATTTTGCATTACGGTTTGTATATATATATATATATATATACACATTCCATTCTGACACATCCATCTCTAGTCGAGTACTAATCTCCTATTAAAGTTACACCCCTTTTTATACATACCCCTCGGAAGTAGATTCCATTGATTTATTATCCATACCTTACGAAGATCATTCCTTTCCGATTAGTGACATTGCGTGTCCATTCATCAAGCTCACCTATGAGTACAAAACTTAACATATCAAAACATTATCTAACGAGTCCAAATGGCAATCGCCATCTGACCCGCATAACCCGTTTATCCTTTCGACCTTCTCGCATGCAACGCATTTGCGTAAATACATTCATATATATATATATATATATATAAATATATATATGAAAATTTAAGCATAATTTGAATCATATCACTTAAGAAACATTTACTTGTCTGGTTCGTAATTACTTACACCTTCGGATATTTTCACTCCTATCATACTTTTGTTCATTTGCTTTACATTTACTTATATGACTTGTGTGACACAGTCATGGTCAAACTATTGACTTTTTCTTAAGTAGACTAGTTTCCGTCTTTTATATCTTAAATCCGTCTCGCGGATTCGAACACCTTACTCATACCTTTCGTACCTTTCATGTTTTGAATCCGTCTCACGGATTCAAATATTTCATTTACCTCTTTCATTCTTTGAATCCGTCTCGCGGATTCAAACATTTCATTCATGCCTTTCATTCCTTGAATTCGTCTCGCGGATTCAAGCATTGCATTCATATCCATCGTTCCTTGAATCCGTCTCGCGGACTCTAGCATTGCATTCATATCTTTCATTCTTTGAATCCGTCTCACTGATTCAAGCATTGCATTCACATCTTTCATTCCTTGAATCCGTTTGGCGGATTCAAGAATTGCATTCATATCTTTCATTCTTTGAATCCGTCTCGCGGATTCAAACATTGCATTCAGACATTGTCGATCCATACTTTCTTATGGATTCAACATTTTATTCTTAGCACTCACACCTTTCACTCTTACATAACACTCCCAATCTCCCGAGAGTCTTACTACCCATTTCACCCACACGCCTAGCTGCTACCAAATTCTATCGGACATACCTGTAACAATTATCACGGTCTCACAAACGTCATACGTTTCTTGTGTACTGGCCAGGTACACATTCCACGTACTAGTTTCGTGTCTTCGCGTAATCGCCACCTTATGTCCGAGGAACTTAGTTTCAGCACGTGTAACATTCTCAAAACTTATTTACCATGTCGTTATTATAATTTGTTTAAAATTTTTCTTTCACTTGGTTAACTATACCATTTCATACGCCCACACGTTAGGTTTACGTACCTAGGGTCAATTCGTCTCATTACTTGCCTTGATGCAGGTCCCAGACCGCATTCACGAATCATCTCTTCCAACAATTGCGCTTACCCTTCACATAACATACTATTAGTTTCTTCAATTACATAATCTAATACATACTTACATTCGCTTTTGCCTTTAGGCCTCGATCGAGTCTTGGATTGTACGGGTTCTTGGTCACGAGGGCACACAGGCTTGAGTTTAAGTATTTACCTCCTGTTACTTGATTCTCTCAAACCAGGGCTCTGATACCAACTTGTTACACCCTAACACGTTTAACCTTAAAAATGACGCAGCGGAAAAAGAGCTTTAAAATTTCTTTCCTTATTAACGACATTTCTTTCACAAAGGTTCCAAATTCTAAAAATGTTAAACGTTCTATAAAAGAATTCACAACATTCATACTAAAATTAGATTTCTAGACGTTATATACTTCAACTATGTGGCCGATCTATCCGTACAATCCTTGCTCTTAACTCGATCTACTCCGCTTCACTTCCTTAGCAGCAGAAGAAGTCTGTGTAGCACCTGTGGGCATCACATACAACTTAGCCATTAGTCAACGGCAACATCATATAACATTAATCTCATATAATTAAAGATTGAATAACGTTCGACAATTTAACATTAGTTCATTCAATTATTCTTTCTCATCCTCTTATTCCGGGTTCGGTTTAAATTTCGTAAGAATCCGATGTACTCGTTCCTGCATCACATACCAACCTCAAACGCATAATTAGTAACGTTAAAACTCTACGTATCTAAATCATGCATATATACATTCTTACATACCGTACACATTTACCTACGTACATACCTTCCTACATCTTCACGTACATACATACACTCAGACGCACCTTCATACATACATATATATACACATCTACAGATGTACCTAACCATACATACACGTACAAGTTCTCGCATACCTCTTACATAACTATACATTAATTACGTGGGTCTTAGAATTAGATTTATAACCCATAATCATCAAAGGAACAATCAAAATCATGTTTGGGAGGCCCGTCTTAGTCCACGGTTAACCTACCGAAGACCACGACCCATAAATCAACTTAGATAACATTTTTCAGCTTTTTGGACATGGGGAGGGCGTCGACGACGGCCCTAGGGGGCGTAGGCGACGGCCCTTGCATTTACACGTAGCCAAAAACCTCCGTAGGCAGCAAAATAACTCGTCAGCAAAAACTGACTTTCCAGGGGTCGTAGGCGACGGCCCATTAGGGCGTAGGCTACGGCCTCTAGAAAATCAGTTTTCCTGCTGTGTTGTTTTCGTCGTTCGAACGCACTAAAACTCGCATAACTTTTAAACCGTTTACCCGTTTAACCTCCCGTTTCTTCCTACATGATTGTAAATTAACATTCTATCATGTGAACTTGAAATCCAACATCCGGGTTAAGGAAATTCTTGACTTATACGTTGTCGGCTTATTATTCATTTACGAATTATTCGACCCGTCATGCATTTATCCACATAATCTGTTTTTATGACCTCAATTTCATATGAACTTAATCATTTTATTAACGACTATCATAAAAGATTAAAACTCTCGGATGCCTTGCATCCTCTTACCCATTTTCGCCCAAAAGCTCCTTTTTGACCCGTTATGGGTATTTATGCATAAAAAGGTCTACGACATACAAAACCCTATACTTCGCTTTCATACTTGACAAAGACATTACTCTAATTGAATAGCTCGTTTCCAAACGACTTTTAAGGTCGTTTGCCCCAAATACCCATCAAGGGCGTTTTTGTCAACCTTGCCCCATCCTTAACAATAAAGTACTATCTTGCATAAGTAACCAATCCTATCACTTAGCTACAATTCTTAATCACACATACCTTGCTCGGATCAAAGCTAAGATCCGTTTAACACTTCATCGATATCATACCATTCATTCCTATATGACCTCAATTATCACACTTAGTTAAGTTGCACATAACTTTACATAAACAACTAAGAAGTAATTACGAAAATTACTTACCTTGTGCATCCATGCTCGTAACCGCTTCCTTGCCTCATCTTGACCCGTTAGCCTTCCATGCTTGGCCCATGCTCGTGTGATTCCAATTCTTTCATGTCGCCATGCCATAATCATGTTAGTATTCATGCTCATTCAAATTAACACATATTTACCTATTCTTATCAACATCGACTTTTACTAACATGCATACGACATGATTTGTCAACCATAATATTTAATATCTTCGAAATCCAAATTCACTATCACACATAACACATAATCAATGCTCACTTACTTATACTTTCATAACTCTACATTTGACAACATATCTTATAAAAATCAACTTAGCATAATCCTAATATCATCCTTTGTTAGTGAAGTCATACACTATATACATTTAGTGTATGTTCACTTTTAACCGTAATAAAAGGATTAGTAGACCGCATAGCAACCTCACCCGTTCAAACACAATGTACAAGCTCCTAATGCATAAGTTTGACCGACATATACTTTCAACCCGAATTCATATACGAGTACCATCTAAAGCATATTTTTCCAAGTTAGTAAACTACTACTTTTATCACAATCGCTTTCTATACATGTAAACTCACAACTTGCATACAATTTCACTTTCTAGCTTCACCTAGTCATTTTATCAAGCACTTGGTGTGCGTGCAACCTACTATGCATAGTTTACAACTAGTTCAAGCATAGTCATTAACTTCCAAATTCCCAATCACCAAGAGAGTGTTCAAAATTACATTCCATTCATACAATTAACCCTAAACTAACATCACCAAACCCATTTCAAGCTAGTAACAAATACATCAAACAAGGATTGGACATGGGTAGAACACCCATGTCGCTACCTTCATTCAAAATTGTGGGTTTCTTCTTAAATCATCAAATTAACCGAAACCATACATAATACACGTTTTATATAGCGATTCTAACACATAATCACGCTTAATTTCATACCAATTCGTGGATTAATCAATAACCCACTTCATGTAAGATCAACAATTCACAAATTTCAACTTACCACATGTTCATCTTGTCTAGATGATTAAGAATATAAGCTCATGCATCCGATTTCTCCCCAAAATCAGGTTCAATTCTTGAGTTCTTGTAAGTAGTTGAAGGAGAAGGGTTTCCCCTTGCTCCTGATCGTTCTCACGCACACACACACCTTGTGTATGTGAGATTTTTGTTTTAAATAAATTCATTTTCAAATTTGGCAATCCTAGTCCCTCAAGTTTATCACCCATCATAGTTGCCACAAGTTTCATTCCTTTACTTAATTTGTAGGCATTTAACTAGGTTTACTAACCTAGTTATTATACCTCATTTTGTTAAACATGATAACAAACTAGCAAATTAATAATTCGATTTTGGGGTGTTACACATGGAGATTTCACAATACTGCAGGCCTAAGCAGGATGTTAATCTTAACTCTACTTATCTTTCAGGAGGTAAACACGGTAGTCCTTGGAGAAAATAATCAAGACACAAGGAGGTTACAGAGATTTTCCAAATCTCAGGCTCCAGTTCATCTGTCATTTCCTGTATCAGATAAGTGACACATTTACGCTACGAGTCCACGGATTCCTTAATCAGAGGCATTTACTTGGACAATTCCATTCTGAATATCTTCTTTGAATACCATTAGCTGACTTTAATACCGTATGACTATTGGAATATCTTTGTGGTTCCATGCACTAAACCTCCATACTGATCAGGCATGGAAGCAATCTATGGAACATATTAAGATACACCAATCCTCATATGGCGTTATTGTCATACCATCTGGGATCCGCAATCGATAGAGATCAAAGAGATATCAACTACATATGCTGATGTACTTCATCTGGAGAGAGGGTACACTTAGAATTTTACGACTGAAGATTTCTGACAGGTACAGAAGAAATGGTTCCTATGATTTTTGCTTGTAAGTTTTACCTTACGCTTAAATTCTAGGTTTCTTATGGAAGATTTTAGAAGTTTGCTATACTTATAATTTATGAAGGATTTATTGGTACCCGAACCAAAATAAAACTCTTAGCATTTATATTACTAATAAATGATAAGGAATGTACCTGGTGTCATTTATTGATGTGAACTACTTCAGGCATTTTAAGCGCTTTCATTCTCAGGCTTTCTATCCTTAGCCGCGCCTCCTTTGGCATATTTAGGGCACGTAGTCATGATGTGGCCTTTCTCGTTACAGCCGTAGCAGACTGCATCCTTTATGTCCTTGCAATCCAACGTTTTATGCTCACTTGATTTGCAGATCCCACAAGGTAGAGGTTGAGATTTAAATCTGCATTTCCCGTAATGGCGCTTCTTGCAAGTCTTGCATACAGGTTTCCTTTCAGACTTTTGTTTGTTCTTCTTAAGCTCAAGCTTGCTCTTTTTCTTAGAAGTATGGGAGTTATCTTTCTCCCTTTTCCTTATTAGTTCATTCTTCGCATCCAAGGTAGGAACAAGATCCTTCTTGTGAGTAAGGGAGTGTAGTCTTAAATGGGATTTGGAGCAAGTAGCATTAGGCTCTTTGAACTTTTTCACGGCCTTTCTCATAGCTTTCCCAACATCTTTGTCAATTTTGAGGTTCCCAATTGTAGCATCATTAGCATGCGTCGCATCATCAATGGCGCGATTGACGGTTATCTTATCCGAGTTTGTCATACTCAAGATTTGGTTCCTAACACCAAATGAAACAATTACTTAGTTGCAATCCAACAACCGCTATTCGTCATCCTGATGACCTAACATATACTAACCATGGTATCATTAAACCATACAGGTCAATATAGAACGAACATTCTCAATGAACATTATTTAGATATGTATATATATCAATTATACTTAGCCTAGGCCATAGAAGGACCATCAATGGCATTTAAGATTTGGACCTAGTCCATCACCTTTTTGACAGGGCATCAAAATGCCACATCTGTCTTTATTATATTGATGAATTTGGATAGCTTGAAAGCTTGCCATAGGGATATCAGAAAAGAATAATTCCTAATGGATATAAAGCATCCATCTAAGATTGTTGAAGCGGTCTCTAACGTATCATCGGCCAATTTCTACCTCGCGCTCTATGTCTAGAGTCCTAATCAGGCGGAGACAACAGTTTACAACATTTATTGTCCATAATAGACTTATCTGTGCTAGAATCAAATAAATTTCTGCATAAACCTCTTGATAAGGAAGGGTACCTGCAATATTGTCATCATTCTGCACCATCTCCTGGGCGTTCCTCTGGAAGATTCACGCGTTTGTTTCCTTGGCCTCTCCAGGCTTCTTTATAAGTTTTGGGCAGTTGGTTTTGATGTGCCCTTCCTCGTTACAGTTGTAACAAGTCACGTTCTTCAACTCCTTGCAATCTAAAGTTTTGTGACCCTTGGTTTTGCAAATTCTACACAGTTTAGCACGTGGGTCAATCGTACATTTTCCAGGATGTTACTGTCTGCAGTTACTGCATTTGGGTCTGTTATTAGATTGACTTGAGTTTTTCCTAAACTCAGAATCTTTCCTGTGTTCAGAACTTCCCTTTCTCTTCTTGTCAGATCGATGAGAGTTCTCCTCCTCTCTTTCCCTTTTTCCCTCGCCAGAAGCCTTAACAGACTTATTCCTGATTGAATCTAAGGTGAGAGATAAGGATAAATCCACCACGGACCTATATGTGTTGGGCCTAGATGCCTTGACATTTCCCTTAATTTCTGGTGCTAGGCCGCCAATAAAACGCGCTATGCGTTTAGGTTCAGGGGTGACTAAATAGGGAACTAGGCGGGATATAGTGTTGAAACTCGTCACGTATGCCTGACAATCTAAATCCTTCATGACCAGAGTCAAGAAGTCCGTTTCTATCTTTTCTACCTCATGCTGAGGACAAAAGTTTTCCTTTATTAATGCAACGAATTGATCCCAAGAGAAGTTGTAAAGTAGGATCCTCCCCGTGGCTTGGATCAATGATCTCCACCATGCCAACGCTTCTCCTTTGAATGATTGTGAAACACACTTCACAATATCCTGCTCTGCACAACCACTGATATCTACTACTATATCCATCTCATCCAGCCATGTCATACAATTGATGGCCCCTTTCTCTCCTGTAAAGTCCCTTGGTTTGCAAGAGATGAAGTATTTATAAGAGCAGGTCTTAACATGCGGCTCCTGATTGAGCACAATTTTTCTGGATGGACCACTTCTCTATTTCGACAAATGATTAGAATCATCCTTATGAGATATATGCGTCTTAGAAGGTGGCTCCGTATGAGGTGCAGACTGATTCCTGGTGCGAGCACCATTCTTTAAATTGTCTATCAATGGCTCGAGTGACAGCATTATCTATCATTGTCTGTAACTCTGCAGCCGTTACATTCATCCTTGAATTGTCATTCCTCATATTGGGATGACTGTTGACTTCATCTGATTCAGACATGCTGAAGCTTGTTTTCTATAAAACAATCGCCAATAATTTTGCTTAGGAGTCTATTTTGGAATCATCATCTTTGATGATTCATTAACCATGGTATTTAATATACCAAATTTGGTTAATTTGATAATTAGGTTTATTTAAATTTTCATTATAATTAATCCAGCTATAAGCTATTACGGATATTGAAATGGCACAAAAGGCCTTGTCACGAGGACAGTTTTGGATTTATAAGCCATGATCTTATAGGATCGAGGCATTAAGGTTTAAACGTAGTTCATTACCTTTCTTGACAGAGAGTCAAAGACTACAACTGTCTTTTGTCTTTTAGGACAATAGATATAGCCCGTAGGCGTTTCATCACTAATGGATGTTTATGATATGATCATCTTATAGGATGATATAAGCCATGATTTCTGGATCATTAGGCTAAATCAAGAAATTAGAAGAATCCGATATAGGGATGACCGTTGTGGTTTTCTCGAACCACATTTGTCAAGAGTGTTAACACGTTCTTAGGTGTTAACAAGGATCTGTTATCTTAAAAAGGATTTACCATTTTAGCTATGTCGAAAATGACATATAGGCTAGGTTATACCTCTAAGATTTTCTTTGATATACAAATGGCAGAGCAACAATAAATTGAAAGGACGTTCAGATTTAGGACATAATACATACGTATACCATTTAGTACCAATGTAAAATAGGAAACTTCCCATGGAAAGCCTCAAGATACAACAATTGCCCTATACGAGTCTTACACAAAGAAATTCGCCCACGCGGGGACTTAGAAGACATATATATATATATATATATATATATATATATATATATATATATATATATATATATATATATATATATATATATATATATATATATATATATATATATATATATATATAGAGTAGGGTTCGCACGGAAAGTGTGTTTTTCCTAGAAAGTCTAGGAAGCGATCTGGTCCATCCGATTGGTGTGTTTAAGGGTTGAGATTAAATCAATGGCAATTTTGTAATATTTGAGTTTAATTAATTGATTGTTTTAAATGAGTAGGGGCAATTTTGTCAATGGCCGTGTTTTAAATCAATTAGATAACCGCCCAGTTCCTAAATTCAAGCGATTTTCCCTCTCTCTCTCTCTCTCTCCAAACCCATCTTGGAAACCCCAATCCCTACCAAAAATAACTACAATCATGGAAGAAGATAACTTTAGAAACGATGGAGAGCACCGGATCAAATTAAAACACTTCTCCATCTCCACCATCTCCGAGTTCATCATCACCATTCAAATATTGTTCTTATCATCTCCGTTTTCTTGACGATGTGTTTTAACAGCAAGCAGATTCATACAGTTGTGTTTTAGCATTCAGATTAATACAGATGTGTTTTAACAGCAAACAGATTCATACAGTTGTGTTTTAACAGCAAGCAGATTCATACAGTTGTGTTTTAGCATTCAGATTCATACAGATGTGTTTTAACAGCAAACAGATTCATACAGATGTGTTTTAATAGCAAGCAGGTTCATACAGTTGTGTTTTAGCAAGCAAATTCATACAAATGTGTTTTAACAGCAAACAGATTCATACAGTTGTGTTTTAACAGCAAGCAGATTCATACAGATGTGTTTTAACAGCAAGCAGATTCATACAGTTGTGTTTTCGCATTCAGATTCATACAGTTGTGTTTTAGCATCCAGATTCATACAGATGTGTTTAAACAGCAAGCAAATTCATACAGTTGTGTTTTAGCATTCAGATTCATACAGTTGTGTTTTAACAGCAAACAGATTCATACAGTTGTGTTTTAACAGCAAGCAGATTCATACACTTGTGTTTTAGCATTCAGATTCATACAGTTGTGTTTTAACAGCAATCAGATTCATACAGTTGTGTTTTAGCATTCAGATTCATACAGTTGTGTTTTAACAGCAATCAGATTCATACACTGTGTTTTACCATCTTTATATTGTGGGATCTATAAAAAAATTGACTTTAGCCCTGTAAACTGTTAAAACACAGCACCAAGAACATGCTGATAAATTCCAGTAATCTTCTGAACAATGGAATATGCGATGTAATGTGACATGGAATTTTAGTTAATGAACACATTGACTTCCAGAATTGAATTCGAAAATAATAAAATTTCCGAAAATCATGGAATTTTAGTTAATGAAGATACATTCCAAAAATAACATTAAAATGTGAAATTACATGATAGCCCTTCTACTTAAAATCCCTCAATGACACATGTCCAATTCTTATTCCTTCCTAGACTTTCTAGGAAAAATAGACTTTCCATCCAACTCCTACTATATATATATATATATATAGGATAAAGATCATGTGAGAAGTGATAGGCTAGTTGAGAAACTTGAGAAGCATTCTGGACCACACATTTTTCTAAGCCTTTCGTAATATACACATATGTATAGTTTAAAATTGACCAATATACATATATGTATATAGTCAATTTTAAACTATACATATGTGTATATTACGAAAGGCTTAGAAAAATGTGTGGTCCAGAATGCTTCTCAAGTTTCTCATATAGGGTGAACTTCTCTTAGGATCCCTACCCTATATATATATATATATATATATATATGTATATATATATATATATATATATATATATATATATATATAGGGAGGGGCTCATGCGAGAACCACCCTTATTGTGAGAACCTTGAGAACCAATGTGAACACAAACTAAAATAGCTAAAAAACCTAAAAAAAACCTAAAAAAACCTAACCCCCACCGCCCCCTCCGCAAAAAACCTAAACCCCCCCCCCACCCCACCCCCCACCCAAAAAAAACCTAACCCCCCCCCCCCCCCAAAGCTAAATGCTAAATGCTAAAAACTAAAACCCCCAAAAAAAACCTAAAAAAAACCTAAACCCCCCCCCCAACCCCAAGCTAAAATGCTAAAAACTAAACCCCCAAAAAACCTAAAAAAAAAAAAAAAAAAATCTAATTTTCTTTTAATTATTTTTATGCTCAAATCGCTACTTTTAGTGGCCAAAATTTTTTTTTTTTAAATTTAAAAAAAAAAAATTTTTGGCTTCGAAAAGTAACGATTTTTATATAAAAAATATTAAAAAAATGTGATTTTTAGCTATTTTTAGGCATTTTTGGTGTGTTCACATTGGTTCTCGCGGTTCTCACAATAAGAGGTGGTTCTCGCATGATCTTCTCCCTATATATATATATATATATATATATATATATATATATATATATATATATATATATATATTTTTATATATATATATACATATATATATATATATATATATATATGTGTGTGTGTCCTTACAGGGACTACTATAGAAATGAAATATAAAAAGGAAGTTTCTTCTTTATTCTATTTCTAAAAGTTTTCTCCTTGGTTCCCTGAGAGCGGTATGGGTATAGAAGGTTCTTGTGGGTAGTCGAAGTCTTCTATATTAGAATTTTTTGCAAAAGTGGAGTCCAAGGATTTTATGGCTAATGAATAATATGAATCATGAATAAGGTCAGGATAGATATTTTTCCAAGTCTGGGATTCCAAGACTTGGAGGTAAGAAATACGAGTCCTTTGGGTCCATAGGTATTATCTTTAGAGCGGGAGCTTCAGGGACAACTGGCATGAACTCCTCCGATGTTGGCTTCTCATTTGAAGTTTCAAAAGTCTTGGGTACAAAATTTGAAATATAGCTTAATGGGTTCAAAAAGGTCCTTTCTCCGTACTGGTCGTATGCTAATTCGAGCCGTAGTACGAAGCTTAGCATTTCTTATACTTCGGATCTGGAGAGCTTCCATCAATGGCAGCTTCGCTCGGCAACACGATCCTGAAATGCATAAATATCGAAAACAATGTATACATATAATAGGGATGGGATCATTCCTAGTTCAAGTCTAGACTCGGAAGTTAAGGAATGTGCTACTGTGTCATTGAGATTAAACACAAAAGGCTAGTGTTTAATTCACTCAATGTTGGCGCTGATACCAACCTGTCACACCCCGATATTTCCACGTATTGCCGGTGGGGAGTATCGTGACGTAGTTGATATCATCATGGTCAAATAATCACAGTTCAATGCACAACGGAAGTCTAAAGTAAAATATATTACAAACCGAGAGAAAGTAACATAAGTATTACTAACGGAATGTAAGAGGATCCACAGGCGGATCTTAAAACAGAAATATAACACTGTTCAACAGACTTTAGACGTTTAGAACTTGCAAGATTCCCTATTAACGCCCTGAGCTCCCAGCCAATCTACGTACAGTACCTGTCACTTAACCTTTTTGGAAAATACGTCAGTTTACACTGGTAAATACAATTAACTGGCTCTTTTGAAAATCTTTTATGAAAATTTATTTAAATGCACAAGGCACAAATATTCTTTTATAACTTGGGACAATTATATTAATAACAATCTTGTATCAGATTTACATACTTGTCCAACATTTAGGGCCGGTGATTATACAAACCGATCAAGATTAATTGACACACCACAAATATAACTCACAAGAAGTTACCCTTACAAGTGAGTATATCTTTTAAATATGCAACAGGAGGTGTTATACCTACACCTTGTGCTTAAGTTGTGGCCATTCACTTTTTAAATGAGCCAAGGATATCCAGGACATCGTCATTAACCCCCAATGTTATTTGTTATCAAGCAATACTGATTAAAACGGGATTATGCAATTTAATCATCTCCGATTAAAAGGTTTCTACACCCGACCAAGCGGTATTTTTATAATACCGTATCCCAAGCCCGTATAACGGAAAATAAGTTAAAAATATTTACCTGAGCTAAAATGTAATATTATTCTCAGCCGTATATTCAAATCAGCAAGCACAAGTACCTTTACTGGGGCTCTCAATCTGGAACGAAGGTTTTATTAACCTATTAGATTCCTAACGGTCTTATTTAAGTTGTAACTTAGACCGGTTAGTTTTAAGGAAAGGTTTACGGTTCAAAACGCAAGATTAAGCGAAGACCGGATTAGAATGTGATTTAGACCCGACAAGTATGGAGACTTGTATAATATGGGTAAACTAAATACATTCTGGATTTTGAAGTGAAAATGATAAGATTTGACCCATTTCGGTTAATTTATGCAAACTAGTTACATAAACCGCACCGAACGCGAAAGATGCATAATTGGTAACCAAATGAGTCATGAACATGTTTCAAAAGTTGATATGCCTTAAATGTGTTGTGATGTCAGTAAGATTTCTTCTATTATGCCCAAAACGAATTTAAAATCAATTTAAGCCCCGTAGGGGTAATTTGGTCATTTTAAAGATTATAAAAGAGGTTAAATAATAATCTGAGGTTCTGGTCTAAAAGGATCAGTAAAAATATTTAATTTAATAAGTTATATCAGTAAGATATCTCATATATGTGAAATTTATCATTTATGGCCAAACTATGCACCGTGTTGGTGCATCCGTCTGTCGTCTACGTCTTGTATCGAGTCTTGTATAGATTGTATTAGATCAGGGCACGAGAATCGAGAAAGCGGATTTTAGAGCTGATTCCGCTTGAAATGACATCTTGTCATTCCAAGCTAAATCACCATACTATCTAATTCCGCTTGTATTGTTAATCATGATTTTGCTTGAATTGATGTTGTGATTCCGCTTGAATTGAGTTCAAGCGAAATCAGGATCCCTATATATAGGGTAGTCCCAAGCGAAATCAGAATGCTGTTCTTCCGATTTGCAAGGAAGTGCTGCCGAAGTGTTGTCAAAACTGTAAAAGTTATTCAATTAATAGAAACAACATTTTAAAGTGTATTGCTTGCTGAATTGAGCTCAGTTTCTTAGTTTCCGCCTCTGAAACTGAGATAAACTCTTCTGATTGACTCATTCGGGTCTGAAAACGGTCCTACAAGTGGTATCAGAACTCAGGAATAAGAGTTCTATACAATTCAGCTGCGAATTCTGTTTCTACACCATTCTTTTTCAAAATTCAAAAATTTTCACGGTTAAAATTGGCTCAAAAGTTCATAGTACACGCGTAAACATGTTTTAAGCAATCCTTAACAGTTTCAGGTTTAAATTCGAACTAAAACTGGTCATAATTGGTATTTCGCTTGAAATTGTTCGATTGAATGATGATGTCATAGTTGATTCTTCTTGAAGTTTTAGTTTGATTTCGCTCAGAACTGTGATTCCGCTTAAGATTTGGTTCTGATTCCGCTTCAAATCGGCATTTCGCTTGAAATCTCTTCTGGTTTCGCTTGAAAATAGAGATTTCGCTTGAAAACATTGAGGTGATTCCGCTTCAAAGTATCCAGTGATTCCGTTTGAGAACTTAGTTTTTGATTCCGCTTGAAACTTGATCTCACTTGATCCCGCTTGAACTGTATTATCTGATTCTGCTTGAATCAGAGCTTGAACTTCAGATTGTTGATTCCGCTTGAATAGTCTGTTTGAGAAATTCTTGATATCCGAAACATGGACGAGGATTTTTATAACGCATTCGCTACCCCGGTTTCCCCGATCACTATTGCACAGAATACGATGCTAGAAAACGAAACGGGAACTATGCAAAAACCGCCTAAGCTCATGAACATTGAGGAATATAAGGGTTGGGAAGGACGGTTTGAAAATTGGGTACAAGCAAACTATTTAGATGCTTGGGAGTGCGTGGAAACAAAGTATATTAGACCGACAAATGACGATGAGGAGGAGGTTCCAATCAAAGACATGAGTGCGGATGATAAACGAAAATACAAGAATGAGAAGATGATGCTAAGTCTGCTACAACAAGCTGTAAAAGAAGATATCATGGTCTTACTGCAGCACAATGGAAGCTCTTATTCAATCTGGAAAGCATTAAGATCAAAGTTTGTTAGTAGTCAGGAAATGGTCAAAAACAAAAAGTCACTTCTAAAGAAAGAGTTTGATTTGTTTCGTGGTTTAAAGAATGAGAGTACAAAACAGATTATTGAGAGATACTGCAATCTGTTAGTGAACATGAAGAGGGTGAGCATTAACAAAGATAATGAGGAGTTGATTGAAAAGTTAGCAGATGCTTTACCACACGAAACATGGGGAACTTATTTGATGATGCTAAGGAACAAGAAAGGATTCAGTAATCTAACACTTAGCAAATTCATTGAAAAGTTGGAGGCTCAGGAAATGGAACAGATTAAGATTTCTAGGATGAAAGTTTTTGATGGTGAACAAGATATCGGTTTGTATTATAAAGGAGGTTTGAATGAGAAATCAACCAACTTGTCACCAAAAGTTGAAACTGCTTACAACGCAAAGAACTCATGTGGAAGTTCATCAAAAGGGTCAAACAGCAACACAAGTTTCTCATCATTTCCATCATTTGATCCGAATGTTTCAACATCTAGAAATGACAAAAAGCTTCAGTGCAACATTGTTCTGAATATTGAAAATGATCAAGAATATTCCGAGGAATTAGCTAAAAGCCATATGTCTTTATTGGGAACTGTTCTTGAATCTTATGGTAGTTTTGTTGCAGGTCGAATCGGGAATCCAATGCTGACTAAAGAAGATTACGACCAGATAGATGCTGAAGAGATGGAGCTGATGGACATAAAGTGGTGTTTAGCTAGCGTGTTGAGTAGAGCTGAGAAATTCAAACAAATCACAGGAAGAGATGATCTTCGTGAGGCGAATGTTTTTACTTTGGGTTTTGACAAATCTAAAGTTACTTGTTTTCGTTGTAGGGAAAAAGGACACTTCAAGAAGGAGTGCACAAACCGCGAAGCAAGTGGAGCTCAAAATCCGTTCAATAACAACAATGATTACTACAGGGAGGCCATTTACCATCAAGTTGCTCAACAACCACCTCAACAACATCAACATCAAGCACAAACTGCACATGGAAGGAATATGATTGATGATTCTTCAAAAAGAGCGTGTGTGGTAAATCAAAATGAGCAGAAGTCATCAACTGGGTTCAACTGGGATAAGTATATTCCATCTGATGCTAAAGCATGTGTGATTGATCAAGACGATGAGAAGTTACCTGAAGGGTTTAGTTGGGAGAATTTTACTTGGGATGATTATATTCCTGATCAAGCTATAGCTCACATAGCTTTTGTTGCCAGGATTGAAGAAGATAGTGATGATGATCGTACTGAATACTATGCAAAAAAATGGCACAACACTTGAAGATGATGGCAGAAAGTGACAGTGAAGATGAGAAAATCAAGCAAAAAAAAAGATCAAGACTCCGGTGAGCAGTGATGATGAAACTCCGGTGGTTCGAAGAAAGGTGAAAGAAGTTCCAAAGTTCATAATCAATGAGGATGTTATTGCGAAAGAGATTCCTGTAAACTGTGAAACCTGTGCGATTTTGAAGAAGAAAAACAGTGAGTTAGTCAATAACATGAACAGGTTGAAGGAATCTTATGATGTGCTAAACAAAGCAATGAATATGTACAATGATTCAAATGAAGAGCAAGCAACAGCATTGAAGACACTTCAGGGAACATTCATGACGAAGCAGAAGGTGGTGAACAACTACATCGAGAAGTGTGCTGCTCTTGAACAGAAACTGGAGTTGCAAAGGATTGAGATTGAGAGAGTAAACCGTTTGTTGAAAAGTTACTCATGTACTTCTTATGTAATTGACAGGATCTATCCGACTGTTGAAGGCATGAAGGCATTTGAAGAGGATGAAGAGCAGAAGGTTTTTGACGAAAAGACTCCAGTAAAGAAAGCTGAAAAGAAAAGTGACACAAAGAAAAAGACTGACAAGAAAGATTCTGGTAAGAAACAAGGTGTCAGTTACAACAAGTGTCCACCCCCACTGGAAAATGTATATTTGCCCAGAAATCCAAATGATGAAAGAGTCAAAAAGGCTACAAACTTACAATGGGAGTCGGAGTCCTCAGTCAATTTGCCAGAAAGTATTGATATCACGTTTACATCGTCTGACACTGATCAACAATCTCAATTGATGAAGAAAGTGGTGGATCATGTGTTAGATAACGATGAAACTGAGGAGTCAAAGTCGGAGTCAATGTCAGAGTCCAAGTCTGAGTCCAGCATTCCGGGTCAAAAAGAAAAACAGGGCAAAATAGTTTATGACAAAGAGTTCCTGTTATCAAAATCTAATTTGAATGATGAAACATTTAAAGTAGTTTATACTTTAAATGATTCGGACAAATTATATTCTGATGAGGAATTTCCAATAAGAGGTGTCAAAACTGAAATGATAAAAAAGGTTTTCAAACTAACAGAATTTAATATTTCTGAAATAAAAGATTTAAATCTTACTGATAAACCTAAAAATACACCTCAAGAGTTAAGCAAAGAGAAAACAAGAAAAAAGGTTCTGGTACTGGTTTTCAAAAGAAACCTAACCATGGTAATTTCAAAAAGAAAGGGTTGGGATTTACTCTAACAGAAAAATAGAAAAATGAAAAATATGTTCAAAATTTTAAAACAAAGATGACATTTGTTTCAGGTACATCTTCTGAAGAAAAGAAAGAGCAAATATTCAGAAAGCAGTCGAACAAGGAATTCCTTGCAAAGAAGCAAGAAGAGAAGAAAATTGTTGAACAGAAGAATAAAACTCGCACCTGTTTCAAATGTGGAAAAACTGGTCACATTGCTTCGAATTGTTCACAGGCAATTCAATCCAAACAGGGAGTTTACAGGTTGAAAGAAAAAGTGACTGTGTTTGAACCACCAATTGACAAAACCAAACTTTTCAAAGATTCAAAATTTGAAATTGGTGAATGTTCAAACAAATTTTGCAAGAAGAGAGCTAGATCTGACAACCAGAAATGGGTTGTTAAGAAGTCTGGGAATAGCTCTAGTGATGATTCTGATAAGTCAAAATCAGAGGAGCTATCTTCTAGCGATGATTCTGATTCCACAAAATCAGAGGAGCCACAGGTTGAGAAAAATGATGAAAAATCAGTTCCTACTGTGGATGATGAAAATTTTCCACCATTGAGTGCTGAAAATTTTAAGAAGAAAATCGGTAAAGTTGAGATATCAAACCAATTTTATGATGACAAAAAGGTTTTTGATGTTGAAAAGGCCTTTAACCCCCACTATAAAACATATTTTTGGAAAAATGATTGATCAAAAAGTGAAAGGGGTTAAAGAGTTCTATGAGAAGAAAAAGGGAGGTAAGAAATCGAGTGATGAAGACTCGGTAACACCCAAGGCTGGTCAGGCTTGGGTGGATATATTCCTTGTTGAATACATACCTGACTTGCCGAAGATCCCAAGTTGGTAATCGTGGATCAGGAATCGGCATCATTCTTTGTATTTGGTTATTTTTGTCTTACAAGTGGTAAAGAGGTTTGTTTGTGCATACTTGCAAATGGTAAATCAGGGACATTAATTTGTACTTGATTTATTACAAGTGGTTGAAGACAATGTGATGAACCACATCCCCATCCTTTACAATTGGTAAAATCAACTAAACTTATTTTCCGGAAAAACCATTTTAATTAAAACAAACTTAAGTGTTTTGAAATCATAATGGGAAAATAGTTTGTTGATAGGGGAAGTTCTGATTGTTTATGCCAAGTGGATGATGAATTAAGGCGATTTGATATCAGTTGTCAAGTTTTTGTACAGTTTGTGTTCAAATTTCTTAGATGTGTTTGCATTTTAGGGGGAGTAGAAAAATTTTAGAAAATCCAAAAACATTATAAAATTTGAAAAATAAAAAAACATGATAAAATCCAAAAATGAGTTTTGTTGTGAAAAAGAGGAAATGATAGTACATCAGTGGACTATCACAAGATGCTAAAGAAATGTAATGTTTAAATGTGATAAACAATCTCACTGTGGATGTGTCAGTAGGTTTTTGCACATTCAGTAAATTGTTGTCGAGATATAAACCTAAATATTTCAAACTTGCTTATCTCGTGGGTAACATTTCTTGGATATATGGGTAACCCCCGAAATCTTGTTTGAAAGGTCCCTCTTTCTGAGATACTAAGTCTTTATACTTAGTGATATCTGGGGTATTATCCCGGGACTTCTGCTGAATGGAAATTCTGACCTAGTCCCCGTATAATACTTTCTGCAAATGCTTTGAAATATAAGCGTAGCCCTCAGCAAAAATGATTAAATAATAAAATTGATAATCATTGCTGTTGAAGAAAAGATCATCTAAAGGGGACACACCTAAAGTCGAAGCCATCATCTCTCTGCGTATACGGAAGTATCGACCTGAGCTCTCACGGCCCACGCAATTTAACCCCTTTACAGATATCATCTGCGGTATACTCACCTGTAAGACTGAATATTGGGATCTGGATACGGGAGTATATTCAAGTGATGGGACACTCGGATAAGTTTAAGCCTCTAAAACATTAATCTAGTATCTCGAAACAATTGAACTTTGTGTGAAAATTTAAGTGGATCAATATACTGACAATCTAAGTGAATTGTTTAGAACTTAAAATGTAACCAAGCTTAACGGTGTTGGTGATTTGTCTCAAATCTGATATGATCCTCTTGCACAAACTCACAAAAATATTATATGTAAATATTTCTTTACTACATCTCTCTATTAAAAATTACAAAAAAGGATTTTAGTGTGTTTTAGCATAAATTTTTTGAAAAATCCAAAAAGATTTTCGACAACTGGTGTTGAAAAGCTGATTTTCAAAATCTCAAGTGCTAAACATGACGAACAAGTTTGGGAAGATTGTGTTTGAATTCTTAAATAATCTATCTTTCAAGTGGTTCATCAAAGACTATATGATTAGATCATTTTATCAGTTCTTCAAGTGGTGTCTATGTATGTCAAATCATTGTTTGTAAACATTACTCACAAGTGGTTATCAGAAAAACTTATGTTTGAGGTAGAGATTGAACAGATAACCTGAGTTAGAAGAAAGCCAGGTCAAGATCTTGGAATGGATTCTGAACTTGTGAAAGCCAGACTGCGATCTCAGCTGATTGAGAAGGGGAGTCTGAATGACAAAGAGCCAAGTTCTGATTCTGAGATTGTTTCTGCTGAAAAATTTAAAAGATTCAACATCCGAGAGAAGTAGTTTGTTGGTGATCAAAGGGAAGAGAAGATAGAGATTGAGGATGCTTACAACGTCAGAGACTTCAGAAAGAAGCCTAGTGACTGATGAAGACTGAAGATGAGAAGACTCGACACTGAAGACTCCGTCAACATCCGAGGGGGAGTTTGTTGGTGCATCTGTCTGTCGTCTACGTCTTGTATCGAGTCTTCTATAGATTGTATTAGATCAGGGCACGAGAATCGAGAAAGCGGATTTTAAAGCTGATTCCGCTTGAAATAACATCTTGTCATTCCAAGCGAAATCACCATACTTTCTGATTCCGCTTGTATTGTTAATCATGATTTTGCTTGAATTGATGTTGTGATTCGGCTTGAATTGAGTTCAAGCGAAATCAGGATCCCTATATATAGGGTAGTCCCAAGCGAAATCAGAATGCTGTTCTTCCGGTTTGCAACGAAGTGCTGCCGAAGTGTTGTCAAAACTGTAAAAGTCATTCAATCAATAGAAACAACATTTTAAAGAGTATTGCTTGTTGAATTGAGCTCAGTTTCTTAGTTTCCTCCTCTGAAACTGAGATAAACTCTTCTGATTGACTCATTCGGGTCTGAAGACAATCCTACACACCGTAAGGGCATTTTTGTCATTTCACATATGCTTTAAGGGTTAATTTTGGAAATCTGAGTTCAACACTTTTAATTACTGTTACAGTATAAAAATTTATTCATAACATCAGTAGGTGCCTAATATAGTTTTTAAACCATACTATGCGCCTAAATCGCATAAAAGTCGGTATTTGACGATATTCGGGTTGATTAATGAAATCTAATATTTTGATCAGCTTTTACAATTTAAAATAACTTATTTAATATATAAAATCAGTAGAAAAAGGTTTGGTATGTAAAGGATGTGTAAAACTCATTTTATTAGCGAAAAAGGACATTATCGTCAATTACCGAGCCTATGCGATAACTCTATGTTATGATCAGTTTAAAATTTTATAAAAATTTCCAAAAATCTCTAAATATTATATTACATCAGTGGGTAAAAGGTTTGGTGTCAAAATGGCTTTATGCCGAAAATGCCATTTAATGAATAAAAAGCTTTCAGTTTACGCTATTGCGCATAACTCCCATTTTAGACCACGAACTTATGTGAAATTTTATGGACATGTTTATAAATCAGTGATAAAGGTTTTTGTCCTTTCACATTTTCAAAAATCTCGTTTTAATATCAAAAGGGCATAATAGTTAACTTTTAAGCATATAACCGAAACATATGAACTCTAATTCTAAAGGACCAAGTAGTATAACTTCAGGGGGTTATACTAACATATAATATGGTCACAAAGGAACCTTAAGGAATAATCAAACTAAGCTAATTCGGGTCAGAACTGAATGTCAAAGCAAAAGTCTACTTTTGCGACTTTCGGTTCCGAACCGATTCGAAACTTAGAATTGTCGGGTTGAACATGCTTAGACATGTTCAACTAATATTTACCAAGTTATTAAAGTCACAAAATTGATTTTATAGCCTTTACATCATTAGCTATGAATTTTGTTTAAAAATAACTCGTTTAACTTTTATTTTAATTACTTTGACCCGACAATTAACTAAGCAAATATGGTAATTAGGAGGTGCCCTTTTGAGGGTTTAATACCTACCTAATTACGATCACGTGGCCATGTTCGTTGCGAACCATGGCTTGACCATACAAGGTCTAGCTAAAAGTCAAAGCGTTTATCGCAAACGCTTGACTTTTCGGCTTTAAGAGCCAAACAAAACAACTAAGCATGAAAGAAACACTTACAAGTGGTCCTTAGGACAGAAGATAACTCAAAAGGAGGTTCCCTTGATCAGGCTCCTCAGATTTGAGTGATAGAGAGCAAAACTCGAGAAATGGTGTGAAATGAAATGAAGTTCAAGGCCCTTTATATAGGTTTTTGGATTGCATAGGATCTTGACAAGTGTTAGGGAGGTTTAACAAGATCATAACAGGTGTAATACCATTTTTTCTAAACCATCAAAGGCCCCTAGAATCAATTATGTGAGACAAGGAAGCAAAACCAAAGCTGGTTTTCAGTTTTCTGGAACTGGTATAAGCATACGAATCGTATGAGGTCCTGGATACGGTCCGCATGGACCAGATCAGCTCACCAACTTTCGTTTGTTGTCACTTTTGGCCCCTACACTTGATAAATGTCGTTTCTGACACATTTAAGGCTCCTTAAGCCATGTTCAAGGCTCTACAATGATGCCTAAACATAGGGAACATAAAACATGCTCAAAAATATGTCGGATATTGGTTCGTTTGGCCGTATGGTTGCGTTGTTCGGCTAATTACGACGAAACACGAACGGACGCGAAAAACGATCCAAATTACGCGACGAATGGAATTTTATCATGCCAAACACTAAAATATAATATTTTAATTCTTACATATGCGCGAAAATGCAAACTTATGCACTTTTTGACGCTTTTAGTCCCTGTTGATCAAATAAGTTTATTTTTGCGCACCAAACACCTCAAAGCCTATTTCTAAGCTATATAAAGGATATTTAGGGCATGTTTAACTTATGATCATATTCCGGAAGGCTCGATACCATACGAATCGGTATACTTTTGCAGTTTGACGCAAATAGTCCCTCTAATGCGCAAACTTGCACATATCATCGTTTGATAGCATCGAAGCCTTATCTAATCCATATTAGGCATTCTTGGGAGTATTATTAAACATCACGATGCTTCGTATTCGTAAAAAGGTCATTCAGAGATATAATTAAACATATTGACACTTTTAACCCTTAAACTTGCAAAGTTGCGCGTAATGTCACTTAAAGGCATAAAAACCTTAGACGGCCAATAATTGGCATTCCCGCGAGTATAATCAAATATCATGAAGCTCCCGGTTTGTTAAAAGGTCACTCAGAGGTAAGAATTAACATGTTGACGCTTGTAACCCTTCATTGCGCAAACTTTCAATTAATTACGCAAACGGCTACACTTGATCAACAAGTGGCTCATTTTTGAATACAATTACCGTGAGAGGTTATTCAGAAACTTATTTTAGGTATGTTAATACTTCCAGTCCTTTGATAATCAAAGTTTTTGATTTTTTGAAAAATTAGTCCCTTGCATTCAATGTTTGACTTTATTAGGGTTTATTACAAGTGTCAATACATCATTGGACGTGTTTTTACGAGGTGTTACATCCTCACCCCCTTAAAAGAAATCTCCACCATTGTTTCCATCTCATCTAGCGACTTGATGGCGTCTATTGCTCTCTTTTCCCCATTAAAATCTTGGGGCTTGCACAAAACAAAATACTTATACGTACACCCGTCTTTAGTAAAGCGGAGTTTTTCCTTAAAAATCTGTTTTGGCTCACTCCTCGCAGTTGTAGTGTGAGCTTTCCTTGCGTGCAGAAGAATGTGGAATAGTATGGGACTTGGAATGAGTAGAACTCTATCCCTTAAAGTTAGTTATGAATTTGTTCATAGCTTTGCCGACCTCTGTGGCTATCAAGGCTTGGAGGTTAGCTCCTTCGCATTCACGGACATTGTTTATATTATCATTATTGCCCCTGCTACAGGCTCCATCAGAAAGTGGATTCGCCATATTTATAAGCTTGGTCTAAAAAACAAAATAAACAATTGCTCGGTTCCAATATAATAATTAGTCATCAAATCTAAGGACTTGAAAATTTCATCAGCCATGGTATTATTAAACCATATAGGCTATAAGGTTTGGATATATATATATATATATATATATATATATATATATATATATATATATATATATATATATGTATATATATATATATATATATATATATATATATATATATATATATATATATATATATATATATCCTTCACCTTTTGGACCAGTGTGCACAACGTCATAATTGCCAAAATTTATAATTTTAACATTTCAAATGAATGTTGAATAGAATAAATCAAGTATATTTAGCCACGGTCTCATAGGACCATCAAGGGCTATGAGGCTTGGACATAGTCCACCACCTATTGGACAATGGATCATAAAGTCACAACTGTCATTGTCGCATTGACAAATTTTAAATGAATAATAATATATATAAGCTGCGATCTCATTTGATCAAGTGGCTTTAAGGCTTGAACATAGTTCACCACCTTTGGACAGGGAGTCATATGACCACAATTGTTATTGTCTTAATTGACAATATAATATAGCCCGTAGGCAAAACGTTTGACATCACATAGGATGTTAAAATAAATAATCATCGCACTGATGATATTAGTCATGATCTCATTTGATCATATAGACTATGAGGCTTGGACGTAGTCCACCACCTAGATGGCCAGTGTGGTTTCCTCAATATCACATTGCTAGGAATATTAACATTGCTTGAATGTTAATACAGAATAAATGTCTTAATGGTTTGACAATAAATATATATAAGTAGCCATGATCTCATTTGACCATAAAGGCTATGAGGCTTGAACATAGTTCACCACCTTTGGATAGGAGGGCTATTTATAATAACCCTCCTAAAATATTTAGAACACCCCTATATGCCTTAAAATACACTCCGTATACGTAAAATGGCCCTAAATACCTTTAATTTTATAAAAATTAAATAAAAATGAAATTCAGTACTCGCTCGCGGGCCGCGAAGACTTAGTCTTCGGCTTACGCGGACCGCGACCGCTGGATCACTAGGCGAGCCCCTGAGCTGCCACGTGGCAGGCTCGTGTCGAGGCTATAACCGGTGAATCAGCAACCCTAGCCCCTATAAAATAGAGTAAAGGTCGCAATGTCCGACGATTTTGATCAATGTGCTTGTTGTGCGATTGTTTTGCATTAGAAATTATCCTATGATATTAATACGTGGTAAATGTTTATAATCCAGATGGACAACGAAGTGAATCAAGAAAATCCGAATAACGATAATAACAGAAACCAAGTAGATAACAGTGTCATCCAACACATAGTGGCACAAGGGATTATAGACGCAATGCCATATATTATCAAAACGGTTAAGGAAGCGGAAAATAATAAAAGTAATAGTGGAAGTAAACGACCACCTACTGAACCTGATCACAGCGTAAACAATGGACCTTTACTTCAATTGCCAACTCCAAAAAGAATAAGAACCATGTCTTATGGTTGTTCTTACAAAGAATTCTGGTCCTGTAAACCAATAAAATTCTCTGGCAATGAAGGAGCCATTGCAGCTCTACATTGGATAGAAAAGACTGAAGCAGTCTTAAAAATAAGCAAGTGCGCGGAAGAAGATAAAATCATGTTTGCTTCCAATTTATTTAAGAATGCAGCTCTAGAATGGTGGAACACTATCCTCCAGTCTAGGGGAAGTGACAGGGTCTATAATATGGAATGGAATGAGTTTAAGAATATGGTGGAAAAGAAATAATGTCCTCCAAATGAAAAGGAACAGATAGCTAATAAATTCTTAAACCATAGAATGATTGGAGTAGACAGCAAGGGTTACACTACTACATTTTTTGAATATGCTAGAATAGTGACAACCCTAGCATCACCCGAACCAGTATTAATCTCCCGTTACATCTGGGGATTAATCAGTGAAATTAGACATGTAGTCAAGGCAGCTAGACCACAAACTATAGAAGAAGCGGTGGAACTAGCAAATGCCTTAACTGATGAATTGGTACGTACACAAGAAGAAAACCAAAGGAAGAACCTATCTCAAAGGCTTACCCAGGAAATTTCGCTACGGTAATTCCAACCGTGGGAAAAATATAGGTTCTACCTCTACACCTTACTGTAAAGCCTGCAAAAGGAAGCATTCAGGACGATGCTCCACCTACTGTAATTTCTGTAAGATACCAGGACATAAAGAAGAAGATTGTACAAAGAAACCAAGTAATGGGGTGTGCTTCAATTGTGGAGAAAAAGGTCATATCAAGACAAATTTTCCAAAACTAGCTCCAACCATAAACAACAAGACTACTAAGAATGCTAGAGCATTTGTTCTGACTGCAGAAGAAGCCAAAATGATTCCGGACGTGATTGCTAGTACGTTTTTAGCTAATGATGTTTTTGCCAAAGTATTATTTGACTCTGGTGCGAACCAAAGTTTTATTAATACTTCATTTTGCAAACTTCTCAATCAACCATTAACTAAACTTCAACAAGAGTGTCTAGTAGAAACCGCAAATGGAAAATCCATTAAGATTACTAAAATCTTGCAGGGAGCAAGAATAGAATTTTCAAATCAAAAGTTTATTGCAAATCTTTACCCAATGAATCTGACAGGATTTGATTTTGTATTAGGAATGGATTGATTAATAGCCAATAAAGCCAGTATTCTATGTGATCAAAAGTCAATACAAGTAAATTCACCAAAAGGTGAAACGATCACAATTAAAGGAGATAAGCCAACTAGATCCATGGAATTCATCTCTGTGATGAAAACAGCAAGTTGTGCAAGAAAAGGATCACTAGTGTATATGATTTCCATAATCATTAACACTAAAGGAAAGGAATTGAAAGATATTCCTGTAGTAACCCAATTTTCAAACGTATTTCCAGAAGAATTACCAAGACTACCGCCAGACAGAGAAGTCGAATTCAGAATTCATCTGCTACCAGGAACAGCACCGATTGCCAAAGTACCTTACCATTTGGCACCCGCAGAAATGCATGAACTGAAGAAACAGTTGGACGAACTTTTGGAAAAAGGATTTATACAGCCAAGCTCATCGCCATGGAGAGCACCGATCTTATTCGTCAAGAAGAAAGACAAGTCAATGCGTATGTGTATTGATTACCGAGAATTAAACAAAGTTATGATTAAAAACTGGTACCCATTACCGAGAATCAATGATTTGTTTCATCTGCTACAAGGAGCTCGATTCTTCTCTAAATTCGATTTACGCTCCGGATATCATCAATTAAAGGTGCAGGAAGAGGACATTCCTAAGACCGCCTTCAGAACAAGGTATGGCCATTATGAATTTATAGTCATGCCATTTGGTTTAACCAATGCCCCAGCCGCATTTATGGACACGATGAACCGAATATGTAACCATATTTGGATAAATTCATAATTGTCTTGATAGATGATACTCTTCTATCACACCCCGACCACGTTAAAACAACAAACCGTGGCGGAAACGTCGGGGAGTGTTGCAACAGAATTATTGTTCCATAACCATGGTAACCAAATGTTTCGTTTTATTGAATTATTATGTAATGTACATTGTCTTTTAACCAAAACAAACAACTACACATTGTTTATAACTGTTTTTAAGTCACTAAGGCCTCGTCCAGGTCCTATGTGACACAAGCTTCCTAGCAAGCAACATCAAGCAATACCACCTGAAACATATGTAAAAATAAATTCAGCAAAGAAATGCTGGCGAGTACATAGGTTTTATAGGAGTATCGGATTCATGGCTCGTTCATATATTGTAGTACCTCGTTAGACTACAAGAGTCAAAAGTACAAACCTCGTTTTGAAAAGTGTATTGCAACATAATTTAACCAACTCAAATCAAATTGGTTGTAGTTTATAAAATCTCGTAGCCATGATTCTTAACCCAAAAACATTTGTTTTAGTAAACCAACTCGTAAACATCTCGTAAAAACTCGTTAATAAAACTCGTATGGTTTATATCGTTTCAAAAACCTCGTTGTGTGACATCGTTTCAAAATCGTTTTCCCCAGTGAACTAAATAATGACACGCAATGTAATATGATAGAAGCACTTATATATAAGATGTACCAGCGGCATATCTACCATGATTCTATCATACTACACCCGTTCTATTATCTAATCACTACCCAAAACCAATCGTTTAACCAAATCGTTTATCTCGTTTAAATCGTCTCAAATCGTTTAACTCGTCCCAAAATCGTATTCGTTTTAATAGTGAAACTACTTTTGGTCATCTCGCTAATAACGTTCAAACCTTCGTGACTCGTCTACCTCGTTTCTCGTATTAATAAACCACCAAAGGGTAAGTTAACAATCACAGATTCGGTCGTTACCTACATAACCCCCACACATAACCATTGGTGTAGTCTGATAACGGGATTTGTCAGATCCTATGGTACCATAACTTAATACTGGTCGGTTTTGGCCAAAATTAATGAATGTCATTTGTTATGTAACTACAACCAACAAGTTTTGTTCACTTTATTGAAATCGTTATTAGTTTAGTATAAACCATCTTAATCGTTTTTGAAACCATCGTTTACATATTGAAATCGTTTTAGTACATATGAATCACCCCAAAACAATTGAAAACAGTAAAATAGGGGAACTATGTACTCACATTGAAGTGCAAAGTATCTTCAATTTAAAGAACACAACAAGCTCAATCAAACCAAGGAAACTCAAGCAGCACCTAATAAACGAATCGCTAGACAAACAACCGACGCCTAAATCGGAAGATCGGATAGGATGAGGTCTTGCAAACCAAATGAGTGTTGGAACTCATGTGATATGGTTTAACGAAGCCTACATCCTAATTCGGAACCTAACTTAACCCATTAAGGTAGCTTATGCTACTTTAACGCTTCGTGCGTGCAAACGTGCGTTCGAGACGTCTAACTAGTCCTATGACAAGTGTTATATGCCTAAACATGTTTAAATAGGTTGCATAATCAGTTATGTGACAAAAGTTTAGGTTACATATGCTTAAAATCCAATTATGCATGAAAAGGGCGTTTTGGTAATTTACCTAAGGCATATAAACTACCTATCATACAACTACTTAAACTAGGTGACCATAAGGTATAACCTCGGAAGGTTATTCCTTATGCAACTATGGTCACTAAACATGCTTGGTCGGATCCTAATGATCGACCAAACGGGTCGAGTTTGAAAGTCTAAGCGGTGGTTTAGACCGCTTGACTTACGACTCTAAACAAGCACTAAACTAAAGTGACGAGCTAAGCATGTTAAAACATGCTTAACTAAGTTAGAAAACAGGTTTTTGATATCAAAACAAAGTGTTTTGATACCAAGAGTAGTTTGGTTGCAAAATACGCTTAAATGCGCATTTTGACAGAAACTACGACTCGTCACTATGCCTAGTCAACGTGGTAATCAGTAGGTATAGTCACAAGGGACTATAACCATCGTGATTACGCTCACGTTGCGAAGTTCAAACGAACTTCTCGTTGACCAACTCGTGGTCAAAGCTGAAAGTCAAACAATGTTTGATTTTTAAGCTAGGAAAGCAATAAAAGAATGAAATAGGATTTACAAAGGGTCCAAATAGATTTGGTTCCAAGTATTCTCAGGTAGGTAGTGAATAATCACAACCACTTAGAGAAATCTCAGACCAAATGTGAGGAAAATGGAATGAGGGCCATGCTATATATAGTTTTTGCAAAACCATTAGGATCATTTCTTGGAGAAGAGGGAATGATCTAGGCCATACAAGTGTCAAGGAAGGATTGGGGGACTTGTTCATCACACAAACCAGCCCAGAGCATGAAAAACCAGGGATTAAAACCATTGGAACAAGTGGAATGGACCAGATTCAATGTTTCTGCAATTCTGATGTACTGGGCACTGCTTACGAACCGTAAGAAAAGGTGCATACGGACCGTAAGGGGCCTGCAGACCAGCAACTTTCAAAATTGACTAGATTTAGCCCCTGAAGCCCTAAACTTGGTTTTCGATGCATTTTTGACACGTTTAAGCCCCGTTCACCCCATTTTAAAGCTGTAAAATGAAGTTAAAGTATAGGGAACTTAAAATGTGCTCAAAAATATCTCGGATGTCGGCTCGTTTGGTCGTACGGTTGCGTCGTTCGGTTAATTACGACGGAAGTCGTAACGGACGCAAAAACGATCCAAATTAAGCGACGAATAGAAGTTCATCATGCCAATCATTAAAATAAAATATTTTAATGATTACATAAATTTTTGGGTGTCCGGATATATTCAGAACGTAAGATATGCGCGAAAATGCAAACTTGTGCACTTTTTGACGCTTTTAGTCCCTGAATGACCAATAAGTTTATTTTTGCGCACCAAACACCTCAAAGCCTATTTCTAAGCTATGTAAAGGATATTTAGGGCATATTTAACTCATGATCAAGTTCCGGAATGTTCGTCACCATACAAATCGGTATAGTTTCACAGTTTGACACAAATAGTACCTGCGATCGAACAAACTTGTTTTCGACACACCAAACCATCCAAAACTTATTTCTAAGTTATGTGAAGGTTATTTAAGGTATGTTAAGCCTATTTCACTATCCCGGAGTGTTTATCGCGTTAAACTGACTGCGTTTATGCACAAGTTTGCGTATAACTTTCCAGAAAGCGATTTAAAGCTTGAAATCGGAATCGAATCAAATCGTAAAATCATTAAACATAAATACACACATAATAACACCAAAACACATTGTTTTATTGATAATTAACATTGTTTTGCATTGTTCATCGATTAAAGAGCACAGTTGTCACAATTCTCATTTACTCTAATAGTAAAGAGGAACATGCAGCACACCTATATGCACTTCTAAGTTTATTGAGAAAAGAAAAGCTTTATGCCAAGTTTTCAAAGTGTGAGTTTTGGTTAGAAGAAGTACAGTTTCTTGGACATTTAGTCAATCGTGAAGGAATTCATGTGGATCCCGTAAAGATCGAGGCAATTACTAAATGGAACCCCTGAATCACCAATAGAGGTTAGAAGTTTCCTAGGAGTGGCCGGTTGTTATAGAAGATTTATCCGAGATTTCTCTAGAATAGTCATTCCCTTAACTAAGCTAACCTGTAAATCTATTAAGTTTGAATGGGGACCAAAACAAGAAGAAGCCTTAAGAATTCTTAAGCAAAGATTAACCAACACACCCATACTAGCGTTACCAGAAGGAACAGGAGACTTTGTAGTCTATTGTGACGCATCTAAGTTAGGTTATGGATGTGTGTTAATACAACGTCAAAAGGTTATAGCCTATGCCTCTAGACAACTTAAGAATCATGAAGAGAATTATACAACCCATGATCTAGAATTAGGAGCCATAATATTTTCCCTTAAAATTTGGAGACATTACCTTTACGGTAGTAAGTTTACCATTTTCACCGATCATAAGAGTTTAAGATATGTTTTCGGGCAAAAGGAGTTAAATATGAGACAGAGACACTGGATGGAAATTCTTAGTGACTATGATTGTAATATCCAGTACCATGCAGGAAAGGCTAATATAGTTGCTGATGCTTTAAGTCGAAAGTATCATTAAAAGCCAAAAAGAGTACGTTCTTTTAAATCAAATCTGCAGATAGATTTAAATGAACAGATTAGAGAAGTACAGGAATCAGTAATCAAGAATGATACTGAAAAATTAAAAGGAATGATTAAAGAATTAGAACAAGGAACAGATGGAATTTGGAGATTCCATAAGGAAAGGACTTGGATACCTAAATGAGGAAACTTACGCCACCAAATTTTAGAAGAAGCCCGTAAGTCTAAGTATACGATACATTCTGGAAGTGATAAAATGTACCAAGACTTAAGAAAGAATTTCTGGTGGATAGGAATGAAAAAGGATATAGCAGCTTATGTTGCCAAGTGTCTAACTTGTTCACATGTTAAAATTGAACATCAGAAACCCTCAGGTTTATTACAACAGCTAGAAATGCCGGTAAGGAAATGGGAATTGATAACAATGGAATTTGTTACCAAATTGCCCAAAACAAGAAAAGGTAATGATACAATCTAGGTGACTGTAGACAGACTAACCAAATCAGCTCATTTCTTACCAATGAAGGAAACTTTCAGTATGGAACAACTAGCCAAGTTGTATGTAAATGAAATAGTTTCATTACATGGAATTCCTTTATTTATTGTTTCTGATAGAGATAGCCGTTTTACCTCTCATTTTTGTACAACTTTCCAAAAAGCAATGGGAACCAAGTTATATCTAAGCACTGCTTATCATCCTCAAACGGATGGACAAAGTGAAAGGACAATTCAGACAATGGAAGACATGCTTAGAGCTTGTGTAATTGATTTCAGAGGAAGTTGGGACCATCATCTACCATTAATAGAATTTTCTTACAATAACAGCTATCATATCAGTATCAATGCTGCACCATTCGAAGCACTTTATGGACGAAAGTGCCGAACTCCAGTCTGTTGGGCAGAAGAGAAAAACAACTATCTGGACCCGAGATAGTACAAGAAACAACAGAAAAGATTATTCAAGCCAAGGATAGACTAAAAGCAACACGCGATCGTCAAAAGAGTTATGCCGATAACAGGCGAAAGCCATTAGAATTTCAGGTAGGAGATAAGGTCTTATTAAAAGTTTCTTTTTGGAAAGGAGTAGTGAGATTCATCAAGAGAGAAAGCTAAGCCCCAGGTATGTTGGACCCTTTGAAATTATCAGAAGGATAGGACCAGTAGCATATCAGCTACAACTGCCAGAAGAAATGGCAGGAATACATGATGTATTCCATGTATGTAATCTCAAAAAGTGTTTAGTCGATGAATCATTAGTAGTACCTCTTAAAGACATAGAGGTAAATGACTTAAATTTGTAGAAAAGCCTCTACAAATTGAAGACAGAAAAGTCAAGAATCTCAAACAAAAGAGACTAGTTCTAGTCAAAGTAAAGTGCGATTCCAAGAGAAGACCAGAGTATACTTGGGAGCTTGAATTTGAAATGCAGAGAAAATATCCACACCTATTCCAGTAGACCTCGAGGACGAGTTCTAAAACAAGGTGGGATGGATATAAGAACTGATGCGGGCCCAAGTGTGGAGGAGCGGGCTATTTTGTATTTGGAGGCCCAAGATCGTGTAACAAAAGGAGCTTCACTAAAATGGCTCTAACTTGGGCTACGGGGGTCAGTTTTGGGCATGCGACCAGACGAAACGAACGTGAGAACGAGCTCCATCTTGCTGCAAACAGCCTACGGCGGTTTGGGTCATCGTATGGGCCAAAAAACACTTATTTCCATGAGTTATTTTATGTTTTGTGTTTTTTAGTGGGTTTTTTGGACTTTTATTTTGTTCTAGTTTTTGGCCCAAGTGTGTTTTAGGCCCATTTTCGAATTTCGGTCTCTATTTATATGTTGCTAAAGCTAATGAAAAGTTCAGTCTTGAATTTTGACATAATCATTTTTTTCACTTCAAATTCCGTGCCTTTTGGGTGGAATCTTGGGGGTTGGGGAAGAACACATGGGTATTCTTTGAATCAACGTGTTTGGTCTTCACGCTCTACATCAACAACCCTCCTAAAATATTTAGAACACCCATATATGCCTTAAAATACACCCCGTATACGTAAAATGGCCCTAAATACCTTTAATTTTATAAAAATTAAATAAAATGAAATTCAGTACTCGCTCGCGGGCCACGAAAACTTAGTCTTCGGCTTACGCAGGTCGTGACCGCTGGATCACTAGACGAGCCCCTGAGCTGCCACATGGCAGACTCGTGTCGAGGCTATAACCGGCGAATCAGCAACCCTAGCCCCTATACCCCTAGCTCGCAGGCCGCAAAGACCCTTGCGGTCTCTTTCGCGGGCCGCGAGGAACTCGAAGATCAACACTATAAATAGGAGGCATCGGCAGTTCATTTCCGTCGCTCACAATTCGAAATTCTCTCTCAAATTATGATAGTATAAATAATTCCCGGGCATAATACCCCCCTAATTAGCGAAGCTCTGCCTCGTTGTAAGTATTTTAACCCCCGGTTACGTATTAGATACGTTGCCCGATTGATTTAGCCCTCCGTAATGACTGTTGTGGCTCTGCCCGATGTAGTCGTTGGAGTTCTGTCTCGGGGAGGGTATAACTAATGTAAAATTGGGTTATTATACTAACGCGTGTGCATTATTTAAAATTTATAGATTATAACCAGGAAGCAACAGGAAATTACCTAAGATAGCAATGCGAGTAATCCTCCTTTTTGCAAACTGTTTTACAAAACCTCAATGTTTTAAATTATATTTCAAAGTGATTGAGTATTTGTAATCCTACAATTATGTCAGTATGTTGGGGTTTTGTATACAAAATTTGTTACTACACTGTGAGTAGTAACATGACCACAAGTCAGGTTGGCAGTACCGTGGGTGGTAATTAAAGTAGAAAATTAAACAAATGTGATTGTGAGATCGCCCTCAATACTCTAAACTGATAAAACCTGTTTTGATTAAATTGGGATTCACTCACCAGTATTTTCCACTGACAAAATGTTTTTAAAGGCGTTTCAGGTAACAATATGTGAAAACCAAATAGAAGCCAGCTGGACAACATTGAAGGCTTGGAAAAGTGGCTATAAAAAGTTACCTAATAAAGAAGATGTTTTATTTCAATAATTTAGGGTTTACCCTTAAAAACACATTTGTAATGAAAACTTGGGTTTTATCCCAATATATTTATTATTATAAAATGTGGTGTTTAACTCTAATAAATTTTTTCCTAACTACGGTACTGATGAAATTTCCGCTGCCAAATAATGATAAACACCGATACCACCATCTCTGAGTATGCCGCGGCCGCTCGCCTCCCGAGGCAGGGGTCAGGGGCTGCGACGCTATTCATCCTTAACTGTCATTTATAATTGCCAACAATATAGGCTTTTCCATATGGCTGGTCAAAAACCATTAAGAAGATCTTGTTGATATAATGAGCACATCGATAAAGTTCGAATTGCTTGAAAAGGATAACATAATTAAGGTAAATCTCAAAATTTTCATTTCAAAAGAAGCATTACAATACTTTGCCCAAAAGAGACTTTGAAATAAAATTAAACACTTGTCCACGCAAGGAATAAAAGAAATACATGTCCACGCAGGGACTTTTGGAATTTAAAATTACAGTACAAGATAAATAAAAGAAAGTCTTCAGTCGTCTTTCTTTCCCCTGAACATCTTGTTGAGCTTTTTGAAGATCTTGCTTGTCTTATTCTCAGTCTTTCCAGCCTGTCGCTGAAGTTGCTCCGCTCTTTCCAAGGCCTGATTAATGGCCTCTATTTGTGGTGGTAGCTTTGGTTGTGGCTGAGGCACAACAGGATATTGGTATACATATTTTGGATATCCAATACGAGGATAGGCAGGAGGGAAAGGAGATGGGTAAAGAGCATTGTGTACGGGCGCTTCTAAATAAGGGTCGTATGATGGCGCCTGATAGTTATAATTCATTGGCGTAGTAGGGTTTAAAGGATCGTATCTAGTAACATCTGGATACGTGGGAATTGGGTTACCAAAAGCCAATGGCGATTGTTGAGCAAAGGTTTGAGGAGTTGGATCAACAACAGCTACAGTATTTGAGGGTCCACCCATTTGTGGGTCCTTAGGAATAGTAGGGTAAGTTTGGGGCAATGGTGGAAGCGAGCCCGACCGTTTTCCTTGCACGTATAGACATACGTGCTCCACATTTCCTCCTTGGTTGTGGTGGCAGCTGTAGTTGCTCCACAGGCTCCATCTACACGTCCTCTGGTGGAGGCGGCAGTGGCGGTGTTGGAGGTTGATAAGGAGGTGTATGAACAAAGTTAAATTGGCCGGAATATTGGTCCCACTCATTAGGACCCTTGTATGGTGATCCTGCATAAGATGCAGAACCACTGGAAATCTCAATTGGGTGCATATGTGACCCAGATGGTGGCATTTCTGGATCAGAATCTTCATCCGGTTCGTTTGGCTGGTCCAACTGATTTTGGGCAGCAGGTGGGGTGTTGATGTACTGGTTTGGATCAAATGATCCATGGAAGGAATGTGAATAAGAATGATGGGATTGGTGGGAGTGGTGAGAATGATAGGAATGGTGAGAATGGTGGGATGGTGGGATGGTGATGAGTTATGAGAAAAAAGAATGTCTCGCAGATTGAGATGAGTAAGAATCATCTGAATTTTGTCAATGATCCGAGCTGTGAGGTAGCGAGGATGCATGTCCCGATGGACCTCCTTACGTTGGTCCTTTGCCTTTCCCTCTGAATCTTGGCTGCATGTTATATCCTGTCAAAAATAAAAAAAACAATATATATATATATATATATATAACTTAATAAGGATGAGAGTAAATCCTAGGTCAATGCCTAGACTCAGAAAGTCTAAGGATTATGCTATTGTGATGTTTGAGATTAAACACAAAAGGCTAGTGTTTAATTCTCTCAAACGTTTGCTCTGATACCAACCTGTCACACCTTGATATTTCCTGGTGGGCCCCGATGGGGTACGCGACAAGATTGATATCAAATACACAAATAGCACAGCGGAAGTCTTGGATTTAAAATACTATTATAAATACTAATGTCCGAATGTTTAAAAATATAATACAGACGGATGTATCAAAAGATCCACATGCGGATCCAAATTTACAAAATGATAAACATACTATTAGGCTTCAAATGCAAGGAGTAGCAAATTCCTATTAAGCATTATCGGGCACTTCCAGCCTATTTTGTAACCATGCAACCTGTCACTTGGTTTTTAAAGATATGTCAGTTTACACTGGTAAATACAAATAACCGACACATTTTGAAAATATTTCAACATTGTTTAAGTGCACAAAGGCACATGTATTTTATAAATAACTTGGGACAATAATAATTATCTTGTATACGGTTCTACATGCTTCTCATGCATATAGGGCCCGGTACAGAAACCCATAACATAATTAACCAACACGCCACTTGAACCCATAAAAGGTATCCCCAATATGGGTAGAAAATATTTTATAATAGCATTAGCATCTGTCGGATGTATTCCTACACCCCGTGCTTAATTCGTGGCCATTTGCAATTAAATGAGCGAGTATATCCAGGATACGGTCGCATTAACCCCCAATGTTTAAGTTCTCAAGCAAAACAGATTAAAACGGGTTATGCGGATTTTCTACTCACAATCCGACATATGATCCCATACCCAACCAAGCGGTAATAATTTACAGTATCCCAAGCCCGTATAGGGAAAATAGGTTAAGAGTATTTACCTAGCTTAGTAAGTCTTACAATGCAATATATAATAATAAGCACAGTTGTTATCACAATTAACTAGCACGGTTGCAATCTAGTGGAATGCCTTAGTCTGGAATGAGTGGTATAATAACCAATTAGAATGTTAACGGGTCTTATTCAAGTCATAGACTTGGACTGGTTAACTTAAATAAATGAAAACAGTACGATACGCTAGATTAAGCGATGACCGGATAGAATGCACTTTAAACCCTCACAAGTACTAAGACCTGTATAATATGGGTAAACTTATTTACATTCTGGAATTTGAAAGAAAATGAAAAGATTTGGCCCGTTTCGGTAAACTTACGTAAACTAGTTACATAAGCTAACCGTACGCGCATAGGCGGTATCGGGTGATCGGATGAGCTACAAACAAGTTCAATATGCCAAAACATTTTAATTATGTTATAACATCAGTAGGTAATTCAATTTTATGTTTATGATTGATTAAAATCAATTTATGCACCATAAGGGCATTTTAGTCATAATATAGCATAATTCATGAACTTGTATAAAAACTTAAGTTATGAACAAGTTCATTATGCCAAAACTTTTTAATTATATTACCATATCAGTAGGTTATGCAAATTATATGTTCATTATAATTAAAAATCAAGTTATGCACTAAAATGACATTTTAGGCATAATATGGCAAAATATGTGAAATTGGCAAAAACTCAAGAACCGATTATGATCAGGTAGTATAACCACACAGGGTTATTCTACATCATAATATGATCATAATGCAACTTAGAATCAGTAACTAAAGTTGCTAAATCGGGTCAGAATCGAAAGTCAAAGTAGAAGTCAAACTGCTTGACTTTCGGTTGCAAACCGACACATTAACTGGAAATGATGGGCTGAACATGTTATGCAAGATTTGTAAAATGAACTCGGTTGTGATTTACTCTAGTTTATGCTTGTCTCGGTGGTTGCATTGTGTTTATCGGTGTTGCTTTCCTTGATTAAGTGCGGTTAGAAAACTCCTAACGGATGACTAACTCATTTTTAAGAGATTTTCATAGACATTTATCAATTGCACGTTAAAGAACAATTTTAGGTGGTTAAAGTGTGTTTATCGTTTTAGCTTTCCGAATGATTGTCATGTTAGGATTCCTGAAAGGGATACTAATTGTCTTAAATTGGAAAATTGACCGAATGCTTCTAGTGCCAAAACCGACTTAGTTGACATGCTGTGGTTGTGTATAAAGCAAGGCTTTTTATCTATTATCTATTATGTTTTTATTATGTATTTGTTTACCCTTACTTTAGTTTTTTATAAAATCAAACAACATATGTTTTTACCGGTAGTTTAGTGACAAAGGTCTAGTATTATTCCTCCGCCCATTTCCTTGGATCGATACTTGGTTCTTACCGATACTTTACTACATATATGACGGGGTACACTTGCCTCTTTCGTGTGTGTTTTGATGTAAAAGTAATAATCACTTTAATAAATTTAAAACCGAATCGTGTGTAATTTCATTGCAAAATTATGTATATATACGCACACGTCAAGTTTTTGGCGCCGTTGCCGGGGAAATAACGAGTTTTAGGAACGACCCGAGTCATTGTGTTATCGGTGTATATACTTGTTAATATTTGTGTATATTTTCGTGATTATTTATTTATTTGTTAATATTTCGTGTTTTTAATTCAATTTATTCATTTTCGTGATTCTTTTGTACACTTGTAAATTTTTATTCTATTTATTTGTTCTAATCCGGATTTATTTATTCATTTATTCGTTGAATTTTCGGCTCTTAAAAATCATTTTTACACTAGCCGATTCGATTATTTTCATTGCTTTAATTTTTATAAAAATTTCGGCCCATTTTCGGATTTTTATAAATTTTTCAGCCCATTTAAAATAATATTCTGTTTCTTTTCAGCAAAAAAAAAAACAGCATTATTATATTAATAAAATATTCATTGTGTCAGTTTTTCGTTTGCATGTTGATGTCCTCAACTCCCGCGCCCGCTATTGCTGAGCCGACTGACGAACCAGCACATAATCTTAGAAGAAGTAAGAGGTTGCGCGAAAGGTCACTTGTCATTGCACAACGCATTGCAAATGCAATCGACGAGCCGGTGATTATCTCTGCAAATGCAATCGACTGACGAACCAGCACATTATCTCTGAGTCGTCATGGCGGACGACGACCGACCTTTGAATGAAACAAATCAGCCTGGAAGGGCAGGCCTGGAGCCGAGTATCCTTCAGCCTACTATAGATACTCCTACTTTTGAAATTAGACCTAGTATTATTAACATGGTGCAGAATTCTGTACAGTTTGACGGACGTGAGCATGAAGATCCTGGGAGGCATATCGCTGCTTTTCTCGCTGTCTGTTCGACATTTAGGATTACAGGTGTTTCGGAGGATGCAATTCGGTTGAGGTTGTTTCCGTTTTCGTTACGTGACGAAGCTAGAGCTTGGCTTATGTCACTTCCTGCCGGGTCCATCAGGACCTGGAATCAGTTGGCGGAGCAGTTTATGCAAAAATATTTTCCACCTGAGAAAACGAACAAGCTACGGAACCGGATTGTTTCCTTTCGCCGGGACGAGGGCGACTCGTTGCATGCGGCTTGGGAGAGATTCAAGGATTTGTTGATTGATGTGCCACATCATGGCTTCTCCAAGCGACAGCTGGTTTTGACGTTCTATTAGGGGCTCAGTTATAATACGCAGGAGCGATTAGACGTGAACGCGGGAGGCGATCTAGGAACTAAGACGCCGAATGAAGCGTATGATATTATAGAAAAAGCTGCATTGAAATCCAGCTCGCGTCGGGAAGGAGATAGAGGTCGGGCATCATCATCATCATCTCGCGCAGGAGTTCATGCTGTAGACGACTACACGGCCATTATTGCACAAATCTCGCCTCTTGCATCGAGATTCGACAGGTCCCAAATGATTGCGCATGCTGGCTCGGGATGTGACCAGTGCGGAGTGTCACACGAGCCTGGGGCATGTTTTCAGGGAGTCGTATATGAGGGCCACGAAGAAGTAGATTTCGTGAGTAATCAAGTGAGGCCGCAGAACAACCCGTACAGTAACACCTATAATCCCGGTTGGAGAAATCCCCCAAATTTTGGGTGGCGAGCGAACACAGGAAATCAGAACCCATTGGGGTTCACTCAGCGTGCTCCAGCGCCTCAGCAGGGTCAGCAGTACCAGCAGTACAACCAACCTTACCAGCAGCGTCCATATTCGTACCAGAATCAGGGCACTGGGAGTAGCTCCCAGCAGCAGGCCCCTCAGTCTAGTTCCAAGCTGGAGGATATGATGGCTCAGCTTCTCTCTAGCTCCGAAAAACGATACCAACAAAGCGAAGATCGTTTTCTAGCTAACGAGGGAGAAATGAGGAGTCAGAAAGCCTCGATTCAGAATATCGAGAATCAGGTTGGTCAGCTGGCGCAGATGATGTCCAAAAGACCCCCAAGCGGTCTTCCGGGTAATACAGAACCAAACCCGGGCGGGCATGTGAATGCGATCATGACCAGGAGTGGAAAAACTACCGGACCCGTCATATCGGACTCATCGCCGATCACTGGAGCGGTCCCGACTGACACACCAGACGAGGTGCAAGCCAGGCTATGCCCAGCAAGTACAGCACAAGTCCAAGAGCCGGTCAAATATTACACTCCACCAGTACCTTATCCAGGCAGGCTGAAGAAACAGAAGAACGAAGAGCAATACGGTAAGTTCCTTGAGTTGTTTAAGAAACTACACATTAATATACCGTTTGTTGAAGCCTTGGCCCAGATGCCAAAGTATGCGAAATTCCTAAAGGATATCCCCTCGAATAAACAGAAGCTCGAGGATATATCATGTGTGGTGATGAATGAAACTTGTTCCGCCGTTCTGCAAAACCGTCTGCCCACGAAAATGGGAGATCCGGGCAGTTTTACGCTCCCGTGTTTGATTGGAAACATGTCTGTTAGCCATGCATTGGCTGATTTGGGAGCGAGTATCAACCTTATGCCATATAAGGTTTTTACAAAGCTGGATCTGGGTGAGCCGTCACCCACTAGGATGAGCATTCGGTTGGCAGACCGCTCAATAAAGTATCCGCGCGGATTGTGGAAAACATGCTTGTGAAAATCGATAAATTTGTTTTCCCCGTGGAGTTTGTTATTCTTGACATGGACGAGGATTCAAAAGTACCTTTGATACTTGGACGTCCTTTCCTCAATACAGCGAGGACGATTGTTGATGTGGCAGCTGGCCAAATCACGCTCCGAGTAAATGATGAGCACGTGACATTCGATATCAAAAGATCGATGCAGCATCCGCAATGTCACGATGACAAGCTTTATTACGTCGACATTGTCGATGCATGTGTGTACTCTCATTTTCAAGGTACTATTGACGAGATTGATTCGGACACACGTCTGTCGTGTGGGGACCTGATTGGTATTACGCAGGAGGGCCACGATTTCGAGCAGCCAGTCTATCAGATTGGTGACGATGGTTCCCAAAGTCCGGAGAGATTTCTTGAAATTGTCCATGTAAGAGAAGAGAAAGCAAAGCTTTCGGTTGAAGATCCGACGCCTTTGGAGTTGAAAGAACTCCCGCCACATCTCGAGTATGCATTTCTGGACGAGGAGCGTCGCTTACCGGTCATAATTTCGGCATCATTGGCAAAGGTTGAGAAAAATCAGCTTCTTGAGGTTCTGAGACTTCATAAGAGAGCCATCGCATGGAAAATCATGGATATCAAAGGCATCAATCCTTCTTTCTGTACTCACAAGATTCTGATGGAAGACGAGTACAAACCGTGTGCACAGCATCAGAGGCGTTTAAATCCAAATATGCAAGACGTGGTGAAGAAGGAGGTGATTAAGTTGTTGGATGCCGGGATGATATATCCTATTTCGGACTCTGTGTGGGTGAGTCCAGTACAGTCTCGAATGATAGGAATGAACTAATTCCTACCCGTACCGTCACTGGGTGGCGAGTTTGCATTGACTACCGCAAACTCAATGATGCTACTCGTAAGGATCACTTCCCACTTCCATTCATCGATCAGATGTTGGAACGTCTGTCGGGGAAGTTGTATTACTATTTCCTAGACGGGTTATCTGGGTACTTTCAGATTCCTATCGCTCCTGAGGATCAGGAGAAGAGTACCTTTACCTGCCCCTTCGGCACATTCGCCTACCGGCGGATGCCTTTTGGGTTGTGTAATGCACCAGCGACCTTCCAGAGATGCATGGTTGCAATTTTCCATGACATGATCGAGGATTCCATGGAGGTTTTCATGGATGATTTTTCGGTATTTGGGGATTCCTTCGATCACTGCTTGGAAAATTTGAGAAAGATGTTGAAGAGGTGTGAGGAGACGAATTTGGTCCTGAACTGGGAGAAATGCCACTTCATGGTGAAGGAGGGCATAGTTCTGGGACACAAGATTTCGCATGCTGGTATGGAGGTCGATCCAGCCAAAGTGGATATCATTTCACGACTTCCACCTCCCACCTCTGTGCGAGCGATACGGAGCTTTCTTGGTCATGCGGGGTTCTATAGGCGATTCATCAAGGATTTTTCAAAGATCGCTAGGCCCATGACCCGTTTGTTGGAGAAAGACGCTCCGTTCATATTTGGAGATGATTGCTTGAGAGCCTTTGACCTTCTCAAGCAAAAGTTGATTGAGGCCCCTATTTTAGTTGCACCAGACTGGAGTCTGCCGTTTGAGATTATGTGCGACGCGAGTGATTACGCTATAGGGGCCGTTCTTGGCCAAAAGAGAGAAAAGCACTTTCACCCGATCTATTATGCGAGCAAAACTCTTCACGACGCTCAGGAGCATTATACCACGACAGAAAAAGAGCTCTTGGCGGTCGTTTTCGCATTTCACAAATTTAGATCGTACTTGGTGCTTTCGAAAACCGTTGTATATACTGATCACGCTGCCATCAGATATCTCTTCAGCAAACAGGACGCTAAACCGCGTCTGATCAGGTGGATCTTGTTGCTGCAGGAGTTCAATATTGAAATTCAAGATAAAAAGGGTGCGTTGAATGTAGCGGCTGACCATCTATCTCGGTTAGAGCATGGAGACATCGTGCACGCGCGTTGGGATTCCATAAATGACAACTTCCCACACGAGTCTTTGATGAGTGTTGAGATATGCGATGAGTCGCCATGGTTCGCCGACCTTGCGAACTACCTTGCCTGCAGGATTCTGATAAAAGGGTTGACTCACCAGCAAAAGAGGAAATTCTTTTCAGATGTCAAGCACTACATTTGGGATGGCCCTTGTTTCGGGTTGGTGCTGATCAGGCAATTAGGAGATGTGTTTCAGGGAAGGAGGCGACCGATATTCTGCGCCACTGTCACGAGGGACCTACCGGAGGCCACCATGGAGCCAACTTTACCGCCAAGAAGGTGTTGGATTCCGGGTTTTATTGGCCGACTATATTTCATGATGCGCAGAGTTGGGTTGGAGCGCGCGATGCTTGCCAGAGGGCGACAAATATATCGGCACGTGACGAAATGCCTCAGAACTGGATTCAGGTTTGTGAAGTCTTTGATATCTGGGGGATAGACTTCATGGGACCATTTCCCCCCTCACGAGGTAATAAGTACATCCTGGTCGCGGTTGACTATGTATCGAAGTGGGCGGAGGCACAGGCCTTACCCACCAATGATGCCAGGGTGGTCGTGAGATTTTTAAAAACCTTTTTTGCCCGGTTCGGCGCTCCGAAAGTGCTTATCAGTGACAGAGGGACGCATTTTTGCAATACTCAGCTCGAGAGAGCTTTGTCCCGTTACGGTGTGCATCACCGTCTATCCACGCCCTATCATCCACAGACAAGCGGGCAGGTGGAAGTCACGAACCGGGGGCTGAAAAGAATCCTTGAGCGGTCAGTAGGTGCAAACCGCAAGGATTGGTCGGATAAGCTTGATGAAGCGTTGTGGGCTTTCCGTACGGCTTACAAGACGCCTATTGGGACTACTCCCTTTAGGCTTGTGTACAGAAAGGAATGCCATTTACCGGTTGAGTTGGAGCATAAAGCGATGTGGGCTCTAAAAACCGCAAATCTGGACCTAAAAGCCGGAGGTGAAGCCCGGTTTCTCCAGATTCATGAATTGGAAGAATTGCGACAACGCGCTTATGAGAGCTCCGTGTTGTACAAGGAGCGCACGAAGAGATTGCACGATAAACGCTTGAAGGACCACAAAGAATTCCAAGCGGGCGATCTTGTTCTTCTTTACAACTCGCGGTTGCGCTTATTTCCCGGAAAGCTTCATTCACGTTGGACAGGCCCATACACAGTTAAAGAGGTATTTCCGTATGGGACTGTTGCAATAGAGAACGCGGACGGCGTTATTTTCAAAGTAAATGGGCATCGCTTGAAGTTGTACGTTACCGGGCCGATAGAGTCGGCGGTGGAGGTAATTGAGCTCCAAACCCCGCACACATCATAAGTGTGGGGAGGAGAGAGTCTACACTACTGACTCGCGGATCAAAAATGTAGCAAGAGCGTATTTTGCGCTTTAGGGGTAGTATCGTCTTTTTAGGAATTTTTCTAGTTTTAGCTTGGAGTCTTGCTATCGACTCGTCGACAAAAATTTAGCATGAGTCTATGCTACTGACTCGCCGACAAAAATGTAGCAGGAGCGTCTTTGGCGCTATAAGGGTAAAATTGTCCGCTTTTATGTTTTTGTAGTTTTAGCGTAATTTAGGTTAGTTAGGTAGTTTCCGTTAGTTTGTTTTAGTTTCGTACGTGCCGAGGGAAGGTTCTATGTTGCAATATTGTTAGAACAGTTGGCGTGTTGAAAAAATGGCGAAAAACGGCCAAAACAGTTGCTAGAAATGGCTTCTGCGGAAAATTCTGATCTGCAGCTGTTGCACGGTCGTTCCTCGGGTCGCACGACCGTGCGTTTCCGAGGGCCGGCACGGTGGATCGCACCCCCGGTGCATCTCCGAGAACAGCTGACTGAGATTGAGCGATGTCGGTGACGCACGATCGTGCGAAAGGTCGAACGACCGTGCGTCAGGCTGAGGGCATTTTTGTCATTCGGTACTATAATACCCTCATCTGCAGCCCCCATTCACAATTCGCGAAACCCTAGTCGCACCAGGCCGTTCCAGACTGTTTTTACTTCAAATCGCGCGGTTCTTCGCACGATCTCACACCCTACTTCGCACGGTACGTTCCTAGTTGTAGATTATCTGTTTCTTTGCTTTCTAGGTTAGATTTCCTCCGATTCTTCAAGGAATTTTTAGGGTTCTCTTCATAAACAAATCGAAACCCTAACCCTTGTTTGAATCTTGCATATCGTGAACATCCGATGCATTTTCTGACCCCAGTTTGTGTAAAAACTTGATGATTTGTGAAAAAAAAATCGGGCTACTTAGAGCCTGGGTCAGAATCTGCAGATAACGCGGTCGCACGGACGTTCCTTGTATGGAACGGTCGTGCCTCGCCGGTGATTCACGATGATTTATTTGATGGTCAGTGTTGCACGGTCGTGCCGTTGGTCGCACGTCGTGCAGTTCCGACAGAGTGGGCAGATGGTGCTTGTCATCGGCGACGCACAACCGTGCGTCTCTTCGCACGACCGTGCCATATGCCCAGATCAGAATTCACAGCTTCTTCATAATTGGCTGCTCGGCTGTTTTTGATTCAAAATTTTCCTGTTTCCATCTCTCTAATGTTATTTCTCATACAGATGGACCATCCTTTCCTTCAATTCGACCCCAACGATGAGCGAGAGGCTTTGTGCATCCCGAAACGAGATGCATTATGGGCACAGCGGGGGCACTTCGGAGTCCCCCAATGGTTGGATTGGGAAGTGATGCGGGAACTCAATCAGTATGACAGACTAGACGACATGATGAGTCGCCCGCTTACAAATCTGGTCGGTTGCAACCGACCCGTTTACCGGGAGCTGACCATAGAATTCTTCGCATCTTTTATGCCTATGAAAAACCGGTTGCTCATCGAAGACCCAAATTCCGCCACAAGGAGCGGGTAGCTTTCAGGTTATGTGGTCGATGGCATAAGTGGTCGGTTGGTCGTTTGGGTAGAAGGCTCGGGATTTATACTAGGGACGACATGGATGATACCAATGTCTTCACAGATCAGTTCACCTTCCCTTCTGATGCAGCACGGGATGCGTTTTGGGCTGAAAATGCCGTTGGGGACCCCTACAACCCGAGGATGTCGAAGGCCTCGCGACTCAGAGACCCTTTGGTGCGAGTGATGCACCATGTATTTAGCCATACGATATGCGGTCGCATGGACAGTCTTGGTAACTGTCCAACACCAGATTTGATCTTTCTATATGCGTTGGTTGAGAAAGCACCTATCAACCTAGCCGCACGAATGGCTGAATACTTCGTCAAGTGTTCGGGGCGGACTCCGAACAGTCAGATACATGGCGGTCAGTATGTGACCGAAATAGCGTACAACGAACGCTATATGACTGAGGAGGTGCTTCAGGGTCTCACTCTGATAACCGAGGGGGTTCATGTCTACATTAGGTCACTAAAGGCCATGGGGTTGATTGTAGAGCTAGATAGGGGGGATAGGTTGAAAGGGTTGAACAACGAGGTCTGGGACCCGTTGCCCCCGCTTCCAGCAGACGAAGAGGATGTAGAAATGGAGGAGCAGCATGCAGTTCAGCAGCACGGACCGCACACACCACCACACCAACCGCAGACACCGCCACATGAGCCGTAGCACCATGATTACCACCAGCATCAGGAATGGCCAGAGTTTTACCAGCAGTTCCAGCAGATGCGTGTTACGCAGGAGCAGCATGGTACTTACATTGACCAGATTAGATCAAGCCAGGACGAGATTCGGGCCAGTCAGGATCAGCTTCGGGCCACTCAGGACCAGCTTCGGCAGAGCCAGGATACTCTATACCAGGGGATGAGTGCGGGATTTTCATATCTTTTCGGGGAGATGCATCATGCATACCCCGACTACTTTCAGCACCCTCCACAGTTCCCACCGTGGAACCCCCCTGGTTATGGCGATGCGGTTCCGTCCTTTACTAGAGACGATGATGGTGATGACGCTTAGGAGCGGTGGAGTGATAGTTGGTGTTTGTTTTTAGTATTTCAGTACTTTGTTTTGGGTGTTTATTTTTGCCTGTTATTTCAAACACCCCGGTTATGTATGCTTTATCTTTCAGACTCTTTACTTCAGTTTTTATGTTATGTCTTTGTTGGGATTGCTAGTATTTATATTTACGTATATTATAGTTGATTTGTGTTTTTTCTGTTTCTGTTCTATTTTGGTGCACATGTGACATACTTGCAGGTTTCGGGCTATTGGATTTTGGACCGGAGCACGTGACAGATACAGCTTCGGAAGTCTCGTTGCATCAACATCATCTTGAGGGGAGTATTGTTATCCTTTTCTCTATATTTCGGGTCTCGCATTGGGGACAATGCGAAGTTCAAGTGTGGGGAGGGGGTTAACTTTGTTAACTTTGTTTGTCCTCATATGTTAAAAAAAATCAGAAAATCGGAAAAGTCATTCAAAAATACCTGTATTTTGTATATATTTTAGTAAATAAACCGGTTGATTGTGTTTTAGAAAGCATCGGACTTGATAAAAACTAGACAAGCAAAAATATTTTTGAAAACGGAAACCAGAAAGCGTGACAAACAAAGAAAGACTTACATGATAGTTTTCACACTTTTACCCATTCCATCCGTTACGTGAGCATATTTGAGCCTATTGTTATATATTTGTTCATTTCGGATATAGGAGTGAGCCGGATGTTATGTGTAATTTAGAACTTGTCACTAGTATGCTTGTTAAGACCATGAATTTGTGGATTTGTGTAAAAGTGATAGAGGCACTTAGATTACCCCTTTGTTGTAAACCTTGTTCTTTGTGTTGTGCTCCCCGTTCACCTTATATTACCCTTTAGGATTAACCATGTCGAGCCTTCCCGTTTACCTTTGTTTACCCACATTATCGCCCACTTAGCCAAATTTAGCCTTTGTATGTTTTAAACCTTTTTAGTGTTGAAACTCGGACAAAATAATCGTTTAACTAGCGTTTGTTTCAGTTTATTGTATAATTAATCTTTGAAAAAAAAACAGAAAATAAAACACCCTAAAATAGGGTGAAGTTGATAAAAATCGAGCAATTTTGAATGCTTAAATGTTAAAATTTCGTTGATAAGCTCGATTGCGCAATAGTCGCCTTTTTAAGGCATTTGTATGTACATTTTGTTGCTAGTTAAACGCTACTACCGAGTTTTAACCATTTTCGCCACTTTATATGTCCACTTCCATACCCTTCGCCCAAGCCTAATGTTACAACCCGTAAAGACCTCTTGATTTACACTTGTTTGCATGTTAGTTGGTGGAGACGAGATCTTATGACAAGCTTATGATACACATTTTATGTATGTTTCATAAATAAAACCGAGTGTGTGTGAACATTGTGAGTCGTGTGAAGATTAACATGTTGAGTCAATTAAATGTGAAGTCACGGCTTTTTGAGTCTTTTGATGTTGTCTTTCGACAAACCAGCTAACCGTTTATAGTAGTTTTCAATAAAATAGTGTGTAAATTATCGTTCTTGTTTGTTTCTGTCTTTTATTGCTTTTTAGTTCAGCTTGCTTGAGGACAAGCAAGGTTCAAGTGTGGGGAGATTTGATATTCGCTAATTTACACATATTTTAGTCCCCCGTTTTACCCCTATTTTATGCGTTTTCGGCCGTAAAACCGTCATTCGGATACTTAATTATCTACACTTTTGTTTACAGGCCTAAAACAGCATACCAGACAAGATGATAGCGAAAACGAGGACTTTCCGGACAAAAAGACGAAGCTGCTAACCTTCTGTTAGAAAACTGACCTGGGCGTGTGGAACGGTCGTGCGACCTGATGCACGACCGTGCATCTCCGATAAACCATGAAAGGTCCGGTAGTGAACGAGGGTGCAACTCCGCGTGCAGGGCATTGAAGGCCAACCTGGGGATGCGCGGTCGTTCCAGATCTTGCACCCCGTGCGGATCTGATGATCAAGCCAACCTCGGAACTGAACGACCAGTGCGACCAGGCGTGCAACAAGAACCCGGTAATAAACGACCGTGCCGTATGAAGAACGGTCGTGCGATATCGAATCTGGTCAACGATCTGATGACGTCATGCAGTATGGTGGACCATCCCCAAGAATTGCTTAAAGTGCACGGTCGTGCCACAGGAAGAACGACCGTGCAACATCGAAAAAATATAAAAACAGAACAGAAACATTCTGTTCGTCATTCTGGAATTTTGGGAGCTTCACAGGTGATTTTACAGGCTCCGGAGGCTTTGCTTTTGACCCGGATTCAAGCCACATTGTGCCGTTTAGCTCCATTACTATCCGGATTCTTAATCTTATGCTTGTTTATGGTTTGGTTTTCTAATCTTTCCATGATTTTGTTAATCTTTCAAGCATTTAGATTAATGTTTATGTATTATTGTAGCCTTTGGGCAAAAACACAACAATCCCTTGCTTGATTATAACCATTAGTGTGTTAATCTTTGTTTGTAATGACATTTGGAAGTATTTTCTATGTTAATCTTTGATGATTAGTTTGCAACCTTGTTATTGATATTGATTTCTTGATTATAAGTAATTATGTTGGATGATTGATGCTTGGTTAGTTAAGATAGTTGAAAAATGAAGCTTAATTAATCTTGTATTAGTAAACTTTGAACTTGGTTAACTAGTTTAGCTTGGTTTAAATGTATGCATCATGATACTAGATATGGTTAGTGATTTAATAAAATGTAATTATTGTTAATCAAGAGAGCTTGCCGTCACGTAAGGACCTTAACGGGTTAGATGGTGTCGTTATAAATTCTTGCCATGATTTGTTAGCATAGTTAGTAGTTTAGGCCAAAATTGCTATCTTGGTGAATTATTATGCAAGATTTGTAAAATGAACTCGGTTGTGATTTAATCTAGTTTATGCTTGTCTTGGTGGTTGCATTGTGTTTATCGGTGTTGCTTTCCTTGATTAAGTGCGGTTAGAAAACTCCTAATGGATGACTAACTCATTTTTAAGAGATTTTCATAGACATTTATCAATTGCACGTTAAAGAACAATTGGTGGTTAAAGTGTGTTTATCGTTTTAGCTTTCCGAATGATTGTCATGTTAGGATTCCCGAAAGGGATACTAATTGTCTTAAATTGGAAAATTGACCGAATGCTTCTAGTGCTAAAACCGACTTAGTTGACATGCTGTGGTTGTGTATTAAGCAAGGCTTTTTATCTATTATCTATTATGTTTTTATTATGTATTTGTTTACGCTTACTTTAGTTTTTTATAAAATCAAACAACTTATGTTTTTACCGGTAGTTTAGTGACAAAGGTCTAGTATTATTCCTCCGCCCATTTCCTTGGATCGATACTTGGTTCTTACCGATACTTTACTACATATATGACGGGGTACACTTGCCTCTTTCGTGTGTGTTTTGATGTAAAAGTAATAATCACTTTTATAAATTTAAAACCGAATCGTGTGTAATTTCATTGCAAAATTATGTATATATACGCACACGTCAGTAAGCGAGCTTAATCGCCTCTGGTTTTCAAATCCTTACGGACCGTAAGCTGTAAAGCTTTGCGGCCGGTATCCGCCATACTGAAACAATAAAATTTCATGCTTGCGGTCCATGAGCACATAGGCTTACGGCCCGCAAGGGGTCGCTGAGAGGCATAAAATGACATGTTGACATATTTGGTCCCTCCACATTCAAACTTCCACATTTTTACAAAATTAGTCCCTCTCATCCAAATTATTAGGCATATTTGAGAGTGGACACGTGTCATTGTATTATTCGACACAAATTTACGAGGTGTTACATACATGCACTAATTGGCCTTTGTCTTAATTATCGAGTGTTATGTGCCTTATGTCCAAGGCTTGATACAAAATTGCCATCGAGCCGGGGGTCTTACTGGAAGCAGTCTCTCTATTCCCACGGGGTAAAGGTAAGGTTGTCTACATCTTACCCTCCTCAGACCCTACCTTAGCTTCGCTATTGGTAGGATTTACTGAGCATGATGATGTTGATGTTGGTTGAAACATTCATAACAAAATCATTTAAAAATTATATTGTATTATGAGATTAGGAAAAACCACATAAAGTAACATGTAACATGTTAGTGTAGCTATTCATTTGTGCCTGCATATCAAAACTGACATCACACACCAAATACAACAAATAAAGTGGTTCTATTGACGCATACGAAGAACCACTAGTTGCAACAATGGTAATTATGTGTTCCTCATGTTTTTGTGTGCTTATTTGTTGATCTGATTACTGGTATGAAGTTTTCAAACAATTTCGTTGTAGATTTATAGACGAAGTACTCGAAACAGCTTGATAATCCGACAAAATTGTATGCTTGGGAAAGAAGTTGTTTGAGGGAAAAGTTAGAATGAGAATCGAACTGCACATCACTTATTTGATAAAATGCCTATATAAGTGTTAAGCTTAATTTTCTTGAGAAAAATCTAAATAATTTCCTAAAGATTATGTTTGATTTTGTATTATACACTTCTATAATTCTAGAGAAAAGAATCGTAATTATAATCAACTTGGAAATTGGTTAAGGGGGTGTTTGGGGTTGAGTTTTGAAAATAGATTATGTGTTTTGAATAATCAGAATCAGATAATTAGCTGTAACAAAACATGCTGCAGAAAGATAGTGTTTGGATTTGATTATGTTGTTTGATATCACAATAATCAGATAATCAACTATTTGAGTGTTTGGCAAGTATATATATTTTAAAAAAAATAAATAAGTGAAAACGTAAAAAATCAGTTTTTGGATTATCACGTTTTCCTTGAGCAAGGGGTGACCTACTTATGGATTATCACGTTTTGAACTCTACAAAACGTAAAAAATCATTTTTTATTATTTTTTTACCAAACACTCAAAATAGATTTTTTGCGATTTCAAAACACAATAATCAAATAATCAGGTTGAAAACGCAATCCCAAACACCCCCTAATAAATGGTTGTGCAAACTTAAATAGTAGCTTGTTTGGAAGTGGAATGAGAGAGCTAAATATTGAAACTGAGGATATTACTTTAATGTATATAATTAGTATAGAAACTTGATTCATAGTTCTTGGTCACTGGTGTAGCTTTCGTGGGTTAATCAAAACTAAGTATTATACTTAAATACCTATACGAGTATGGGTAAATAACGCCATATCCACAGGATTATTTGTGGTTAGTGTTCAGTGATTTAACTAATTAACAACTATTGCCAAAATTGGGGGATTGTTTAATTGATTAAAGAAAACACACATATTGTTGAACAAAGTGTCGTCAAATTGAGTAAAAGCAACCCCCACCCAGATTCTCGGTTACAAGTTTAAAACAAAAACCTATTTACTGATTCAAACACCACATAGACATGGACTTGGAATTAATGACTTTGATTAACGATTAGGGACATTTTTTTAATAATAACCATACAACCTAACAATCCGTTAAAGTATACCGACTACCCACCAAATTACCAACCTACCAAGGATGCAAGAAAATCGCCAATACGCTTGATAACAACAAATCGTTCAAATATAATTAACGTTTACCAAAATCAGCATAAGTGATCAAGATGTATCAGTTACAAGAATTAGAAAACAAAGTTTAATGTGCAAAACCTAGCAATCGTTAATCCGGGGGAAGTCACAAGGATTTTAGCCTCGCATGCTTGTCATCACAGCTTCAATTCTTGATTCAGAATGATTCGGCATGAATAAACGGGATGATTCAGGTATTGGAACTTTGAGATTCGCCATTTATGTACTCTAGAATCGTAAAAATCATCTTGGGGATGAATGGTGAATCAAAAATCACGAATTAGGTTAACTTAAACACTTCTGGGAATCAAATCTCCCCCACGCGTCGCAGGGGAGTCACATATACACATTGCATGGCACGGAGGCAAGCAAATAAGGGGCCCACATTTTTCGTTACCTCTGCGCGTCGCGCCATCTTCAACCCGCTCCCTTGCGTGGTGCGAGGGAGACACTTTTACAACACTTCTGTTTTGAGTTCCGACTTGACCCGTGCAACCCCATTTCATGTGTTTATGCTGCTTTTACCTCGGTTGGCACCCGTTAAACCTGTAAACCAGACATACAATAAGTACAACATAATAGTACAAAACGACGTGTTAAAACTATGAAAACGTATACAAAACTCATACAAATGCAATGTGTTTTTACCAACACATCACGTCCCCGCACTTATTTTTTTCGTCCCAAAAAAAATATCTGCAATGGAATCACAATCATAATCACTAGCCTTCAATATATTCAATTACTTTTTACTAATGTAATCACACATTAACTAAGATTGCAGGTATACTGTCGACTTAAACCCAACCATCAATTTCCAAGTCCTTATTCATAATTTGTTAAGTTAATGTAAATTACTCATCTATAGGTCTCACACTAAAATTCCACAACCTTTCCTAATCCCGCTTCAAGCTTATGAGGTTAAAAAATTATTATCTACTGTCTTATATAAAAACATTGATGTAATTCCACATAAATTTGATGGATAATGGTTATGAGCTTAGACATGTATTTGCTTATGTTTGACTTAGAGGGTATATCCACCCGAGTCACCATCCCAGTAGGCAATGCCATAAGCTTCAACATATTTTATTTCTTTGTTTTGTATAACTTGACCTAGAAGGTATATCCACCATAATCACCATCCTAGTGGGCAATACCATAGATTTTCTTTATTACACATCTAGCTCAGTTAGTGTATGAATGGAATATTTTTTGGGGACACCACTAGTTCCAGATTTATTTTCATAAAAAGGAAAAGGCGTGCCATTAATTAATCGGAATACTTACAAGTCTTTATTTATAACGGTACCTCTTATACCCTTAAGGGTTTCAGTTCTACTATAGCTCCTAAGGCGAGAACCCAGAAGACTCATAACAATTAAGTGCATTTTATTAATCCTAAGGTGTGACAACCCAAGATTTCAAGCTCGTATTACTTGTTCATAATGTTGTTTGACAATTAGTTTTATTTTATGTAACGTTAGATTGTTGGAAAGATTAGAGTTTTGTTAGTTAGTGAACTTGTTTGTATAATTGTGCAATGTTACTAATTAATGAAAGATTTTGATAACTTATTAATTGTTTAAAGATTGGACCTAACACACTCTCATCCTCGGACCCGACGAAATATAGGACTTTCGTCCCTAGCCCTTAATGACGAAGAATGATTTTCGTCATCTTTATGTTCGACGAAATATGTATTTCGTCTCGGTGTGTCTTTCGCCGTGATGGGCTTTCAGCCCAAGTGAAGCCCAAACATGTCTCGATTATATTTATGCGTAGAGTGTTAGTTAGCAAAACCCTAGCTTTCTTTACCAATCGTCGGCAGCACCTATCATTCCTCTCGAAGTCTTCTTGCACTCTCGTGAACATCTCATTCTTCCGGTTAGCATCCTAACACTTCTCATTGTGTGATGATTGTTTTACGATGATTGTAATCTTCTATGGTTAAAGGGTTATTAGAAAACATACTTGTACGTTTTGATAATTAGGGTTTTGATATTTCATTGCTTAATTAAATAGATTAGAAGATGCATGATAAATTCAATGTCTCATATCCATTTATGTTCACTGCACGGATTTGATAATTCTGTTTGTTGTATGTATATCTATTGTGCATGGTTGCTAGGTAATCTAGACGGTGTGTCGTGTAGCATGATGACTAGGGGTGTCTAGGGTTGGTGATTAGGTAAACGAGAGAAACGGCTACAGTTATGAAATTGTATGATCCTGAACGATAATTGACTGAGTTAAAGGGTTGATCTGTTTTAGAGACTATAACAACTGTGTGATGAAACAGTGAAACTGTTAGGGTTCAGGTCGACGAAGAACCAGCAGAATCCTTGTCATGACGTCAACATGGTTCTTCGTCGGGAGATCTTTCGTCACATGAGTTGTCGACGAAGCATGGTCCTTCGTCGGGGATCTTTTGTCACAATAGTGGACGACGAAATATGATTCTTCGTCGGGGTGCTATTTGAGAGCAAAGTTTCAGAACTGTTGGTGTAGTATATAAAGTGTTTGACGTAAATGTTTGGCTACATGGTCTTGTCTGTGCATAACGACACCATTAGTTGGAAACTAGGAAACTTGTATGCATAAATGTGAATAATCAATTTAACTGTTGAATGCTATTGCATGATAAGCATGTGGAATGTGGGCTAGCATGGAAACTAAGCATTTGTTATATATTATACGATGTTCTTGTGATGCATTCAAACTGTGAAAATGTTAACCTAGTTGTTTATGAAACTGATATCATTGATAATCCCGATAGGGTTTGTTTGGCTGACGGGAATGAGTAACATTATATACCGTGCAAACCTAAGGTGAGTTCACTGCTCTTTTTCCAAGCATGCGTTCCGGGGAGGGACATCTGGTAAACGTTCCGGGGAGGAATGTTGGGTTATTGGGATGTTGGTTAATACACTCATATCTATCACTTAAGTCCCTTCTACTGATTGTTGCTGGGAAGGCAACGGGGTATTAGTTAATAGCGCTATTTAGGTTTGGAACACTCACACCGCACCGGGGAGGTCGGGAGTGAACTAATGACCCCAATCTTGACCATTGCTTTGATAGAGGCTTTGGGGAATAGGGCAAATAATCTGGAGCCATCTGCGGTAATCGAGTTATTAACAACATCAAATCGTTGAAATGTTTTATACTCATATTTGGTCACTAAAACGTGTTAACAAACTCTGAACTCACCAGCGTCGTTTGACACACTTGTCTGCATGCTTGCAGGTTGTTAGAATCTTGGTTATGGACTTGCTATCTGGGAGTGCTGGAGTGGTCATGGGTCGAGACTCTTGGATACTTGTTTCATTGGTTTTGAACACTTGTCTTGAAACAATTGATTAACAATTTACATTATGCTTCCGCTGAATGTTTACTTTGGTTTTAACTTATGACTTGGAATTATATTATGAAATGAATCGAATGTTCTATTAAATATTTATTATTAGTTCAATGTGATTGGTGGCTTGGATCCTGGTACGTCACACGTCCTGCGGTGTTCCCGCATGTGGTATTTTGGAGATGTGACAGTTTGGTATCAGAGCCAGGTTATAGTGAACTAGGTTTTAAAACGTTTTTATAAAACCAGACTATAACCAAACAGCTTCGAAAATCGACCATGACACTCAGCCCAGATTGCAAGGTTCGTATCTCGTTTACTTATTGCATAGTGTATTTAGTATACATTCACGTATGATGTTGCATGTGATTGCACACTTAGCACTACAGACTGAATTCATGAGTATTTGCCTAGGTTATGTGGTTGATAGAGTCACAATGTGATATCCCGTTAGACTTTCGTGACTTATGTTTTGTGGTGTCTTCTGATTTGCTACTCGAATTTGATGAACCTTGTAGCACGAGTTGGGAGGAGCTGAGATAAACATGCAAATTGCATTGTTATTATGGGTGCACACATGATAATCTTGTGGGGTGCATGTATAACAACCCTCGGTAAAACCGACACCCTCATAATATTTCTGACACCCTAACATATCTTGAAATGTATCAATATGTTTTTGTATGTGCCCCGTATGTGAAAACCGAGCCCAAAATACACTATAACATATAAAATAAATTAAAAACCTTAAAAAGTAAGCTGAGGCGGGCCGCGTAGGGCCTCACCTCAACTTAAGGCGGGCCGCATTAGTATATAAATGAACTCCGCTGCAATCTTTAGTTCATGCAGGCCACGTATGGTTTCGTTTAAGTTAACGCGGGCCGCGAGTGCCCTGAATTGTGGCGCAGCCCTCGGCCGCCACGTGGCCCAACACACGGCGGAGCTATACGATGACCCAGCCAAGCTACGCGTTGACCCAGCGTTAACGCGGGCCGCGTAAGCTTGGCCTGTTCTTCACGCGGGCCGCGTGGAGACGCGATTACAGCCCTATATAAAGAGGGCAACGGGCCTTCAGTCTGCTCGTTCATTACTTTCTTTCTTTCTTAATTTTCTGTAGTGGCGTTACTATACCCAGGCATTATACCCCCTAAAATAGCGAGGTTCTGCTACGATGTAAGTATTATAACCCCTGGAGACGTATTAGATACGCTGCCCGATTGATCTAGGGTTCCGTAACGGCTGTCGTGGTTCTGCCCAACATAGTCGTTGTAATGCCGTCTCGGGGAGGGTATTACTAATGTTAAAATGGGTTATTATACTAACACATGTGCATTTGTGTAATTTATAGATATTCACCAGGAAACCCTAAAGAATAACCTAAGACAGCAATGTGAGTTGATCCACTTTTTGTAAATCTTTTTGTTAACTGTTTTTACAAAACCTTAAATTTCCATGCGAATGACAGTTATTGAGTATTTGTAAGAATACAATTACAGTCGGTAAATTTGGGGTTTTGCATACAAAATTTGTTACCACCTGGTAAAGGAGTAACATGACCATAAGTCGGAACGACAGTACCGAGTGGTGGTAATTGATATAACTTGGAAACAAATGTAATTGCGGATGCGCCCTCAATACTGTTCACTGTGAAATTATTTTTACATAAACTTGATTAAACTGGGATTCACTCACCAGTATTTCCCACTGACAAAATGTTTTTAAAACGCGTTTTAGGTAACAATATGTGAAAGCCAAATAGAAGCCAGCTGGACAGCACTGAAGGCTTGGAAAAGTGGCAATAAAGTTACCTAAGAATAAAAGAGATGTTTTTTAATAAATAAATAGGATTTATTCCTATGAAACGTGTGTATTGAAAACTTGGGTTTTTCCCATATGTTTAATATTATTAAACGAGGTGGTTTACTCTGATTAAATATTTCCTAACTACGGTCCTGATGAAAATTTCCGCTGCCAAATTGAATAAAATAAACGTGATACCACCGAAACTGGCTCACGACCGCCCGTTCCCGGGTACCAGGGATCGGGGGCTGTGATAGCATGTGAATCCCAGTAAGGCCTAACGAGTGTGAAAGGGGTTCCGCTTTGTTGTTTGGTGTAAACTAGTAGTCCGTAGAAGTCATCGTGAGGTTTGACTCCTACTTTATCTCGACTTTTGACCTGTTTCCAATTTTTCCTATTTAGAATCATGAGCGGACGAGGTCACACACGTGGTCACATTGCTATGACTCAGGCCGGATGACTGACCTGATCAACACCCATGTGGCTGAGGCTTTGGCAGCCTATCAAGCTAGTACGAAATGTGCCAAATATTCCTTATTCATGTGTCGTGTACCCAACTCTTACCCATGTGTTGTATCTTTCATTTTCGTTTATTAGGTCAGCAAGTGAATCAGAATCAGAACAATCCGCCTGCTTGCACGTTTAAGACATTCATGGATTGTAAGCCACAGATCTTCAGTGGGACTGAAGGGGCTGTGGGGCTACTTCGATAGTTCGAGAAAGCTGAATCAGTGTTCGCTGTGTGTAACTGTCCCGTGGGGTACCAGGGATCGGGGGCTGTGACAGAAGGTGGTATCAGAGCTATGCCACTGATTCAGCCACAGAAGTGTTCTGCTGACATCAAAATTCAGAGTGTTAGGAAATAAATTATGGAAATACGTGTATAATTGTATTTCTTGCTATGTGTTATCTGACTATTTGTTAGTTTATAGTATGAGCGACCAAGGACCTTCTGACGCCTATCGTCAACTGTCTGGTTCGCCTAGGAGCGAAGGCACCTCCTCTTCTCAGCCTGCCCTCTCGGGGCATTCTGCTGACACAGAAGAAGGAATCTTTGTGTTTAAGGCTCAATCTGAAGAGCCATTTCCTCAGAAAAAGAGGGGATGGTTCAGTAGGGGAGCGCACGAACGTAGGAAAAGAATGAAAAAGTTGCAAGAACAGCGAGTGTTAGCCGCAGCAAAAAGAGAGACTGATGCTTATAATCAGGATATGCTCAATAGGGGTATCGCTAATATCCATATTTTAGCAACCACTGCTGCTGACCCAAACCTGGAACAAATGCTAGCACCCCAACCACAAAATCCTGACCAACCCATGGAAGTAGAAAACCAGATAGAAATGCCTGATTACAACCCGGAGGAGATACCTAGGGTACCTGCACCAAATCCCCTAGACCCAAACAACTGCGACCCCTGGTGGGACGATGTTAGGGACTACGTGCAACAGAACCCAATACAGGAAAATGTGCCAATGCCCAACTTAGGAGCTTACCCAGGGTTAGATCCTCAAGATCCCTACAACATTAGTGATGCATATGTTAGGGAAATTTTAGAGAATCCATACCCGTACCAGGCCCCTATGCCTCCGTATCAGGAACCCGTACCCCAGTTTCCAAACCCAGTCCTAGAACCTGCACCCCCAATGAGTGCAGAAAATGTCCAAGAACTTAGGACTTTTGGGGAGGAAATTTTAGAAAGCAGTGAGAGAATGCGACAGGTGGGAGAACGCCTCGTATGGAAATACGATGAGCGTAATATGGATTTTTGGATGAATCCATATCAGTGAATGTGATGACAGGAACGGTAGTAGTAATAATAATAATAATAAAATAATATATGTGTGTATGTGTTAGAAAAAAAAACTACGGATGCCTACTATTAGTATTGTAGCTTTATATTTCAGTCGGTATTGTAATTTAAATTTTAGTACTTGTGTGTAATGATGCATACTATATAAATAGAGTAAAAGTCGCAATGCTCGACGCTTTTGGTTAAAAGTGTGTGTCATGTGATTGGCTATATTCAAATATTAATTGTGATATTAATATTTGGTAACTGTTTAAAATTCAGATGGCCGACGAGGAAAATCACGATAATCTGAATAACAATAACCAGAGTAACAATAACGTGGTTAATGAGAATCCAAACAACAATGGAAACCAAATGGATAATAGTGCCGTTCAACATATAGTGGCACAAGGAATTATAGATGCAATGTCATTTATTATTCAAACAGTTCAAGAAGCAAATAATAAAAGTAACCCATCGCAGTAAACGACCAAGTGAACCGGAACACAGCGTGAACAATGGACTCGTACTTCAAGCGCCCATTCCCAAAAGAAGAAGAACCATGCCATATGGTTGTTCTTACAAAGAATTCTGGTCCTGTAAACCAATAGAATTCTCGGGCAATGAAGGACCCATTGCAGCCCTACGCTGGATAGAGAAAACTGAGGCTGTTCTAAAAATAAGCAAATGTGCTGAAGAAGATAAGATAATGTTTGCTTCAAATCTATTTAAAAACGCAGCCTTAGAATGGTGGAACACTATCCTCCAGTCGAGAGGAAGTGATAGGATTTATAACATGGAATGGGAGGAATTTAAGAATATGGTAGAAAGAAAATTTTGCCCTCCCAATGAAAAGGAACAGATAGCAAATAAGTTTCTGAATCTTAGAATGGTCGGGGTAGACAGTAAGGGTTACACTACCACATTCTTTGAATATGCTAGGATAGTACCTACCCTTGCATCACCAGAACCAGTGTTAATCTCCCGTTACATCTGGGGATTAATTGGAGAGATTAGACATGTAGTCAAGGCAGCTAGACCCCAAACCATAGAGGAAGATGTAGAACTAGCCAATACCATGACTGATGAACTAGTGAGAACTAGAGAAGAAGAGCAGAGGAGAAACCTAACCCAAAGGCTTACTCAAGAATTCCGTTCTGGGAATTCTAACCGTAGGAATATAGGTTCTACCTCTGCACCATACTGCAAAGCCTGCAAAAAGAAGCATTCTGGAAGATGCTCTACTTACTGCAATTTCTGCAAAGCACCAGGACATAAGGAGGAGACATGCAGAAGAAAACCAACTAATGGAATGTGCTTCAATTGTGGAGAAAAAGGTCATATCAAGCCAAACTGTCCAAAGTTAGCCCCAGCTGCAAACAACAAGAACACTAAAAATGCTAGAGCATTCGTTCTAACTGCAGACGAAGCTAGACTAATTCCGGACGTCATTGCTGGTACGTTTTTAGTTAATGATATTTTTGCTAAAGTATTATTTGACTCTAGTGCCAACCAAAGTTTTATTAATACTTCATTTTGCAAACTTCTAAATCAATCATTAACTAAACTACCACAAGAATGTCTAGTAGAGACAGCAAATGGAGAAACCGTTAAGATTTCTGAAGTCTTGCAAGGAGCAAGAATAGAAATTTTTAATCAAAAGTTTATTGCAAACCTTTACCCAATGAATCTGGTAGGATTTGATGTCGTGTTAGGAATGGATTGGTTAATAGACAACAAAGCCAATATCTTATGTGATCAAAAGTCAATTCAGATAAAATCACCAAGAGGTGAAAAGATCACAATTAAAGGAGATAAACAATCTAGATCCACTAAATTCATCTTTGTGATGAAAACTGCAAGTTATATAAGGAAAGGATCTATAGTGTATTTGATTTCTATAATCACTAACACGAAAGGAAAAGAATTAAAAGATATTCCAGTAGTGTCCCAGTTTTCAGATGTCTTTCCAGAAGAATTGCCACGACCACCGCCAGATAGAGAAGTTGAATTCAGAATTCACCTGTTACCAGGGACAGCACCGATTGCCAAAGCACCTTACCGATTTTATTCGTTAAGAAGAAGGACGGATCAATGCGTATGTGCATTGACTACCGTGAATTGAACAAAGTCACGATTAAGAATCGGTATCCATTACCGAGGATCGATGATTTGTTCGATCAACTTCAGGGAGCTCGATTTTTCTCTAAAATCGATTTAAGATGAGGATATCATCAATTAAAGGTACAGGAAGAGGATATTCCTAAAACCGCATTCAGAACAAGGTATGGTCATTATGAATTTACTGTCATGCCATTTGGTTTAACCAATGCCCCAGCCGCATTCATGGACATGATGAACCGAATATGTAAACCATATTTGGATAAATTCATAATTGTCTTCATAGATGATATTCTAATTTACTCTAAAAGTAAAGAGGAGCATGCAAAACACTTGCACTTACTTTTAAGTTTATTGAGAAAGGAGAAACTTTATGCGAAGTTTTCAAAGTGCGAGTTTTGGTTAGAACAGGTACAATTTCTCGGACATTTAGTTAACCATGAAGGAATTCATGTAGATCCAACAAAGATCGAGGCAATTACCAAATGGAAAACCCCAGAGTCACCAACTGAGGTTAGAAGTTTCTTAGGATTGGCCGGTTATTATAGAAGATTTATCCGAGATTTTTCTAGAAAAGCCATTCCTTTAACTAAGTTAACCTGTAAATCTGTTAAATTTGAATGGGGACCAAAACAAGAAGAAGCCTTTAGAATCCTTAAGCAAAGATTAACCCATACACCCATACTAGCGTTACCAGAAGGAACTGAAGACTTTGTAGTCTTTTGTGACGCTTCAAAGTTAGGTTATGGATGTGTATTAATGCAACGTCAAAAGGTTATAGCTTATGCCTCTAGACAACTTAAGAGTCATGAAGAAAATTATTCAACCCATCATTTGGAACTAGGAGCTATAATTTTTGCCCTTAAGATTTGGAGACATTATCTTTATGGTAGTAAGTTTACTATTTTCACAGATCATAAAAGTTTAAGATATGTCTTCGGGCAAAAAGAGTTGAATATGAGACAAAGACGCTGGATGGAATTACTTAGTGATTATGATTGTGATATCCAGTATCATGCAGGAAAAGCAAATGTAGTGGCAGATGCTTTAAGTCGAAAGTATCACGAAAAGCCAAAAAGGGTACGTTCTCTTAAATTAAATCTACAAGTAGATTTAAACGATCAGATTAGAAAAGCACAAGAATCAGTAATCAAGGAAGATACTGAAAAATTAAAAGGAATGATTAAGGAATTAGAACAAGGAACAGATGGAATTTGGAGATTCCATAAAAAGAGAATTTGGATACCTAAATTAGGAAACTTACGTCACCGTATATTAGAAGAAGCTCATAAGTCTAAATATACGATGCATCCAGGAAGTGATAAAATGTACCAGGATTTAAGGAAAAATTTCTGGTGGATAGGATTGAAAAAGGATATAGCAGCCTATGTTTCTAAATGTTTAACTTGCTCGCAAGTTAAAGCTGAACATCAGAAACCCTCAGGTTTGTTGCAACAATTAGAAATGCCGGTTTGGAAATGGGAATTGATAACAATGGATTTTGTTACCAAATTACCCAAAACAAGGAAAGGTAATGATACAATCTGGGTGATTGTAGATAGGCTAACCAAGTCAGCTCATTTCTTACCAATGAAGGAAACCTTTAGTATGGAACAATTAGCCAAATTGTATGTAAATGAAATCGTTTCTTTACATGGCATTCCTTTATCAATTGTTTCTGATAGGGATAGCCGTTTTACTTCTCATTTTTGGTCAAGTTTCCAAAAAGCAATGGGAACCAAGTTGAACTTAAGCACAGCTTATCATCCTCAAACAGACGGGCAAAGCGAAAGGACAATCCAGACAATGGAAGACATGCTTAGAGCTTGTGTAATTGATTTCGGAGGTAATTGGGACGAACACTTACCTCTAATAGAATTTTCTTATAATAACAGTTATCACACAAGTATCAACGCTGCACCATTCGAAGCACTTTATGGACGAAAGTGCAGAACCCCAGTCTGTTGGGCAGAAATTGGGGAAAAACAATTATCTGGACCTGAAATAGTACAAGAAACAACTGACAAAATCATTCAAGTCAAGGAACGATTAAAAGCAGCACGTGATCGACAAAAGAGCTACGCTGATAACAGACGCAAACCATTAGAATTTCAAGTAGGAGATAAAGTATTGTTAAAAGTCTCTCCTTGGAAAGGAGTGGTAAGATTCATTAAAAGAGGAAAGCTAAGTCCCAGGTATATTGGACCTTTCAAGATTATTAAAAGAATAGGACCTGTAGCCTATCAGCTACAACTGCTAGAGGAAATGGCAGGAATACATGATGTATTTCATGTATCTAATCTCAAAAAGTGCCTAGCTGATGAATCACTCGTAGTACCTCTCAAGGATATAGAGGTAAATGAACAACTCAAATTTGTAGAGAGACCTCTACAAATTGAAGATAGAAAAATTAAGAATCTCAAGCATAAGAGATTAGTTCTAGTCAAAGTAAAGTGGGACTCCAAAAGAGGACCTGAATACACATGGGAACTTGAATCGGAAATGCAAAAGAAATAACCACACTTGTTCCAGTAGATCTCGAGGACGAGCTCTAAAACAAGGTGGGGAGGATATAACAACCCTCGGTAAAACCGACACCCTCATAATATTTCTTATTTCTGACACCCTAACATATCTTGAAATGTATCAATATGTTTTTGTATGTGCCCCGTATGTGAAAACCGAGCCCAAAATACACTATAACATATAAAATAAATTAAAAACCTTAAAAAGTAAGCTGAGGCGGGCCGCGTAGGGCCTCACCTCAACTTAAGGGGGGCCGCATTAGTATATAAATGAACTCCGCTGCAATGTTTAGTTCGTGCGGGCCGCGTATGGTTTCGTTTAAGTTAACGCGGGCCGTGAGTGTCCTGAATTGTGGCGCAGCCCTGGGCCGCCACGTGGCCCAACACACGGCGGAGCTATACGATGACCCAGCCAAGCTACGCGTTGACCCACGTTGACACGGGCCGCGTAAGCTTGGCCTGTTCTTCACGCGGGCCGCGTGGAGACGCGATTACAGCCCTATATAAAGAGGGCAACGGGCCTTCAGTCTACTCGTTCATTCCTTTCTTTCTTTCTTAATTTTCTGTAGTGGCGTTACTATACCCGGGCATTATACCCCCTAAAATAGCGAGGTTCTGCTACGATGTAAGTATTATAACCCCTGGAGACGTATTAGATACGCTGCCCGATTGATCTAGGGTTCCGTAACGGCTGTCGTGGTTCTGCCCGACGTAGTCGTTGGAATGCCGTATCGGGGAGGGTATTACTAATGTTAAAATGGGTTATTATACTAACACACGTGCATTTGTGTAATTTATAGATATTCACCAGGAAACCCTAAAGAATAACCTAAGACAGCAATGTGAGTTGATCCACTTTTTGTAAATCTTTTTGTTAACTGTTTTTACAAAACCTTAAATTTCCATGCGAATGACAGTTATTGAGTATTTGTAAGAATACAATTACAGTCGGTAAATTTGGGGTTTTGTATACAAAATTTGTTACCACCTGGTAAAGGAGTAACATGACCATAAGTCGGAACGACAGTACCGAGTGGTGGTAATTGATATAACTTGGAAACAAATGTAATTGCGGATGCGCCCTCAATACTGTTCACTGTGAAATTATTTTTACATAAACTTGATTAAACTGGGATTCACTCACCAGTATTTCCCACTGACAAAATGTTTTTAAAACGCGTTTTAGGTAACAATATGTGAAAGCCAAATAGAAGCCAGCTGGACAGCACTGAAGGCTTGGAAAAGTGGCAATAAAGTTACCTAAGAATAAAAGAGATGTTTTTTAATAAATAAATAGGATTTATTCCTATGAAACGTGTGTATTGAAAACTTGGGTTTTTCCCATATGTTTAATATTATTAAACGAGGTGGTTTACTCTGATTAAATATTTCCTAACTACGGTCCTGATGAAAATTTCCGCTGCCAAATTGAATAAAATAAACGTGATACCACCGAAACTGGCTCACGACCGCCCGTTCCCGGGTACAGGGATCGGGGGCTGTGACAGCATGTGAATCCCAGTAAGGCCTAACGAGTGTGAAAGGGGTTCCGCTTTGTTGTTTGGTGTAAACTAGTAGTCCGTAGAAGTCATCGTGAGGTTTGACTCCTACTTTATCTCGACTTTTGACCTGTTTCCAGTTTTTCCTATTTAGAATCATGAGCGGACGAGGTCACACACGTGGTCACATTGCTATGACTCAGGCCGAATTGACTGACCTGATCAACACCCATGTGGCTGAGGCTTTGGCAGCCTATCAAGCTAGTACGAAATGTGCCAAATATTCCTTATTCATGTGTCGTGTACCCAACTCTTACCCATGTGTTGTATCTTTCATTTTCGTTTATTAGGTCAGCAAGTGAATCATAATCAGAACAATCCGCCTGCTTGCACGTTTAAGACATTCATGGATTGTAAGCCACAGACCTTCAGTAGGACTGAAGGGGCTGTGGGGCTACTTCGATGGTTCGAGAAAGCTGAATCAGTGTTCGCTGTGTGTAACTGTCCCGTGGGGGACCGGGTGAAGTATGCTACTGTCACATTGGAGGATGGTGCCCTAACCTAGTGGAATGCCCAAGTGCAGATGTTGGGTATTGAAATGGCAAATGCAACAACTTGGGATGACTTCAAGGAGTTAATGCGGGAAGAGTATTGTCCTCGTGACGAGATTCAGAAACTTGAGAACGAGTACTACAATCTGAAGATGGATGGGTCCGAAATTTAAGCGTACACAAAGAGATCACATGAGCTAGCAAACATGTGCCCTAACCTATCTCGACCCCCACCTCGACGAATTAAGTTGTATATCAAGGGCTTAGCACCAGCAGTAAAGAGTTTGGTCACTGCTGCAAACCTTAACAATCTGCCTTAGATCATCCGTTTAGCACATAAGATTACTGACCAGGAGGTCGAGCGTGGATCGCTACCGCCCGTGTTTCTGCTATTACCCCTGCTGCTACAGCTACCACACCTGCTAGTGATAACAAGCGTAAATGAAACGATGCTGACAAAGCAACCAGTGCAAGCCAATCTCAGAAAAGGCCTGACAACAGCAATAACCGTAGTTTCAGTCAGTCGTCCTCAGTTTACCAAGGCCAGGGCAGCAATCAGAGTCAAGGCTCCTATGTTGGTAGGAAGCCAAAATGCAACAAGTGTGGGTATCATCATCATGGTCCGTGTATCCGAGCTTGCCACCAGTGTGATAAGGTGGGTCATATGGCAAAAGACTATAGAGTTTCGTACCCGAAGCAGCAGAATCAGCAGCATCAACAACAGCAAAGGCAGCAGCCCCACCAGAACCAAGGCTTCAAGAAGGGGTGTTACCAGTGTGGGGATGAGGGTCATATTAAACAGGATTGCCCTCAGCTGAATCAGATTGCCAACGATAACCACAACCGTCAGAACAACAACAACATTGCTGGGAACAACAATAATGGCAACAATGGGGGCAATGGAGCTCGTGGAAGGGTATTTACAATTGGTGATGGTGATGCTAGGAACAACGGAAATGTCGTGACTGGTAGGTTTTCTGTGAACAACCTCTTTGCTTCTGTATTATTTGATTCCGGTGCCGATTGGAGTTATGTGTCCCTAGAGTTCAGTCAACGGTTAGAGTTAGCTCCAACACCTCTAGAAGCTAAGCATGTAGTAGAATTAGCCGATGGTAAAACGATTGAAGCTTCACATGTCCTTTTTGGGTGTAAATTAGATCTTGTGGGTCAAGTGTTTGACATTGACCTCCTTCCTGTTACCCTCGGTAGTTTTGATGTAGTGGTGGGTATGGATTGGTTGTCTAAGCATCAAGCTGAGATTCTATGTAAGGAGAAGATCGTACGTATTTCTCTCCCCAGTGGAGAGTCTTTATCGGTTCAAGGGCATCATAGTGGGGCGATGGTTGGTATCATCTCACCTATGCAAGCGCAGAAGTGTCTGCGAAAGGGGTATCCTGCTACTCTAGCACTTGTTACTGATACTCCATCTGAAGAAAGAAAGATCGAAGACCTGCCAGTTATTCGTGAATTTCCTGATGTATTTCCTGAGGAACTACCTGGTTTACCACCTCATCGTCAAGTGGAATTTCAGATTGATCTTGCACCAGGAGCGGCTCCAATTGCTCGTGCTCCTTATCGTCTTGCACCTGGAGAGTTGCAAGAGCTATCCAATCAACTTCAAGAACTGTTGGATAGAGGTTTTATCCGACCCAGTTCTTCGCCATGGGGAGCCCCAGTTCTGTTTGTGAAGAAGAAAGATGGGTCCTTTCATATGTGCATAGATTATCGGGAACTTAACAAGGTGACTGTCAAGAACGACTATCCTTTACCACGTATTGACAACCTGTTTGATCAGTTGCAAGGGTCAAGTTTTTACTCAAAGATTGATTTAAGATCGGGCTATCATCAAATGAGAGTCCGAGAGGAGGATGTTCCAAAAACGGCTTTTCGAACGCGGTATGGGCACTATGAGTTCTTAGTTATGCCATTTGGGTTGACGAACGCACCAACGATCTTCATGGACCTCATGAACCGTGTATGCAAACCGTATCTCGACGACTTCGTTATTGTTTTTATCAACGACATTCTGATCTATTCAAAGAGCAAGGAGGATCACGAGCGACACTTGCGTCTTATCTTAGAGCTTCTAAGGAAGGAGCAGCTTTACGCGAAATTCTCTAAGTGTGACTTCTAGATTCGAGAGGTACACTTCCTTGGTCACATTGTGAATGAATCGGGAATACACGTGGATCCTGCAAAGATCGACGCTATTAGAAATTGGGCGGCACCAAAGAATCCTTCGGAGGTGCGACAATTTCTTGGTCTCGCTGGGTATTATCGGAGATTTATCAATGACTTCTTGAAGATCGCTCAACCTCTCACCTCGTTGACACAGAAAGGTGTTGTATACGCATGGGGAACGAAACAAGAAGATGCTTTTCCAGTTGCTGAAACAAAAACTCTGCAGCGTACCGATCTTGTCTTTACCAGAAGGTACCGAAGATTTCATGGTATATGGTGATGCTTCTATTCAGGGTCTTGGTTGCATGTTGATGCAACGCGAGAAGGTGATAGCCTACGCCTCTCGACAGTTGAAGGTTCACGAGAGGAATTATACAACACACGACTTAGAGTTGGGAGCCGTGGTGTTTGCGCTAAAAATCTCGAGGCATTACCTGTACGATACAAAATGCACTATTTATACCGACCACAGGAGCCTTCAGCGTATCTTTGACCAGAAGGAATTGAATATGCGACAGGGTCGCTGGGTAGAACTTTTAAACGACTGCGATTGTGCAATCAAGTATCATCCGGGTAAGGCTAACGTTGTAGCCGATGCCCTCAACCAAAAGGAATCAAAACCCACACGTGTTCGCGCTTTGCAGCTCACCATCCATTCTAATTTGCCTGACCAGATCCGTAAGGCACAAACTGAAGCATTGAAAGAGGAAACATTGAAGCAGAGTACTTAAGGGGCATGGAAAAATGACTTGTAGAGAGATCAGATGGTATTCTCTATTGCATGGAACGAATATGGATTCCTTTATTTGGAAATCTTAGAGAACTTGTGATGTATGAAGTGCACAAGTCTCGATACTCTGTTCATCCGGGTTTGGATAAAATGTATCAGGATCTCAAGGTTTTGTACTGGTGGCCGAAGATGAAGGCTCACATCGCGACTTACGTGAGTAAGTGTCTGACTTGTGCTAAAGTTAAGGTGGAATATCAGAAACCTTCGGGTCTACTTCAGCAACCAGAAATACCCATGTGGAAATGGGAGCAAATCGCAATGGATATTGTCACAGGCTTGCCGAGAACTCAAAACGGAAACGATACTATCTGGGTGATCGTTGATCGTCTCACAAAGTCAGCACATTTCTAGCAATCAAGGAAATGGATAAGTTCTCGCAACTAGCCGTTGTTTATCTTAAAGAGGTGGTTTCTAGGCATGATGTGCCGACCTCTATTATCTCTGATCGTGACCCGCGTTTCATTTCGGAATTGTGGTAGTCGATACACAAATCGTTCGGCTCGCGTCTCGACATGAGCACTGCTTACCACCCACAGACGGATGGTTAAAGTGAGCGAACCATCCAGGCACTTGAGGACATGCTACGAGCGTGCGTGATCGATTTTGGCAAGGGTTGGGAGAAGCACTTGCCTTTGATAGAGTTTTCTTATAACAATAGCTACCATACAAGTATCCAGGCAGCTCCATTCGAAGCATTATACGGACGGAGATGTCGTTCACCTCTCTGTTGGGCTGAGGTGGGTCACAGCCAGATCACAGGCCCGGAACTTGTGCTTGAAACTTCGGAAAAGATTGTTAAAATCAGGAATAAGGAACCTTTCAAATGGTTGGGCCTACCTAGATATCCCAAGTTAGATGCATTTTTTATTGTTTAATTATCTCATATATATATATATATATATATATATATATATATATATATATATATATATATATATATATATATATATATATATATATATATATATATATATATATAGTAATTGAAAAACAACAACTCGATTACACCTATCATCTTCCATTTTAATGCAAAATTTTACAAGACTTAAAAAACAATTTTTTAACAACATTTAGACTCAAACTACATAAAAGCGAAGTTTCCTATCCCCACACTTAAATCTCGGATTGTCCTCAATGTGGATGGAAAACCCACTAAAAATAAAGCATAGATAAAAACCTAAAATAAGGAACAAACTCGTTTGGGGTAGCAAAAATCTTCATGATCCAATCCAAAGCGAACACGGCTGTATATCATTCCATTCGCAGCCATCTGACAACTAGTACACTTGGGTTGCCTCTACAAGATGGTAAACAACTTCGAATCACCCGCCCGAATGGAGATTGAGTACGAATGGGGTAAACAAACCTGCACATGATAAAACAAACAAACCCAGGCTAAAATTTGTAGATCCCAAAATGAATCCGGATCACAGTGGTTGGTTGTTTTAACCCATAACACCTATTGATTAGGTGTTTGAGATATGAAAAGTTAAGAAGAATCAAAGATGAAGGTGAAGCTAATGGATTAATGAATACAACAAGTGTTGTATTGAATCCAAACAATAAGATATAACAATAAACCACCTTGGATATCAGATTTGAGCACAAGATCAACACAAGAATGTAACAACACCAATATTCATTGAAGAGCCAAAAGCTTGAGTTTGTTACAAGGCATGGGCTATATATAGTGTCTGACTTGCCAGCAAATTTATAAATTTGCTGGAATCTTAACTACACCAAGTCAGATTTGCCACTATCAAAATATTACAATATTAGCCCCTAGACTTTACAAAGTCTAATAAACTTAACCAAAACAATCCATAACCATCTAAAGCAAGTACCAACGGTCTCATATGACCTAACAGTATTCCCCCTAGACCGTTGCGTACTTGATCATTCTTCATTCTTGTCTAGCGTTTTAGACCCTAATCGACTCAAGTACCTACGGTCTCAAAATGGTCTAACAATATTCCCCCTAGACCGTTGCGTACTTGAGCGTCTTCATTCCTTGACTCTGGTGACAGGATTTGTTGCATCTTTTCCCATGATGTGCTGTGATGGAGTTTGCTTGTTATCAACTTCACTTGCATCCTTCAATGTGACATTGTATGTGGATGACATTGGAGATTTAATTTCTCGAAATTCTGATTCTGATGAAAGAAGCTTGTCTTTTGAAGCAAGCGATTGATGATAACTTCTTTCTTCTCTCGAGCTTTGTCACACTCTTTCTTTTCTTCAATTTTTGAATAACATCTCCATCATCTCAGTCTTTCTTTCTCTCACCTTTCTCACAGCTCACGTGTATCCCTTCGCGGGTAAAGTTAGCATCTCAAGATCAGCTTGTAGCACCGAATCACCCCGCCTTTTCTTTCACTTGTATCTGCTTTATGCAATCTGTTGGGGATCTTCTTCAATATCTTGTTCTTGGTTTTAGTGTGAGAAACTTCAAATAAAACATTTGCAGAATATATCTTCAATCCTGCATTATTCCGTTTCTCTTGATCTCGTTTCTAACAGTTCTTGTATTCTTAAACATACAAACGAGCTAAGTAAGATCTGGATTGCAAAGTGCTATAATGTGTATTTGCAGAGGGTAGAAGTAGTAATAAAAGAAGTAAAAATATTTACAAAGGCGCAATCAAATATGCAGGCAAGAACACTACATATTTTTGACATTTAGACAATTACGCCGGTCAGATACAAATTTCAAACTTTCTCGAAAAACATGCCCATTTTTTTTTTGCTTAAAATAGCATAACTTATGAAATATTTATAAACCAGAGAAAGTTTGGGCCATTCTGACACCGAACTTCGAATTTTCAGCTCAGGGGAGGGGTTCCATTTGATGCGGACATTCGACGCTCGTCGACTTACCTGCAGAAGATCATATTGCCAACACTTTCCAAATTCTTATTTATAATTATTATTATTATAATTAACCAGGGTACAAGAAAAACTGCCAGTATGTTTGTCCGCTTAAATCCATGCATCCTTCTTTCAACATGCCTTTGGAGAGCGCTTTTATCATGTTTTTGGTAATATTGACAAGTCTTCGATGGCCCCCACACAAGCTATTGAGAATAGAATCATTACGCCCCCGTGAATCCCACATCAGGACATACCCCCGCGATCAAGGTATGCACAAAGATTCCTCATAACAGGTGAGTATATTGGTTTCATTCTCTTCAACGATAGAACAGAGATCAGGTCTGTACTTTCGTACAACAGAGATCCCAAGAGTTATCGAGGGCTAGGACAGATAGTTTGGTGAACAGGTCAGTACCACCGTACAGCAGAGTTACCAAACTAATCTGTCTGAGGATTTTGGCCAAAGATGGCGCTTATTATGGGTTTTAGCCAAAAATGGCACTTATTAGAAAGGGTTTGGCCTTTTTTTTTAAGGCACTTATTATTAAGAGAATATCATAGCGTCTAGGTCAGCATGTATCTGGATGCAGCAGAAGAACAACTATGATATCCTCCGAATGAAATACCAATATAAAGACCCGAAATCTCAGACTTTGGCAATCTGTCAACGCAAGATTCAAGACCATTAAGCCATATGCCGCAACGTGTTACCCACTGAGATGTGTAATGCCTGAGAAAAGCCAGAATTCTTGTGTAGACATTATGTTTTGCTCCCTAACAACAGTTTACTCGTCGGTGTTGCTGAATCTACCGACACGTCGTTGCTTGGTACCCCGATTTCTTTTTGTTTTCTGTTTTGCAAGAAATGACAAAGTGTTAGCAATTTTCTATCATTTCTTCTAACAGGAGTCAGACACAAGCATCTAATATTGGATTTTCTGGAATACCCCCCCCCCCTAAAATCTTTATTTTCGAAAGTCCGTTGCCTGAAAATAAAGTTTTAAAAGTCAGAAAATCTTTTTGGTGGGCGACGCTTCACGATACTTGTTTTTCTTTCAACAAACGTTTTTTTTTTTTAATATTGACAAAAGATAGAGTATTTACGAATGATTTTGGATCACAAGATTCATTTCCACTCAAGGAAATCAACCATTTCCAACCAGGTTACCAGTTGGTTGAATCGGGTTTTATCATTTGTCTTGGCATTTTTCATGTCGAGCACGTATGTGTTGTTTTGTCATGTAACAGTGAGCATGATCATTTCTGCAGGAACGACATATTCAGGCTTGAGAAACAAACATTCCATGTCGTTGAAAAGCACCGCTATTCCTTTATCACTGACTTGTGATACGCTCATGAGATTGTAGCACAATTCTGGAACATAGTTGACATTTTCCAAAGTAAGTGCTTCAGATACAACATCTCCTATTCCAACGATCTTCCCTCCCTTTTCATCTCCAGTGAATGACACGTAATCACCATCAATAAAACAAAAATTCTTCAGAAGTTCCTTTAAGCCTGTCATGTGTCTTGACCATCCGCTGTCGACATGCTAGATATATTTCATGAGCATTCGAAGCCATTTCTGGAGTTTATTCTGAAATACAAGTATATACGCAAATCAGTTTGATTTGGGAACCCAGATTTGCTTCACTTTGGATCTATCATGGTTTTGACCCACGATGTCCTCTTTTTGCTTCCAAAAATAAGTTGTTGAATTAACCAGATTTTTAACAGATTTCTTAAGAAAATCAAGCTGATTTGTGAAATGTTTAACAAAATCATATTCTAGTTTAGAAAAATTCTTGGTTTTACAATGTTTCGCTGTATGTCCTAAATGATCACAGCGAAAACATCGTTTACGTCTGGGCTTTTTGGTGTTAGAAGATGATGTAAGTGATGAGTGTCTTGAGCTTTTTGAAGAATCTTTTGATGCGGTGTATCTTGAACTCTCGGCTTTCTTCATTTTCTTGTCAACTCTGCTTTCATCTTCTGAGCATTCTTCATCACTGTCGGAATCGGATGAATTTTCAGACGTTTGGTATTCACTTGAGTTTTGCTCTTCACTTGCTTCGTAACTTGAATCATTGCAGCTTTGATCTTCGCCTGAACTTTCTGAATCTTGGTCTTCAATTGTTTCAACACTTGAGCCTTCGGAGCTTTCATCATTTGTTGTTTGATCTTCACTTGTGGTTTTCGAGGTTTCTTCACTTGAAAATTCAGGGCTTTCACCATCTGTTGTTCGACCTTCGCTTGATGTTTCTGATTTTTGCTCATCCTTAGGACTTGAAGTCTCCTTTTCCTCTTCTGAGGCAACACCGCTTGAGTCTTCATTGCAGTGATCTTCAATGATTTTCTTTTCTGATCTGTGAGGAATTTTCCAAAGCTATTCTTTTTCAATTCAAATCCTTGTCTGCCTTTTCTTTTGAGGATTCGGTTTTCATGGCCACAGCTGAGGCTTTCGCTTTCTCTTCCTTCACAGAAGTTGTTTCTTTCTGAACCTGCTCTGTGGCCTTCACAGCTTCTTCAACCTTCTTGTCTTTCTCAGGCTTGGAGAAAGTGAGAATACTCTTCAGACCCTTGTCGGTAGCATCATCTCCTTTTGGGATTCCCGTAGCCTGTTTCTCGGTAGGTTTTGACGATGAAGATAAAGAATCGCTCGAGATTTTTGCCATGAGTGCTTTGTGAACTTGTTCCTCTGCTTTAGCATTCTCTTTAGCTTGAGTGTCACCGAGCACAACTGTCTTTTCATTGGACCGTGGAGCCTTTGATGCGCTTGCGGAAGCGTTGAAGTAAGTTGTGTCTGAAGCTTGTTGACTGACATCTTCAGATGCAAGAAGTGCCACGTTCTTCAATCCTGCAGAAGTCTGAGCAGGCTTTGGGGTGTAACCAGTTGTATTTATTTCTTGTTTGTTAACATCCATTTCATAATCCTTCAAAGTGTTGATCAAATCGGTTAGAGTGACAGGATTTGGATTGTTGAGAAAATCCCTTTTGATCATCATGCACTTTAGGCTCCATTCCTTTGTAAGTGAGTCCAAAAGCTTCTTTATGACAGCACGGTTAGTGATATGATTTCCTGCCTTCTTCATCTTGGTCATCATATTTCGAAAGCGACTGATATGATCGGAAAGGCTTTCTCCATGAATTCCACAAAACAGGTCGTATTGCTTCTGAACCATGATTCTTTTGCTCTCAATCAGCTCTTCGTTTCCCTCGTAATATTCGATCAAAGCGAGCCAGAGTTCATTTGCTGTTCTGTATTTTTCAAACATGTTACAGTCATCAGTTGACAGAGCCATGGTTAAGGCGGCATGTGCACGACAGTCCTGTTGGATTAGGGCCTTGTCTTCATCAGTGAAGGTAGTTGCATCATTGTTGGCAACTACTGCATCTCCTTGAACAACCGTTGGAATGTGGGGTCCAGCGGTGACAGAGAGCCACAGATTGTAGTCCGTGTATTCGAAGAACGACTGGATACGAGTCTTCCAAGTACCGAAATCTTCTGCTCCTTTCAACTTTGGTGGTTTAGTGGTGGTTCCGGTCTCAAGTTCTGCTTGAGCAATTGGACTTAGTTGATTCAACGACATCTTGACTTGTTTTTGACTTAAGAAAGCTGATCAGACAATAATTTCGCTGGAAGATGATTCTGAGAATAATTTCGTAGAACTATTTCGTCGATAACTTCACCAATGCAATAACTTCGCCGGATAGAGGATGGATCCTGCACGAGTGAAGATAGCTAATTTCGCTGAGACAATTAACAAACACGTTAGTTTGGCTAAATTCGCCGATCACCGTGATAAAAACGCTGTGGTTCTTTATCACTGTCCTCGAAGTCGCCTTCGATAAATTTGCTACAGGGTCAATGACGCTATTTCGCTGGTAATTAACAATTTTGCTTGTGTTTGATCGGCGAAACTGTTAATTTTGCGATATTCAAGTTAAATTTGCTGAATTCAAACTAATTTTGCTGTATTCAAACTAAATTTGCTGGCTTCAAAATAATTTCGCTGGCTTCAAAAATAATTTCGCTGGATTCAAAATAATTTTGCTGGCTTCAAAATAATTTCGCTGGCTTCAAAATAATTTCGCTGGCTTCAAAATAATTTCGCTGGCTTCAAAAATAATTTCGCTGCATTCAAAAATTGTTCACTGACTTCAAGCTAACTTCGCTGAGCAGAGGGTTTAACACGAACTTAAACCCTCTAATCACTCAAATACAGCTCAAAAACCATGTTTTGATACATCAAATGTCCAAAATGACTCCCTAATTATATATTAACAACAACCTATCGATTAAACACACCAAATCAATCCATTTGAGGTCCAAAAATTTGAAAACTTTGAAACTTTTGAAAAACCTTCAAAACTATAAAAAATCTCAACAAAAACACAACAACCAAGAGCACTAAGGCTCTGATACCAAATTGTAGATCCCAAAATGAATCCGGATCACAGTGGTTGGTTGTTTTAACCCATAACACCTATTGATTAGGTGTTTGAGATATGAAAAGTTAAGAAGAATCAAAGATGAAGGTGAAGCTAATGGATTAATGAATACAACAAGTGTTGTATTGAATCCAAACAATAAGATATAACAATAAACCACCTTGGATATCAGATTTGAGCACAAGATCAACACAAGAATGTAACAACACCAATATTCATTGAAGAGCCAAAAGCTTGAGTTTGTTACAAGGCATGGGCTATATATAGTGTCTGACTTGCCAGCAAATTTATAAATTTGCTGGAATCTTAACTACACCAAGTCAGATTTGCCACTATCAAAATATTACAATATTAGCCCCTAGACTTTACAAAGTCTAATAAACTTAACCAAAACAATCCATAACCATCTAAAGCAAGTACCAACGGTCTCATATGACCTAACAGTATTCCCCCTAGACCGTTGCGTACTTGATCATTCTTCATTCTTGTCTAGCGTTTTAGACCCTAATCGACTCAAGTACCTACGGTCTCAAAATGGTCTAACAAAATTGACTCAAAAGAAAACCTGACTCAACAAGACTAGCTAAAATTAAAACAGACTAAAATGTACAAAAATGAAAACAAACCAGAACCTAAAGTGTACAAACTCTACAAACAAGCTCTTAACTCACTCTAAAGTACCAACTAATGGGAGGTCAAGTTGCTCCACCAGTCTTTCCTCTCCTGGTCCCTCGATATAGTGCTTCAAATGATGACCATTCACCTTAAACGTCTTACCATCTCCACTGTTCAACTCAACCGTACCATATGGAAAAGCCTGATCAACTATGTATGGTCCCGATCACCTAGACCTTCAACTCAACCGTACCATATGGAATAGCCTGATCAACTATGTATGGTCCCGATCACCTAGACCTAAGTTTACCCGGGATAAATCTTAATCTAGAATTAAAAAGGCCTTTGTCTCCCGTGTTAAACTCATTATTTCCTCTCAGCTTACTATCATGCAACCTCTTCATCTTCTCCTTATAGCCTAGTGGTCTCATATACGCCTCATCTCTAAACTTCTCTAACTCATGCAACTTGAGAAACCGACGTTTACCCGTACTGTCCATATCAAGATTAACTGCTCTCAATGCCAAATATGCGTGATATTCCACTTCCACCAGTAGATGTCAAGCCTTCCCATAAACCATCCTAAAAGGTGTAGTACTTATAGGAGTCTTAAATGCAGTCCGGAAAGCCTATAATGCATCATCTAACTTATCAAACCAATCCAGGCGATTCTCTCTGACAGTTTTCTCCAAAAGATACTTAATACCTCAGTTAGTGTTCTCCACTAGCCCACTCGTCTGTGGATGATAGGCAATCGAAAGTCGGTGAGTGACACCATAGTGTTTCAATGCCTTCTCCATCTGGGCATTACAAAACTGGGTACCTTTATCACTGATAAGTGCCTTTAGGGTACCAAAGCGAGCAAACAATTTCTTCAGAAATCTCACCACAACCCTCGCGTCATTTTTAGGCAAGGCGTAAGCCTCCACCCATTTCCACACATAATCTATAGCAACAAGGGTGTATCGATTCCCACGAGACGTCGGGAACAGACCCATGAAACCAATACCCCAGATATCAAAAACCTCTACCACCTGCATAGGATTTTGGGGCATCTCAATACAGGATGGGATATTACTATCACAACCCTCGACCCTACCCTAGACGGGATCTGTAAACAACACAAGTGGTACTTGTGTGTTTATTAAAATTATCGCAACGAAAATTTCATCACGACCGGGTATGAGGAAAAATATCCGAGTTTTCAAACACTGTAGTTTTCATTTTATAAACTATTGGATGAAACCCATATTTACATAAAGGATTTTCATGGGGATAAACTTGTAATTACAAAACACGTTTTATTCAGGTTACATAGCCACTTATTTAAGCTTTAGTGCCTCATAGCACTTTTTCCTTCTCTTCACAGTAAATCACCTGAAACGCGTTTTAAAAACATTTGATCAGCAGAAAATGTTGGTTAATTCATTCAATTGTATAAAAAGACACTTTCTTATAATTACATCATTAAAAGTTTTTACATTTGTTTATATCTTACAACTACTTACTGGTATTTGTCACTCGGCAGTTCTTTTGACTATGGCCATATCAGTGTTTATTATTCTCTCAACTAGTGAAGCTTATCAAGTAGTGTATACAAAACCCCACATACTGACAATAGTTTTCCAGTAAGAATACAAAGACATAATCACTGTAATATAAGTAACAATTGGGAAACATTTATGGTTTTGAAAGTATCTGATAAAAGAGAATGACTCACATTGCAGAATTTAGAGTTTTCAAGCCTCCTGGGTTTAAGTCCTAGTTCTTGGATATACACAATGTAACACGTATTAGTGTAAGAAACCAAATCAAACTTCAATGATAATTACGAGATCCAAACAACGTAAAGTATCACCTTATTCAGGCATAACTTCTTCTTTTGGTTGCTAGGGTTTCTGATCAATCGAACAGGGTATCATTTCAGTGATTAGGGTTTCATACACGGGAATCGGCGCAGAGATTCGGGAATTTAAGAAACGATGGTTAGACAGATCTATTTTTTCGAAATCGAATGGTGCATTTTGAAAGCTCAACTTCTGCTCTATTTATACCTGAAAAGTGATGTCGCGCCACACGACGAGACATGGTTTCTCCGCCGCGTCACTCAAGGAGGCCATGTTTATCCAGATGGAATTTGGTGCTCGTCGCGCCACACGACGAACCAAAACAGTCGGGTCGCGACATGCGACGAGGTAAGCTAGGGCTAGGTCAGCCTAGTCAGCCACATTGGCTTGCCACGTGGCGACACGTGAGAACATGTGTCATCCGGAGAATCTGACATCGTCGCGCCATGCGACGATCCTCAAAGGTCCCATCGTGCCATGCGACGAGAATCTGACACCGTCGCGCAACACGTGTCATCTTGAGAACCTGACACGATCGTGCCACGCGACAATCCTCAACTCTTTTCGTTTTCAGTTTTCATCGACACGCGCTCGGGGTTTTGATTACGGATTTTTATGGGATGTTTTTTAGGGTTGTTACAATTACCTGCTCTCTGACAAGCATCACAACTCCTAACTAACTCATGAGTATCTCGAAACTCTGTTGGCCATTAGAATCCGGAATCCAACACCTTCCTCCTGGTGTAAGAAGTTCCAAAATGTCCTACAATAGGCCCCTCATGACAATGCCTGAGAACCTGCGTACACTCCTCTCCAGCAATACATCTCCTCACAATCTGATCAACTCCAACACAAAAAGGATACGGATCATCCCAGAAGTAATAGTTCAAGCCCGCTATCAGTTTCCTCTTCTGATGGAAAGACATCTCTGGTTGTATCACCCTATCTTCAAATAGTTCACTATATCAGCATACCAAGGCATTCCCTCTTCCTCGGGTTTCACAAACATCAAACTCTTATGAGGAAAACTATCGCCAATCTCCTCTCATCACTCTCGAGACTCTCAAGTCGGGACAATGATCTGCTGCAATGTTTTCTGCTCCCTTCTTATCTCGAATGCAAGAGTAGAATCCACTGAATCAAGTGTGGTCTCCCGTTTTTCTTTGTGAACAAATGCCTCAATGCCGCGTGATCAGTGTAGACTACGACCTTAGAAAGGACCAGGTAGGAACGAAATTTATCAAGAGCAAAGACCATTGCAAGAACCTCTTTCTTTGCGGTGGTATAACGATCCTGGTCATCATTCAGGGTCGCTCGCGTAATAAATCGAATGAAATCATTTCTCCTACGTTGTCCTAGAACAGCTCCTTTCGCGAAATCACCCGCGTTACACATAAGCTCAAAAGGAAGGCTATAATCAAGAGTGATAAGGATCGACGCACTCACTAATTTCTCTTTAAGAAACTCAAATGTCCCCATTCACTCCTTATAAAAATCAAAAGGAACGTCCTTCTCCAACAATTGGGTTATAGGCCTCGCGATATTAGAAAAATCACGGATGATCCGATGATATAATCATGTGTGGCCTAGAAAACTACGAATAGACTTCATAGAAGTCAGCGATGAAAGTCTAGAAATCATGTCGATTTTAGCTCTATTGACCTCAATACCCTCCCATGAAATCTAATGACCCAAAATTATGCCCTCCTTCACCATGAAATGGCATTTCTCCCAGTTCAGCATCAGATATGTCTCCTCACATCAAGCCAACATACGATCAAGATTTCGCAAACACATATAAAAGGAACTCCCAAAAATAGAGAAATCATCCATGAAAACCTCCATCGAGTCCTCAATCTTATCATGAAATATCACCACCATGCAATGCTGAAATGTCGTTGGAGCATTACATAACCCGAAAGGCATACGAATATAAGCAAAGGTACCATATGGGCATGTAAATATGGTTTTCTCATTATCCTCTGGTGCAATGGGGATCTAGAAATAACCTGAGAAGCCATCAAGGAAATAGTAGAATTGTTGTCCTGACAGGCGCTCCAGCATCTGATCAATGAAAAGTGGTATTTCTTTATGGCATCATTAAGTCTGCGATAGTCGATGCAGACTCTCCAACCTGTAACAGTCTTGGTGGGAATCAACTCATTCTTCTCATTCAAAACCATTGTCATTCTCCCTTTCTTAGGCACCACCGAGACTGGATTAACACATGCAGAATCAGAGTTCGGGTAAATGAGGCCCGCATCTAACCATTTTATCACTTCCTTCTTTAACACATCTTTTATGCTTCGAGTTTAGTCGGTGGTGTTGCTAAGTTACAGCCTAACCTCATCCTCCATCAGAATCTTATGTGTGCCGAACGAAGGGTTGATACCCTTTATGTCAGCAAGCTTCCACACAATTGCTTGCTTGTGTGCCTTAAGCACACTCCTCAGTCTCGTCTTTTCCTCCTCTGTCAACTCTGAAGAGTTGATGATAAGTAACTGAGAACCTTCATCCAAAAAGGCATACTCCAAAAGAGATAGTAAATCCTTCAGCTCCAGGGATGGGGGACTCTCCACAGATGGCCTTTTTTTAGGCTTCTTTCTCTCAACTACCTTAAAAACCTCTTAATGACTCTCGAACTCCCCATATGATGTAGTAATCATCTCATACTCCGGGGTAAACATATCCAAAATTTGCATGTCCAAAGCATCACGCCCGCAAACCTGACTCAAGCAACGACCACGTGTGACATGATGGTGTCAACGAATCATGCTCTCTAGTATGAGTCATTGACCTATTGATATCAAAGGTAACCCTATCATCCTCTACGCGAAGCGTCAGCTTACGTCATAAACATCAATCAATGTTCTCTCGGTAGTTAGGTTTGGTCAACCTAGAATTAAAGGTACACGAGCATCCTCATCCATGCCCAAAATCACAAAGTCAACAGGAAAGATAAACTTATCGACTTTCACTAACATGTTCTCCATAATCCCTCGTGGATATTTCACCGACCGATCCATAAGTTGGAGACTCATACGAGTAGGAGAAGGCTCGCTTAGGTTAAGCTTAGGAAACACTGTATAGGGCATCAAATTTATGCTAGCTCCCAGGTCGGCCAAAGCATTATTGACTGATAGATCACCAATCAAACATGGAATAGTGAAGCTACTCGGATCAGTCATCTTCTTGGGAAGAAGACTTTGGAGAACTGTTGAGCACTCCTTACTCAAAGACACATGTGATAACTCCTCCAACTTCTTCTTATTACCAAGAATGTCCTTCAGAAATTTGGCATACTTAGGCATTTGCGTTAGAGCCTTTACGAAAGGAAGATTAATGTGGTGCTGCTTAAACAAACATAAGAATCTAGAGAACTGCTCTGCTTCCTTCTCTCTCCTGAATCTACCCGGAAAAGAAATAGATGAATAATCACGAATAGGCTCCTTCTTCTTCTACTGAGACTTACTGGACTGTGCAGTACTTGTGGGGACTAGCCTAGTGTCACACCCCCAAAATCCACACGCGGAGTACCACCGCTTGGGAGCGTGACTGACCAGGATCAAGCCATCAATCATATTGAACATAGCATAATATAAATAAGATAGTTCGTGAAACCCAATTCAATACAATTGATGTTCTAAACCAAACATAGTATCAATAGCGGGAGCGTAATAATGAAAATCCAAAGTATGTAAATGTAAACCCAAAGTAATGTTAAGTTTGATTGTTTAAACGTTTTAACATGGCATCCACGATCCATGTTCCACAACGACCTGCTCCTTCCTAGTGCAAGCTCCATAAGTACCTAAGGTCATGCAAGGCATGCAGCAGAGAGTCAACAACTAGTTGAGCGAGTTCACAGTTAATAGTTCAGTAATAGTATAGTGCGAGTAGTAGTATGTTCGTTCGTTATGTCATGTATCGTATTAGTTTCCATCGCGGCCTCCCAGGCAGGTATGCGAAGATATTAGGGGATGTTTTTCCCAAGTATTCTAGACTAGGTTTATTTGTATCGCGGCCTCCCAGGCAGGTGTGCGAAGATTAGTAAATTTAGTTCGCGGCCTTCCTATGGAAGGTGTGCGAAGTCAGTCATAATATCGCGGCCAACCCTTGGCGGGTATGCGAAGATCAGTTCAATAAGTGTTACTAGTCTAGTCGTATCTTATCGTAAGGTTCTACCACCTGAATATACACAATAATTCATCAAATCCCATTCCCACCCGGGAACCCCATGCCTTGGCTGTGTGAACTCACCTTGGTTTGCTCGGTATGCTAAGTATGTGCTCACAGTCAATCAATCACGTCCTAAGGTACGCACGTATACATAATCAGTTTATATCCAAGTTGTTCACGTATAGGTAATCACAGAAGTGCTAGCATGTATCCATTATCATATAAGTCATGCACATCACTTAACAGCAGTTAAATATCTCAGTTAACTTCTAACAGAGTTAAGTCAGGTTACTGTGCAAAATATTCAAGTCGGCGAAACACATGTTGACGAAACACATTCTGTTTCGTCAACTACCCTTGGCGAAACACCCTTCCTATTTCGTCGATTACCCCTTGGCGAAACACATTCTCTGTTTTGCCAAACTCCTATTTCGTCAAACAGTCTGATACGTCGAACAACATCAGTTACGTCAAAAACCCTAACAGCCGTCATCATCATCATAAGAAAATCATGCAATCATCATCATACAGTAACCATTGATCATACCAATTACATCAAGGCACATATCATCTAACATGAATCCCAATTACCAATAACAGTTACGTAACGGCTCGGTCATGATTTGTATTATAACAAATCATTGATTTATACAAGGTGCCTCATTCATTCACTAGATTAATCAGAATATACAACAACAGTTGAACATGGACAGTAAGCATAACACAACCGATCACATCATTAGGTTATAAGAATCCCTATCTTTTTTGGGTAAAGGGTTACCCCGGTGATTTTATATATTCACAACCAACAAAAACAAGTAGTAAGGTAACATCCTTACTAGTTCAGTCAGGAGACATACCCTCATGAAAGTAAACAAGAATAAACAACCAACAAGGAAAACAAAGCAAACCAAGCAAAACGACCACTAGACCACAATCTATATAAGAATCCCTATCATGCTAGTCAATTCAATAAACGACAAAAACACATCACAGTCAATCCGCATATAAGTGCATATCATTCGCAATATATGTATGTATAACAATCATCCAACACATAACAACAATCAAGTCACCAAGACGGAATACTAACCAAAACGATACGAGACTAGCAAGGGTTTGGGAGAGAGGGAAAACGTCAAGAACTCCGAGTGAGAAAGAAGCAACGGTCTGTTCGTAGAGAGGGGGTCTAGGGTTTACTGATTGCTAAAAAGTGTGAAACTTAAACCGTTTCACGTTATTATACGCAAAACAGCGTATTGGGCCCTAAGTGGGCTTTCGGCGAAACTGGGCCGGCGGAACAGTTTCTGTTTCGTCGAGCTTGGGTTGGCGAAACAAGCTTTTGTTTCGTCGAGTGTTTTGTTTCGTCGAGTGGCTGTTGGCGAATCAACTTCTGTTTCGTCAGGTTGATTCGTGAAAGTTATACAAGACTTAGCTAGTTCGAGTGTGTACTAACAGGTTCACATTATATCATTAACACATAACATGCAATACTCACAACACGTTTCATTATAACATAACATGCACGGTTACAAGTCAAACAAGTCAAACAACTACACAGTCAAAGTCAACGTGCATTTAATGCGAAAGTGAAAGTCGAAAGTTCGAGTTGTCACATTATCCCCAACTTAAAAGAAATTTCGTCCCGAAATTTAGTACGTACCCGCTGAGGAAGCTAGATAGGTTGCATCGTTCACTGGTTTTCTTGGGGTGTCACATCCTCCCCCCGTTGATCTGGAATTTCGTCCCGAAATTCCGTGGTAGTAGTTTCAGCCTCAGCAGTGGTTGTATTGGTTTCGAATAACTGGGGATACTTTTCTGTCATCTGGTCTTCGCGTTCCCAGGTGTACTCTGGGCCACGACGGGAGTTCCAACGAACTCGACCAAGAGGGATTCTCTTGTTTTTGAGGACCTTAACATCCCGGTCCGTGATTTCAACTGGCTCCTCGACGAACTGCAACCGCTCGTCAATAGTGAGTTCCTTAAAAGGAACTATGAGGGTCTCATCTGACAGGCACTTTTTCAGATTCGACACGTGAAACACATTGTGAACTGCACCGAGTTCAGCTGGTAGGTTTAGCTTGTAGGCCACTTTGCCTATTTTCTCAATGATTTCAAATGGTCCGACGTACCGTGGATTTAGTTTGCCCCATTTGCCAAAACGTACCACACCCTTCCAGGGTGAGACTTTAAGTAAAACCCGGTCCCCGTCCTGAAATTCCAATGGCTTCCTACGCTTATCCGCGTAGGCTTTCTGACGGTCGCGTGCTGCCGCCATGCGTTGTCGTATCTGCGCAATCTTTTCCGTGGCGTCCACTACAATCTCTGGACCCGTAATCTGACTATCCCCCACCTCTGCCCAACAGAGAGGTGACCGGCATTTACGCCCGTACAATGCCTCGAATGGAGCGGCTTGTATGCTGGTGTGATAACTGTTATTATACGAAAACTCCACCAAAGGGAGATGCTTTTCTCAGCCGTTGCCGAAGTCGATAACGCAAGCCCGAAGCATGTCTTCGAGAGTCTGGATCGTGCGCTCAGACTGCCCATCCGTCTGAGGATGATATGCTGTGCTCATGTCTAATCGTGAGCCGAATGATTTGTGCATCGCTTGCCATAGCTCTGACGTGAATCGTGCATCCCGATCCGAAATGATGGAGGTGGGCACCCCGTGCCTCGAAACAACTTCTTTAAGATAAACGTCTGCGAGAGTGGAGAACTTATCTGTTTCCTTTATGGCCAGGAAGTGTGCAGACTTGGTGAGTCGATCCACGATCACCCATATAGTATCATTCCCACGCTGGGATCTGGGTAAGCCTGTAACAAAATCCATGGAAATTTCTTCCCATTTCCATTGCGGTATCTTGGGTTGCTGAAGTAGGCCGCTGGTTTCTGATACTCCACTTTGACTTTTGCACAAGTCAAACACTTGCCAACGTAATTCGCGATGTGGCCTTTCATGCCAGGCCACCAGTATGTTGTTTTGAGATCGTGGTACATTTTATCCGACCCTGGATGTACCGAGTAGCGAGACTTGTGTGCTTCATCCATCACAAGTTCCCGTAATCCGCCATATAGTGGAACCCAAATACGCCCTGTTACATAGTAGGCGCCGTCTTCCTTTTGTTCCATTCGTTGCCTTGAGCCGCGTAAGGCTTCAGCCTTGACGTTTTCGGGTTTTAATGCTTCTATCTGAGCAGTTCGTATCTGTGCAGGAAGACTAGACTGAATAGTGAGTTGCAAAGCTCGTACACGCCTAGGTGTAGTATCTTTTCGACTGAGGGCATCAGCCACAACATTGGCCTTGCCTGGATGGTACTTGATGGCGCATTCGTAATCGTTCAGTAGTTCGACCCATCTTCGTTGACGCATGTTCAAATCCTTTTGCTTAAGGATATGCTCGAGACTCCTGTGATCGGTGTAAATTGTGTACCTGGTACCGTACAGGTAGTGTCGCCATATCTTAAGCGCGAAAACAACAGCTCCCAGCTCTAAATCGTGCGTCGTGTAGTTCCGTTCATGAACCTTGAATTGACGAGAAGCGTAGGCAATAACTTTATCCCGTTGCATCAATACACACCCAAGACCCTGTATCGACGCGTCACAATAAACCACAAAGTCGTCCGTGCCCTCTGGCAATAAGAGAATAGGTGCGCTGCAAAGCCTATCCTTTAAGTACTGGAAAGCGGTTTCCTGAGAATCTCCCCAATGGTAAGTGACACCTTTCTGTGTCAGTAGTGTAAGCGGTTGTGCGATCTTGGAGAAGTCTTTGATGAATCGTCTATAATAACCCGCCAAACCCAAGAATTAGCGTATTTCCATTGGTGTACGTGGTGCAGGCCAGTTCCTGATCGAATCTACCTTGGATGGATCGACATGAATCCCATCCCTGTTCACCACATGGCCTAAGAAGTGGACTTCACGAAGCCAGAAGTCGCATTTGGAAAACTTGGCGTACAATTGCTCCTTTCAAAGAAGTTCCAAAATCAATCGTAGGTGCTGTTCGTGCTCCTCTTGATTCTTGGAGTAAATCAGAATGTCGTCAATGAAGACAATCACAAACTTGTCTAAGTACGGCTTGCACACCCTGTTCATCAGATCCATAAATATGGCAGGCGCATTCGTTAACCCAAATGGCATGACAAGAAACTCGTAGTGACCGTAGCGAGTTCTGAATGCGGTTTTAGAGACGTCCTCATCCCGGACTCTCAGCTGATGATACCCTGACCTCAAGTCTATCTTGGAGTAGTAACTCGACCCCTGCAACTGGTCGAATAAGTCGTCTATACGCGGAAGAGGATAACGGTTCTTCACCGTCACCTTGTTCAGTTCCCGGTAGTCTATGCACATCCTGAAAGTGCCGTCCTTCTTTTTCACGAAAAGTACTGGAGCTCCCCAAGGCGATGAGCTTGGACGAATAAAGCCCTTTTCCAAGAGCTCTTGTAGCTGCTTCGACAGTTCTTCCAGTTCGGTTGGAGCTAAACGATACGGTGCACGGGCTATAGGTACTGCTCCAGGAGCTAATTCAATCTGGAATTCGACTTGGCGGTGAGGCGGTAAACCGGGTAAATCTTCAGGAAACACCTGAGAAAAGTCACGTACAACTGGAATATCCTCCAACTTCTTTTCCTTTGCTGATGCGTCAGTGACAAGTGCCAGAATTGTAGGGTGCCCCTTTCGTAAACATTTCTGCGCCTTTAAGAAAGAGATGATGCCAACCACAGCACCACTCTTGTCGCCTTGAACTTCGAGTGGTTCTTGGCTAGAGCGAGGAATACGAATGATCTTTTCCTTGCATAAAATCTCTGCGTGATGTTGGGATAACCAATCCATACCGATGACGACGTCGAAACTACCCAAAACTATGGGTATAAGATCAATCGTGAAGGTCTGACCAGCTAAAACGATGCTACAACCCTTGATTACATGTGCGGCTTCTACACTTTTACCATTTGCTAACTCTACGACATGTTTGGTGTTTAGGGGTGTTGGTGTACGTTTTAACAATTTACTCATTTTCAAGGACATATAACTTGTATCAGCACCCGAATCAAATAAGACAGTAACATAAATATCGTCGAGAAGAAACTTACCCATAACCACATTGGGATCATTCATTGCGTCGCCCCGACCCAGCACAAAAGCACGACCCCGAGCTTCGTTGCCATTGTTATTGTTGTTTCCCCCGTTGTTGTTGTTCTCGTTGCCCTGGTTATTGTTGTTGTTGCGATTCTGGTTCTGGTTCAATTGAGGGCAATCACGTTTGTAGTGGCCTTCAGCCCCACACTAGAAACATCCCCGGTTTCCACGCTGTGGCTGCTGCTGCTGGTTCTGTGGAGCTGGCTGTGGGAGTTGCTGGTTCTGATTTGCTGGCCGTGAGCTTCTACAATCCTTAGCCTCATGACCCATCTTGAGGTATCTTTGACAACGTACCCTGCGACATCTTCCACTGTGGTGTTTGTTGCACCTACTACACCATGGGTGAATTCCCCGATATCCACCCTGTCCCTGACTGCCTGATGATTGCTGATTCGGACTCTGGCAGTCATTTGTCTTGCGCTGCTGTGCTTGAGACTGAACAGAAACTGATCCCTTGCTGGAATCCCCCTCCCATTTTCTCTTGTTATCATTGGGAGTAGCAGAAATAGTGACAGCAGTAGTGGTAGCACTGATGCGTTTTGGCAGCTTGTTCTATTCCACTGCCTGATCGGTGAGTCGATGAGCAAGACGCTGAATGTCTTGGATGTTGTTGAGGTTAGCCGACGTCACGTGGCTCTGAATCTCTGGCGCAAGCCCCTTGAGATACAACTCAATGCGCTTAACTGGAGGGTCCACCATCGTTGGACACAAGATGACCAGTTCGTTTGACCGTTTCGTGTAAGCCTCAATCTCTGACCCCGTCATCTTCAAGTGGTATAACTCATCCTCCAACTTGTGGATGTCGTCTCGCGTGCAGTATTCTCGTTTGATCAGTTCTTTGAAACCTTCCCAGGGTGTGGCGTTAGCAGCTGCCAACCCTAGGATCTGAACTTGCGCGTTCCACCAGGTTAGCGCAATCCCTTCCAACGTGCCAGTGGCGTACTTGACCCTGCGAGCCTCAGGGCATTCACACATCTCAAATACCGACTCGAGCTTCTCAAACCAATGGAGGAGTCCCACTGCCCCCTCAGTGCCACTGAAAGTGCTTGGACGACAGTCCATGAAGTTCTTGAATGTGCAGACAGGTTGCGGAGCGTTTTGACCTGCTTGTGCAGCTGCAAGTGCCGCAGCTACTGTTCATTGATAAGAGCCGTCAACTGGGCTTGAGTCATGTTCACACGTCCAGACATGATCTTCATAGTAAAAGTAGCATAAGTGAGAAAGGTTCGCGAGTAGTGCGATGACAGAAGAGTGTAAGCACATAGGTATTCACATGTAACGACGTATAGTAAGCAATGTAATCTAGCATACTACGAGCAAAGTTCTATGTAGTTCTAGCAAGCAAGTAATAAACATAAACCTCATTACCTAGGAGGTTGAGTCTTGCACGTGGAGCGAAGCGTCGTTGTGGATCGTTGAGAGCACTGTTCTGGTTATAGTCTGGTTTTAATAAAATCATTTTCCCGTCATTAAAACCAAGTTCTCTATAACCAACCAGCTCTGATACCAATCTGTCACACCCCCAAAATCCACACGCGGAGTACCACCGCTTAGGAGCGTGACTGACCAGGATCAAGCCATCAATCATATTGAACATAGCATAATATAAATAAGATAGTTCGTGAAACCCAATTCAATACAATTGATGTTCTAAACCAAACATAGTATCAATAGCGGAAGCGTAATAATGAAAATCCAAAGTATGTAAATGTAAACCCAAAGTAATGTTAAGTTTGATTGTTTAAACGTTTTAACATGGCATCCACGATCCATGTTCCACAACGACCTGCTCCTTCCTAGTGCAAGCTCCATAAGTACCTAAGGTCCTGCAAGGCATGCAGCATAGAGTCAACAACTAGTTGAGCGAGTTCGCAGTTAATAGTTCAGTAATAGTATAGTGCGAGTAGTAGTATGTTCGTTCGTTATGTCATGTATCGTATTAGTTTCCATCGCGGCCTCCCAGGCAGGTATGCGAAGATATTAGGGGATGTTTTTCCCAAGTATTCTAGACTAGGTTTATTTGTATCGCGGCCTCCCAGGCAGGTGTGCGAAGATTAGTAAATTTAGTTCGCGGCCTTCCTATGGCAGGTGTGTGAAGTCAGTCATAATATCGCGGCCAACCCTTGGCGGGTATGCGAAGATCAGTTCAATAAGTGTTACTAGTCTAGTCGTATCTTATCGTAAGGTTCTACCACCTGAATATACACAATAATTCATCAAATCCCATTCCCACCCGGGAACCCCATGCCTTGGCTGTGTGAACTCACCTTGGTTTGCTCGGTATGCTAAGTATGTGCTCACAGTCAATCAATCACGTCCTAAGGTACGCACGTATACATAATCAGTTTATATCCAAGCTGTTCACGTATAGGTAATCACAGAAGTGCTAGCATGTATCCATTATCATATAAGTCATGCACATCACTTAACAGCAGATAAATATCTCAGTTAACTTCTAACAGAGTTAAGTCAGGTTACTGTGCAAAATATTCAAGTCGGCGAAACACATGTTGACGAAACACATTCTGTTTCGTCAACTACCCTCGGCGAAACACCCTTCCTATTTCGTCGATTACCCCTTGGCGAAACACATTCTCTGTTTCGCCAAACTCCTATTTCGTCAAACAGTCTGATACGTCGAACAACATCAGTTACGTCAAAAACCCTAACAGCCGTCATCATCATCATAAGAAAATCATGCAATCATCATCATACAGTAACCATTGATCATACCAATTACATCAAGGCACATATCATCTAACATGAATCCCAATTACCAATAACAGTTACGTAACGGCTCGGTCATGATTTGTATTATAACAAATCATTGATTTATACAAGGTGCCTCATTCATTCACTAGATTAATCAGAATATACAACAACAGTTGAACATGGACAGTAAGCATAACACAACCGATCACATCATTAGGTTATAAGAATCCCTATCATGCTAGTCAATTCAATAAACGACAAAAACACATCACAGTCGATCCGCATATAAGTGCATATCATTCGCAATACATGTATGTATAACAATCATCCAACACATAACAACAATCAAGTCACCAAGACGGAATACTAACCAAAACGATACGAGACTAGCAAGGGTTTGGAAGAGAGGGAAAACGTCAAGAACTCCGTGTGAGAAAGAAGCAACTGTCTGTTCGTAGAGAGGGGCTCTAGGGTTTACTGATTGCTAAAAAGTGCGAAACTGAAACCGTTTCACGTTATTATACGCAAAACAGCGTATTGGGCCCTAAGTGGGCTTTCGGCGAAACTGGGCCGGCGGAACAGTTTCTGTTTCGTCGAGCTTGGGTTGGCGAAACAAGCTTTTGTTTCGTCGAGTGTTTTGTTTCGTCGAGTGGCTGTTGGCGAATTGTCACACCCCCAAAATCCACACGCGGAGTATTACCGCTTGGAGGCGTGACATGACCAGGATCCTAACCACCAATCATATAGAACGTATAAAGTAGTTAAGTATAGCGGAAGCATTTAAGTAACCCAAACAATAGTATGTATGATTTAACATAAGTGTTGAAACATCATTCATGATCCTTTGCCCACAACGACCTGCTCCTCCCTGTGCAAGCTCCATAATGTACCTAAGGTCCTGCAAGGCATGCAGCAAATAATCAACAAACTAGTTGAGCGAGTTCACAGTAAGTAAGTTCAGTAATGGAGTAGTATAGCAAGCATTGCGTTCGTTTATCTAATCATGCATCGTACTAGTTCGTTCATTGTTCATGTATAGCATTGGTTCGTATCGCGGGCCCTTTCGGCATGTATGCGAAGATTAGGGAAAGTTCTCAAGTATTCTAGACTATGTATATTTGTATCGCAGCCACCCTGGCATGTGTGCGAAGTTTTAGTATATAGTTCGCGGCCTTTCCAAGGCATGTGTGCGAAGATCAGTCATAATATCGCAGCCAACCCCTGGCGTGTGTGCGAAGATCAGTTCAAGTAGGTATACTAGTCTAGCTGTATCTCATCATTTACCAACCTCACCCTGAGGCCTATCTCATTAAGTTCCATTTACTAAGTATGCACATATAATGATCCAATCCCATTCCCACCCTGGGAACCCCATGCCTTGGCTGTGTGAACTCACCTTGGATTGCTCGGCAGATACACAAAGAGTACAGGTAGCAAGTAAATGATCAACCACGTCCTATCATGGTTTATTATGTAAGTCAGGTTCGGTTCAAGTATCGCACGTATGTATCACATAAGTTACCACGTTGCAAGCATACAAGGATTCATGGTAGACACGTACACGTATCGATAAACAATCTAAGTATTCGTCCCAACCATAACCCGGCCCAATAGTATTCACCCAACTAGCATGTCGGCCCAACAGGTAAGCAGTCCAATAGCATAACAGTCGTACGATTGGGCCCGTGGCAAAGTAGGCCCAAAACAGTGTATGTGTAATAGCCGGTCTCGAGTCGCAACGGGGATCTCGAGTCGCAACCGGGTTACGAGTCACATCAGGAGATTACGAGTCGCAACAGTAGGTTGCGAGTCGCAATGGCTGGTCTCGGTTCATCATGGTCCGGTTACGAGTCGCAACGGGACTCGCAACCATGATTGCGGCTGATGTCGTTGTGGTCTCGAGTCGAGACTGTGGGTTCCCGACTCGCAATCTGAGTCGCAACCATGCGTGTAACAGCTTTTCCTGAATTCCTTAAATAACAATAACAACTAATCCGTGATTTCAGCAAACATATTCAGCAGTTTCGGAAACAGATCAAATACCGAAAATAACAGTTTCATAGCATCTTCAAATTTAGCATCATTAACATATTCATGACAGCCTCCAGAACACGTAATCAGATCATCAAACAGACCTAAACCGAAACATGAATCATATTATTGAACTAGCATGCAACCTAGCCGGCTAACATATACTTGGACCGATTAATCATATACGCATCAAAACAATAACAGGAACATAGTGTCCGATTAACATCATGCAAACCGAATTGTATGAATATTATGACATCAAGAACCTTCATTAATCACATACAATAGCCCTAGATTATCATGCAAGAAACATCATCAACAAGTATAAACAACCAACCATAGACACTAACCGATTAAAGAGTGTGCACGAGGGATGATCCGATTACAAGAAACTTCAAGACTTGAGAGAGTCGGCTGCCTTGTGTTCCGATCGAGAGAGAGAGAGAGAGCGTTTGGTGTGTGTGTGTGTGTTCTTGATTGCTAAGTTTTGTAAAACTAAAACCCTAGAGGTAATGTGTGTATATATGTACGTACAAGGGATGTGGGCCGAAACCCCCACATGGGTTTTCTCATGGTCTCGAGTCCAACCATATGGACCGAGTGGGTTCTTGTAAATGTTTCACTAATCGGTTCAAGTAATAACATATGCAATCACATTAAATCACGTAACATGCAACATTCAATATAATCACGAAATCACACAACCGTGTAACACATAACATATCATGTATTCGTTCAAGTAACATAGTTCACGTGAGCATATAACGTTACACAAGATAAGTCTAGAGTACGGGTTGTCACATTATCCCCAACTAATTGGAAATTTCGTCCCGAAATTTGGTATGCACTCACTGAGGAAGCTAGGTAAGTTCAATCGTTCACTGGTTTTCCTGGGGTGTCACATCCTCCCCCCGTTGATCTGGAATTTCGTCCCGAAATTCCGAAGTAGTAGCTTCAGCCTCAGTAGTGGTTGCATTGGTTTCGAATAACTGGGGGTACTTTTCTGTCATCCTGTCTTCGCGTTCCCAGGTGTACTCTGGGCCACGTTGGAGTTCCAACGAACTCGAACAAGAGGGATTCTCTTGTGTTTGAGGACCTTCACATCCCGGTCCGTGATTTCAACTGGTTTCCCGACGAACTGCAACCGCTCGTCGATAGTTCGATACCTGAAAGACATTGTGAACTGCCCCGAGTTCAGCTGGTAGGTTCAATCTATAGGCTACCCTGCCTATGCGTTCTATGACTTCGAATGGTCCCCGACCTGAAATTTCCAATGGCTTTCTACGCTTGTCCGCGTAGGCTTTCTGACGGTCGCGTGCTGCCGCCATGCGTTGTCGTATTTGTGCAATCTTTTTCCGTGGCGTCCATTACAATCTCTGGACCCGTAATCTGACTATCCCCCACCTCTGCCCAACAGAGAGGTGACCGGCATTTACGCCCGTACAATGCCTCGAATGGAGCGGCTTGTATGCTACTGTGCTCATGTTAAATCGTGAGTCGAATGGTTTGTGCATTGCTTGCCAAAGTTCTGACGTGAATCGTGCATCGCGATCCGAAATGATAGATGTGGGCACCCCGTGCCTCGAGACAACTTCTTTAAGATAAACGTCTGCGAGAGTGGAGAACTTGTTCGTTTCCTTTATAGGTAGGAAGTGTGCAGACTTGGTGAGTCGATCCACGATCACCCATATGGTATCGTTCCCACGCTGTGGTCTAGGTAGGCCTGTAACGAAATCCATGGAAATTTCTTCCCATTTCCACTGAGGTATCTTAGGCTGTTGAAGTAGGCCCGTTGGTTTCTGGTATTCAACCTTGACTCTCACACAGGTCAAGCATTTTCCGACGTATGTAGCAATGTGGGCCTTCCTGCTAGGCCACCAACAAGTAGTGCTGATGTCGTAGTACGTTTTATCCGACCCTGGATGTACTGAGTAGTGAGACTTGTGAGCTTCATCCATCACAAGTTCGCGTAGACCGCCATAAAGTGGGACCCAATTACGCCCCGTTACATAGTAGGCGCCGTCTGCCTTCTGTCCTAATCGTTGTCGTGAGCCGCGTAAGGCATTCAGCCTTGACGTTTTCGGGCTTCTGTGCTTCTATCTGAGCAGTTCGTATCTGTGCTGGAAGGCTAGTCTGGATCGTGAGCTGTAGCGCTCGCACGCGCTGAGGTAGAGTGTCCTTCCGACTGAGGGCGTCCGCCACAACCTTGGCCTTGCCTGAATGGTACTTGATGGCGCATTCGTAGTCGCTAAGTAGTTCAACCCATCGTCGTTGACGCATGGTTCGAGTCCTCCTGCTTAAGGATATGCTCGAGACTCCTGTGATCGGTGTAAATCGTGCACCTGGTACCGTACAGGTAGTGTCGCCATATCTTAAGCGCAAAAACAACAGCTCCCAGCTCTGAATCGTGCGTCGTGTAGTTGCGTTCATGAATCTTAAGTTGACGTGAAGCGAAAGTGATAACCTTGTCGCGCTGAAAAGCAGTCTCCTGGGCTCTCCCAGCAATAGGTGACACCCTTCTGTGTCAGTAGCGTAAGTGGCTGAGCAATCTTCGAGAAATCCTTGGTAAACCGTCTGTAGTTCGTGGTGCAGGCCAGTTTCTGGTTGAGGTTACCTTGGATGGATCGACACGGATCCCATCCTTGTTCACTACACGGCCTAAGAAGTGGACTTCACGAATACTATGACGAACTTGTCTAAGTAGGGTTTGCACACCCTGTTCATAAGGTCCTTAAATACGGCGGGAGCGTTCAAATAATATCAAACCATCCATCATATCAAACATAAAGTATAGTAATTAAAATAGTCCATAAAACCCAGTACGATTCATGTTCAAACCAAACTTTGTTTGAGTAACAGAGACATAATAAAGGAAATCCCAAAACGAGTTATAAGTTCAAACAGCGTCTCCTTGTCCTAGCATGAAAGCTCGACCCCTTGCCTCGTTGCCATTATTGTTGTTGTTGTTCCCATTGCCCTGGTTATTGTTGTTGTTCTGATTCTGGTTCAACTGTGGGCAATCGCGCTTGTAATGACCTTCTGCCCCACACTGGAAACATCCCCGATTTCCACGTTGTGGCTGCTGCTGCTGTGGGTTCTGAGGAGCTGGTGGTGGAAGTTGCTGATTCTGGTTTGCAGGTCGTGAGCTCCTGCAATCTTTGGCTTCGTGCCCTATCTTAAAACATCTCTGGCAACGTTCCTTGCGACACCTTCCACTGTGGTGCTTGTTACACTTATTACATAGTGGGTGTACTCCCCTGTATCCACCCTGTTCCTGACTGCCAGATGATTGCTGACTCGGATTCTGGTAGTCATTCGTCCTGCGCTGCTGTGCTTGAGACTGTTCGGAATCTCCATCCCATTTCCGTTTGTTGTCGCTGGGTGTAGCAGTAGTAGCAGCTGAAGTGACTGTAGCAGTAGCGTTGACACGCTTAGGCAGTTTATTCTGATCCACTGCCTGGTCGGTGATGCGATGAGCGAGGCGTTGGATTTCCTGGATGTTTTCGAGGTTAGCCGACGTCACGTGGCTCTGAATCTCTGGCGCCAAACCCTTGAGATACAACTCAATGCGCTTGTATGGAGGGTCCACCATAGTAGGACACAGAACTGCCAGCTCGTTTGACCGTTTCGTATACGCTTCGATCTCTGACCCAATCATTTTCAGATTATACAGCTCGTCTTCCAGCTTGTGAATGTCTTCACGCGTGCAATACTCCCTCTTGATGAGTTCCTTAAAATCGTTCCATGGGGTGGCGTTAGCAGCTGCCAACCCTAAGATTTGAACTTGGGCGTTCCACCAAGTTAGTGCTATTCCCTCCAAGGTGCCGGTGGCAAACTTGACCTTGCGAGCCTCAGGGCACTCGCACATCTCGAATACTGATTCTAGCTTCTCGAACCAGTGGAGGAGTCCAACCGCTCCTTCTGTGCCGCTGAAAGAGTTTGGACGACAGTCCATGAAATTCTTGAAAGTGCAGACAGGCTGCTGCGCGTGTTGACCTGCTTGAGCTGCTGCAACTGCCGCAGCAACTTGAGCTTGAACGAGAGCCTCTAGCTGGGCTTGAGTCATGTTGATTCGTCCAGACATGATCTTCATAGTAAAAGTAATGTAAATAAGAGTGGCTCGCGAGTAGGGCGATGACAGAAAAGTATGGGCATATAGGTGTTCTCATGTAATCAAAGCATGTGTATCTAAACGTAATGCGAGCAAAGTTCTAAGCAGTTCTAGCAAACAGGCAATAAACATAAACCTTATTACCTAAGATGTCGAGTCTTGCACGTGGAGCGAAGCGTCGTTGTGGATCGTTGAGAGCACTGTTCTGGTTATAGTCTGGTTTTAATAAAAACGTTTTCCCACATTAAAACCTAGTTCCCTATAACCAATGGCTCTGATACCAATCTGTCACACCCCCAAAATCCACACGCGGAGTATTACCGCTTGGAGGCGTGACATGACCAGGATCCTAACCACCAATCATATAGAACGTATAAAGTAGTTAAGTATAGCGGAAGCATTTAAGTAACCCAAACAATAGTATGTATGATTTAACATAAGTGTTGAAACATCATTCATGATCCTTTGCCCACAACGACCTGCTCCTCCCTGTGCAAGCTCCATAATGTACCTAAGGTCCTGCAAGGCATGCAGCAAATAATCAACAAACTAGTTGAGCGAGTTCACAGTAAGTAAGTTCAGTAATGGAGTAGTATAGCAAGCATTGCGTTCGTTTATCTAATCATGCATCGTACTAGTTCGTTCATTGTTCATGTATAGCATTGGTTCGTATCGCGGGCCCTTTCGGCATGTATGCGAAGATTAGGGAAAGTTCTCAAGTATTCTAGACTATGTATATTTGTATCGCAGCCACCCTGGCATGTGTGCGAAGTTTTAGTATATAGTTCGCGGCCTTTCCAAGGCATGTGTGCGAAGATCAGTCATAATATCGCAGCCAACCCCTGGCGTGTGTGCGAAGATCAGTTCAAGTAGGTATACTAGTCTAGCTGTATCTCATCATTTACCAACCTCACCCTGAGGCCTATCTCATTAAGTTCCATTTACTAAGTATGCACATATAATGATCCAATCCCATTCCCACCCTGGGAACCCCATGCCTTGGCTGTGTGAACTCACCTTGGATTGCTCGGCAGATACACAAAGAGTACAGGTAGCAAGTAAATGATCAACCACGTCCTATCATGGTTTATTATGTAAGTCAGGTTCGGTTCAAGTATCGCACGTATGTATCACATAAGTTACCACGTTGCAAGCATACAAGGATTCATGGTAGACACGTACACGTATCGATAAACAATCTAAGTATTCGTCCCAACCATAACCCGGCCCAATAGTATTCACCCAACTAGCATGTCGGCCCAACAGGTAAGCAGTCCAATAGCATAACAGTCGTACGATTGGGCCCGTGGCAAAGTAGGCCCAAAACAGTGTATGTGTAATAGCCGGTCTCGAGTCGCAACGGGGATCTCGAGTCGCAACCGGGTTACGAGTCACATCAGGAGATTACGAGTCGCAACAGTAGGTTGCGAGTCGCAATGGCTGGTCTCGGTTCATCATGGTCCGGTTACGAGTCGCAACGGGACTCGCAACCATGATTGCGGCTGATGTCGTTGTGGTCTCGAGTCGAGACTGTGGGTTCCCGACTCGCAATCTGAGTCGCAACCATGCGTGTAACAGCTTTTCCTGAATTCCTTAAATAACAATAACAACTAATCCGTGATTTCAGCAAACATATTCAGCAGTTTCGGAAACAGATCAAATACCGAAAATAACAGTTTCATAGCATCTTCAAATTTAGCATCATTAACATATTCATGACAGCCTCCAGAACACGTAATCAGATCATCAAACAGACCTAAACCGAAACATGAATCATATTATTGAACTAGCATGCAACCTAGCCGGCTAACATATACTTGGACCGATTAATCATATACGCATCAAAACAATAACAGGAACATAGTGTCCGATTAACATCATGCAAACCGAATTGTATGAATATTATGACATCAAGAACCTTCATTAATCACATACAATAGCCCTAGATTATCATGCAAGAAACATCATCAACAAGTATAAACAACCAACCATAGACACTAACCGATTAAAGAGTGTGCACGAGGGATGATCCGATTACAAGAAACTTCAAGACTTGAGAGAGTCGGCTGCCTTGTGTTCCGATCGAGAGAGAGAGAGAGAGAGCGTTTGGTGTGTGTGTGTGTGTTCTTGATTGCTAAGTTTTGTAAAACTAAAACCCTAGAGGTAATGTGTGTATATATGTACGTACAAGGGATGTGGGCCGAAACCCCCACATGGGTTTTCTCATGGTCTCGAGTCCAACCATATGGACCGAGTGGGTTCTTGTAAATGTTTCACTAATCGGTTCAAGTAATAACATATGCAATCACATTAAATCACGTAACATGCAACATTCAATATAATCACGAAATCACACAACCGTGTAACACATAACATATCATGTATTCGTTCAAGTAACATAGTTCACGTGAGCATATAACGTTACACAAGATAAGTCTAGAGTACGGGTTGTCACACGAATCAACTTCTGTTTCGTCAGGTTGATTCCTGAAAGTTATACAAGACTTAGCTAGTTCGAGTGTGTACTAACAGGTTCACATTATATCATTAACACATAACATGCAATACTCACAACACGTTTCATTATAACATAACATGCACGGTTACAAGTCAAACAACTACACAGTCAAAGTCAACGTGCATTTAATGCGAAAGTGAAAGTCGAAAGTTCAAGTTGTCACACCTGGGTTGCACTTCGCTAGTGCAGTCTCCATCTCTAACTCCTCATCTACCGTCGGTTGATCAACCGTGGCCCATCTGCCACTCTGAGTCATGACAGCTTTGGCATGAGCGTGAGAATTAGGATTAAGTACGGTGTTACCTGGTAATCCACCTGGTGGCTTCTTCTGTAACTGTCACGCCATATCTCCCATCAGCCTCACCAAATTCTGCAGTGAAGCTCCCTGATTTTTAAACATACGATCGTGTTCCCTATGTGAGTGATTATTGGAGGCCATATACTGGTTCAACTATTGACTTTGAGCAAGTAGAATGTCCTTCGAGTCCTTGAACTCAGTACCCGATGATGATCCACTCGAAGGTTGTTGTTGGAACCGTGGTGGGTTTCCTCCCGACCTCCAGTTGGATTGATTTTTCTAACCCGAATTATAAGAGTTATTAAATGAAGGATTTTGGAAACGGTTCGGGTTGGAAATATAGTCGACATCCTCCTGTGATCTCACAAGGCAATCAGATGTCTCATGTCCTCCTCGACATATCTCACACTTGTGATCCTTCATCTTCATCTCCCTCCTCAATGCCTATATCTCAGCGGCTAAACTAGTGTCAGGGTGACCTGATACACAGCTCTAGTAGTGGAGGTGGTCCTAGTAGAAGTAATGGAATTCCTCGTGGGATCGCTTTGCTGACGGCCATAGCGAAACTCTCAAACATGACCTCACACTCAGTTGGATCCTTTTTATCCATGGTACACCCTCCAGCGACATTGCTAAACATCAGTTGAGTGTCGGGAGTGAGACCGCTAAAAAAGTTCTCCACTAGAGCCCATTTAGAAAGACCATGCTGGGGGCACTTGCAAAGCAAGGTTTGGAATCACTCCCATGCCATGGAGTAAGGCTCATCGGGATCCATACGGGACGAAGGAATCTAGTCTCGAAGGCATGCAGCCTTAGATGGGGGTAGTACTTTTTATAGAATTTAGATTTTAGGATCTCCCAAGTAGTGACAGAATTCTAAGGCAATGTGTCGAACCAAGTTGCAGCTCGACCAGCAAGGGAAAAAGGGAACAAGCGCAGATGAACTGCATCAGCAAGGGTAAATCTAATTATAAAACTTGAATTGGATTTCTCACCTTCAAGGTCTAGAAGGTCTGGACTGAAAGATTAACAACCTATACTGACTCTCGGCTCTAAAGTATAATTCTAAGTTTTTAGAACAATGGAATCAAAAAATATATTATCAAACTAATCAACACCGACACACAAATATTTAGAATAGGTTCTCTAAGTTATAACATGTAAATCAACACATTCATTCAAACAATTTGTCTAGTTCATCAACCAAAGCAACCATAACCAGTTTAGCTACTCATATTCGGAAGCGAAACAAAAATAAATTTAAAGCCGGTCGAATCAGAAAACATGTCTAGATATTCAAGTTCGAATGAAACCGAAAAATAAATAAACAAAATCTAACCGAATAAAGCTATAAACTTTAACCACGTTTTTCAATCACAAGCTTCCTAAATCACCTTCGGACTCCAAAAGTCTCGTGCTTCTATGCTTTTGTTTCTCTACAGCCCCTTTTGCCGTCAACCGTATGCTTTTTTTTTTTTTCGTTCATGTCGTCATCCAGTCCCTCTTGTATACTTTTTTCACACAATTTCCACCAGTTGGACTTATTTGGCGGTTCACAAAAGGCATAATGGACCTGAGCTCACATAATACACTAACAATGAAGTGGGTCTGGCCTTGCGTTCATTTAACAGCCCAAGACGACAAATGAATATGCGGAGCAATGGCTTGTTTGTGTAATTTGTTGAATTTATTAATGGCATATATGTAATCTTTCGTGTATTCTTGATTTTTAACAAATCATGAAGCCAACAACAAACCCTCTTTAATGCACTTGAAGCCTATTTAATATTTCTTTAGTAATCCTCGTACGGCCAACCTACAAGAAAATCAATTCACAAGAAACCAATTAGTCCATAAACTTTCAATATCGTCTTAATTACAATAGTAAATGCATTAACTCTTTCATTCATATTTTTTCCTTGTTTTCTCGTTCTAGGGAAAACCATTTAATCACTTAATTGGTAAAACTCATCATCATTTTCATACTCACTAAATCTCACCAATTGCAAAACTAAGATAAAGTCTGAGGAGGATAAAATATAGACAACCTTACCTCTACCCCGAAATAATAGAGAGACTGCTTCCAGTAAGACTCCCGGCTCGATAGTAGCTTTGCATCAAGCCTTGGACATAAGGCACATGACACTCAGCAATTGAGACAAAGGCCAATTAGTGTATGTATCCCCCTGTTTTATTTTTGGTCTAAGAGGACCCGGGGTGGTCCGTGTTCGGCCACCCATCACGCGTGATGGGCAATTTGTACACCGCCGCCTCCATTTTTTTAACGCGTTGAAGTATCACGGCGTGGATCCGAGCACGCGTTGAACTTTGAACTTGTTTGTTGTTTTGTGAATGAGTGAATGAATGGTATCTTGTACATTGTGCATTATAACTTGTACATTGGAATCCCATCACTAGTGATTCCACCCCTCCTACATTTCTATCACTAGTGATAGAATATTGGTTGTACACATGGCATGACTTGATTGGATAGTGAGAGTGATAGATTCTATCACTAGTGAACCACCCCTAGTCCCCTAATACATGCAGGCAATTCTTTCCCTTGAAAGGCACATGCAGTTCAAGAACTAGACAAAAAACCAGATAACAATAAAAAAACAATTTCACTTGATGCAACATTCAATACTATTTGGTCTTTTGGTCTAATACATGCAGGCAATGTCTTCCATAAAAAAGTTTCACTAGTTCCACCATAGTCAGTAGACAAAAAAAAACACATAATACAAGCCAATCAATGCATTATTTTCTTAAGTTACAATTTCAACGCTCATGAAATTACAGTTAGGCCCCCTCCACAATTACCCATCACACCATTGAGCTTTATAGTTCATTTTTATTTATTCTTTTTTCTACCCAATAAGATTATGACACATGCAGCATTCACATTGTTTTAATGTGTTCTAATTTCTCTTATAACTTTTTAAATAAAATATGATGTTATATTAAATTTTGAAAGTCCATTACGAGATGCTTATTTTATGTATATTCTTATGTAAGTTTTCTTTAAAACGGTGTAGTGTGTGATAATGTATAAGTTATTGAAACACAAAGGTACAAGTATCAATATTTTTTAACTTTTTTAGCGGTGCATATGAGCCGAGCGGAGCCCAAACTCGACCAGGGTTGAGCTCGAGCTTGATTAACTTATGAAAGCTCGAACTCGAGCTCGGCTCGTTTATTGTCTATTAAGCAGGGACAGACCCACCCCCATGCCAAGGTGGGCGGGCGCACAAAATCCCGTCCGCACCCCTTGGATTTATTCGTCCGCACCCTTGGAATTTTTCGTCCGCACACCTTAGGTAAAAAATATTATGGATTATATTAAGAAAAATTTAGTAAAGTCTGATTTAAAAAAAACTACCTATATTATATAAACTTATACTACCTAAACTCAAACCAAACTCATTATATAAACTTATCAATAGCCCACTAATAATCTAGCCCATTAACCCACCTAAGTTAAAACTAAAACAGTTAAAATAAGCCCAAAAACCCTTCAATTCCTCTCCCGCCCTCCCTATGTGCGACTGTGCGTGGTCTATGCCTCCTGTCCTGCCAGCGATTTTCATCAGTCAACACAGCAACAACACTGCAGCAACCGATATCAGCCAGAATCCAACATCAACGTGACCGGAATCCGCTCCAAACCAACCGGACACCAACAAACGGTAAGTTTTTATGTTTTTTATATGATTTTTCTTGATATTATATGAGAAAAGGGTAATAAAAAACTTAAACAGGTATGAAAAATCGTGTGTTTTGACGTTGCGTATGGTTGTTTAGATGATTTTTAGGATGATTATGTTATTTAGATGATTTTTAGGCGTGATTACACAATTCTAGGGCTTGATTGCTTGAATAGTTGAAAATTAAAATCGAAACATTATGTTATTGAACGATGAACTAATGGTCATGGATCACTTTGTTTGTGATAGGAATCAGAGTAGGGATATTATGGCGCAATTTCTCAAGAGGAAAGTGGTTGTACCACTTTTTTTGCCGAATTCTTCTAATTATAGACCAATGTATGTTTTAGATAAATTTTTTTGTTCTTTTATTTAATGATTAAGAGAAATAGAAGTCGGGAGAGTTTAAACTTTAATGTTTTTTTGTTTGTTAATGTGATATGAAGGTAGGAACTAGGGTTTAATTTAAATTGTTAGATTTATTTTGGACTTTTCCAATATAGTCTTCTCTAGTGAGGGTAGGTTTGTATAAACTTTTGAGAACGTTTGTTTTTTTTCCACAGTTTAAATTGTCCACATGTGCAATTTAACACTCTATAGCGCACGTGGGCATGAACCTTGTGTACTCGTAATTAATGGTGTTTGATTATTTTAATGGATATGCATGTTACTTGCTTGAATGCATGAACCTTCTATCCATAATTTTTTACCTTGTAATTACACTAAAAACAATTCTTTTTCCTCTCCTTTAAATTAAATAATATTTTTTATACCTTTATCATTACCTTTTCTCTCATTTTCACTCACAACCACTTTCAAATTATATTAAAAAATTATAAAGGGTGAACAGTGTTCCCTCAAATATACACATGAACGGTAACGTTTTCTCTCTTCTACGCTCACAATCACCTTTTACACCTTTTATAATATGAAAACCTCTTCTCACAGTTTTTGATGGCTAGGATGTGAATGCTTTACTTCACTCATTCTTTTAAGGATTGTTATCTATATACCATCTATAAAAATGGATAGTAAGGAATTTGTCACTTCATATATGGACCGTACAAACATGCAAAATAAGATGATACGGGTCGTATGGTTATATCACTGGCAGATCAATCATTTTTTTGCCAGTTCATACTTTCATACGATCATATTATGAGGACGAAACACCCACTCAAATGGATCGTATAGCCATCGCCCTCTCATACATCCCGTATGACCAACGTTCGCCTTGTTATATGGCCTCTATGAGTATTGATTGGTGTCCAAGGTAGTGTAACATACGACTGGTGGTTCTCGGGCTTGGAACCAAGGTCGTTATAATCCATGGGATGCAAAGCAAGGGATATGTTGAAGACGTCGTTTTCATATGATTACCAAAAAACAGGTGATCTCAAACAATGCAAAAGCTTATAACCATGAGACGTCATGAGTTTCATTTTTCAGAAATCACTTATCCAACTATGCAAAATCTTATAACCCTATGACAATTTTTAGTATATTAACTAGTGGGATTCTCTGTGCGATGGGGTGATAATTCGGTCGACACCGGTTCCTTACGGTACCAATACAGTACTGAAACGTATAGCAACCAAAAGAGAAAACCGATAAATAAATAAAGTTGTGATATGTTCAAAAGAATATCCACACCTTTTATACGTCAATAAAAAAACAATGGAATGATTGCCCGTATCCGTTCGGACAATATCAATATCTATATTTAGAGGGTTTTTTTAAACTAAGGAACACAAGTTATTAAAGAAATATTAATTAAATGATAAATAATAAATGAAATACCCTCAAAACCGGTAACCTAAAAAATGAATGATGGTTTGGTTTGCTAATGCTATCAATACAGGGAATAGTTTACACCAAGATTGGAGAACTCGCTAGTCGCTAGTCGGCCAGTAAGGTGGGGACTAGCAACTACTCGGGATTAATCGGATCGGGTTTTTTATATGTAATTTTAGTTTTATGTATACATATACATATTTTTATATATAAATATTTTAAGTAGCAAGGTTTTAACTCTTACTCAACCTATTTTTTAAGTATACAAGATTAATTGTTGGAATTCACATGATTTGGATGGAAACTGGCCGGAATTTAGAGGTTTTGACCGGAATATACAGATTTTTTGTCGGAATCTGGCCGGAATCGCCGATTTTTGGCTGGCCGACTAGGTCTGACTAGGACCGACTAGGACCGACTAGCGATTAATGGATTGATTAACGAAAAATTACTCAGTTACTAGCCGACTAGCGATTAATCGCAGACTAGTCGCCGACTAGTCGCGATTTTTACAATACTGGTTTACACTAATTAAAAATACCTATTTTTAAGACAGCTTTGTTTTGATTAAAATTTATATCTGAGCGTTGACATAAGAAAACTAAATATAACTGTGTAATTAGAGTAGGGGTGTTCAGAATTCGATTCGTATTTGAAAAATTCGAAATTCGGCTCGATTCAAATTTGATTAAAAAAGTTCGAATTCGAGTTTATTCGTATTCGAGTCCAGTAATCGAATTAGAATCGAATACGAATTTATGATTTTCAATTCGAACTTCGAATTCTCTCTCTCTCTCTATATATATATATATATTAATATATGTATATATACAGAAACATATATATACACACACATTTAACTTTTAAGCTTAGTCAAAGTATGAACTAATTGATAAGTTTATTTCATAACATTACAAACCTAGAGACAAATAGCCCATGCTACTTATTTCAAAAATTTTACCTGACTGAAATCGCTGCCAGTAACCAATCTATCTTCTAAATTTTGGTGTTTTGACATATTAATAGTTAATTAATTTTTTAGATTATTATATTTTATGTTGAATATAATTATTTCTAATAATTAAAAAAATGAAAATAAAATAATTTTTTGTTTATGGTGAATTTGAATTAAATCAAATTTATTCGAATTCGAGTTTCAAATAGTAATCGAATCGAATACGAATTCAAGTAAAAGAAATAATAATTCGAAAAAATTGATTCGAATAATTCGAAAATTCGTTATTCAATTCGATCTTTCAAAAATATAATGTAGATTGGTTATTACATTACAATTACAAATTCGTTATTCAATTCGATGTTTCGAAAATTATAATTTTTAAATAGTTTACCTAAACCCCATTAGGTAAACCACTACCAACGTTTTTTAGCATTAGGTAAACAATTGACATAACGCTATGTGATTGAGTGAATTGGAAGTTTACATATTCCATTAGGTAACCACTCCCTTCACCGTGCATGTTTTCCTTTGTTTTTTTTTTTTTTTTACTTTAATCCACGGGGTAAAGTCAATAAATAAGTGAGTGCAATTTGTGAAATTACTATTGTGTATTTTTTTAACAAAAATCTTTAAATAAATAATTATTCTTTTTTTTAAATGAACAAATAATTTGAATTGTGGCATACTTCTATACATAATTATGCGAAATACGTGTACATTAGGGATAAGTTTGATAAATAGTTGAAGCTCCCTTAACGTTAACTTTGTTTGTCTTTTTCAAGTTCTTATAAGATTATAAAAGCTCCAAAAGGGATTAGCCTATTGTCTTTTCACCAGCGCTACACGTCTCTATGGAATCCATCGTCTTTGTTCCCATTATCATTTGACGCACAAGAACATTTAAAGGTCATATTCATATTTTATTTAAACTTAATTTCTTCATAAATTTTATTATAATGGTTACTTCTACATTGTCTTCTCCACTGTTATACCTAGCAAAAGGAACAAACTCTGCATCAGAGTTGTGGAAAAACCTAGAAGATCACTTACTGAAACAATTTTCGGTTTCTCTTGATTGTGTTGGTGATTCGGTTTCTGAACGAATTATTGATGGGTATGAACAGTCAACTAGTCCTACAATTTTCGGCTCATCTACAGGTTCTATTTTGGGTTCTTTTCCAGGCTCATATGTTGGCCCAAATACATGCATCAAATCTTTTCAAAGCCCAAATCCTACAAATTTACCTACTGTTGGGCCGCAAGCTCCTATGCCACATAGTTTTGTTAATAATGCACCACAGGCTAATGTTCCTCAATTTGATGTTAGTGGATTCGGGTCAGCCTACTTTGCAAATTGGGCTAGTACAATGGAAACACCGCATTATGGGCTCATGGCAGATTTTTCGGGTTTATGTGAAAAAGTTGATTCTTGGATACCCAATTCCGGTGCCACTGCGCATATGACCGCTGACTCTTCTATTGTCTTTGGTGTTGCTCCCTACAGCGGCTCTGAGCGAGTCGTTGTAGGCAATGGTATGGCTCTTACTATTTCTCACATTGGCACTGCCTTGCTTCATTTATCTGATCGTACTCTTACTCTTAGACATGTTCTTGTGGTTCCTGGCTTAGCCAAGAACCTTTTATCGATCACGCAGTTAGTGACTAATCATCCTATAGCTGTTGTTTTCTCATATCTTGGCCTGTCCATTCAGACTCTTGATGGACAGATCCTTCATCACAGACGTAGTAGTCCACATCAGCTATATTCACTTGCTGCTTTCACTTCTGTTTCTCGTGAGACTTGGCATTCTCGGTTGGGTCATCCGTCTGATGATGTTTTGTCTAGGTGTTCATTTTTACATTTGACAAACAAAACCCAACACACACATTGTACTGCTTGTAGTGTTTCAAAATCGACGAGATTGCCTTTTACATCTGTTGTATCCCATTCTACATTACCTTTACATATTATACATTGTGACATTTGGGGTCCCTCGCCTGTTATGTCTAGAGATGATACCATATTTCATTATATTCATGTAACACCCCAAATCTCATATGTTATAAAATAATATTATATTCATGAACTTAAGTGACGGAAGGCGGTAATTATAAAATGGTACTGTAACACCCCAAAAATAAAAGACACAATAAATAATAATAAACTTAATGTGATTAAGGAATATATAGTAATATGGTACCTAAATGTGGGATTCTAAAGAATATATAGTAATATGATACCTAAATGTGGGATTCTAAAGAATATATAGTAATATGGTACCTAAATGTGGGATTCTGTAACGCCCCAAAATCTAATAGTTGATAAATAAGGCATTTACTAGAATTATGTGTGAAATAACTTAACTAGGATTAGTTAACCTAGTTTGTGTTTCTATGCTAGTTACAAGAAGGAAATAAATAAATTATCAAAACTACAAGGGTTGAACTTGTACATTTTAATTAAATTTTGGTTAAGTAGTGGAAGATCACAAACATCAGACATAAGTCTGATGTTGGTGTCGATGCAAGCCAAGGGCCAAGAAGGGTTTCTCATGATGATGAAATGTTGAAGAATTGAAGCAAAATCCAGCCTTAGTTCTCTTGCATGTGTAGAGATTCTACATCAAAAAGCTATATGAAACATGTGGTAAGTTGTAATTTCAAATTTTATGATCTTGTATAAAGTGGGTTTATGTTTAATCCATGAAATTGTGTGAAATTACTCATGAATATGTGTTAGAAGCATCAAATAGGACTTGAATTATGAAGGATTTTAAGTAATTTTGATGATTGAGTTGGAACCACCATTGATAGTGAAGGTAGTAACATGGGTGAATCACCCATGTTCAAATCATGTGTAAATCTGATTGATTATGTTGTATAAGATGAACTCTTGCAAGTTAGACGGAATATGGTATGAAGCTAGTTTAATGTTTTGGTTGTGTTGATGATTGGAAGTAAGAACTTTGAAGATTAAGCATGAAATAGTTGTACATTGTGCATTAAATGGTGTATGCACACCAAGTGTTTGATGAAATGTCTAAATGACAACAATATGTAAAAATAGTATGCAAATTGTGGGTAAATAAGTATAGAGGGAAATAATAATATATTTGTTATCAAACTAACATGAAATGTGTATTTAAAATAGAAATCATGTGGAAAAAGTTGATTGTTAGTATGATGAACTTGTACTCTATGCATAAAGATATGGCACTCCTAATGCATTTAGTTGATCATGTAGTTGTGATCGAGGGGTGAAAGTGGTGTCATTGTATGATATGTGGATTTTCTAGTAAGGATAATGTTGGGTTCAAGAATAGTACTAAATTAGTTCAACTTGAATGATGTTGTTAGTTTGATGAAATGATTTAGTAAGAAACATGCATTAGAAGGTAGTACCATATGCTAGTTGAAATGTTAATGAAGCCGAATGTGAAATGTAAATTGATATGATCGTTCATATGTATAATTTTGTATGCTAACAAGAATTTGGATGCAACGAAATAAAAGTATAGGGATCATGTCGAGATGGATGGAAGCATAAAGGACTAACGGGTCATGAGGACATGAGGAAACGAGAGCGAATAGGGATGCATAAGGTAAGTGATCTCTATAATCACTTATTTAGTTGTTTAAGTAATATAATGTTTTAATTACTAAGTTCATATGAAGTTGAGGTCAAATCGATAGACTATTTTGATAAATGCACGAATGGATCGAATAATTCATAGATGGATAACAAGCCGAATACGTATAAGTTAAGAAATTCCTTAACTCGGATGTTGGATTTCAAGTTCACATGATAGAAGGTTAATTTACAATCATGGAGGAAGAAACGGGAGGTTAAACGGGTAAACGGTGTGAAAGTTACTCAAGTTTTAGCGTAAACGGACAAAGTTGGATAAGCTGCAGAGCAGCCAAATCGTAAGCTACAGTTCAGTCGTAGGCTACATAACGTAGCTGCTGTTTGGACCAAACAACTGAATCGTAAGCTACGGCTGAGCCGTACGTTTTCCAAAAAGTTGATTGTTTTGTTATTTTTGACCTTCGGGCATAAATAGATACGTTATAAACTCCTCTTAACTAATATTTTTGGGTTATAAACTCAAGTCTAAGCACCATATAATTAACATATGAGTATGATGATCGAATTCGAGTAGGTTAATCAAGAATTGGATTTAAGTAAATATGTGTAGACATGATTATGTAAGCATGTAACGGATGGAACTTGTTTATAAGTAAGTCTATTATCGGACGGTCATATGTATGACTAGGGAGGTGTGTTAATTTAAATTAAGTGAATAGGATGGTATGTAATTATGAATAATTGTAGTCATGGTGAGTTTAAGTCGTATAAACGAGTATGCGTGATGTGTATAGAAAATATATATAAATATATGTATGTACATAATTATGCGAAAGGCGTACATAGTGTTGTAGTTAAATTGATGTATAAATGGTTGGCGACCTTTTTATGAAAATGTAGTACTTGAATATGTGGAGATTACGGGTTTGCTAACCAAATTATTATTGAGTATGTTGAAAGTGCAGGTTTATTAATATCGGACTTTCGAAGTGTCGATATAGTAATGAAATGATTGAGTGCTGGAAGATATTCGGGTTGAAGTAACTTAAGCGGTTAGAATATACTATGGACGTTTTAGTTTATACAATATTTTATGTTTGGTCGTCACCACCTACTAACAGGTTAGTTGTAGGAGAATATATGTGATACCCATTTAATTGGGAAATCGAATTGCGTAAGAGAAATGAGAGTATGTACATGAATGGAATTAAAATGACGGTTTTATAAGCAAACAAGTATAGCGTCTAACTTTTTAAAGCTTTGTTGTTGAATGTAGGTAAACCCTCAATTCAGGCGACTTGGAGAATCGGAGCGAGCGCGTGTTCATGTTATGTCATACCAAACGCTTCCGCTAGCTTGTTCAAATGTTTTTAGTCCAAAATTTGTTGTATTGGTCCTTAGTAGTATTTTGTCGAATGAATCGTAGAATTATAACTAGTTTGTTTATGTTTAAAACAGGGGTATGCTCGTTTTATGGACGGGTCATGCCCAATTTTTGTTAAATTATAGTATGATAATATCACATTTAGGAAGATGAAATTTTGGGCGTAACAAGTTGGTATCTGAGCCTAGGTTTGAGGGATTCGAGCAAGAGTATCAGTGCTTGAACTCAAACCGATGGCTCGTGCAAAAGTGTGCTCGCTCCGAGATCGCCAATGAGGTAAAATTTTAAATTTTTGATTAATATAAGTATGTATAGTGTGTTACGGTATAAGTTTTAAGGTTCAAGTAGGTTATGGGTGATAAGGCGTGTAAACTAAGAAGTCCCGGGACCCGTGTAGCTGAAAACGGACCCGGTAAATGGTCGGAACACTCAAAAGAAATTCAGCAGCGTTTCAGCAAACGGGAGGCCGTCGCCGACGGGCTCCTGGCCGTCGCCGACGCCCCCTTAGTCCCGACGCCCTAAGTGTCTGCCGACGGGCCGTCGCCGACGGCTTGTGGAGTAAAAATCTGCTGAAATTTTTATTTTAGTATTATTTTCGCGTTCCGAGTTACCGGGCTGTCCGAAAGTCCATTTAAATGTTTATGTAGGGTCCAAATAATGCCTAATAAGATGTATCTAACCACAATTACTGGTTACGATGGAAAGAAACTTGTAAAGACTTTGTTTCGTACTTTGAGTTTCTAAATTGTCTAAAAGCTTAATGAATGTTCGTGTAAGATCTATATAAGGCCTAGTACGACATATGTGACCACGATTAGTGGATAAGATAGACGGAATATGCTAATCATTTATTTATATGCTATTTATAAGGCCAAGATGCCCGCGGGTTATGTGAAGGGTAAGCGCAATTGTTCGGAAGGAATGATCCGTGAATGCGGTCTAGGACCGGCATCAAGGCAAGTAATAAGACGAATTGATCCCTGGTACGTATACTCAACGCGTTGATGTATGAAATAGTATAATTATGCAAGTGAAAGAAAAATCTAAATGAATATAACAACGACATGGTAAAGGAGTTTTTAAAATGTAACACGTGCCGAAACTTAATTCTTCGGGCATAATGTGGCGATTACGCGAAGATACGAAACTAGTACGTGGATCGTGTACCTGGCCAGTACACAAGAAACGTATGACGTTCGTGAGACCGCGATAATTGTTACATGTATGTCCGTTAGAATTGGGTAGCAGGTGGGCGTACGAGTGACATGAGTAGTAAGACTCTCGGGAGATTGAGAGTACTACGTAAGAGTAAAAAGTACAAGTGATAAGAATAAAATGTTGAATCCGTAAGAAGTACGGACCAACAATGTATGAATGCAATGCTTGAATCCGCGAGACGGATTCAAGGAATGAAAGATATGAATGCAATGCTTGAATCCGTGAGACGGATTCAAGGAATGAAAGATACGAATGCAATGCTTGAATCCGCGAGACGGATTCAAGGGATGAAAGATACGAATGCAATGCTTGAATCCGCGAGACGGATTCAAAGAATGAAAGATACGAATGCAATGCTTGAATCCGCGAGACGGATTCAAGGAATGAAGGGCATGAATGCAATGTTCAAATCCGCGAAGCGGACTTAAGGTATAAAAAGGCGAAAACTAGTCTACATAATAAGAGTCAATAGTTTGACCACGATTGCGTCAAACAAGTCATATAAGTAAATGTAATGCAAATGAACAAAGGAATGATAAGAAGGAAGATATTAGAATGTGAAGTGATTACACACCAAACAAATAAATGTTCCTTTAGTGATATGATTCAGTTTATGTTTGAACTTCTATATATATATATATATATATATATATATATATATATATATATATATATATATGAATATATCATGCAAATGCGTTTCGTACGAGAATGGTCGATAGGACAAATGGGTCATACGGGTCAGATGGCGATTGCCATTTGAACTAGGTAGCTAATGTTTTGATTGTTAAGTTTTATACTCATAGGTAAGCTTGATGAATAGACGCGCAATGTCACTAATCGGAAAGGAACAATTACCGTGAGGTATGGATAACGAATCAATGGAATTCATTTCCGTCAGGTACGTATAAGAAGGGTTGTAACTGTATTATGAGGTTATGACTCGACTAGAGAGGGATGCGTCAGAGTAGAATATGTATATACAAACCGTAATGCAAAATGTGAAATGAACTTCTAAATGTTCGTAATGATCGTCGGGTGGTATTGAACCTGAATGCACATAACTGTGGAAATTCTGATAGAATATAAGAGACGGCAAGTATCGTTAAGAAATGCTAACTTTGATGCTCGGCTTGTTGGCCATGTTCATTTGAACAAAATATTGTAGAAAAGATACGCATGGCATGTATAACAATAGTAACCTTGGAAATAATACTTAGTCTTCGAATTAAGTACGGATAAGTAAGTTGAAGAAGGGTGACTTTGATTTAAATAATAAGTCTTTGAATGATTATAGTATGCATATGATAATGTATTGACCCCCCCCCCCTATGAGTTTAAAGGTAATCAAAAGTAATGATAGAAATGGAATGTTTGGATGGCTCGTGGTGAACAACATGAAAGATAGCATAGGATGTATGAGCAGTATGAAATTAAACCAATTTATTTTGTTTAGTAAATATATAAATGTAATATGCTTAAATAGGATGTTAGAAACAAGCCATAAACTTAGTTTGTATGATTAATAACTGTATACACTTGGAATAAGTTCGATGAATGAAGCGCCAGTAATGGTATGTGCTAGGAGCTAGCATTATAAAGTGAAGACGACACTAATAAGAGCTCTGGATCAGATTCTGACTTTAATGCGATTATGAAAGTAATTTACTTGATTTGAGAACGGAGGGACAATGCGTACAAAGACGTTTATGAATGAATAAAACTCTTGCCAAGATCTAAAATGCATCCCTATGGTAGTAAGCATTGTGAATGAAAAGATGAAAAAGTAGGAATAGAACTGGTCCAGTTGGAATGAGAAAGGTTTCGGGGACGAAACCTCTTTTAAGGGAGGTAGACTTGTAACACCCCAAAAATAAAAGACACAATAAATAATAATAAACTTAATGTGATTAAGGAATATATAGTAATATGGTACCTAAATGTGGGATTCTAAAGAATATATAGTAATATGGTACCTAAATGTGGGATTCTAAAGAATATATAGTAATATGGTACCTAAATGTGGGATTCTATAACACCCCAAAATCTAATAGTTGATAAATAAGGCATTTACTAGAATTATGTGTGAAATAACTTAACTAGGATTAGTTAACCTAGTTTGTGTTTCTATGCTAGTTACAAGAAGGAAATAAATAAATTATCAAAACTACAAGGGTTGAACTTGTACATTTTAATTAAAGTTTGGTTAAGTAGTGGAAGATCACAAACATCAGACATAAGTCTGATGTTGGTGTCGATGCAAGCCAAGGGCCAAGAAGGGTTTCTCATGATGATGAAATGTTGAAGAATTGAAGCAAAATCCAGCCTTAATTCTCTTGCATGTGTAGAGATTCTACATCAAAAAGCTATATGAAACATGTGGTAAGTTGTAATTTCAGATTTTATGATCTTATATAAAGTGGGTTTATGTTTAATCCATGAAATTGTGTGAAATTACTCATGAATATGTGTTAGAAGCATCAAATAGGACTTGAATTATGAAGGATTTTAAGTAATTTTGATGATTGAGTTGGAACCACCATTGATAGTGAAGGTAGTAACATGGGTGAATCACCCATGTTCAAATCATGTGTAAATCTGATTGATTATGTTGTATAAGATGAACTCTTGCAAGTTAGACGGAATATGGTATGAAGCTAGTTTAATGTTTTAGTTATGTTGATGATTGGAAGTAAGAACTTTGAAGATTAAGCATGAAATAGTTGTACATTGTGCATTAAATGGTGTATGCACACCAAGTGTTTGATGAAATGTCTAAATGACAACAATATGTAAAAATAGTATGCAAATTGTGGGTAAATAAGTATAGAGGGAAATAATAATATATTTGTTATCAAACTAACATGAAATGTGTATTTAAAATAGAAATCATGTGGAAAAAGTTGATTGTTAGTATGATGAACTTGTACTCTATGCATAAAGATATGGCACTCCTAATGCATTTAGTTGATCATGTAGTTGTGATCGAGGGGTGAAAGTGGTGTCATTGTATGATATGTGGATTTTCTAGTAAGGATAATGTTGGGTTCAAGAATAGTACTAAATTAGTTCAACTTGAATGTTGTTGTTAGTTTGATGAAATGATTTAGTAAGAAACATGCATTAGAAGGTAGTACCATATGCTAGTTGAAATGTTAATGAAGCCGAATGTGAAATGTAAATTGATATGATCGTTCATATGTATAATTTTGTATGCTAACAAGAATTTGGATGCAACGAAATAAAAGTATAGGGATCATGTCGAGATGGATGGAAGCATAAAGGACTAACGGGTCATGAGGACATGAGGAAACGAGAGCGAATAGGGATGCATAAGGTAAGTGATCTCTATAATCACTTATTTAGTTGTTTAAGTAATATAATGTTTTAATTATTAAGTTCATATGAAGTTGAGGTCAAATCGATAGACTATTTTGATAAATGCACGAATGGATCGAATAATTCATAGATGGATAACAAGCCGAATACGTATAAGTTAAGAAATTCCTTAACTCGGATGTTGGATTTCAAGTTCACATGATAGAAGGTTAATTTACAATCATGTAGGAAGAAACGGGAGGTTAAACGGGTAAACGGTGTGAAAGTTACTCAAGTTTTAGCGTAAACGGACAAAGTTGGATAAGCTGCAGAGCAGCCAAATCGTAAGCTACAGTTCAGTCGTAGGCTACAGAAAGTAGCTGCTGTTTGGACCAACCAACTGAATCGTAAGCTACGGCTGAGCCGTAGCTTACGGCGGCAGTTTTCCAAAAAGTTGATTATTTTGTTATTTTTGACCTTCGGGCATAAATAGATACGTTATAAACTCCTCTTAACTAATATTATTGGGTTATAAACTCAAGTCTAAGCACCATATAATTAACATATGAGTATAATGATCGAATGCGAGTAGGTTAATCAAGAATTGGATGTAAGTAAATATGTGTAGACATGATTATGTAAGCATGTAACGGATGGAACTTGTTTATAAGTAAGTCTATTATCGGACGTTCATATGTATGACTAGGGAGGTGTGTTAATTTAAATTAAGTGAATAGGATGGTATGTAATTATGAATAATTGTAGTCATGGTGAGTTTAAGTCGTATAAACAAGTATGCGTGATGTGTATAGAAAATATATATAAATATATGTATGTACATAATTATGCGAAAGACGTACATAGTGTTGTAGTTAAATTGATGTATAAATGGTTGGCGACCTTTTTATGAAAATGTAGTACTTGAATATGTGGAGATTACGGGTTTGCTAACCAAATTATTATTGAGTATGTTGAAAGTGCAGGTTTATGAATATCGGACTTTCGAAGTGTCGATATAGTAATGAAATGATTGAGTGCTGGAAGATATTCGGGTTGAAGTAACTTAAGCGGTTAGAATATACTATGGACGTTTTAGTTTATACAATATTTTATGTTTGGTCGTCACCACCTACTAACAGGTTAGTTGTAGGAGAATATATGTGATACCCATTTAATTGGGAAATCGAATTGCGTAAGAGAAATGAGAGTATGTACATGAATGGAATTAAAATGACGGTTTTATAAGCAAACAAGTATAGCGTCTAACTTTTTAAAGCTTTGTTGTTGAATGTAGGTAAACCCTCAATTCAGGCGACTTGGAGAATCGGAGCGAGCGCGTGTTCATGTTATGTCATACCAAACGCTTCCGCTAGCTTGTTCAAATGTTTTTAGTCCAAAATTTGTTGTATTGGTTCTTAGTAGTATTTTGTCGAATGAATCGTATAATTATAACTAGTTTGATTATGTTTAAAACAGAGGTATGCTCGTTTTATGGACGGGTCATGCCCAATTTTTGTTAAATTATAGTATGATAATATCACATTTAGGAAGATGAAATTTTGGGCGTAACAGGTACCGTAAAAGAATGATGGTAGATTTAAAATTACGTATGTAACTAAGTTAACCAAAGGAAAGTGACCAAGTTTATGTAGAAACTTCAATATGAGCACAAACTCTAAAAGATGAGGGGCTAAATATGTTATTAAGGGTTGAAGTTTGATAAAAAAAAGGGCAGGGTTTTCCCTGGGCTTGTGCGATCGACAGAAAGGGGGAAAGCAGGGGAAAACAATGCTCTCAAACCCTAGCAAGGAAAATCTTCAATCAAGAAGCCTAGGGGTCGAAATTTCTATGCATGAATAAGGAATCATAACCTCCCAAGTATTCTCATCAACAAGTAAGTCGAATTTTATGGTATAATGATTTTGATGAAACGGGTTGTGTGTAATCCGTGAATGTTTATTGAAATTGAGTAAGAATTCTAGATAATATGAACAAATAGAAGTTATAATATGCTTAATTTCGATTATGTTGATGTTTTTGGGGAAAACCCATTTGTAGAAGTAGTAGAATGAAGATGATGATGGTTACATATGTTTTGTTTTATAAAATTTTGGATGTATGATGTTAGATGTTGTAGGATGTTGTTGAATGAACCTAATTAGAATGAAAGTTATGGGATATTTGTGGAATCAATGATTTTGATATGAAATAGTAAGATTATGCACAAGATACTAGTACTTTATGCTTTGTAAAAAGTACGCACACAACATGTTCAATGAAATGACTAGGCTAATTAAGTTATCCTTTGAGCATGAAATTCTTGTCGAATTGATGAATTAGTATGAAAATGAAACTTGTATGCGGATATTTAATGTTGGAATTATGTTGTAAGTGCATGTGTGATTTGGTGGTGGTATGTGTGTTTTACTAAGTGAGTTGGGAATGTATATAATGTCTGTGGTATAATCGAATTTAATAGTATGAGCGAATGAGGTTAGATTGGTAATTCACAAGATGGACAGTTGACTTTCAAAAAGTCAAATGCGTATAAATAGCGTAATAAGCTTTTGTCGCAAGTGTTATGTTTGGGGAAATCATTAATTACATGTTACATCAATATATGCCATATGTAACAACATGAAGTATTATGTGGAATGAAAAGATGTGATTTTAAGCTTATATTTTGTGTTGTTGGAAATTGACAAGTAAAGTATAATGTTGGATAAGAATATGAAATGAATGCAATATTAGAATGTGCGAATGTACTAATGAAATGGTAACCATGATGACATGAAAGTGTAGGACCATGTCAAGGTGGGCAAAAATAGAAGGCTAACGGAAAGAAAATGAGGAAGCATGCACGAAACGGGCACTCGAGGTAAGTGAACCTCGATTCACTTCTTAGTAAATATAATGAATTTTGATGCTTATGAATATGGCGTATCTCATAAGATGTTGTAATAATCATGAGTACTAAGTTAAGTATTATTTTAGTACGACGAAGGTTGTTAATTAAGTAGAAAGCAAATTGGTAGAATTAAACGGGTCGAATAAATGTGCATAGGTAATGTAGTGATTTGTATTTAGTAAAGATTAAGGACCCGGGGTAAGGGTTTTTAGTCAAATATGTAAGGAAACATTTTACGGATAATTAGAAACAAGTTTCAACTGTTTCGGATGTAAACTTGTCAAGATATGCTAGTTTTAAATGAATAAAATGGAAGTTGAGCTGGGCACTACCGTAGCTTACGGTAGCTTAAGGTAGCCACCGTAAGCTACGGTAGGTTCTGGAGTCTTTATGGCCACCGTAAGCCAGTAGTATCTCACCGTAAAGTTTTTATGGCCACGGTAAGCTACGGTAGCCACCGTAGCTTACGGTGGAGCTGTCGCGCCCCGCGAAGTAGTAAGCCAAGGCTTACGCGGCCCGCAAGGGACCGTGCTGCTGCCATTTTGTTGGATTTTTTTGATGTTCTGAGCATGGGACTTGATTAAAAGGGTTATCCAAGGACTCATAACTTACGTTAGGGTTGGTTTTGAATAAAAGTGACGAAAAAGGTCGTCGGTTAGTGCAAGAATGGTTTTGCTTTTGTGTTAGTATAGGAAATTCTATAAATAAATATGATTAGGAATCTAGTAGGCACATAAGTCGATTTGTATATCGCCTATATTATGTATGTTGTGAATAGGCCATATTTGGCATAAGCGTACGAGTATGTAGTGGTAAGCATGAGTTCGTGTGTATATATATTTATGAATGATTGTTTGTACATGGGTAGGGACGTAGGCATGCATGAAGGTACGTTTGTCCATAAGTATATTTGATAATAGGTGTGTAAGAGTGAATGTACGTATGTATGAATGTACGATGCTCGAGATATACGTATGAACGTTATCAAGGCGTCCGAGTGTTTATGATTACTAATGATGTGTTATGAGTTTGGAATGTAATGCAGGTATGAAATTGTCGAGTGCATGAAGATTTGAAACCGGATTTGGAATAAGAATATTTAAGGAAGTGCTTGGACGATTCCACGTTTACTTCATAGAATGCTTTTTGAACTTCTAATAAATTGTTTAATGATGTGTGATGTGTTAATGACTAATGGTTAAGTTGTACATGGTGTTCACAGGTATCGCCCGGGTTTCCTCTACCACTAGCGAAGTGAAGCAGACATAGATCGAGTCCAGAGCAAGGGTTGTACGGGAAGGATCGGTCACATAGTTTGACTAATATAGGTCTTGAAGCAATAATATAATGGAACGTGGCAAATCCCTTTAATGAATGTATGAAATTTCGTATTTGAACCTCCGTGTAAGTATTATGTCTATTAAAGAACGAAAATTTTGGGCTCATATTTTTCGCTGTGTCGTATTTAAGTTCTTGCAAGTTGGTCTTACAGGGAATTGTTCATAATACGAACGGGTCATGCCCGAATTTTGTTAAACAATAAGTATGATAATATTATTTTTTTTGGATTAGGAAATTTGGGCGTTACAAGTTGGTATCAGAGCCCTGGTTTGAGGGAAATCAAGTATGAGAAGGTAAATACTTGAACTCAAACCTGTGTGCTCTTGTGACAAGGAACCTGTACAATCCGGGGCTCGATCAAGATCTAAGGATAGAAGGAAAGGTAAGTATATACTTAAGTATGTATTTGAAGAAAACTAACAGTATGTTATGTGTAAGGTAAGCATAATTGCTTGGAGAGGATGATCCGTGAATGCGGTCTAGGACCGACACCAAGGCATGTAATAAGACAATTGACCCCAGGTACGTAAATTTAACATGTGGGTGCATGTAAGGGTAAAAATATATCAAGTGAAGAAAATTTTAAATGAAATATAATAATAGAATGGTAATGAAGTTTTAAAAATGTAACACGTGCCGAAACCTAACTCTTCGGACATAAGGTGATGATTACACGAAGGCATGAAACTAGTATGTGGATTGTGTACCTGGCCAGTACACACGAAGCATATGACGTTCGTGAGACCGTGATAATTGTTACAGGTATGTCCGTTAGAATTGGGTAGTAGGTGGACGTGAGGGAGAAGGGAAATGTAAGACTTTCAGGGATTTGAAAGTACCAAATACACATGAGAAGTATGAATGATATGTTAGAATCCGCGAGACGGATTCGAAACATGAAAGGAATGAAAGATATGACTAATATATTCGAATCCGCGAGACGGATTCGAAACATAGAAAGAATGAAGGATATGAATGATATGTCAGAATCCGCGAGACGGATTCGAAACCTAGAAAGAATGAAGGATAGGAATGACATGTTAGAATTTTCGAGATGGATTCGAAACATAGAAGGGAAGGGATGATAGAATGAAAGGTTTAAATTTGTAAGTAATTACAGACCAAACGAGTAAACATTCTTTAAAAAGCGGATATTATCCAAAGTTATGAGTTGAACTCTTACCTATATAAATATATTTATGTAAACGTGTTGTATGCAAGATAGTTGAGAGGTATAAATGAGTCATACGGGTCAAACGGTGATTGCCATTTGAACCCGGTATTTAATATTTTAAATTGTCAAGTAGATAAAACTGATAAAAGCTAATGTAGTAGCAAGAAACTCTAGTCGAAAGAAATAAGCTTTGAAATAAGTTATGTGTTAGAAATTATTAATTGACTCTTGGGAGTTGGGATGAATGACGTCTACGACCTAGACAAATGATTTAAGTAGGGGCGGAAACGGGTAAAAGTCTTGCAATTTAATAATAAAATGATGAAATGAAGTCTTTGCAAGTATGCAAGAATGGAAAGGAAATTATGAACGTGTACTTTCATACGTCTATGATAAGTAAGAAGTACCGGGTTGGCTTTAAAAAAAATCAATCAAACTGCAAAAGTTGACAAATAAGTTAAAGATCTGAGAAAGAATGGTTATGTATTGACCCGTCATGAGCGGGTCAAACAACGGAAGAGACGTGTTAGGTAATGGCCATGTATTGACTTGTTTAAACAGGTTGAACGTACTAATGTTTTGAAAAAGAAATCGAGAAAGGATTAATATATAAATAAGGAGATGCAATAAACATTATGTCTGAACAAAGTTGAATGTATTGTGTGAACCCCTAACCTTATAATAAGAATGACAGGGATCATGAGACGATGAACCTATCGAGGACAGTGAAAGAATGCTCATGAGCAGAGGCTCGTCACAAGGATGAATCAAGTCAAGCTAGAGATGGTACGAATGGTAACAAAGAGCTTCGGATCGCTTTTGCGTGCCGTAATATTGCGCTGAAATAGTAAGGTTAAGTGAATTGTTTAGTATCTGAATATAAATGATTGAATGAAGGGCTGAATAAGTACATCCACATGAATTTTTGATAGCGCAAATGTGATATAGAAAGGGAGGTCTGACTCTTATAGGTCAGCCAAGGAATGACTTTCAACTCGAACTTAATATCATCGAACTGTATGAATACTAGTGCCTGATAAGTGATATTTAAGACGAGATTAACTAGTAAGTAGCAACCGTAAGTTAGGGCAAGTAGCCGTAAATCGCGGCGGGATCAAGATGAAAGTTCGTGAGACCGGCTGATTCCGGCTCCGTCCCGGTACTTGTAAAGGTGCGCATTAAACTTTAAAACCCATATAGGAGTAGAATTTAAATATACAAATGGGTTAAAATATGTTATTTGTGGGAAGGGACAAAACTCGTTTATGAATAAGTTTATTATTAGATGATTGCATGCATGGATAAGTATGATATGTTGAATGCGTTAGAGTGAACGACATTGTATGCGGAAATGTATATGGGGGTCATGGTAGGTATAAGTAGCATGAACTAGTACATGTGATGAATGTAGGGGACATGCTTGTATGTATCATGAATGAAATGAATAGATATATAAGTAAAAATAATGATTACTAGGGATTGGTTTTCGCTAGGAATTGAAAATCTTGATAGGTATGAATGTATGTCAGGATGCTAGTTTCAAACTATTGACTATGAGATGTGTCACTAATGGCAATTTCACACAACATACTTAGGTAAGTCTTCCAATGTAACCGAAGGAATGAACAAACGAAGGATATAACTAGACGTGCCATAGAAGAAATGAAAGAGGTTTCGGGGACGAAACCTTCTTTAAGGAGGGTAGACTTGTAACACCCCAAATCTCATATGTTATAAAATAATATTATATTCATGAAGTTAAGTGACGGAAGGCGGTAATTATAAAATGGCACCGTAAAAGAATGATGGTAGATTTAAAATTACGTATGTAACTAAGTTAACCAAAGGAAAGTGACCAAGTTTATGTAGAAACTTCAATATGAGCACAAACTCTAAAAGATGAGGGGCTAAATATGTTATTAAGGGTTGAAGTTTGATAAAAAAAAGGGCAGGGTTTTCCCTGGGCTTGTGCGATAGACAGAAAGGGGGAAAGCAGGGGAAAACAATGCTCTCAAACCCTAGCAAGGAAAATCTTCAATCAAGAAGCCTAGGGGTCGAAATTTCTATGCATGAATAAGGAATCATAACCTCCTAAGTATTCTCATCAACAAGTAAGTCGAATTTTATGGTATAATGATTTTGATGAAACGGGTTGTGTGTAATCCGTGAATGTTTATTGAAATTGAGTAAGAATTCTAGATAATATGAACATATAGAAGTTATAATATGCTTAATTTCGATTATGTTGATGTTTTTGGGGAAAACCCATTTGTAGAAGTAGTAGAATGAAGATGATGATGGTTACATATGTTTTGTTTTATAAAATTTAGGATGTATGATGTTAGATGTTGTAGGATGTTGTTGAATGAACCTAATTAGAATGAAAGTTATGGGATATTTGTGGAATCAATGATTTTGATATGAAATAGTAAGATTATGCACAAGATACTAGTACTTTATGCTTTGTAAAAAGTACGCACACAACATGTTCGATGAAATGACTAGGCTAATTAAGTTATCCTTTGAGCATGAAATTCTTGTCGAATTGATGAATTAGTATGGAAATGAAACATGTATGCGGATATTTAATGTTGGAATTATGTTGTATGTGCATGTGTGATTTGGTGGTGGTATGTGTGTTTTACTAAGTGAGTTGGGAATGTATATAATGTCTGTGGTATAATCGAATTTAGTAGTATGAACGAATGAGGTTAGATTGGTAATTCACAAGATGGACAGTTGACTTTCAAAAAGTCAAATGCGTATAAATAGCGTAATAAGCTTTTGTCGCAAGTGTTATGTTTGGGGAATCATTAATTACATGCTACATCAATATGTGCCATATGTAACAACATGAAGTATTATGTGGAATGAAAAGATGTGATTTTAAGCTTATATTTTGTGTTGTTGGAAATTGACAAGTAAAGTATAATGTTGGATAAGAATATGAAATGAATGCAATATTAGAATGTGCGAATGTACTAATGAAATGGTAACCATGATGACATGAAAGTGTAGGACCATGTCAAGGTGGGCAAAAATAGAAGGCTAACGGAAAGGAAATGAGGAAGCATGCACGAAACGGGCACTCGAGGTAAGTGAACCTCGATTCACTTCTTAGTAAATATAATGAATTTTGATGCTTATGAATATGGCGTATCTCATAAGATGTTGTAATAATCATGAGTACTAAGTTAAGTATTATTTTAGTACGACGAAGGTTGTTAATTAAGTAGAAAGCAAATTGGTAGAATTAAACGGGTCGAATAAATGTGCATAGGTAATGTAGTGATTTGTATTTAGTAAAGATTAAGGACCCGGGGTAAGGGTTTTTAGTCAAATATGTAAGGAAACATTTTACGGATAATTAGAAACAAGTTTGATGGAGAGGGTGAAACCCGAGCTTTAGAGTACTTAAATATAATGATTTATGTGTATTTGATTGTTTATTTGCTTGGAATGAAGTGACTATGAGAATTTGGTGTTCTGCAGGTAAAGTACGTAAATCGGTGCATTTACGAGGGTTAAAGATGAAGTTGTGAGCATAGGATGGGATGTTGCAACTTGAGGATAGATGTTTAAGCTTGTTCGGGTGATATAAGGGCTCACGAGTGGAAGAAGTGTGAAAAAGTGAAGTTTGGGGACCAATTTGGTATATTGTGAAAGTTATGTGAAGCTTACATGTGCAAGAATCAAAGAGGTATAAAGTTCAGGGGTTGATTGGCACTTTATTGAAAGTTACTTTATACTTAAACATGTGAGGGAAATGAAGAATTAAAGTAGAGGGGCCAAAGTGTCATTTGATGGAAGTTGGTGTGAAGAGGAGATATTCACAAGGAAATTCGATCGTAGCTTATGGTTTGCAACTCGTAGCTTACGAGTTGGTGTTGATGGAATTGAAAGTTGACAGAACTTTTGTTCTGTAAGCTACGGTTTCAATTCGTAGCTTACGAGTTATGATATGCAGCAATGAATGATCCAGCAATATACGACCGTAAGCTACGAGTTCCTTTTCATAGCTTACGGTTTGGGTATTAATGTTCAAACAGAATTTTTAAGTTGTAAGCTACGACTTACTTTCGTAGCTTACGACCCGGTAAAGTCATGAACGCGTGGAAAGGCCTTTTAAGGTATATATTTAGGGTTTTAAAAGAGGAGATCCTTATCTATGAAGGGGAGTCGATCAAAAGGCAAGAAGTCAACAACATCAGGAACATCATCATTATCATATGAGCCATCATCACGACATCAGCAGACATCATCATCATTAACATCGAATTGATTTTTGGGGGAACGAAATTCTTAATTATTATTATTATCTTTATTATATTATAATGAGGATGATGATTTTACTTATTATTGAAGCCCTTGAAGATCATTCAACCAACATGAGCGGCTAGACTTTTTGTGGTTTCCTCCGGATGGAGAGTTTTTGTAAGTTGATTGATATTATGTGTTGATACAATCGTTTTACCTGGTGATCTAAGCATTCGATGCTTTTCACCATTGATTTGATTTCTTGATTGTAAACAGTTACGTTTATTTAAACCTTAATTTCTAAGCATTCAGTTCCCGAGAGTTCTAGTAATTGGGATATATTTGACATGGGGTTAGGGTTTGTAAATTGTAATTGATAATCATTCGATAACCTCCCGTTATGTATTGACCGGAGTACTTAGTCATTGATTATCACAATTAGTTAATCAGGTTTAACACCTATGTCTATGTAGGTAACGATTAAACACATAGTTGAAGTTAACTGAAAAACCTGAAATCTGGAGGAACCATCTTTTCTCCCATTGCTTTAAACCACAATTTTTGTTCGTTAATTTAGCTATTTCTCACAATCAATCCACAACTGAGTTTTGTTTTTTTTAGTAGTTAATTAAAACTTAGCATTACGACACTTTCCACAATCCTCCTCTGGTTCGATATCCGACTTACTCTAGCTACTAGTTTATTTCGGTTTTTGCATGTCACTAACGACAGACATCAAAATGGCGCCGTTGCCGGGGAGGCGTGCGCAAAGTGCTTAGTGTTAAGTTCTAGTTTAGTTAAATATCCAAAAAAAAATCCAAAAATAGTGTCTTTTTTAATTTGTTCTGTTTTGTTCGGATTTACGCGAGGTTTTCTTGTTTTTGTTTGTGCAGGTGATCTAGGAAGTGTATGCATCACACTCGGAATTCCGCGAAGTCATCACCATTAGTGTTCGACCCAGAGATCGAGAGAACAGTAAAGCATACAAAGCGAGTACTACATCGTGAGAACAAGATCCTACAATCACCTATACCAACATTTAAAACAATGGAGAACTTAGCAACACCGGAGAAACAACCCGCAACTTCACAACCACAACAATTCTCGCCAACACCTACCCAACCTTCACCAAACACTACTATACCACCACCAACACAATCTACACAACCTACTTCTACATCTCCAGTACCATCATTCTCAACCTTTTTCCCAAACTTTGATAACAATCAACCAACTTCCACCCAAACAACATCTCTTCAACACCCAACTACGACCCAGACTGTTAATTTACAGCAGTCGTCTCCTTACGTTAGAATCATTCCTGATGACACTCCATTACCGAGTCAAACTCAAGCACCTAATGCAACATCAATTCCGCCAGCTGCTCGACCAGTTATTTCACAGCAAAGTCAGCCAATGCCAAATCTTCATAGATCAATCATCTATGATCAAGGAAATAACTCAGGTGATTTTGATGATGGCTATGAGGAATATGATAACTACATGGGTCAGAACGAGAGACAAGTGGTCAACACGGGTAGCTATGAGAGGCAAACAGTCGAATTGGGTGCGGCCGAGAGAGTCAATCAAGGGAACGTAGGGTATCAACAATATGTGCAACCAACGCCTATACAACAGATTCCACAACAATATCATCAACCTGACCCACTCAATCAGCAACCTGCTCCGAGAAGGCCGGTAGTGGACATTCCATTACCACCGCCGGCACCTCAGATGCAGGGTCAGGCAAGACCGCTGCCACGAAACTTACACCGACCAGTGATTTTACCGGAAGGAATTCCACGTCGAAATAATCAAGGTCCAGTTCGGGGCATAGAGAGCCACTTCAGGCCTGCTATAGTTAACAACCCATCACCGGTTGTGATCCCGCAATTACAAGGAGGGCGGTCATTCGAAGTTCGAACGCAATCAATATCCAGTCTGCCTAAGTTTCATGGTCACGCACATGAAGAACCATATCTACACATTGCTGCATATGATGCACGTTGCAACACAATCAGAAGCCAAGGTTTCTCAGTTGATGATGTGAAATTGGTCCTTTTCCAATTCACACTTGAAGACAAAGCGCAACAATGGTTTCATTCGCTGCCATCAGCTTCGATCTTCACATGGGGCGAAATGCAGCAACAATTTTTAGATGAGTTCTATACTCATTTGCGTACTAACAATGCAAGGAAGGATATTCGAGCGTTTCGACAACAACCCGGTGAGTTATTTCACGAAGCGTTCAATCGTTTCAAAATGATGCTCAAGAACTGTCCACATCATGAGATATATTTATGGGAGCTGATTAATACATTCCACGAAGGCTTAACCGATGAAGATGCCAGGGATGTAAATTCAATATCCAATGGCACTTTTGGAATGAATTACGAAGAAGATGATTGGGAATATTTGGAGAGAAACGCAAGGGCGTCAAAACGGAAGGCTCAATCCTCTAGAAGTGCACGACATTCGACAGTGAGAGCGGTGGACAATCCACCAGATTTTAGTGGACAATACCCGTTGTGCGGTCATTGTGGGGATATAGGGCACATCGCTGATCAGTGCCCTAATATAATTGGTAAGCAGGATGATGTGAATATGCTGCAAAGTAGTGGGAACAGGTATTCGGGTTCCCAAGGCAACAATCAGTATTACCAGCCCCAAAATCAAAATAACTATCAGAGGGAAAATAACGTCGGTTATCAAAGGAACTACCAGCAAGGTAATGGTCAGGTAAATAATGATATGATGGAGATGTTGAAAGCAATTCAACTTGATTTACAAAATCAAAGGCTTGAATTGAAAAATCTTGCTCAAAAGGATGAGATGCGAGATAAAGCCGTTCAGTCATTAACCACACAAATGGCCCAACTTGCAACCGATGTGAAGGAGTTGAAACAGCAAAACGGGAAGCTTCCCAGTGACACTCAAACGAACCCCAAGCACGGGAAGAATATACCAGTCAGTGGGGTAAGTTTCGTTCCTAAAAACAATTTGAATGATAAATTTTTAACTGCTTCCGTTTCCCATGTGATTGCAGGTTTAAGTGGCGCAAATGAGGATGGAGATGGGTGTGACTCAGGAGAGCCGATCGTCCCGATTCGAGTGGGAAAGTTCAAAATCCACAAGGCATTGTTGGATTATGGAGCTGGGATGAGTGTTCTTCCCGGTAGCCTTTATGACCAGTATGACTTTGGTCCGTTACACGCAATTGATCAAATGGCCATGTTTGCGGATGCGAGTTTAAAGCAACCTCGAGGGGTTGTAAAGGATGTGGTAATTCAGCTCGGCGAGTTCTACTACTCGGTCGATTTTATGGTGGTTGATTATGCAACCGCACCGACCTACGCACAACCGAAGGTAATTTTGGGTCGCCCATTTCTGTATACAGCAAATGCACAAATCGATTGCAGGAATGGGATGGTAATTTTAAGTTACAAGAATCGTAAGCTGTATTTCAATGTATTTTTAAAATCTATTGCTTATGATCTTCTGAATGATGTGAGTCCCACAGGTGCTACTAATGAGATTGGTTCGAGTGGAGGTAATTTTTGCAGGTCTGAGTTAACGAATGATGGAAGGCAGGTGAACAAGACAGCTGTGAGAGGAAGAGCAATTGCAGAAAAACCACCCGATGGTGGGAGTGAGTGGGGCAACAAGGCTGAGGTTGAACTCAACTGGCGTGGAGCTGCGAACCTTCCACAAGATTGGACGATGATGTATGGAGAGAAATGGGGAGGCAAGCGTTCACATGAACCTCCATGAGTACATCAGGTACGGTCTGGCTGAAGACCTAAAACTTAGCGCTCTCGAGAGGCAGCCCGAGGATGTAGAGTATTGTATTTCGTTTTGGTTCGTTTGGTGTGTTGTGTTTTGACAGGTTTCTACGCATTTATCTTCGCGGAGGCAATGATTCAAGTGTGGGGATGTTTTGCAACATCCCCGATGAGATATCATAAAATCCTATATTGAATGCGTATTTTCCGGTCTTGATCGCAGCAGTTACACCGCTACAGACACTCACTTGTTTCTGATCAGGTGCATGTGTTTCACTATCCTGTTTCGGTTTGTTTTTGTTTTTGGTGGTGTTAAAACTTTAGTGTGTTATGGGAGTGTGTTTAGTTATTTGTTTTAAGAGTTAGCCGTTTAGTTTGTTTGGTTGGATTCCCGGGTACATTTTAAAAGCGCCATACATTGGGGACAACGTATCCCAAGTGTGGGGATGGGGGAGCCCGGGAAGGTATTCGTGGATAAAGCTTTGAAGCGATTGAAAGTGGTTGAAATCGATGAAAATTGAAAAAATTGAAAATTTTGAAAAAAATTTGAAAATTTTGAAAAAAAATTCATCGCCTTAAACAAGCTAATTGGATAGGAAAACCTGAAGTTTCAATCACTAATAGGCTTCTTACCGGTAGTAGACTAGATTAGTCCCTTGTCATGGTTGTCCCTTTAAGTTTCATGAGAGTAGGTTTGACAAGTGTTTTTATAGAAAATGGTTGAAAAGAGATGTCTATCTAGGGGTAACATGTTTTAATCGCATATGCTACATGTCGTCAACCTTTTTACCTTTTCTTGGCGAGATCTTGAGCCTGTAGACGGATAGGATACACTATATGATGAATTCATTTGTTGAGTGCAGGCTACGTGTTATTCTGTGTTAGAACTTGTGTGCTTCGATGCATGCTGAGACTGTGGGTTTGACATGTGCACATAGATGATAAAGGCATTAGGATTTCCTGTTACACCCTTTTTGTGTTTGTGTGTGTTATTCACCAATTTCCCTTAGTATCCCTGTTGAGCCTAACTACTTTTCGTTGTTCGCCCATTGTCTATTGTGAAGAACCAACCGTGATGATATTGTTATGAAAAAAAAAAAGAAAAAAAAACAGAGAAAAAAAATAGAAAAATATGTGAAAAAAAAAGAAGAAAAGAACAAAAACAGAAGTGTATGATTATCGTGTTTGTTCTTGGGTAGAAACCAACCCAAAAGTAAAAGTTGTGTTTGAATAAAGTTATCACGGTTTGTTTATTGTTTCTGAGCCAATTAGAAAAGAAAAAGAACCTAAAAATATATTCCTACCTTTACCCTAAGCCCAAAACCCGAAAGTCCTTTTGATATGTGCGATGTTAGATGATACAGTGGAGGTGTGATTGTCATACAAGCCTATGATTACAGGATTTCATGTTTGCTTATTGAGTGTTTATATACTAGCATATTACACGCTAGTCCAAATATTAACCCGAGAGGAGAGTACATTGTGAGGGGTGTGCAGCATGTGTTTAATTTTAAACATGTTAGTTTTAGATAGACAAGTCTTGAGTTTTGAAATTGAATCATCTACTTGTCAGACTGTCAATCTCGATTGTGTCAGTCTATGGGATGGGTATGACTTGGGACTGAACAGGTTGAATCGGTTAAGAGGTTTAGAGGTGTTGTTGCTATGGTGACTAGTTCTAGTTGGTTTGCTTGGGGACAAGCAAAGGCAAGTGTGGGAATGTGATGGAGAGGGTGAAACCCGAGCTTTAGAGTACTAAAATATAATGATTTATGTGTATTTGATTGTTTATTTGTTTGGAATGAAGTGACTATGAGAATTTGGTGTTCTGCAGGTAAAGTACGTAAATCGGTGCATTTACGAGGGTTAAAGATGAAGTTGTGAGCATAGGATGGGATGTTGCAACTTGAGGATAGATGTTTAAGCTTGTTCGGGTGATATAAGGGCTCACGAGTGGAAGAAGTGTGAAAAAGTGAAGTTTGGGGACCAATTTGGTATATTGTGAAAGTTATGTGAAGCTTACATGTGCAAGAATCAAAGAGGTATAAAGTTCAGGGGTTGATTGGCACTTTATTGAAAGTTACTTTATACTTAAACATGTGAGGGAAATGAAGAATTAAAGTAGAGGGGCCAAAGTGTCATTTGATGGAAGTTGGTGTGAAGAGGAGATATTCACAAGGAAATTCGATCGTAGCTTATGGTTTGCAACTCGTAGCTTACGAGTTGGTGTTGATGGAATTGAAAGTTGACAGAACTTTTGTTCTGTAAGCTACGGTTTCAATTCGTAGCTTACGAGTTATGATATGCAGCAATGAATGATCCAGCAATATACGACCGTAAGCTACGAGTTCCTTTTCGTAGCTTACGGTTTGGGTATTAATGTTCAAACAGAATTTTTAAGTTGTAAGCTACGACTTACTTTCGTAGCTTACGACCCGGTAAAGTCATGAACGCGTGGAAAGGCCTTTTAAGGTATATATTTAGGGTTTTAAAAGAGGAGATCCTTATCTATGAAGGGGAGTCGATCAAAAGGCAAGAAGTCAACAACATCAGGAACATCATCATTATCATATGAGCCATCATCACGACATCAGCAGACATCATCATCATTAACATCGAATTGATTTTTGGGGGAACGAAATTCTTAATTATTATTATTATCTTTATTATATTATAATGAGGATGATGATTTTACTTATTATTGAAGCCCTTGAAGATCATTCAACCAACATGAGCGGCTAGACTTTTTGTGGTTTCCTCCGGATGGAGAGTTTTTGTAAGTTGATTGATATTATGTGTTGATACAATCGTTTTACCTGGTGATCTAAGCATTCGATGCTTTTCACCATTGATTTGATTTCTTGATTGTAAACAGTTACGTTTATTTAAACCTTAATTTCTAAGCATTCAGTTCCCGAGAGTTCTAGTAATTGGGATATATTTGACATGGGGTTAGGGTTTGTAAATTGTAATTGATAATCATTCGATAACCTCCCGTTATGTATTGACCGGAGTACTTAGTCGTTGATTATCACAATTAGTTAATCAGGTTTAACACCTATGTCTATGTAGGTAACGATTAAACACATAGTTGAAGTTAACTGAAAAACCTGAAATCTGGAGGAACCATCTTTTCTCCCATTGCTTTAAACCACAATTTTTGTTCGTTAATTTAGCTATTTCTCACAATCAATCCACAATTGAGTTTTGTTTTTTTTAGTAGTTAATTAAAACTTAGCATTACGACACTTTCCACAATCCTCCTCTGGTTCGATATCCGACTTACTCTAGCTACTAGTTTATTTCGGTTTTTGCATGTCACTAACGACAGACATCAGGTAGCCACCGTAGCTTACGGTGGAGCTGTCGCGCCCCGCAAAGTAGTAAGCCAAGGCTTACGCGGCCCGCGAGGGACCGTGCTGCTGCCATTTTGTTGGATTTTTTTGATGTTCTGAGCATGGGACTTGATTAAAAGGGTTATCCAAGGACTCATAACTTACGTTAGGGTTGGTTTTGAATAAAAGTGACGAAAAAGGTCGTCGGTTAGTGCAAGAATGGTTTTGCTTTTGTGTTGGTATAGGAAATTCTATAAATAAATATGATTAGGAATCTGGTAGGCACATAAGTCGATTTGTATATCGCCTATATTATGTATGTTGTGAATAGGCCATATTTGGCATAAGCGTACGAGTATGTAGTGGTAAGCATGAGTTCGTGTGTATATATATTTATGAATGATTGTTTGTACATGGGTAGGGACGTAGGCATGCATGAAGGTACGTTTGTCCATGAGTATATTTGATAATAGGTGTGTAGGAGTGAATGTACGTATGTATGAATGTACGATGCTCGAGATATACGTATGAACGTTATCAAGGCGTCCGAGTGTTTATGATTACTAATGATGTGTTATGAGTTTGGAATGTAATGCAGGTATGAAATTGTCGAGTGCATGAAGATTTGAAACCGGATTTGGAATAAGAATATTTAAGGAAGTGCTTGGACGATTCCACGTTTACTTCATAGAATGCTTTATGAACTTCTAATAAATTGTTTAATGATGTGTGATGTGTTAATGACTAATGGTTAAGTTGTACATGGTGTTCACAGGTATGGCCCGGGTTTCCTCTACCACTAGCGAAGTGAAGCAGACATAGATCGAGTCCAGAGCAAGGGTTGTACGGGAAGGATCGGTCACATAGTTTGACTAATATAGGTCTTGAAGCAATAATATAATGGAACGTGGCAAATCCCTTTAATGAATGTATGAAATTTCGTATTTGAACCTCCGTGTAAGTATTATGTCTATTAAAGAACGAAAATTTTGGGCTCATATTTTCCGTTGTGTCGTATTTAAGTTCTTGCAAGTTGGTCTTACAGGGAATTGTTCATAATACGAACGGGTCATGCCCGAATTTTGTTAAACAATAAGTATGATAATATTATTTTTTTCGGATTAGGAAATTTGGGCGTTACAATTCATTGATGATTTTAGTCGATTTACATGGATGTATCCGTTGACTTGTCGTTCTCAAGCGGTTGATTGCTTTCGACATTTCAAACCGCTAGTTGAGAACCTCTTCTCATGTACCATCAAACATCTTCAGTGCGATGGTGCTCCTGAGCTTATTCATGGTTCTATGGCTTGTTTTCTTTCAGATTCTGGCATTGCTTATCGTATTTCATATCCATATACTCCCCAACATAATGGGGTTGCTGAGCGGAAAAACATCTTTCTAAGGTTGTTTGAGCTTTACTGTTTCATGCTCAGTTACCAAAGAAATTCTGGTATGATGCATATGCTACTGCTGCCTTTCTTATTAACCGGTTACCATCACCGGTTCTTCATTACTCATCTCCTTACGAGATTCTATTTGGATCTCGTCCTGATTACTCTCTTTTTTCGTACCTTTTGGTGTTTGTGTTATCCGTTTCTAGGTGATACTCGAGCTGATAAACTTTCACCCAAGTCTAATCCTTGTATCTTTGTTGGCTATGCTCCATCTCATCTCGGTTATCTCTGTTATGATCCTCATACGTCCCGTACGTATACTTCTCAACATGTTCGATTCCATGAGTCGATTTTTGACATTCCAGGGAGTTCTACTACTCTCACAGCTTCTTCAGATTCTATTCCTTTCTTCATTCCTCCTCCTTCGCTTCTGACTTCTGTTTCTTCTTCATCTACTCCTATTATTCGTTCCTCATCTTCTCCAATTATTTCATCTCCTGATATTTCTTCACCTACTTTTTCTCCTCCTCCTCCTCCTCCTCCGCCTCCTCCTTGTAACAACTCTCGCTAAAATTATTATTTCTTATTTTAATTTGCCCAATAGGAAACCCTAATTGAAACCCACAAGTAATACTGCATGACCCCTGAAATTTTCAGAACAATTGGAACCCAGGGCCCCCTAAAACTCAGGGGGGGTATTCCCTAATAGATATTATCTTCATAGTTTGCTGTACAAAACGAATTTCGTCGAAATTTTGACTCACCCAGGCTATGTAGACACGAGGCTACCCTACCCTAGAAGGGTAGCCGTCGCGCCACGCGACAGGAACCAATTTTCAGTATAAATAGCAGGGGTTGGCACTTGCATGGCACAGTTGTTTCGACGTAAAAATTCGTTTTCTACGCTGAGTTATACTCTATTTAGTCCAAAAACACACACGAGCACGAATCTCTGCTGCGACAACAGGGTAATAACTCGATCACTGCTACGATACAATGTCCGATCGATTGAAATCAATCCGATGGATGTTTAAGTGCTGCCCGAACTCGGGCTATACTTTGTTATTCGTCGTGAGGGTTTTGATTTCGTGAGCTTATCGTAGATGTTGTATTAAGTTACTGACCTAGTTTCGTATGCATTGTTATTTTAATTAGGTTATCAGGCTTATCAATAGGCTAAACTCTGCCCAACTAAACTTGCAATGTGAGTCATTCTCTTTTTATCAATAATGTTTTATAATACTCAAATTATTTTCAAAAGTTACAATTACAAGGATTAAGTCTTGGTTATCTTGAATCATTGGCAAGTGGGGTATTGTGCACATTACTAATCTCTCACGGTTAGGTTCACCAACCTAACAGTGATAATCATCACTACTTGGGTGAAAGGACCCAATAGTGGTATGACCATCGTCACCAGGGTGTGACACGACGCCAGATAAAAATAAGATAGTAGCCATTGCAATCGCTCTTATGCTGTAATTCATAGCTATGTGACGTTTTATCAAATTTGAGTGACTCGCCAGTATTTCCACGCTGATAAAATATTTTTAAAACATGTTTCAGGTGACCTGCTGTGAATCAAGGAAAAGTGCTACGGAGCACTAATAAAGCTTGAAGTGGTGGCTCAGTTAAATAAATAAACATGTTTTGTAAAACAGGGAATTTATTCGTGAAATTCCTCTATTGTAAATTAGGGGTTTGTCCCAAATTATGAAATAAAATAATTGGGCATTTTCAAGTTTTAAAAGATCCTGTTAAAATTTTGCTGCCAACATAATAATTACCACGGGTTTTTGTCCCGCGGCTCCTGAAACGGGTAAAACCGGGCCGGGGGCCGTGACAGAAAAAGGTGGTATCAGAGCCACTGGTTTAAGCCAATAAAGTATTTAGAAATACTTAATTTTTCTGATTGCCAATCTGTGATTTTGTGAAAACTTAAATTTACAATAGATAAAATTTTAACTTAAGTTTATGTGTGTCTTCAAGTGTGCTAACAGCATGAATGAACTATCGAAGGCACTCCAAAACTTTACTATCCATAGCACCGATATGGATACTACCGGCACTTTCACTGACTACCACGTTGATACTGAATAGCCGATGGTGTTCCGGGCCCAACCGCAGGAGAAACCAAAGACTAAAAAGAGAAGAAGATTTGTAGGCTGGAGACGTATGCGTAGGAAGAAACCAGCGGTACAGAAAGTTTTAAAGACTAAGGATCCGAAGGATAAGGGGAAAGGAAAAGAGATTGGGGAAAGTTCCGGGCAAGCCCAGGAAATGCCATCATGGGAGGAGTTGGATCGTAAACTAACACTTAGCGACCTCATCGGACCTGCCGATGAAAACCTCTTCAATTACCCAGTTGAATCACAACTTCCAGTTAATCTAGAGCCTGCTATCCCAGATCCCATTGTCAACCCCCGACCTCTACAAGGAGAGCTGGAAGAATGGTGGACCACTGACTGGCAATTTCAGAATCTCATAAATAACCCTAATACCTTTTTCCCCCAGTTTGACCCTGAGCCTGCACCAAACCCACCTATGAGCACTGAGAACTTGGCTGAACTCTGCCACTATGGCGAGGAACTGGTGGACGCAGGGAATCGAATCCGGGAAGTAGGAGAACAAATCTCATGGAAATACGACAAGAGGGAGCGTCGTTTCTGAGACGCCAGTTGGTTGTGGTGGTGTGGTTATGTGTTTAATAATAATAAAATCATGATAAATAATAAAAACATAATCGTGTAAAATAACTTAAAATGAAATTTTTGTAACATATCTGGTGTGTACGGATGCATACTAAAATATATAAAATATGAAAGTCGCAATGTCGACAATTTTGGCTAACGTGTTTATGTGTGTGATTACTTTTTTATGTTTGGTTGTTAATTATTTGGTTTGCTTATTAACTATTTGGTGACAATAAATCATAATTATATTGTTAATTATTATTCAGATGGAAGACGCGGAAAACCAACCAGTTAATGAAGTTAATCAATCAAAACACAATAATGAGGATCATTTTCTAAATCAGCAAGATATAGAAAACAACGTCGCTCAGGGAATAGCCAATGCTATCCCGGCAATCGTCGCTGCTGTTAAAAGTCCTGTTGAGCCTTCACAAGCCAACCCCAGTAAACGCACGCGTGATGATAATTTCAGTAACAGTGTTAATGGAGGCGGCATTAATGAGAATAATGTGGTTCAAGCCCCCGTACTCAAGAAAATGAAAGTTGCAACACCTGGTTGCACTTACAAGGAATTTCTTGCCAGTAAACCAGCTGAATTTGCAGGCAATGAAGGGGCGACAGCCGCACTGCGTTGGTTAGAGAAAACCGAAGCAGTAATTAAAATAAGTAAATGCGCAGAGGAAGACAAAGTTATGTATGCTTCTCACCTTTTCAAGGAAGAGGCATTAGAGTGATGGAATATGGTATTGCAAGCTAAGGGACGGGACATGGCTTATGCCATGAATTGGGAAGAATTTAGACAATTGGTGAAAAGAAAATTATGTCCCGAATATGAAAAGGAACAAACGACAAACAAGTTCCTGAGCCACCGAATGGTGGATGTTGACTATCGAGGGTATACTTCGAAATTCTTCGAATATGCCAGAATTGTGCCAACTTTGGCTTCGCTAGAGCCGGTACTAATTTCTCGCTACATTTGGGGTTTGATTAGCGAGATTCGTGATATCGTTAAAGCTACAAGACCCCACACGATTGACGATGTGGTGGAGTTAGCCAACACCTTGACCGACGGACTGGTGCGTACGCGAGAAGAAAACAGAAAGAAGGAATTGGCTCAGAAAATTACCCAAGGATTTCGAGGGGGTAACACTAGTAGCAACTTCAAGAAAAAGGGGACTGGGCAATCTTCCATTATTCCATTTTGTAGTACCGGTAAAAGAAAGCATTTTGGAAAATGCAAAGGGTATTGCAATTTTTGCAAAATTCTAGGGCATCAAGAAGAAGATTGCAGGAGGAAGAAATCAACAATCTGCTACAATTGTGGAGAAGCTGGACATTTTAGACCAGACTGTCCTAAACTGGTCAAACCAACGGACAACAAGGCCAAACCAGCTGAAGAAACTAATAAAAAGAACGCAAGAGCCTTTCAACTGACTACTCAAGAAGCAGAACTCATTCCAGATGTCATAGTTGGTACGTTCCTAGTTCATGACGTTTATGCAAAAGTATTATTTGACTCTGGTGCAAACCAAAGTTTTATAAATACTTCATTCTGCCAAGCTCTTAACCTACCCTTAACCAACCTTAGACAAATTTTTATGGTAGAAACGGCAGATGGAAATTTTGTTAACATAAATAAAGTCTTGCGAGAAGAAAAGATAGAGCTCTTAGGCCATAAATTTTCTGTAAACCTGTTACCTATGAATTTAGCTGGATTCGATGTTGTGTTAGGAATGGATTGGTTAGTAGCCAACTATGCTCGAATCCTCTGTGAGAAGAATTCCATAGAAATCCGTGCACCCACAAGAGAAACAATTATGATTACAGGGGATAAACCGCGTAAACCAATTAAGTTCATTTCAGTAATGAAAGCTGCTAGTTATGAACGAAAGCAAGGAATAGTGTATATGATTTCGGTAATCATTAGCACTAAGGGTAAGGAACTTAAGGAAATTCCTGTAGTATCAGAATACCCGGTTGTATTTCCGGAAGAGCTACCAGGATTACCTCCCGATAGGGAAGTAGAATTTAGAATTCATCTAATTCCTGGAACTACACCAATAGCCAAGGCACCTTACCGGTTAGCACCCACTGAAATGTTAGAACTGAAAAAGCAATTAGATGAATTGCTAGGTAAGGGATTCATACAACCTAGTTCATCTCCGTGGGGAGCACCAGTATTGTTTGTGAAAAAGAAAGATGGTTCAATGCAAATGTGTATCGATTACAAGGAATTAAATAAGGTAACAATTAAGAATCGATACCCATTACCTAGGATTGATGATCTTTTTGATCAATTGCAAGGAGCTAGATACTTTTCTAAGATAGACTTGCGTTTAGGATATCATCAGTTGAAGGTACAAGAAGAAGACATACCTAAAACCGCTTTCAGAACTAGGTATGGTCACTACCAGTTTACAGTCATGTCCTTTGGGTTAACAAATGCTCCTGCAGCATTTATGGACATCATGAATAGGATCTGTAAACCGTACTTGGATAAATTTTTAATTGTCTTCATTGACGATGTACTTATTTATTCCAAAAGTCAGGACGAGCATTGTGAACATCTACGAGCACTCTTAACTTTTTTAAAAAAGGAAAAGCTTTACGCCAAATTCTCGAAGTGTGAATTTTGGCTACAGGAGGTGCAATTTTTAGGACACATGGTAAATCACGAAGGTATTCATGTAGATCCCTCCAAAATAGAAGCGATCACCAAATGGAAGGTCCCACAATCAGCTACGGAAGTTAGAAGTTTTCTAGGATTAGCTGGGTACTATAGGCGCTTCCTTAAGGATTTCTCTAAGATAGCGGTACCCTTAACTAAACTAACTTGTAAAGTAGTTAAGTTTGAATGGGGACCTAGGCAAGATGAGGCTTTTAAGATTTTAAAACAAAGATTAACAAATGCCCCAATTCTTGCCTTACCATAAGGAACATGAGATTTTGAAGTTTATTGTGATGCTTCTAAGCTAGGACTAGGATGTGTGCTGATGCAACACAAAAAGGTAATTGCATATGCCTCAAGGCAATTGAAAAAGCACGAAGAAAACTATACGACTCATGACTTAGAATTAGGAGCGATAATTTTTGCCCTTAAGATTTGGAGACACTATCTGTATGGAAGTAAGTTTACCGTTTATACATATCATAAAAGCTTAAGGTACATATTTGGGCAAAAAGAATTGAATATGAGGCAAAGAAGATGGATAGAAATTCTAAATGATTACGACTGTGATATTCAATATCACGAAGGAAAAGCGAATGTAGTCACAGATACTCTAAGTCGTAAATATCATGAAAAACAAAAGCGAGTTCGTGCCCTTAGATTAAATCTACAGTTAGGTTTAATGGAACAACTAAAGAAGGTTCAAGAAACAGCAATTGAGGATGATGCTGAAGGAATGAAAGGAAGAATAAAGGAATTAGAGCAAGGAGCTGATGGAATTTGGAGATTCCACAAAAGAAGGATTTGGGTACCTAAGCAAGGAGAGTTAAGAAATAAGATTTTAGAGGAATCCCATAAATCTAGGTATACCATGCATCCTGGTAATAATAAGATGTACCAAGATTTAAGAAATAACTTCTGGTGGATAGGAATGAAAAAGGACATAGCTAGATATGTATCTAAGTGTCTAACCTGTTCACAAGTTAAGGCAGAGAACCAAAAACCTTTAGGGTTACTCCAACAATTAGAAATGTCTGTTTGGAAATGGGAACTAATAACCATGGATTTTGTTACTAAGTTGCCCAGAACCAGAAAAGGTAACGACGCAATTTGTGTAATTGTGGATCGATTAACCAAATCAACTCATTTCCTACCCATGAAGGAAACTTTTAGTATGGAAAGATTAGCCAAGTTATACGTGGACAAGATAGTATCCTTACATGGAGTTCCACTCTCTATTGTATCAGATAGAGATAGTCGTTTCACTTCGCATTTCTAGACAAGTTTCCAAGAAGTAATGGGAACCCGATTAAATTTAAGTACTGCATACCATCCCCAAACAGACGGACAAAGTGAAAGGACGATCCAAACCCTGGAAGACATGCTCAGGGCATGTGTAATAGATTTTGGTGGAAACTGGGATGACCACCTACCCTTAATTGAATTCTCCTATAACAATAGTTATCATGCAAGCATTGAAGCTGCCCCATTCGAAGCACTGTATGGACGAAAATGCAGAACTCCAGTTTGCTGGGCAGAAATAGGAAAAAGCCAATTATCAGGTCCAGAAATCGTACAAGAAACCACCAATAAGATAACTCAAATCAAGGAAAGACTAAAGACAGCTCGAGATCTTCAGAAGAGTTATGCAGACAATCGACGGAAGCCGTTAGAATTTCAAGTCGGAGACAAGGTACTCTTGAAAGTTTCTCCTTGATAGTACATATACGCTTCTACACACGGGGTCATGCCCAGCGGGCACGGGGGCGTGATCAACTAATGTAGACAAACTGCAATTAATGAAGAAAGAGAAGGAGGAGGGACACGGGGCCATGCCCAGCGGACACGGGGCTGTGCCCGAGCTACTGTTCAGGCTATAAATACGGTGCTTGGCTCATTTGCAAACCATCCCTAGACACACCACCTCTCTCACACTTCACCCACCACCCACCACCATCACAACACCATCATCCACCACCATCATCCATTGTCCATCATAGAGTGTGTGAGTCGTCTCGGGATCCAATATTGATCGTAAGAGTTCTTGACAATCAAAGGCCATGTTTGCCTAAGTCTCTTACATCACTTGGTGAAGACAAGTGTTTAGTGTAATACTTTTTATTTTTAATCTTTTCGCACTTTTTATTTGGTTATGTATTAATGACTTTAATAACTAGTTTCTTATGTTGAAGGTGATTCTTCCTTTTCGTTTGTCCGTGGTGTCTTGGCATTATTTTACTGTCTATATAAAATAAAATATTTTCACCATTCATATCTCCACGGTCTATATGGAGATATGTTGGCTACCTGGTCGAGGGTTAAGGGAACGGTTTGGTAAGAGTCTTGCCATTGTTCAGTGTACAGATCCTGCAAAGGACCTGGGTAAAATTTAGTAGGAGCTCCTTCAATACCCACCGGTATTGGATGGTGGGGGTCCAAACTCTTTGATCCCCTCATAAGTTAAACTACTATTAAAACTTTAACCCGGCTACTTAGGACTGTATCCCTGCTGACTCAGACTACTTAGCCGAGGGTAACGTCACCTTTAAAAGAGGAGCCTACCACATTACGCATTAAAAACTTAATTAATTATCTTTCAATAATCCGGCCCTTTAGGATTGTATCCTTGCTGACTCAAACTACTGGGTTGAGGGTAACGTCACCTTCAAATAAGGGGCCTACTACAATAACTAAGATAATCTCTTAAAAGGTGCAAAAGCGCGGAAATAATCAAAGGTTACACTATACACGAGTCGGATCCAAGTGATTCATCTTGTCTATCTGTTTTTACTTTTATTTATATTTTCAGCATTTTAGTTAGTTTTATTTTTCTAGTTTAAAAACCATTTTCTAACTTTTGATTTGATTAGATGTTGAGGATAAACCTGTACTAAAAGCTCTTGTGTCATTGGACGACCTCGGTATCTTACCAACACTATACTACGCTCACGATGGGTGCACTTGCCCATATGTGTGTCTAGTGTTAGTAAATATCGTGTTTTATAAATTTAAAACTTGGCTAAAAAGTGTAAAAAGGGCTTAAAATATATACCTAAAATATAACACACCACACACACACCAAGTTTTTGGCGCCGTTGCCGGGGACAAAAGGATTTTAAGAAAGTTAGGAATCAGCGGCCTAATCGTTTTTTCTAAAATTTTCAATTTTTTTAGGATTTTCTTAGTTTTTCAGCTTCTGCAGAACTCAGCACGGGTCGTGCCCGCTGAACACGCCCTGTGCCCAATCTTTGGAACTGGCAATCCTGTTTTACGTCAGATAGTAAGCTGAACACGGGGCTGTGCCCACTCAACACGCCCCGTGCCCAAGATTCAGTTACTGAAAACAGAACCGTAAGATCCCGACGGTTGGTAACTTCAAACACAAACATGAGTGATAATGATAATTTTTACTTTCGGCACTCTTATGGTACGTGGTGTCAATTATGTGGAGGCTCCCATAAAGAATTAGAATGTATTTTCTAAATTATAAGCCCCATTATATAGACCCATCGTTTTCCTGTATCCTTAAGAGGAGCGAAAGTAAAAATAATCCATATCTCTCCCTCGAATGCTCTCAACCGGACCTTCTAGGAGAAATGCTTCTTGATGAGCTATTTCATATAGAAGATCTAATTCTTAATTGGTTAAAAGAACTTAAGATGGATTTCCTTAATTCATCTCAAGACGATACCCAAGAAAAATTGTTGGGATCACATTCGAATAAAAACAACTTCGTTGTTCTCGATATTACCTTCAACTCTAGCGAAGACTTGGGCGATAGTCGTCCCTGTGCCGATTGTGCCATGAAGGACTCTCCATCGACTTCGTTCGGTGCATACATAGACCTGAGCGATTCGGCATACACCTTCTTTAACGAGAGCCCGGGAAAGGGTTGGACTTGTCCACCTACATTTAGCATAGGAATCACCCTCACCGACAACCTCTTGCGTTCTCGTCTTAATCTAGAGCAATTAAGGTATCTTAGGCACTTTGGGGTTGTTCCATCCAGTAAGGAACCGCCCGATACGGATAAGTTCCTTAGAATTAGACAAACTTGTAGGTCCCCCGGAGGTTGAGGTTAAACCTTATCCTTGTTATGTTTAACACACTAGCAAGTGCGGAATCCAAGCTAGAATGCAAACCGGTAGTTTATATGAGAACACAAGCTACAAAGAGAAAGGTAGACACACAAAATATCAAAGTTTTCTCTTGTATTTCAGTGGACACGGTTACAGCCCTTGACCAAACTGAAAATGCTCTCTACAAGACTTAGTTCACTCACATGCACACACTTTCTGTCTTTCTGTCTAAACTATGAAGTGAACCCATTACAAGACTATATATACTCATAACAGATTGTCTGGTCGAAGGATCAGAAAGACTGATCGAAGGATCATCTATCGACCAGACACCTACCGAAGGATCCACATATACCTCGAAGGATGGTATATCCTTCGAGGTCCATCTACATCCATCGAAGGTTATCCTTCGAGCTCATCGAAGGATATAAACAATCCTTCGATGACTCATCCTTCGACACAAACAACTTACAAACCATGTGTTAACTGTTTGGCCAAGTCAAACCAGGAGGATGGTTGACTTGGTCAAACTTACATCAAAACACATATACAAACCAACAAAAGACGTAAACAAGACTAACAAAAGACATCGTTTTATATCATTACAAAATACAGACAAAGTACAGACACAAGTGCACCAACAAACTCCCCCTTGGCTGTAGCTTTGTCTCGATCTTCGTGTCTTCACGTCTCTGACGTCCTTTCAACTGTTAAGTGATGCGTTGACCATGCACTTCCCGCGTTCACAAGTAGGTTGAAGCAATACAAAGCCATCTTCTGAAACTTCATTGCTTGTTCCCGATCCCTAACCAAGTAGTTGATCTCGTGATCCTTAAGAACAATAATATCCGACCTGGACATGTTAGTAATCCACATTGGATCTATCATTCTAAAGTTCTCCTGACTGTCTTGGAATACGATCACCGCTTCTCCAGTATCTGCATCATAAACCCAGCAACGAAAGTTACCCAGAAAATCTGTCTTCATCTTCAACAACGGTATCTTCTTCATCAACTTTGGAGGATCATAAACCAAACGATAACGAGCAGTATTTGTGTCTGGATCAAGCATAAACCTGATCTGCTCGTATCGAGGAAACTGCGGCTTGTATAGCGGATCCTTCCAACCCCTTCTTCGTTCCAACCTGATCTTCTTGGCGAACAGATCTACCATCTTGTCTTCGACTCGATTAATAACCTCCAGCTGAGCCAAAACAGCAACATCATAATAAGGAAGTGAAAGAATGCTGAGAAGTGACCTGAAGTACTGAAGGCCGCATTCTCGCTTCACAACCATGCAGTGAAGCTCCTTGATGAACATCCAGCTGATAATACGACCCCGAGCCGGATTCTTTTCCAGATTCATGTAGTTAGCCTGATCCAACGGAGGGAGCGGAGGAGGATTCCTAGCTAGGAAATCCGCTCGCCATTCGTTCACAGTCTTCTCACGGCTTTCTTGAGCTGTAGGAGAATCTGAAGCCAGATTAGCAAATTCTGTTGTCTTCGTCGCCACAAACTCATCATCAAGAGCATTAAACTCCGCATTATCTTGACCAACATAAACAGGACGTTCCGGATCCGAACCGATGAAGATTTCTTCAATCGTAGAGAAATCGGTTTCGTCCGGAACTAACGGAGTAGCATCGATCGACTTCAAATCAACTTCATCCAATTCCTTCAGAGCTAATATACGTTCATCAGACATCTCTGTAACGTGTTCTCCCTCTTCTAATAGTTCACCCGTGACTGGATGATAATGTTGAACAATTGAGGATTCAGGGAGATCGGCAAACGCTTCCGGTTCTAGACTAACATGTTCAAACCCTGCCGAAGCTTCCAAAGTTTCAGTCTGCTCAGACGGACCAGTAGTAGCTGTTGGAGGAGCAGTAGGAGCATCTTGAGATGTACCAGACCCACCTGCAGCACCGGATGCAATTGCACCGGAACCTGAGGCAGATGGTTGATCAGGATTTGCTGCATCATCGTCTTTGTCATCGCCACGCTTTGAGGGAACGATGCCTAATGCTTTGCACCTTTCATTCTAAAGCGTACCTACTTTGTGATCAATTTTCTTGAAGTTTGCATGAACAGGCTTGAAGGCTTCTGTAACAACCCGTACTCTCGATCCCAATAATCGAGAGCAAGTTATTTTATTGTTATTATTATTATTGCTATCATTGTTATTATTATTATTACTTAATATTATTATTATTATTTATTAAATAATAATAATAACACGTGACGAAAGATTCGTTCCTTCGCATATTTGGTTATTGTTATATTTTAAATAATCGGGTCAGTTTGTTTTAGCGATACATAAACATATAACAGGTTCACGCACTTGGGCTAGTCCCAACCCAGCTAACCTAAACCTAAATCCTACAATATATAAACCAACTTAAACCCTCACCCATCTTCTTAAAATCTAAAAACCCTAATCAAATGTAACAGCCACGCAAACATATCCCTTCCCTCCTCCTCTAAACCTCCGATCACCGGAAAGGGGCACTCCGGCCAGCGACCAGCTCTGACCACGCCACAGCCTCAGCGACACCCCTTCCCCACCTTGTTTCTCACTCGCACATATCTCTTTCCTATACATGATCTTCCCTAAACCTCCTTCTTATACACACCCACCCACCTTGTCTGATGCTTTGTCCGTTAAAGAAGAGCAGGAAACGGGAAAGAATAACAGAGAGAGAAAGAGACGACTGAGTAGAAATAAAAAGCCACAACAGTGGCAGGTCCGGTGACGGCGGCCGCACCAGCGACGACAACGAGGAACGGTGTCATTGGTAGAGAGAGAGAGAGAGGAACGACGGGGTTATTGAGGGAGCCGACCATCTCACGTGACCTCCCTGTCTTTCCGGCGAAGTACGGGACTCTGGCGATGAGCCAGGTTGTCGATAGAACTCCGAGATAGTATCTGCTGACGAACTCCCTGGTGGCGGCAGCGGTACTGTGGTGGTGGCTCTGGCTCGGGTCCGACAAGGTGACAACAGCAGAAAGGATGGTGGCGACGTGCACAGCCCACCGGTTAGTAATCGGTTGTCGATTTGTTGATTTTGAATTAAGGATGTATATATGCGTTTCTTATATTATGAGATTTTAGGTAGATGCATGCATGAGTGTTAGCTGTTTGTTTGATATATAAGGTTCATGTGATTGTTCAAACTATGGGAATGATTATTGTTGAAAGATTGATTTATGCATGTCTATTGTTTAATAAACTGAATATGTGGTAATGATAGGGCTGCGATAAAATCGATGCTTGAACTGTTTTGTATATAATTTGAAAAGAGTAAATGATGGTTGTTGTGTAGAATACATAATAGTTGGGGTTTAGACAACAGTTTTTATTTTGGTCAAGTGTGAATCTTGATTTGGGAAAAGAGAGTGTAAATAAGTTACTGGTTTGTTTAATTCAATTAGCAGCCTCACACATATAACCTTTAATTTATAAACACCCTCAATACATAAAACTTTATGTTCAACTTTATTCTATGAAACAACTTTAAACACGATATTTGATTACCACGGAACATAAAGATTAGTTGATTTGGAATTTGATATAAATAAGAGTGTTTAAATTTATTCTATTTATAATTCTATAAGTTGATTTGGAATTTGAATTATAAATCAACTAATCAAATTTCAAATCAAATTTAAACATGATAGTTGGGTTTTAGATAAATTTAAACAGTTGTTATATACCACGGAACTTTAATTTATAACCACGCCGTATATAAAGATTCATTATAAAATTAAATACGATGAGGTATGTTCGGATTTAAACAAGCTATGTCGTACACTGATTACTATTCTCACTATATGCTCCATATGTTACGTGATGATTTAATTTGCATGCTACCTGTTAGATACGTGTAAGATATACGTGGATTATTTGTGCACAACACTAATAACAGTGGTAACCATATTAGGACGTGGTTGACCAACTTAGGACGAATGCTTTATCTACCGAGCAAAACAAAGGTGAGTTCACACTTTCTACAAGGCATGGGATTCCCAGGGGTTGGGAATGGGTAAAGGATTTGAACTGGAACTGCGTGATCTCCTGGTTTGGAACACGTACACACCCTCTTTATTGAAGGGTGACAACACGTACTAAGAACTTAATCGGAACCTGCGTAATCTCCTGGTTTGGGGATTTCGTACACACCCTCTTTATTGAAGGGTGACAACACGGATACTAGACCAAAACTCTCTATCATGAAGTCCCTCCTTTTTATATCGACTTAATCGCCGGGCCAATGGCGAGCGGGTCATTAGTTAGATAGCGCTATTTAGGTTTGACAAGCCTCACACCGTGCCGCAGAGGACGGGCGTGAACTAATGGATCTGGGCACTAGTCAATGATGATAGACATTGACGTCAGGGCACCAACTTACTTTAGTCAGTGGTCGATATGGTAAACAGGTCTAGTGGTTAACATGGGGAAGCCCCCACCAACTATGGATATGTTTGGGAAACAGGGTAAACGGATTAACTTACAACTTACAAATGAACTCATGGTTTTGAAACAACTTAATAATGAACACTAACTGTGAACTCGCTCAACTTTGTTGTTGACTCGTTGTTACATGCCTTGCAGGCCTTTAGGTGCATAACAATGGAACTTGCTGTCTGAGAAGCTGGAGTGGTCATGGGTCGAGATACATGGAATCGCTACACAAGATTAATGGTTTATAAACACTTAATGAGTTAAATATGCTTCCGCTGTAAACTGTGAAATATTGTAACGTTGTAACACTATTGTTAATAAATGAAAGTTTTTTTAAATATACTCATGTGTTCAATGTGATTGGTGGCTAAGATCCTGGTCAGTCACGCCTCCAAGCGGTGGTACTCCGCATGTGGATTTTGGGGGTGTGACAGATTGGTATCAGAGCCATTGGTTATAGTGAACTTGGTTTTAAAAAGGAGAAAACGTATTTGTAAAACCAGACTATAACCGAACAGTTCTGAAGACGTGAATACGACCATGACACTCAGCTCTAGATTGCAAGGTTCATCTCTCGTATACTCATTGTACTGCATAACTAGTGAACACTTACATATGATATTGCATGTGATTGCATGTTTTGCACAACAGTATGAATTCATGTATACTTGCATGTGTTATGTGACTGACAGGGTGGTATCCTAAACCTTCACAACTTACGCTTCGTGATACTCTTTGTTTGCTACTCAAGATTGAGGAACCATTTGACATGAGTTAAGAGGAGCTGAGATGAGCATGCAAATCAGAATATTATTGTGGGTGCACACATAATAATAATGTGGGGTGCATGTGAGTCCCAGTGAGGCTTAACAAGTGAAAAGGGGGTTCTGTTCTGTCATTTGATCGATGTGAAACATAAAAAACCTAGGGGTTATAGTAGTGATTGTCCCCTACTCGAACGTGAACTTTTCATTCATATCTAGATCCCTTCGAATCTCGATGCTATCAAGTATTACTTGAGCACCCATCTGAACACCTAGCGAACCGTGTAGAATGTTAGTTGCTTATACGAACGTCCACGTGTTGGATGTCGCAACGTCGAATGATTGATCGATATCTTTCTCACCTTTCTTTGTTTACAGTTGATGGAACTCAACCTTATGTGAAACATCCGTACATTAGTCCTGGTTACTCAGGACGTGCAACCATTATTAAAAGTGTTTTGGTGATTGTTTGCCTACTATACCAGTTCGCGTCGTCGACACAAGACTTTTGATACAACGCGCACCCTAAAGTGAGTTAACAACTCTTACTAAAGGCATATGTCCATAGTTTGGGACAACACACTATTTCCCCGGTTTTGAAAATACATACGGTACCCCTAGCTTGAGGCTACACGCGCGTCCTTAGAAAAGTACATATTCCCGGGTATTGGGAACCACTACTACCCCTGGATTGGGACTGCCTTAAAATTCTAGATTTGAATACTACTCTCCTTGGATTGGGAAGGAATACTTTTCAAACTAATATTCCTGGAGGAATACTTTAAACATATTGGTTTAATTTCGATAGTTAGTTGATAAACTCAACTTTATCACTTCATTGAGGAACCAGATGAGACCACCCCCCCCCCTGCATTGTAAGTTGCCTATAGATCGAGTTCGTCGAAACTCACTTCAAGCCGTCGTTTTAGAACAATTTTCGGGACGAAAATTCTTTCAAGTAGGGGATGATGTAACACCCGACCTTCACAGGGTGAACACAAACCCTGTTAACTCCATTAACTTATATATTCACTTGGGCGTTATGCTCAAGTTCAGATAAATCAGGTGTCCCAAAAATTTCACATACAATCGCTACACAGTGTTGGTGAGCAAATAGATATAACTTATATAATATTCCCTGCTATGTGGAATAAGAATAAACTATGTAAAAAATTTTATGTTATGAGAATTACATGAATTTTCATGCTACATGACTTTATGTGCTATGTGACTTGTATATGTTCGTTTTGCGAACTTTCGTGAAACTACGTGTGTACGTGCAACAATAAGGGTAATAACAAACCTAAAGATATGAATGCGTCGTATATCTTAGCTCAAATTTCGAGGACGAAATTCCTATAACATGGGGAGAATGTAACAACCCGTACTCTCGATCCCAATAATCGAGAGCAAGTTATTTTATTGTTATTATTATTACTGCTATCATTGTTATTATTATTTTTACTTAATATTATTATTATTATTATTTATTAAATAATAATAATAACACGTGACGAAAGATTCGTTCCTTCGCATATTTGGTTATTGTTATATTTTAAATAATCGGGTCAGTTTGTTTTAGCGATACATAAACATATAACAGGTTCACGCACTTGGGCTAGTCCCAACCCAGCTAACCTAAACCTAAATCCTACAATATATAAACCAACTTAAACCCTCACCCATCTTCTTAAAATCTAAAAACCCTAATCAAATGTAACAGCCACGCAAACATATCCCTTCCCTCCTCCTCTAAACCTCCGATCACCGGAAAGGGGCACTCCGGCCAGCGACCAGCTCTGACCACGCCACAGCCTCAGGGACACCCCTTCCCCACCTTGTTTCTCACTCGCACATATCTCTTTACTATACATGATCTTCCCTAAACCTCCTTCATATACACACCCACCCACCTTGTCTGATGCTTTGTCCGTTAAAGAAGAGCAGGAAACGGGAAAGAATAACAGAGAGAGAAAGAGACGACTGAGTAGAAATAAAAAGCCACAACAGTGGCGGTTCCGGTGACGGCGGCCGCACCAGCGACGGCAACGAGGAACGGTGCCATTGGTAGAGAGAGAGAGAGGAACGACGGGGTTATTGAGGGAGCCGACCATCTCACGTGACCTCCCTGTCTTTCCGGCGAAGTACGGGACTCTGGCGATGAGCCAGGTTGTCGATAGAACTCCGAGATAGTATCTGCTGACGAACTCCCTGGTGGCGGCAGCGGTACTGTGGTGGTGGCTCTGGCTCGGGTCCGACAAGGTGACAACAGCAGAAAGGATGGTGGCGACGTGCACAGCCCACCGGTTAGTAATCGGTTGTCGATTTGTTGATTTTGAATTAAGGATGTATATATGCGTTTCTTATATTATGAGATTTTAGGTAGATGCATGCATGAGTGTTAGCTGTTTGTTTGATATATAAGGTTCATGTGATTGTTCAAACTATGGGAATGATTATTGTTGAAAGATTGATTTATGCATGTCTATTGTTTAATAAACTGAATATGTGGTAATGATAGGGCTGCGATAAAATCGATGCTTGAACTGTTTTGTATATAATTTGAAAAGAGTAAATGATGGTTGTTGTGTAGAATACATAATAGTTGGGGTTTAGACAACAGTTTTTATTTTGGTCAAGTGTGAATCTTGATTTGGGAAAAGAGAGTGTAAATAAGTTACTGGTTTGTTTAATTCAATTAGCAGCCTCACACATATAACCTTTAATTTATAAACACCCTCAATACATAAAACTTTATGTTCAACTTTATTCTATGAAACAACTTTAAACACGATATTTGATTACCACGGAACATAAAGATTAATTGATTTGGAATTTGATATAAATAAGAGTGTTTAAATTTATTCTATTTATAATTCTATAAGTTGATTTGGAATTTGAATTATAAATCAACTAATCAAATTTCAAATCAAATTTAAACATGATAGTTGGGTTTTAGATAAATTTAAACAGTTGTTATATACCACGGAACTTTAATTTATAACCACGCCGTATATAAAGATTCATTATAAAATTAAATACGATGAGGTATGTTCGGATTTAAACAAGCTATGTCGTACACTGATTACTATTCTCACTATATGCTCCATATGTTACGTGATGATTTAATTTGCATGCTACCTGTTAGATACGTGTAAGATATACGTGGATTATTTGTGCACAACACTAATAACAGTGGTAACCATATTAGGACGTGGTTAACCAACTTAGGACGAATGCTTTATCTACCGAGCAAAACAAAGGTGAGTTCACACTTTCTACAAGGCATGGGATTCCCAGGGGTTGGGAATGGGTAAAGGATTTGAACTGGAACTGCGTGATCTCCTGGTTTGGAACACGTACACACCCTCTTTATTGAAGGGTGACAACACGTACTAAGAACTTAATCGGAACCTGCGTAATCTCCTGGTTTGGGGATTTCGTACACACCCTCTTTACTGAAGGGTGACAACACAGATACTAGACCAAAACTCTCTATCATGAAGTCCCTCCTTTTTATATCGACTTAATCGCCGGGCCAATGGCGAGCGGGTCATTAGTTAGATAGCGCTATTTAGGTTTGACAAGCCTCACACCGTGCCGCAGAGGACGGGCGTGAACTAATGGATCTGGGCACTAGTCAATGATGATAGACATTGACGTCAGGGCACCAACTTACTTTAGTCAGTGGTCGATATGGTAAACAGGTCTAGTGGTTAACATGGGGAAGCCCCCACCAACTATGGATATGTTTGGGAAACAGGGTAAACGGATTAACTTACAACTTACAAATGAACTCATGGTTTTGAAACAACTTAATAATGAACATTAACTGTGAACTCGCTCAACTTTGTTGTTGACTCGTTGTTACATGCCTTGCAGGCCTTTAGGTGCATAACAATGGAACTTGCTGTCTGAGAAGCTGGAGTGGTCATGGGTCGAGATACATGGAATCGCTACACAAGATTAATGGTTTATAAACACTTAATGAGTTAAATATGCTTCCGTTGTAAACTGTGAAATATTGTAACGTTGTAACACTATTGTTAATAAATGAAAGTTTTTTTTAAATATACTCATGTGTTCAATGTGATTGGTGGCTAAGATCCTGGTCAGTCACGCCTCCAAGCGGTGGTACTCCGCATGTGGATTTTGGGGGTGTGACGGCTTCTATTAAGCGATCATCACGATTTTTATATCGCTCCGACAGCTCTTCATGCTTCTGCTTTAACACTTTTGCCTCATGCCCTAACACATCACTCCGCCCTTTCATTATCTCAGCTTCCCTATCACGAGCCCTGTTTGCTTATTTTAGCCTTTCAATCTCTAGAGCTTGTTCTTTTATCTTAAGATTCTGTGCACTAACAATTGAGACTAGCTTGTTGTGTGCCTCCACATCCTGAGTTCGCTGTACATGATACTCTTCAATCTTTCTAGTATTCCGAACTACTAAGTTACCCAATTCACTGATTTGTTCGATCAGGGAGTGAATTTTCTCAGCTTCAGACAAACTAGACAATGTTTCTGCTAGAGTCGGCTGTGAAGGCTCAGGTCCTGAGGAGCCAGGCTGAACAGATGGACCGGAAGTACCTGTTGGACCAGTAATAACAAGAGGAGGACGTACGTGTGTACCTGAGACGGGAGTTGCAGGCGGCTGTTGATCAACAGTCGCCGTGCGTGTCCCAGAAGACGTCTGAGGAGAAGAGACCAGCGCTAGCATCTCTGATGTAGTTAATTGATCACTGACAGGAGGTAGCTGATGCTCTAGAGGCGTTGAATGCTGGATCGAATCAGGTATAGGGGCATCACCAGCAGTTTCACCCATTGACCCTGATCCGTCCTTTGATTTCTTTGAAGTACGAGTACCCTGTCTTCTTGTTTTCCTCTTTCTAATCAAACAAGGAGCAGCAGGAATAATCCTCATCTTTGTCAGATTTTGCGGTTCTAACCGGTTTCTCTATACGTTCAAAGCCACGAAAATTCCCGTGCTGATCATAAACCTTTTGCATCCCTGGAGGAGGAGGAGGATTATCATCTTCAGAAGACGAATCATCATTACCAGAACCTCCTTCATCATCAGAAGACGAACTGCTTTCATCCACCAACTTCCTCGGCTCGTCCACCTTCCTTTACCTTTGTCGGTCGTATCATCGCCTGACCGACTTGCAGTACCACCATCTCCACCTGCACCACCACCTGTATCTCCAACTACAGTACCACCAATATCACTACGGACATCAGATTCGATGAACACTCCTTGAACTTCTTCCGCAGCAACATTTACATCAACTTCAACATATGTTGCAGCACTGGAACTTCCAGCAGACTTCTTGCTCGATGCTTTAATTCCGTGCTTAGCCCCGAGTTGTGTGTTAGCCAACGCGATTAACCTGGGCTCTTCGTCATCAGAATCACTTGCATCTCGACGCCACTTGTTGTTCTGAGGTGCCTCATAGGTCGGAACATCGAGGTGACCAATAAGCTTTCTAACTGGATCGGATTCCTTATACTTAGACATAGACTTGAAGATCAGCAATGTACGCTCGTTCATCGGATTAACTGGTAGAACATCTGCTTCAACCTTGGGAAGATCCGGAATCTGATCATCTATCATCATTTGCAAGAATCTTGGATATAACCAAAACTTGGTTGACGTCCGTTGATTTGCTGATGGAAGTGGCCTGCAGGCATTCTCTTTCAGATTGTCAAAGATGTAACGTGATATGTTGAACGGCTTGTTCAAAATTAAAGCCGTAAACAATCCCGTCAATTCAATAGGTGACAAATCGTATCCAGACCGTTTGTTGCTCAGACAGTGAATAAGAATATGCAATAAAAACTTGTATCGTAACGGCATGAACCCTTTGTTTATCTGATTTGCTAGCACATTGTCGCTGTAACGTAGCCTCATCAATAAACCACGCTGACACTGTAAATCAATAGAAGTCGAATCTTCTGGTTGATCTCCCAATTGCAAACGCGCTCTGATGGTGTTCTCGGTGATCACCACGGGTTTCTCAGTAACGAATCCTCTAATCACTTCTTGATTATTCACTGTCTCAACCACAGCAGAATTCCAGAATTCCTTGATCTGGGACTGGTAAGCGGTGTGTTGTGTAGTAATTGCATAGTTGATTCGTGCTCGATGAAGATACTCCATTATCCCCTTGTATTCCGGACTAACTTTGTCTTCCGGTTGCAGATACGCGGCCATGTTGTGTCTTGGCTCGGACATAGATTCAACTTCAGACTTTTCTTTCTTAGTTGGTTTTGCCCGTTCCTTCTTCCCTTTCGGTGCCATTTCTGTTCATGAAAAACAAAGACACGTAATGAGAAAATTGTCAAACAGTCAAATAGTCAACAAGGAGTTCACACTTAGAAAAATTTCAATTTCTTGAAAAATTTCTAAGTGTTGTTTCTTCGAAGGATTCCATTTAGACATCGAAGGATTGACACTTGACTCGAAGGATGACAATATTGATTGAAAGATGTTATTTTCCTCGAAGGATGAAATGCCTTATCGAAGGATCAACTTACGAAAGATCAGTAATTTTGAAAGATATCTTGGTCAATCGAAAGATCTGATCAATCGAAGGATGAATCCTTCGAGAAGCTTAGTATCCTTCGAGTCTCAGTTCGAAGGATATTTTGCAGTCCATCTTTCGAGATTAAGTGACATCATTTTTCGAGATCGGTGTGTTTTCCGGTGACACTGTTCATCGGAGTGTTTTCCGGTGACAGTTTTAAGTGTGTTTTCCGGTGACAGTTTTAAGTGTGTTTTAATCCATTTAAAATCATCAACATCAAATCATTTAACAACATCAATCTCAAAACCAACCCCGGACACTAACCCTAACCCAGATACTAACACATACACATGTACCGATCAACCCCAAGAACACACTAACATCAGTCAAGATAAAATTCTCATATTACATATATATCACATTTGGTGTCCGATTTAAACAAAACCCCAAAACAGTAATCCAAACCCAAAACCCTTGACATCATGAACTACCATCCCATCATTATCATAAATATGAGAACAAGAAAAATAAAAACAAATGATCAGATGAGGAGTTCATTTTGTTGTTTGTTAAAGTATTAGGATTATCCTACCGTGAACTTTTGTTTTGATTTTGGCAGAGTTTCGGTAGGATCAGAGGATTTTTAAGTGATGAAATTTGTCTGTTATTTTGAAATGAAGAAGATGACCCACTTTTATACTCTGTCCTCGAAACTCGAACTGCCTCGAAGGATCGCTACCCTTTCGAAAGATGAAAAGGTGTTTCGAAAGATGAACCTTTAGGTCGAAGGATCCAGATCTGGATCGAAAGATACCAGATATTTGTGGATTTGGATCGAAAGATACCAGATATTTGTGGGGACCCTCAACAACTTCGAAAGACGATCCTCGAAGGATATCTTTCGATCTGATCCATCTTTCGAAAAGTCTGATCAGCTCAAAGGATCCAATTGGTCAAATCCTTCGTTGACCAATTCATCTTTCGAGCATCAAGATTGACTTTCATTGACCATCTGATCTTTCGAGGGCCATTGCTTCCTCGAAGGATCAGATTTTCACCAACACTTTGGATTTTGGAAATTTGCAACTCAAACCCTTCAAATTCTTAAAAGTTTTCAGAAACGACCGTTTTGAAAAATTGTCCGTTATGAAGTTCTGCAAAGGTCAGTTTTATGAAGTATCTCGGCTTGCCAGGTATCGGATCGAGCACCAACATCAGTTAATCAAAAATAAGATTAAATTGAAAATCTTTTTGGATTTTGATAAAATAAAAGACAACAATTTTAATATCCTTTGAATGTTATCAAACGACATCACCGCTAATGTCGTGCTGATATGCACCAAACGACAAAACTGTTTAAAATAAGACAATAAAAGTTAAGCAGTAAATAAATATGTACAAACACAACAATATTTTTGCGAGTTTCTGGCGAAGAGAATCATATCAGTTTGCGGTCTCTTGTCAAAACACATTTCCTTTTAAGATTCTTTTACAGAAGCGGATAAGTATTCTACCACAATTACCGATATTGTTATCCACTTAAACTCAGCGATCAAGTGTAATCATAATACATTGAGATACATTTAAGGTATGATTTATACTTACCGACCGGTGTTCATCCACTCACGACACATTCCCGTATCAAGGTATGCACGAGAGTTCATCTTACTGGGAAGTATACCATTTATCATCCGTTTTTAACGTATATAAAATGTGAACAAGTCACTTATTTGATTTGAAAACAAGCCCTATGTGATAGAATCACTTATTGATGAGGAACTTGATTTTCATATGCATGAGGGCACAGGAGCAAGTCCGTGAACAGGTCAGTACTTCCGTACAGCAGAGAGACGAACTTGACTCCCGGATAGATGTGATATTTTATCACTTATTTGTTTGGACATGTGATTGTTTATCACTTATTGAGGTCGAATGCAGTATGAGATATGTACACGTATGTATGGTATCATGGAAGAACTAGACTTTGTCTTTTATAGAAACAACCATGATACCCAGATGATAAACAGCATAAACCCCGAATATCTCAGAGCCTCGGCAATCTATCAAACGAAATTTCGGTACCAAGACCATATGCCAATGAGCGGTTCCCACGCGGTTTTCAGTTCGTTATGTTTATATCTCCTGCATACTTTAAAATGATCGTGAGTCTACCGGTACATCATTAGTAGAGCTACTTATCATTTTCTTTTCTTTTGATTTCTAGAAATATGTTTCGACCGACCTCTGATGTAATATCATTTTCTCTTATATTACCAAGAAACTCATTTTTGTTTTTCTATTGTTTTTGTGTTTTTCTAAATTTTCTCCCCCTTAAATGCAGAAAGTAAATAAATTAAAGACATATTTTTGTATTTTTGTGGTTTTTCAATGTTTTTGTATTTTTCTTGAAACTTTCTCCCCCTAAAATTCAAAAATAAAATAAAGTAAAAACATATTTTTGGATTTTTGGTTTTAGAAAAATATTTACAAAAACGATTTCCCGATGTCGGTTACTCTTCCTTCACCTTTATGCCGTTTACCAAAAGTAAATAATCGAATCTTGATTGATGTGTGTTGGTGTGTATATAATTTAGATGAATATTTAAGCCCCTTTTTACACTTTTAGCCAAGTTTTAAATTTATAAAACACGATATTTACTAACACTAAACACACATATGGGCAAGTGCACCCATCGTGGACGTAATATAGTGTTGGTAAGATACCGAGGTCGTCCAAGGACACAAGAGCTTTTAATACCGGTTTATCCTCAACGTCTAATCAAATCAAAAAGTGAGAAAAATGTTTTAAACTAAGAAAAATAAAAACTAACTAAATGCTGAAAAATAAAATAAAATAAAAACAGATAGACAAGATGAATCACTTGGATCCGACACGTGTGTTAGTATAACCTTTGATTATTTTCGCACTTTTGCACTTGTTTAAGAGATTATCTTAGTTATTGTAGTAGGCCCCTCTTTTGAAGGCGACGTTACCCTCAACCCAGTAGTTTGAGTCAGCAAGGATACAATCCTAAAGGGTCGGATTATTGAAAGATAATGAATTAAGTTATTAATGCGAATTGTGGTAGGCCCCGCTTTTGGCGGTGACGTTACCCTCGGCTAAGTAGTCTGAGTCAGCAGGGATACAGTCCTAAATAGCCGGGTTATAGTAATAATAGTAGTTAACTTATGAGGGGGTCAAAGAGTTTGGATCCCCGCCATCCAATACCTATGGGCATTGAAGGAGATCCTACTAAAATTGACCCAGGTCCCAAGCAGGACCTCTAAACGCTGAACAAGGGCAAGACCCTTACCAAACCGTTCCCTTAACCCCCGACCAGGTAGCCAATATACCTCCATATAGACCGTGGAGATATGAATGGTGAAAATCTTTTATTTTATATAGACAGTAAAATAACGCCAAGACACCACGGACAAACGATAAGGAAAGATCACCTTCAACATAAGTAACTAGTTATTAAAGTCATTAATACAAAACCAAATAAAAAGTGCAAAAGATTAAAAATAAAAAGTATTATACTAAACACTTGTCTTCACCAAGTGATGTAAGAGACTTAGGCAAACATGGCCTTGATTGTCAAGAACTCTTACGATCAATCTTGGATCCCGAGACGACTCACACACTCTATGATGGACAATGGATGATGGTGGTGGATGATGGTGTTATGGTGGTGGTGGGTGGTGGATGAAGTGTGAGAGAGGTGGTGTGCCAAGGGATGAGATGGAATGAAACCAAGCACCCCTATTTATAGGCTGAACAGAAGGCTGGGCACGGCCCCGTGTCCGCTGGACACGCCCCCGTGCCCGTCTGACACTCTCTCTCTTCATTAATTGTAATTCGCAATTACAATTAATGCGCCTGCTGTACTTTCACCACGCCCCCGTGCCCGCTGGACACGGCCCCGTGGTGGGCAATGGAAGCTTCTACTAGTTTGTCTTTTCTGCTGCTTCTTGGGCACGGCCCCGTGTTCGCTGGACACGGGGCGTGTTCAGTCTTCTGTTTTCTCTTCTTTGCCTTGGGGGTGCCGTTGAGGGTCCGGGCAGTCTACTTTTATTCCTTTTCTTGTATTTATGCTAGAATTAGTTGTCTTTTTGCTTCTTTTGTGATTTTGAGCTCATTTCATCCTGAAAATACAAAAGAAAGACAAAAACACTCTTTTTCCAACATTAGTACTTAAAAAGGGGTAGTTTTATGCCTTAATTGATGTGATTTATATGTTGCATTTTACACACATCATTGATTTATCAAATGCTTTGGTAAAAAGGTCGGCACGTTGGTGATCGGTATGAATGTGAATCACATCGATAAGTCTCTTTTCAAAGCAATCACGTATGAAGTGATATTTAATATCGATGTGCTTTGTTTTTTAGTGCTGTACAGGATTTCTAGTGATCTGTAAAGCAGCTTCATTATCAACATAAATAGGAGTAGTTAGGAATTCAAAACCGTAGTCCCGCATCTGTTGTTGGATCCATAGAACCTGGGAGCAGCAACTAGACGCAGCAATGTATTCCGCTTCACATGTAGACGTAGCCACACATGTCTGCTTCTTGCACTGCCAAGTGACTAGGCGATTGCCTAAGAACTGACATCCTGCTGTAGTTGATTTGCCATCTTTCTTGCAGCCGCCGAAATCAGAATCACTGTAAGCCTTGAGATCGAAGTTATCATCCTGCTGTAGTTGATTTGCCATCTTTCTTGAGCTTATTTCATCCTGAAAATACAAAAGAAAGACAAAAACACTCTTTTTCCAACATTAGTACTTAAAAAGGGGTAGTTTTATGCCTTAATTGATGTGATTTATATGTTGCATTTTACACACATCAAATACTCCCACACTTGAACTTTTGCTTGTCCTCAAGCAAAACTCTTTAAATATGGCTTACACTCCCAAATGGAATAGGTAGAAGAGAAAGTTTTTAGCTTGTCCTAGAGTATCGGGAATCCAAGGTCCTTGTAGGTTTTATTTTTATTTATTTACAATCCTATTCGTTATGATTTATTTTGAACGTTTCATAAGATAAATTACTTATTCGGGCATAGCATGCCTTATTAAAATTCTATTTATATACAAGTTCACATACCTTGCGGGGGATCACTCAACACTCGGCCGAAGGTGTGGATTTTTTAGTGAATCACTCGTGAGCGGCATGGAACTTACACCTTCCATAGGCTTGCCAAGCAATCAATCCTCCTCCTTTTTAACTTTTTACCTTTGTAAATATCAAGAGGACTTTTGGGGTGAAGGGTTAGGCTTGGGTTAAAGGTGGTCGGTTGGGTTAGTTAGAAAAAAAGGCGAAAATCGTAAAAAGCGTCGGTTTCCGTGACATACCTTGTTTTTAGTGACTTTTTATTTTGAAGTATTTCTCCAAACAAGCTTTTATATAGCTTTTGTTTGTTTTTGACTTCATCATTGTTTTTTTTTTTTTCATCACATAAAAAGGCGAGTTTACGAGAAACCGAGCTTGTTACTAAAATAAAGGGTAAAAAATAAAAAGGGTTTTTTTTTTTTGGTGGGTAAAAAGAGTTTTGGGGTAATGAAATGAAAGGTTTAGGCTCAAAGGGGCTATCTAGGGGGATTTTGGGTAGGTGGTAAAAAAATGAAAAATAATGGTTTAGAAAGAAAAATATGGTTAGTCCTAATGCCTCCATCACTTACTTACTTGGGTTTAAGTTGGTAAGGACCGGGAATGTATCGTCGTGGCAAGTTCTAGAGTTGTAAGAACCAAGCGGCTATTCACACAAGAAACGAAAAATGAGCATTTAGTCTAAATATGTATATTTTTGTGCTCAATAAAGGCTCAAAACTCACTTTTGTGGGAATGGGTTTTTAATGTGATCAAGTATATATAATCGAATTTTTAACTAGACTTGTTATGTCGTTTCGTAATTTTCTTATGTTGGTTCTTTGTTATCACGACGCTATCGGTTGTAAATTTGTAAAAATATAACCTTTTTAGAACTTGTTATTCCCAAATTAAACTTAAGACAAGTAAATGATAAAAAAAATGAAAAAGTTTTTGAAAAAATTTGGGGTGTTTAGCGGTTCCAATAGAGTTTTGTGTAAGGCTTGTATTTTGGATTTGCAAAATTCAAGGTTTTAGCATCCCCCCACACTTAAATTACACATTGTCCTCAATGTGTCCAAAAATAAGGTTTTTGGTTGATTAGAATGTGTTAAAGTAGGTTAAAAAGTAAAGATTTATGTTACTGGCATCCTGGACACGGCCCCGTGGTGACCGGGCACGGCCCCGTGGTCAGGTGCCAGTAACAAAAATTAAAGAATTAAAACAGAAGCCTGGACACGGGGGCGTGTCCGCTGAACACGGCCCGTGTCCAGTTACCTGAACTGGGTGTTTTTCTGCAGGTGGCTCAGCACGGGGTCGTGTTGGTTGGGCACGGCCCGTGTTGAGCCTTCTGTGATGGAGATTTGTGTCGGGTTGCTCTGTTCTTCGTGCATGGGTCCATTTTTCTCATTCCCCTTTTCATCCATTACCACCATGAGTGTGTTTTATTCTGCAAAATAAAACTAAAAGATTAAACTAAACTAAGGATAGTTCCGCGGAATGCCTCCGTTGTGCGCCACGTTTATAAGGGTCCTTGGCTAGACCCGATTCGAGGTTATATATTTTTTGAGTGGGATGCCTGGCGTCCCATGTTACACCGTCGGAGAGCAGCATCCAAGCTCGAATCAATAACCTTCATGTAATTGACCGGGTCGTCGTCCTCTATTCTCTTCCCAACTCCGAACTTCACTTCATCATCCCCATACCTCAAGGTGAGTGTCCCGTCATTCATATCTACCACTGCTTGGGCTGTGGCAAGGAAGGGTCTCCCTAGTATAAGTGGGACCTCGGTGTCTTCCTCCATATCGAGTATGACAAAGTCAGCTGGATAAACGAATCTGCTTACCTTTACCAAGACATTCTCGATGACACCTTGTGGGAATTTGACGGATCGATCAGCGAGTTGTATGCTCATTTCTGTAGGGCTCGTGGTTCCCAAGCCGAGTCTTTTGAACATGGATGAGGGCATGAGGTTAATGCTAGCCCCTAGGTCGGCTAAGGCATTGCGAACGGGCGATTCCCCTATTGAGCATGGAATCGTGAAGCTTCCGGGATCGATTTTCTTTTGGGGAAGTTTATTGAGCACGAGGGCAGAGCATTCTTCGCCTAAATTGACTAATTGCAAATTTTCAATTTTCTTCTTATGCGTAAGGAAGTCCCTCATGAATTTAGAGTATTTGGGCATTTGGGTTAGGACTTCGATAAAAGGAATATTGACATGCAGTTGTTTTAACAGACTTTCGAATTTTGCGAATTGCTCATTTGTCTTTTGACGAATTAACCTACCGGGGTACGGAACTCGAGGAGCCTTGGTAGGCTCTGGTGATGGAGGAGAGTTCTTCTCCTGCAGAGGTGTCGGTACTGTTTCTTCCGTTGGCGGTGGCACTTCTGCAGGCCCTACGGTGCGGTTTCGTAGTGTGATGAGGTGAACTTGCGCCTTTGGGTTTGTTTCGGTATTGCTAGGTAATGCGCCTTGCGGTCTCTCGGAAAAATTTTGAGCTATTTGATTTAATTGTTTTTCTATGTTTTGAATGCTAGCTTGTTGATTCCTAAAATTAGATTCTAATTGTAGAAATCTTTCTGAGTTTTTCTTATCAGTGTCAGAGACGAGGCGAGATACAGTATCTTCGAGCCTTTCTCGTCCACCTTGTTGTTGAGTGAAATTTTGTGACTCATTTCTTGGTTGCTGAAAGTTTGTTCGTTGGGTTTGTTGGTTACTACTATTGCCGGGTTCCCTCCAACCAAGGTTTGGGTGGTTTCGCCATCCTTGGTTGTAAGTTCCCGTTGGGGGACCCGACGGCCTAGGTCTATTATCAATGTAGTTTACCATTTCTTGTTGATCGTCCGTTTCTTTCATGCAACTCCAATTTTCATGTGACCCACCACATCCTTCACAAGCCATAACCGAGACTATTTTTGTCATTTCTAATTTTTTTATTTTTGAAGAAAGGGCCTCGATTTGGGCTTGTAAAGAAGTGCTTTCGTCGACCTTATGGGCGCCCGGGGCGATAGACTTATTTCCCCGGGGGGTATGCCATTGAAAATTGGTTTGAGCAATTTCCTTAATCTGATTATATATTTCATGTGGGCGTCGGTTACCTAAAAGTCCCCCGGAGCTAGAATCAAGTGTCTGCCTAGTGTGTGGCAACAATCCATTATAGAAAGTGGATACTTGTTGCCATATTGCGAGGCCGTGATGGGGACACTTGCGTAATAGCTCCTTGAACCTTTCCCAAGTTTCATATAAGGATTCCCCGTCCTCTTGTGAATATGTATTAATTTCAGTCATTAACTTAGCAGTTTTAGCAGGAGGGAAATACTTATATAGAAATTTTTGGGCTAGTTCATCCCAGGTGTTTACCGATCCAGCTGGGAGGGCGTTGAGCCAAGCTTTCGCTCGGTCTTTTAGTGAGAAGGGAAACATACGGAGGCGGATGGCGTCGTTTGATGCTCCATTGATCCGAAAGGTATCACATATTTCTAAGAAATTAGTTATATGTAGATGGGGATCCTCGTCCGCATGCCCGTGGAAGGTTGCGGAGTTTTGGAGCATTTGTATCAAATGCGGCCGAAGTTCGAAGTTATTGGCTTCGACATTCGGAGCATTGATAGCGGCGCCTAGATTACCCACGGTGGGTTGTAGATAATCCATAAGGGTACGTTGGTCCGCCATTGGAGGTGGATCACCCGAAACCTTCTCTTGGTTTTTGGCTTTTAACCTTTTTCTGAGAAAGCGTTCGGGTTCTTCTAGTGGTTCTTTTATGTCTTTATTGGAACTGGAGCTCATACACTACGTGAGGTTGGCGTCGGGTTCCAAGTCCTGCAATAAAAACAGAAAAGAATGTTGGTCAGAAGGTTCACCACGGCCCCGTGTTGAGCGAACACGGCCCGTGGTCGGAATTTCAGTGATTGTTTTCCAGATCCCAGTTACTGGAAGTTGGACACGGCCCCGTGTTGCACCGGCACGGCCCCGTGGTCAGCCTTCTGTAACTTGGAAAACAAAAACTGCCAGTAATGATGCTGAGCACGGCCCGTGTCCGACCAGGCACGGCCCCGTGCTGAGCTCTGCAGAAGCTGAAAATCTACGAAAAATCCTAAAAATTAAAGAAAAAAAATAAAAATATGATTAGGCCGTTGATTCCTAACTTTCTTAAAATCCTTGTGTCCCCGGCAACGGCGCCAAAAACTGGATGTGTGTTGGTGTGTATATAATTTAGATGAATATTTAAGCCCCTTTTTACACTTTTAGCCAAGTTTTAAATTTATAAAACACGATATTTACTAACACTAAACACACATATGGGCAAGTGCACCCATCGTGGACGTAGTATAGTGTTGGTAAGATACCGAGGTCGTCCAAGGACACAAGAGCTTTTAATACCGGTTTATCCTCAACGTCTAATCAAATCAAAAAGTGAGAAAAATGTTTTAAACTAAGAAAAATAAAAAATAACTAAATGCTGAAAAATAAAATAAAATAAAAACAGATAGACAAGATGAATCACTTGGATCCGACACGTGTGTTAGTATAACCTTTGATTATTTTCGCACTTTTGCACTTGTTTAAGAGATTATCTTAGTTATTGTAGTAGGCCCCTCTTTTGAAGGCGACGTTACCCTCAACCCAGTAGTTTGAGTCAGCAAGGATACAATCCTAAAGGGTCGGATTATTGAAAGATAATGAATTAAATTATTAATGCGAATTGTGGTAGGCCCCGCTTTTGGCGGTGACGTTACCCTCGGCTAAGTAGTCTGAGTCAGCAGGGATACAGTCCTAAATAGCCGGGTTATAGTATTAATAGTAGTTAACTTATGAGGGGGTCAAAGAGTTTGGATCCCCGCCATCCAATACCTATGGGCATTGAAGGAGATCCTACTAAAATTGACCCAGGTCCCAACCAGGACCTCTAAACGCTGAACAAGGGCAAGACCCTTACCATACCGTTCCCTTAACCCCCGACCAGGTAGCCAACATACCTCCATATAGACCGTGGAGATATGAATGGTGAAAATCTTTTATTTTATATAGACAGTAAAATAACGCCAAGACACCACGGACAAACGATAAGGAAAGATCACCTTCAACATAAGTAACTAGTTATTAAAGTCATTAATACAAAACCAAATAAAAAGTGCAAAAGATTAAAAATAAAAAGTATTATACTAAACACTTGTCTTCACCAAGTGATGTAAGAGACTTAGGCAAACATGGCCTTGATTGTCAAGAACTCTTACGATCAATCTTGGATCCCGAGACGACTCACACACTCTATGATGGACAATGGATGATGGTGGTGGATGATGGTGTTATGGTGGTGGTGGGTGGTGGATGAAGTGTGAGAGAGGTGGTGTGCCAAGGGATGAGATGGAATGAAACCAAGCACCCCTATTTATAGGCTGAACAGAAGGCTGGGCACGGCCCCGTGTCCGCTGGACACGCCCCCGTGCCCGTCTGACACTCTCTCTCTTCATTAATTGTAATTCGCAATTACAATTAATGCGCCTGCTGTACTTTCCCCACGCCCCCGTGCCCGCTGGACACGGCCCCGTGGTGGGCAATGGAAGCTTCTACTAGTTTGTCTTTTCTGCTGCTTCTTGGGCACGGCCCCGTGTTCGCTGGACACGGGGCGTGTTCAGTCTTCTGTTTTCTCTTCTTTGCCTTGGGGGGTGCCGTTGAGGGTCCGGGCAGTCTACTTTTATTCCTTTTCTTGTATTTATGCTAGAATTAGTTGTCTTTTTGCTTCTTTTGTGATTTTGAGCTCATTTCATCCTGAAAATACAAAAGAAAGACAAAAACACTCTTTTTCCAACATTAGTACTTAAAAAGGGGTAGTTTTATGCCTTAATTGATGTGATTTATATGTTGCATTTTACACACATCATTGATTTATCAAATGCTTTGGTAAAAAGGTCGGCACGTTGGTGATCGGTATGAATGTGAATCACATCGATAAGTCTCTTTTCAAAGCAATCACGTATGAAGTGATATTTAGTATCGATGTGCTTCGTTTTTTAGTGCTGTACAGGATTTCTAGTGATCTGTAAAGCAGCTTCATTATCCACATAAATAGGAGTAGTTAGGAATTCAAAACCGTAGTCCCGCATCTGTTGTTGGATCCATAGAACCTGGGAGCAGCAACTAGACGCAGCAATGTATTCCGCTTCACATGTAGACGTAGCCACACATGTCTGCTTCTTGCACTGCCAAGTGACTAGGCGATTGCCTAAGAACTGACATCCTGCTGTAGTTGATTTGCCATCTTTCTTGCAGCCGCCGAAATCAGAATCACTGTAAGCCTTGAGATCGAAGTTATCATCCTTAGGGTACCATAACCCGGTGTCAGGGCAACCCTTCAGATAACGAAAAATCCTTTTGACAGCAGCATAGTGAGAGACCTTCGGATTCGCTTGGTATCTGGCGAGAAGGCACGTTGGATACATAATGTCGGGTCTTGATGCGGTGAGATACATTAAAGATCTAATCATAGCACGATAAAGTGAAGAGTCCACAGCTTCCCCTTTTTCATCCGGAGTAATCCCGTGATTCTGCGGAAGAGGAGTAGAAATTGGCTTCGAATCGGACATCTGGAACCGGCTCAAGATGTCTCCGACGTACTTGGTTTGATGGATAAAAATTCCAGATTCGGACTGATTAACTTGCAAACCCAAGAAGAACGTCATTTCACCCATCGCACTCATCTCGAATCGATCTTGCATCACCTTCTCAAATTCCTTACATAACTTATCATCAGTAGAATCAAAGATAATGTCATCGACATACACTTGTACCAACAGAAGATCTTCACCTTTTTCTTTGATGAAGAGGGTACAATCGATCAAACCCCGTCTAAACCCGTTGTTCAGCAGGTAGGTAGACAGTGTCTCATACCAGGCTCGAGGCGCTTGATGAAGACCATATAACGCCTTGTTAAGCAGTAAAACTCTGTCAGGATGTAATGGATCTTCAAACCCCGGTGGTTGCTCGACATATACTTCCTCTTCGACTACTCCGTGAAGAAAGGCACTTTTAACATCCATCTGGTACACCTTGAATTTCTTGAAGGATGCGTAGGCTAGAAAGATTCTAATAGCCTCCAGACGTGCAACAGGTGCATACACTTCATTGTAGTCAATACCTTCTATCTGACTGAAGCCTTGAACAACTAACCTTGCTTTGTTTCGGACAACAATCCCACGGTCATCCTTTTTGCACTTAAACACCCAACGAGTTCCGATCTTCTTGTAGTGGTCGGGCCTATCAACCAATTTCCATACGCCCAACTTCTCGAACTGCTGAAGTTCTTCTTGCATGGCTTCCACCCAGGAATCATCTTTCAATGCCTCCTTCCAAGATCTAGGCTCTTCTTGGCTAACATAGCAGGCGAAAGACCAATCATTTTGTTGTCCCGATTCTCGTATCTCAGCATACAAGCCAGCATTTTCATTATTTCGGATTTGATTCCTTGTCCTTACACCACTGAGAACATCACCTATAATATTCTGCTGAGGATGAATGTTATGAATTCGGGTTTCAGAAACAGGAGGAATTTCAACATTGGTCCTCAAGTTATTGATATTTAAATTCCCGATATCATTCTGAAGCTGTTGAGTTGTAGAAGATGATGCATTTTCTTCTTGGACAATTGGCGCAGACACTGGATCCGTTGCTTCTGAAGTACCTTGAACCGGACGCGGTGCTTCACCATCATTTGCATCAACACACTCCTCATCTTCCGATGACAAATTGTAGTCGACAGCATCATTAAACACCTCATTTGAAACGAGATTGTTGATAGAAGAAGCTGCTTGTGAGTCAACAATGATTGGGCGAGCTAACTGAGAGCCAGTCGCATTCTCGCTTTCAGACAACATTTGAGCAATTGCATTGTCATCATCAAATGTCGGCAGATTAAATGAGTCGAAAAGGCCATCATAATCGAACATCCATGGATCTCCAGAAGGCTTCGGTGGATTAGAATATCTTTGAACTCTTACTTCACCTCATTCTTCAATCTTCTTGGTAGTCAGGTTCCATACTCGCAGATTAGGAGTAGCATACCCAAGGAAGTAACCTTCGATAGCTTTGGCACCAAACTTCCCGTCAGGCTCAATCATGGTACATGGTGCACCAAAAGGTTCTAGATATTCCAAGTCAGGAGTCTTCTTGTGTAGGAGTTCGAAGCACGTTTTGCCATGTCTTTTCACTGTGAGAACCCTGTTTAACGTGTAGCAAGCCGAGGCAACAGCTTCAGTCCAGAATCGAACTGGAAGCTGAGACTCAACCAACATGGTTCTTGCAGTCTCAATTAAGGTTCTGTTCTTTCTTTCAGCGACTCCGTTTTGTTGTGGTGTGTACCGAGAGCTGTATTCATGAAGGATTCCTTTTGCAGTGCAAAATTCATCCATAACCCTGTTTTTGAACTCGGTTCCGTTGTCGCTTCGAATTCGCCTCACCTTTAGATTATAAAGATTTTCCAACAAGGTGATCAAATTCTTTAGAATTTCTGGAGTCTCGCTCTTGTGAACCATGAAGTCAACCCATGAAAATCTTGAATAGTCATCAGTGACTACCAAGCAGAAAACCTCCCCGTGCACACTCTTGTGTTTGACTGGGCCGAAAAGGTCCATATGCAGACGTTCGAGTGGCATGTTTACAGTGTTAACCTTCTTCAATGGATGTGATTTCTTGATCTGCTTCCCTTTCTGACACGGCACACAGACATCTTGAAGTTGAAAATTCTTCACATTGACACCTCTCACCAGATTGTTTTTGACAAGGTGATTCATTTTTCTGAGGTGAATATGACCCATCCGTCTGTGCCAAGAGATCGTCTCCTTTTCAGTGGCTTTTGAAATAAAGCAAGTAACTTGTTTGGACTTAGTTATTGCTTGGCTCATATCGAGGACATACAAATCATTAACTCTTGGTGCTGATAAGAGAATCCATTCTTCGGGAATCTTGAATCCTGGCTTCAGCACATAACAACCGGCATCATCAAAATGCACGGTGAACTTCTTGTCACAGATCTGAGAAACACTCAGGAGATTGTGATCCAACTGTTTCACGTAATTGATTTTGTCGAAACTCACAACTCCATTTGAGATCATTCCCTCGTCGGTGATATACCCTCCTTTGTCTCCAGCAAACGCAACATATCCTCCTCTTATACTTCGCACATCGAAAAGAAGACGATAGTCGCCCGTCATGTGCCTGGAAGCCCCACTATCAACAATCCAATGAATATTAATAGTTCCTCCTGGAGCCGCCTGCACATGCACTAACTTATCAGTTTGAGAGGGGGACCCAAGCCTTTGTGGACTTGGGTCGTCCTTGATCATCAAGGAAAGTGATTTCAATCACTTGATGATTAGGAAAAAGAACCTGTGGTGCTCCCCCTGATTGAATTACCTGCTTTTGCTTCCAAGCTGTTTGTCTTTTACCAGTATTTGAATTTATTGTTTTAGCATTTACTGGTTTTACAGTTTCAGGTTTTGCTTGTACAGGTTTTTCTTCTTTGACCTCTGATTTTAATGCCTTTTCAATTACCTTTTGATTCTTTTGCTTTAACTTCTTTTCCCTTTCTTTCAAGACACGTGGGTCTTGTTTCGGGGAAACTGGTCGTTTTTTGGTAAGTGATTTCTTGGGGAGCACTCGTTTTTGACTTCAGCTTTTGCACGTGTGGGAAATATCTTACAATATGCCCAACTGTGCCACATTCAAAACATGTTCTCCGCTCTACAAACTTCGGAGAAACATGTTGATGACCAGACGGAGAACCAGACGATGAACTTTGTGATCTAGACGTGCTTGGACCTAAATCACATCCGTTGGTGTGTTGGGTGTAATTATTCTGATCATTTCGTTTTAAAATTCTAACTTGTTTTACAAAATCAACGTTATATTTATCCTGAAATGTTTCAAGTTTGTCTGAACCCGTGGATCCAACAAAGTTCATTCTCGGTCCTCGTTTCTTAACAGGAGCTCTTTTGTTTTGCACCTTTTGTTGTTGAACCTTAGGTTGCTCAACCTTTGATTGTTGAATTTTAGGTTGTGCAGCCTTAGGTTGAGTAGCCTTAGACTGTTCAACTTTAGGTTGTTGAACCTTTGGTTGTTCAGTCTTAGGCTGTTGAACTTTAGGTGCTTGAACATTCTTGTTCTGAGCCTTCTTTCCCTGTACCTTACCCTTTCCGGAGTTGACTTGTTGTTTTCGCTCAATTGGTAGTTTTTGGTTTCCGTATTGTTTTCTAATTTGTTCACACGGAATTGGATCACATTGAGTGACTGTAACTTTGCCACTTTTGTTCCCCAAAAACTTATCAGTGCATCCTTCAAAAATTTGCTCAATTAAATCTTGATTTACATTTTTAATTGGAAAATCTTTGTTAGAGTAGATTTTGCTATCTCCTTTGAGCGTGTACAACAAATTATTCCCTTCAAGGCTAGATACAATGGACTCCATTGCTTTTGACATTTCAGTCTTACTCGGTTTCACTGGTGGATCACACAGGATGTGATTCTCGATTGGAATATCTGTTGTAACCGAGTTAGACTGTTGTTTCACAATTTCTTCAGATTCATCGTCCGAAGAATCAGCATCCTCAATAATGGGAGGACTCTGTTCCTTAACACACGATGAATCTGTCACATTCTCAGATTCTGATTGACCCGAGGATGATGTACCAGTTGTGAACCCGAGGCCTGCTGCAAAGTCATCTAGACCGAGTGGCACAGTAGGTTCAAAACGGGGCATATCCTCGTCATCAGGCAATTTGGAGTAATTGTGATTCATTGGGGGAGGGCATGATTTGAATCCAATACATTTTGTATCCCCCTTTTTCTTTTGAACATCAATGATGTGATCCAATACATAGCGGGAATTGGAATAGCTTTCCAGTTTCTGCTTAATTGTCTCACATTCACAACGAGCTGTTGCTAACTCTACCATTTGCTTTTCAATTGTGTCAATAAGATTATTGTTAGCATGTTGTTTTCGCAAAACAGCCTTTTGTAATTCTGAAACATCATGTCTTAATGACGCAATTGTTGCTTTAAATTCCTTTTCATTTCTGGTTAAAAACAAATTAGCTTCGGTTGCTTTAGAAAGATCTACAATCAATTCTTGATTGTGTTTGTGTGTGATTTCAAATTGACTCTCCCTTTCAGCATATTTTAAACACTTTGCACATTCAATAGGAACAGAAATAGAGTCAGAATTAGTATCACATACCTGAGAAGTCTGACCTTCTACGTGAGCCATAAAGGTTGTATGAAAAGAAAAAGATCCATCTTCAGAGAAAAACTGAGCAACCTTCTCGGAAGTTCCAGCAGATTTCTGGCAGAGAATAGATCTCCTCTTGCATAATGCTTCAGCTTCAGCCAAAAGCTCATCAACCTCCAAATCTAAAGCATCACTTGATAAATCACCAGCATCAAGTGATTCCCCATCCATGCTCCCACTATAACCCGAACTATCTTCATCTTCTGAAGATTCACCAGCAGACACGGGTTCTATTACCTTCTCAATCACTTTAGCATAACATGCTGTTCCACCATTTCCTCCATCTCCGAGCTGAAGGTTCCAGTTGCAGATTTCATCAGCTTGAACGACCAATCCTCTGTGGGGATTAGTGTTTGTGGATCCAGATGCATTTCCTCCAACAGGAACTATTGATCTGACAGAATTGTTGTTCTGTTGCTGTTGTGGTTGTCCTTGATTCCTGAAGGGATTCTGATTTCCTTGCTTAGGTGGCTTCTGACACTCCCGCTTGAAGTGACCCTTTTCACCACAATTAAAGCAAGTGACAGCATTCTTATCAAAACCATACTTGGTGTTGTTGTTGCTTTCCAAGTTGGTTCTCCCCGTCCTTTCCATAAACTCCTTTGCTCTTCGAATTGCACTAGCAAGAGCCCATTTGATATCCATCATTTCAAACTCTTCTTTATCCACTTGCTGATAATCTTCATTGGTTAGATTGATATTCCCAATCTGACCTGCGACTAATCCACAATAAGCACTAACCAAGGTATTCAACATCTCCATATGCTCCTTGGCTATTTCGGCAGTGACTTTGGAAAAGTTGGAAGTGTCTAATCTGACTGTGTTCGGATTGGAAGTGGCTTGAAAGTTTGAAGAGCTTCCATAAAACCCTTGCTGTTGCGGTTGTTGCTGCTGAGCTCTGCTTGGGTCTAAGAAAGGCGGTGGTGTGAATTGCTGAGCTGTTGGTTGCACATACTGTTGTTGAGAAGAAGAATCTGGTCTTGAATACATCATCGTGTATGCTGAAGGATCAAACTGATTTGTTGTGGAAGGTCCGGTGTTTGAGATGAAAGCTGTTTGAAGCTTCGCGTGTTGAGAGGCTGGTTTTTCTCCACCGATACCTCCTGCAATCCCATAGTACATCTCTGGATTTTGAGGAGTTAGTGTTCTTTTTGCCTTAAGCTTTTCTTCTACATCCTTGTTCTCCAATTTTTGAATTAACTCATAAACGGTGATTGTGTCTAGAACACCATTTTCTTTGAGAATTTCAAGAAAACTGCTCCACTTTGCTGGTAAGCTATCAGCGAATCTCTTCACCATTTCTTGTGGAGTGGCAGTGACTCTAAAAGCAAACATCTCGCTCAACAAGTGATGGAACCTTGTAGATAACTCTGCCAAAGTTTCATTCTCCATACACGTGAATCCTTCAAACTCTTTCTTCAGTAATTCTTGCTTGATCTTTCTAGATTGAGCATTTCCTTCACATCGTAACGTGAGCATATCCCACAAGCTTTTAGTAGTCGTGCAGTAAACAAACTGGTGGTAAATGTCTCTGTGAAGAGCTTGTGTGAAATCATGAATGCTTTCTTTTCTAACTCAAATTTCTTTTTATCATCATCAGACATAGTGCTGTAAGTTTCTGGATTAGATCCTGCAACTTCCAAATCATTGTCAAATGCGGTGAAAAAGCACATCCATAGATCTTGACCTTGCCCCTGAACATAAGTTCTCAGCCTTTCTTTCCACCATCCCCAATCATTGATGTGATTTAGCTTTGGCGGTTTTGTGCTTGTACCAGTTTCACTGTCGTTCTGCATCATTGCTTGAATGCTGCTGCTTTGATTTGTGACCAATGCCCATTGATTTGCAGTTATCATTGCAGCTTGAGGTGGGGCAATAGCCTGCATCCATGCAGTTTTGTTGAACTCTGACGCAGATTGCGTGGCTGATGATTGCGTAGCTGATGATTGTGGAGTCAAAGTTGTTTGAGTCCACGCGGTTGGATCCCACTGACCATTTGTTCCCATTTTATAACAATTAATATATTAAGTGAAAATTGATTTAAAATTTGAAAAACAAGTTTTTCCCTTTTTTTTTTTAAAGATTTAATTTTCACAAACTATGTTAATATCTTGAATGAGAACAGACAGCCGAAAGATCCTTGATCGAAAGACCTGAAAAACACAAACTTGTTAAACTCAAACAGACTAGGATCGAAAGATCAATACTTGTTCGAAGGATCAACAGTGTGCGAAAGATCACTGTTGAATTTCGAACAATGATTTCGAAAGATTCTCCAAAACGAAGGATCCTTATCTTTCGAATAAGAACTGTAGATCGAACAATATATCCTTCGAAAAGATTCCTTGGATCGAAAGATAAGTCACAGACTTCGAAGGATGTTCGAAGGATGGTTATCTATCGAACCTCCTTTGATCGAAAGATGATCTTTCGACTTCGAAGGATATCCTTCGATCTGTACGAACACTGCAGACAAAAGGTGACAGGTTGGTGAAAAGGTGATTGGTTGGTAGAGAACTTTCGGCAGAAGGTATGTTCAGTCCATACTTTCTACCAACTCAGATTTGACCAATAAAATATTGCCTAAAAAAGAAAGTTCTTATCCAGAAAACCGGTCACCGGAGTAAGCCGGAATTTGGCCGGAAATTACCAAACTTCTTAAAACAAGTTTTTAAGTTACCCAACCCGTCCTTGAACACACCCGGTTAGTTTAGAACACGTTTTTACGTCTGGAAATGCAAGAAAAACACTAAAAACGGGTGCTAAACCATGTGAGTTTTGTCCAAACACTCCAAAGTCTTGTATAAACTCGGTTTTAACAAGGAAAAGAGCCACGGCTCTGATACCACTTGTAGGTCCCCCGGAGGTTGAGGTTAAACCTTATCCTTGTTATGTTTAACACACTAGCAAGTGCGGAATCCAAGCTAGAATGCAAACCGGTAGTTTATATGAGAACACAAGCTACAAAGAGAAAGGTAGACACACAAAATATCAAAGTTTTCTCTTGTATTTCAGTGGACACGGTTACAGCCCTTGACCAAACTGAAAATGCTCTCTACAAGACTTAGTTCACTCACATGCACACACTTTCTGTCTTTCTGTCTAAACTATGAAGTGAACCCATTACAAGACTATATATACTCATAACAGATTGTCTGGTCGAAGGATCAGAAAGACTGATCGAAGGATCATCTATCGACCAGACACCTACCGAAGGATCCACATATACCTCGAAGGATGGTATATCCTTCGAGGTCCATCTACATCCATCGAAGGTTATCCTTCGAGCTCATCGAAGGATATAAACAATCCTTCGATGACTCATCCTTCGACACAAAGAACTTACAAACCATGTGTTAACTGTTTGGCCAAGTCAAACCAGGAGGATGGTTGACTTGGTCAAACTTACATCAAAACACATATACAAACCAACAAAAGACGTAAACAAGACTAACAAAAGACATCGTTTTATATCATTACAAAATACAGACAAAGTACAGACACAAGTGCACCAACAAAACTTCATAAAAACAGCCTCTCGACACGGGGTCGTGCCCAGGTCAACACGCCCCCGTGTCCACCAAAAGATTCCTTTCTGACTTTTGTCAGAATATGTACAAAATGTGTCAGGATCTTTCCTGGACACTGGGCCGTGTCCAGCCAACACGGGACCATGTCCAGCTTGCTGTCGTTTTCTATAAATGCAGCCAAGAATCCTGCACATTTGGACCATCCAGGGACAGAGATTTGAAAGGATTTTCTCACATACTATCCTAGGTATTTTCTAAAAGAAGGTTCTAACAACCATCTTGTCCTTTCCTCATTTATCCATTACCTTCTTCTTCATCTTTCTTGCTTCAACACCTCCATAGAAGCTTGAGATCACCATGATTCCAAGCTTTATTGTGTGGTTTGTGGGTTTTTGTTAAAGGAATCTTGGTAAAAATAAGTTGTATAACATGGTTTTAAGCCGTTTCTGCTCAAAAATGCTTCATAAGTTGGAAAAATAATTTCAAACTCCAAGATTCCTTGCTCCAAAAAATCTGCAGAAAGGTGAACACGGGGTCATGCTCATTGAGCACGGGGACGTGTCCAATGTACTATTTCATCAAAATGAACTATTTCTTTGGTTTGTTTTCGTAGAATGTCAAGTCAAAACAGTGGAACTTCCTCTGCACATTCCCGAAACAGTCGAAGGGAAAGAAGGTCTTCAATTGAAGCAACTCTCGTACGCTACGTAATGGCATTACGTGAAGCTCTTGACGAGATGACTTCGGTGGAGGAGGTCCTTATAGACCATATAAACTATCTTACGGTGGGGCTGGAAAACAATTTACAAGAGATTAACCTCTTGCACCAGAGGTTAAACATCCTTGTAACACCTCCTATAGAAACAATCCTCCCTTAAGAAGATTGGAACCTAGCATTAGGAGTCAACAACCCCACCGGATGGGATGACATTCCCGCGGAGCCTTCTTTTGAAAACTTGCAAGAAGCGCCGGTGGAAGTTACACCCCCTCAAACCGATGCCAACGAGCCCGCCTTCCTTCTCCCAAGGGAGATAGAAGAATGGCTCGCCGACGTTTGAGGTACCCATGATCCGGAGGAGGAAGTTCTTCAAGCCGCTTCAAACCGGGAGAATTATCTTTTCGGAAATTTTGCTAATAGAATAAATTTTAGGCTAGAACTTCTTGGTTTAGACTTCTTATGCTTTCGTTGACCTATCTATCTAGAATTTTAACTTATTAAGAATATTATGTAATCCTCTCTATGGTTTAATGAATGACGGTTTTAGGTAATTTGGTGTTTGGATGATGTTGTAATGGGTTGAACACACTCAGGATGGTGAAAATAACAAGGGAAACTTGAACCAGCACCGCATGCACAAAAACAGGGCCGTCCGACAAATTTTTCTTCATTACAGCAAGTTCGGCACGGGCCGTGTCCGCCCAACACGGCCCCGTGCTGCAGTGTCTGCAGAAAATGCCCAGTTCAGGTAACTGGACACGGGGCGTGCTCACTGAACACGCCCCTGTGTCCAAGCTTCTGGTTCTCTTTAAAAACTTTTATTACTGGCAATCTGAACACGGGGTCGTGCCCGAACACCACGAGGCCGTGTCCAGACGCTCAGTAACATAAAATTTTGCTTTTTACATCTTTTTACACATTCAATCAACCTAAAAACCTATTTTTGGGACACATTGAGGACAATGTGTAATTTAAGTGTGGGGGGGATGCTAAAACCTTGAATCTTGCAAGTCCTAATTATCAAGCCTTACACAAAACTCTATTGGAACCGCTAATCACCCCAAATTTTTCAAAAATTTTCATTTTTTCTTACTTGTCTAGGTTTAATTTGGGAATTTCAAATTCTGAAAAGGTTATATTTTTACAAGTTTACAACCGATAGCGTCGTGATAAAAAGAACCAACATAAAAAAATTATGAAACGGCATGATAAGTTTAGTTAAAATTTGATTATATGTACTTGATCACATAAAAACTCATTCCCACAAAAAGTGAGTTTTGAGTCTTTATTGAGCATGCAAATACATATCTTTAAACTAAATGCTCATTTTTCGTTTCTTGTGTGAATAGCCGCTTGGTTCTTACGACTCTAGAACTTGCCACGACGATACATTCCCGGTCCTTACCAACTTAAACCCAAGTAAGAAAATTATGGAGGCATTAGGACTAACCCTTTTTATTTCTACACCATCATTTTTCTCTTTTTTTACCACCTACCCAAAATCCCCCTAGTTAACCCCTTTGAGCCTAAACCTTTTCATTTCTTAACCCAAACCAAACACCCTTTTCACCCACCTAAACCCTTTTTCATTTTAAACCCCTTATTTTAGTAACAAAGCTTGGTTTTTCTTATGACTTATGAAAAAAATGACGATGATGAAGCCTAAAGAAATAAACAAACAAGTTTATCAAAAATAACTTTGTTTGAAAGAAATGCTTCATCAAAATAAAAAGCTTTGAAAAATAAAAAGTCTTCCAAAAACCGATGCTTTTTACGCTTTTCGCCCTTTTACTAACCACTAACCCAACCACCCACCTTTAGCCCAAGCCTAACCCTTTCACCCAAAAGTCCTCTTGATATTTACAAAGGTGTATAGTTAAAAAGGAGGAGGATTGATTGCTTGGCAAGCTTATGGTAGGAGTAAGTTCCATGCCGCTCTCGAGTGATTCACTAAAATACATCTTCGGCCGAGTGTTGAGTGATCCCCCGTGAGGTATGTGAACTTGTATATAAATGGAATTTTAAAAAGGCATGTTATGCCCTAATAAGTAATTTATCTTATGTAATGTTTTTAATAAATCATAACGAATAGGATTGTAAATAAATAAAAATAAAACTTAATAAAGAATCTTGGAAATCCCGACACTCTATGACAAGCCCAAAAACCTTCTCTTCTACCCATTCCATTTGGGAGTGAAAAAGCCACATTATAAAGAGTTTTGCTTGAGGACAAGCAAAGATTCAAGTGTGGGGGTATTTGATGTGCACAAAATGCAACATATAAATTACATCAATTGTGGCATAAAACAAACCCTTTTTTTAGTACTAATGTTGGAAAAAGTGTGTTTTTGTCTTCCTTTTGTATTTTCAGGATTAAATGAGCTCAAATGAAAAAAAGAAGCAAAAAGGCAGCTAAATCTAAGATAAATACAAGAAAAGGAACAAATGTGGCATGCCCGACCTCCCGATAGCATCTTCCCAAGCAAAACAAGAGAACAGAAGGATGAACACGCCCCGTGCTCAGTGAGCACGGGGGCGTGCCCAAGTGTCAGCAGAAACGACAAAGCTGTAGAAGCTTCTATCACTCGCCACGGGGGCGTGCCCACTGGACACGGGGCCGTGGTCAACTCTAAGATTCGCAGAATCGGAGGAAATCTTGATAGTACAGATACGCTTCTGCACACGGGGTCGTGCCCAGCGGACACGGGGGCGTGGTCAACTAATGCAGACAAACTGCAATTAATGAAGAAAGAGAAGGAGGATGGACACGGGGCCGTGCCCAGCGGACACGGGGCCGTGCCTGAGCTACTGTTCAGGCTATAAATAGGGGTGCTTGGCTCATTTGCAAACCATCCCTTGGCACACCACCTCTCTCACACTTCACCCACCACCCACCACCATCACAACACCATCATCCACCACCATCATCCATTGTCCATTATAGAGTGTGTGATTCGTATCGGGATCCAAGATTGATCATAAGAGTTCTTGACAATCAAAGGCCATGTTTGCCTAAGTATCTTACATCACTTGGTGAAGACAAGTGTTTAGTGTAATACTTTTCATTTTTAATCTTTTTGCATTTTTTATTTGGTTATGTATTAATGACTAACTAGTTTCTTATGTTGAAGGTGATTCTTCCTTATCGTTTGTCCGAGGTGTCTTGGCATTATTTTACTGTCTATATAAAATAAAAGATTTTCACCATTCATATCTCCATGGTCTATATGGAGATATGTTGGCTACCTGGTTAGGGGTTAAGGGAACGGTTTGGTAAGAGTCTTGCCATTGTTCAGTGTATAGATCCTGCAAAGGACCTGGGTCAAATTTAGTAGGACCTCTTTCAATACCCACCGGTATTGGATGGCGGGGGTCCAAACTCTTTGATCCCCTCATAAGTTAAACTACTATTAAAACTTTAACCCGGCTACTTAGGACTGTATCCCTGCTGACTCAGACTACTTAGCCGAGGGTAACGTCACCTTCAAAAGAGGGCCTACCACATTATGCATTAATAACTTAATTAATTATCTTTCAATAATCCGACCCTTTAGGATTGTATCCTTGCTGACTCAAACTACTGGGTTGAGGGTAACGTCACCTTCAAAAGGGGGGCCTACTACAATAACTAAGATAATCTCTTAAAAAATGCAAAAGTGCGGAAATAATCAAAGGTTACACTATACACGAGTCAGATCCAAGTGATGCATCTTGTCTATCTGTTTTTACTTTTATTTTTATTTTCAGCATTTTAGTTACTTTTATTTTTCTAGTTTAAAAACCTTTTTCTAACTTTTGATTTAATTAGACGTTGAGGATAAACCGGTACTAAAAGTTCTTGTGTCCTTGGATGACCTCGGTATCTTACCAACACTATACTACGCTCACGATGGGTGCACTTGCCCATATGTGTGTCTAGTGTTAGTAAATATCGTGTTTTATAAATTTAAAACTTGGCTAAAAAGTGTAAAAAGGGCTTAAAATATATACCTAAAATATAACACACCACACACACACCAGTAGTTAGTTTCGGAAAGAAAGGAAAGTTAAGTCCAAGGTACGTAGGACCATTCCCAATAAACCAGCGAATAGGACCAGTTGCTTATCGCCTACAACTACCAGAAGAATTGGCTGGAGTACATGACGTATTTCATGTATCCAACCTCAAGAAATGTTTATCTGACGAATCCCTGGTAGTACCTCTCCAAGATATAAAGGTAAATGAGAAGTTAAAATTTGTGGAGAAACCACTTCAGATAGAAGACAGAAGATCAAGTTTCTCAAACACAAACGACTAGTGTTGGTCAAAGTCAAGTGGGATTCGAAGAGTGGACCGGAATACACTTGGGAGCTGGAATCAGAGATGAAGCGAAAATATCCCTACTTGTTCTAGTAAATCTCGAGGACGAGATTTTAAATAAGGTGGGGAGGATGTAACAACTCTCGCTAAAATTATTATTTATTATTTTAATTTGCCCAATAGGAGTAATTGAGACCCCCAAGTAATACTGCATGACCCCTGAAATTTTCAGAACAATTAGAACTAGGATCAGGGCCCCCTAAAACTCAGGGGGGGAGGGGGGTATTCCCTAATTGATATTATCTTCACAGTTTGCTGTACAAAACGAATTTCATCGAAATTTTGACTCACCCATGCTATGTAGACACGAGGCTACCCTACCCTAGAAGGGTAGCCGTCGCGCCACGCGACAGGGATCAATTTTCAGTATAAATAGCAGGGGTTGGCACTTGCATGGCAGAGTTGTTTCGACGTAAAAATTCGTTTTCTACACTGAGTTATACTCTATTTAGTCCAAAAACACACACGAGCACGAATCTCTACTGCGACAACAGGGTATTAACTCGATCACTGCTACGATACAATGTCCGATTGATTGAAATCAATCCGATGGATGTTTAAGTGTTGCCCGAACTCGGGCTATACTTTGTCATTCGTCGTGAGGGTTTTGATTTCGTGAGCTTATCGTAAATGTTGTATTAAGTTACTGACCTAGTTTCGTATGCATTGTTATTTTAATTAGGTTATCAGGCTTATCAGTAGGCTAAACTCTGCCCAACTAAACTTGCAATGTGAATCATTCTCTTTTTATCAATAATGTTTTATAATACTCAAATTATTTTCAAAAGTTATAATTACAGGGATTAAGTCTTGGTTATCTTGAATCACTGGCAAGTGAGGTATTGTGCACATTACTAATCTCTCACGGTTAGGTTCACCAACCTAACAGTGATAATCATCACTGCTTGGGTGAAAGGACCCAATAGTGGTATGACCATCGTCACCAGCGTGTGACACGGTGCCAGATAAAAATAAGATAGTAGCCATTGTAATCGCTCTTATGCTGTAATTCATAGCTATGTGTCGTTTTATCAAATTTGAGTGACTCGCCAGTATTTCCCCGCTGATAAAATATTTTTAAAACATGTTTCAGGTGACCTGCTGTGAATCAAGGAAAAGTGCTACGGAGCACTAATAAAGCTTGAAGTGGTGGCTCAGTTAAATAAAGAAACATGTTTTGTAAAACAGGGAATTTCTTCGTGAAATTCCTCTATTGTAAATTACGGGGTTTGTCCCAAATTATGAAATAAAATAATTGGGCATTTTCAAGTTTTAAAAGATCCTGTTAAAATTCCGCTACCAACATAATAATTACCACGGGTTTCTGTCCCACGGCTCCTGAAACGGGTAAAACCAGGGCGGGGGCCGTGACACTCCTCCTTCTCCTCCTCCTTCTTCTTCTTCTTCACATTCTCCTCCTCCTCCTGTTTCGATTCATCCGATGGTTACACGATCTCGTGATCATACATGACAGCCACGTCATTTTCCTGATCATGTTCTTCTTCATGTCTTTACTGCTCCCACCACTGAGCCTTCCACATTTCGACAGGCTCAGCAATATTCTGTTTGGTGGGATGCGATGCGTGCTGAGATTGATGCGCTTCATGCCAACCAGACATGGCGTCTGGTTCAGGCTCCCACTGACGCCAACATTGTTGGTTGTAAGTGGGTTTACAGGATTAAACATAATCCTGATGGATCTGTGAGTCGTTATAAAGCCCGACTTGTTTCCAAGGGCTTTCATCAGACTGAGGGTATTGACTACACTAAGACTTTTAGTCCTGTGGTCAAACCTACTACTATTCGTCTAGTTCTTTCAGTCGCTTTCTCTCGAGGGTGGTCCATTCGTCAGGTTGATGTCAACAATGCGTTCTTACATGGGGATCTTTCTGATATTGTGTATATGACCCAGCCCCAGGCTTTGTTGACTCATCTAGACCACATTATGTTTGTCGTCTGCAGAAGGCTCTTTATGGCCTAAAGCAGGCTCATAGAGCTTGGTTTTCCAAGCTATCCACCGCTCTGCTTGCTGGTGGTTTTACCCAGTGTCTTTCAGATGTATCTCTCTTTGTTTACAGCCGAGATTCGATACTCTGTTATGTCTTGGTCTACGTTGATGACATCATTATTACCGGGAGCTCTTCTGATTTTGTTACTAGCTTGATTGGGCGCTTACATTCTCAATTTGCGCTCAAGGATGTGGGGCAGTTGTCATATTTTCTGGGTATTCAGTCCACATTTTTTGAGGATGTTTTACACTTATCTCAGAAGCGCTACTTACTTAATTTGCTACAGCGCTAGGGGTGTTCAAAAAACTCGTGACTCGGAGCTCGCTCGAAACTCGCTCGAAAAAAGCTCGAAGAAAGCTCGGCTCGAAATTGGCTCGGTTGTTAACGAGCCAGCTCGGCTCGGTTTGTAAACGAGCCGAGCTCGAGCTTGGTCTGGCTTGGCTCGTGAGCTGGCTCGATAAGGTTTACATCCTTCATTTTTTTGTCCCATATCGCTTATAAAACAAAAACTAAGGGAGTATTCCCCCTATAAAAGAAGGTAAAAACAATGTACAAAGTGAATTAACTATTTATACTTGCATATTTAGCGATATAGTTAAATTAAATGGCAATTATTGCCCTTAGTCTATGAAGAAATTCATTTTTAAGGGCTTTTTAAGTAGTAAATTTTGCGTTTTTTTGTTAGTTCGAGCTAGATCGAGCCGAGCCGAGCTAGCTCGAATTCTAATCGAGTCGAACTCGAGCCTCAAGTCTCAGCTCGATTTGAAATTCGAGCTCGAATCGAGTTCGAGCCGAGCTCGAGCTGGGTCTAGCTCGACTCGACTCGGCTCGTTTACAGCCCTATACAGCGCACTGGTCTTGCTGATTGTCGACCCTTATCTACTCCTGTCTCTTCCGGTAGACAGCTTTCTCGACATGCTGGTGATCCTTTATCTGACCCTACTATGTATCGGAGCACTATTGGTGCATTACAATATCTTGTGTTGACATGACCAGAGATTGCTTATGCGGTCAGTAAGGTGTCACAGTTTCTTCAGACACCTACTGATCGGCATTGGGTCGCTGTCAAACGGATTTTGCGGTATCTTAAGGGTACCATTTCTCATGGGTTATGTATACATCGGTCTACTTGTGTTGATTTACATGCTTATAGTGATGTTGACTGGGCTGGATGTCCTGATGATCGACGTTCTACCACAGGTTATTGTGTCTTTCTTGGGCCCAACCTTATTAGTTGGAGTTCGAAGAAACAGCATACGGTTGCTAGGTCGAGTACAGAGACTGAGTACCGAGCGCTTGCTCATACTGCTGCTGAGTTACGATGGATTACATCTATATTACATGAGTTACATATTACGATGACTTGTTCACCATCTCTCTGGTGTGACAATATTGGAGCTACATATCTTGCAGTCAACCCGGTGTTTCATCAGCGCACCAAACACTTGGAGATTGACTTGTATTTTATTCGTGACATGGTTTTGGCAGGTACTTTACGTGTTCGGTATGTTTCTACTACACTTCAGATTGCTGATATTTTGACCAAAGGCTTGTCTGGTGTTCGGTTTGACGGTCTGAGGTCCAAGCTTCACGTGGATGCTCCCCGTTTAGCTTGAGGGGGCGTATTAGAGTATATATGTATGTGTATATGCAGTGAGTATGTAGTGAGATAGTTATGTCTGTTGAGAGTTAGTTGGGTAGTTAGTTGTATGTGAGAGGGGTCTATAAATATATGATGTATTGATTGTAAGTAGATAAGATGAAAAGCTAATCACATACATTTCTCTTTTCTGACTTTCTTCACAATGGGTATACACAAATTAATTATCGTTTTTGGTTGATCGTATTTAACTCCTGATTAGCCAAACCACGGTGAAGCGCAAGTTTCATTACTAGTTAGAAAAAAAAAATAAAAGTATTATGTTATGTCAAAGCGGATGTAGTAAAATCCGTTTTGCCCTTAGCGTTAAAAGAATAATAAGAAAAGAATAAAATAAATAAAAACACCAGCCAACCTCCAATATTGTCGATTTGGCGACATCTCCATTTGTCCATCCCGGTCTTTGCATGGTCCCAGTCGGTAACTGTTTGATCTGAGGTACACCAGTGAGACTATCGACTAAAAGTTGCTGAATTTTTTGTATCTGTCACATAGAAATTATAGAACTTAATGACGATGTGGTTTAGGCGACGGTAAGACCATGTGTAGTGGTAGAAATTAATATGCCCCCACCATGGGGCATTATATGACATGTGGCATCCTAGTCACACTTGGGCATTATAACAAAAGTGGTGTAGTGGGCATAATGCCCTATAATGCCCTACCAATCATTAAACAAAAAAAAAAAAAAACTATTTTCTCATTGGCTAGTCAAACCCATTCAAACCTTCCACAATTCATTTAGGCGTTTTCATTAAAACGCCAAACTCATTTTTCTTTGCCCTATAATGCCCTATGTAATGGAGAAGGGGGCATTTTTTTTGCCCTATAATGCCCCATAATGCCCCACTACACATGGTCTAAGGGGAGGGGGGGTGGTTCACTAGTGATAGAATTCTATCACTCACAAGCACAAATCAAGTTCCGCCATGTCATCGACCATTTTTCCATCACTCACAACCTTTTTTAGTCGGGGTGGTCATCACTCACCACCACACCCAACAATTTCCCCCCAACCAACAATTACACTCACAAAACAAAAAGAATAACGCGTTGAAAATATCACGAAAATGGAATTGCGTGATGCTATAACGCGTTATAGCAAGGAGGCGGAGTGGGGGAGATTATAGTTCCACGCGTTATAAAACTTCCCGTGATGATATAACGGGACCGCCCCATTGACCCTAACACACGTTTTTTAAAGGTGATCTATAAGTGGCCACGGGACTACTTTTGTGCGTATGGTTTTTAAGCGAACACAATCTTTAGGTGTCCCATCATGAACAAAATCTTTTGGCTGTATATTGTGCCAATAGTGATGATTTTTGACTTACAAATGAAACAAATTTATAGCACACCTTAAGGATATTTTTTAAATAGAAGTGGGCACAATACTAGTAATCGCAAATACAATAGGCGGAATATGACTAAATCAGTAAATCATAATCATCCTTATTAAAATTTATTCTTCAGGAGTGCATACTATAAGGTTAATTAGTCAGTGCAACAACGGTATAAGAAAAACTTCTCCATCGACCGCCCACAGTCAGCGCAAACCACTGTCTCCGGCACACTCCCAGTGGTTCCCGGCAAGATTAAACGATTGCAATGATGCGGTGGTTTGTTAGCCGCAAGTTGGTCGTTTAACGCGGGCAAAAACCCCTTTTCTTTTACCTGATCCTTCCACTCATCATAATTGATAAAACTTGTTAAAATAGTATCACCATCGACTCTTATCATCCAATCATTTGACCCACGACTTATCACAGCCCAACCTTTACCATTTCCATCATAAGTAAGCATCACATTGATCTCTTTTAAAAGCGGTTCTTCGCCTAAAGCTTTCCCGTTTTGTAACTTCGAGTGCAACATGTTCTCGAGACGTACCCAAAAGGCCCTTATCAAGGCCAAGTCGGGTAGCACATCGCTAAGTTTCTCGTTCTGGATGATATCATTGTTATCGCTTATTTTATCCCCGGGGTTGTTTTTCCCGACATATAACATCTCGAGCGGGATTCCAGCCTGTTTCGCAACCTCTTTTACTGCTTTTGTAAATTTCCGAATCCAGTCGATGTCTTCCCCTCCATACAAACAAATGTACTTCTCATCAGCAATCTGTCATACAACAAGATTGTCACACATGACCTAGTAGTCTAGTGATACGGTGATTGTCAAATCCTTAGAAGTAATTATGTAATATTTAGGTACAAAAAGTTATTGTTAAAAAAAAGAGTAAAATACCAAAATGGTCCTCGAGTTTAGGTTACTTTTGCTACTTCAGTACAAGATTAAACTTTTTTGTATCTGGGTCCCTGAGATTTCATTTTTGTTAACATTTTCATCTAATTGGCAAACTGGGTTAAAAGTTTCTGTTAACTTGTCCCCTTTTTGTCGTCTTCCTCATTTAAATGAAGGGTACAATCGTCATTTTAGGCCTGAATATATTTTAGTTAACGAGAGAGGTTAACAGAAATTTATATCTCACTTTGCCAATTGGATGGAAATAACAATAAAAATGAAACCTCAGGTACTCAAATACAAAAAGGTGTTTTTTTTTAACTGATTTGACAAAAGTAACCTAAACTCTATTTTCACATTTTACTAAAAAATGTCATAAACGAAAAAATTAAATATAGGTTAGTTAGATGTACCCAGTTGGAAATCTTTGGCTCAGGTATGGAATCGACATCGACGAGCAATTCTACCCTCCAAGTTTCGTCACGCCATAAAGCTTCTTCCTTCGGGCTAGTGAACGGGAAAGCCACACTTCCCCAAGTCCACAACATGTGTAGCGCGTTGGTATTGACGATCCTCCCATGGGAATCCATTACCACGAGCAACGGTTTGCGGTTAAAGTGCCATTTCTCCTTAATGTACTTGATCACTGCTGGATCAAGTAACGAGGGATGAAACAACGAGTACCATGGCATGTTGTTTCTTATCCCCTCAAACTTGTTTTTCTTATCTTCGGACAATGGTACCGTCACATCGGGCACCACGGGGAGCCAAACCACCTCGTATTGATTCTCAGGTTTTGTTGGGTTTTGCTTTGCCTCCTTGTATATTTTGTCAAGAACCGAAAACTCTTCCCAAGGTAAGTCAAGGTCGGATATGAGTAGCAACACGATCTTCTTCCTTAATATGTCGATGGTCACCTGATTACGTGCAACCTTACTTTAGTATATTAACATAGCTCTTATAAGAACTAGTATTCGTTAACTTATGTTTATATATTCTGGCCATTATATATGCTTTTTTATACGTTTGAGTCATTAAAAATGATCTTTTTAATTGTATGTGTGCCATAACCAAGTTTTTAAAAATATAATTTAAAATTAGGAATCTCTCTTATATGTTTACACTAGGTTATAACCCCGTGTATTACACAGGTTGAGTAAATAAATTTATATACTAAATAATAAAACATTATACCTTTAAAAACTTCCTTTATTGCACGGGTTGAATAAATATAATTTTATATATTAAATAATAAAAAGTTATATATATAAGAACCATATTGTACGGATTGAATTAATGTAATTTTATATACCAAATAAAAAAAATTATATCTTTAAAACCACATGTATTACACGGGTTGAATAAATATTGTTTACCAAATAATAAAATAATACATCTTTAAAAAACCTCATTTATTACACGATTTAAATAAATGAAATTTTATATACCAAATAATAAAAAAGTTAGTAAATGTAATTTTGCATAGTGAAAATAAAAATATTTAATATATTAATACAAAGTTTGGTTTTCGTGATAAATAATTTGTTTTATTTAAAATGTTTTAAATTAACAATTTACAATTTTCGATAATATTTTATTACAAAAATAGAAGAATCCTATTCGAAATTTAAAGTAGTATAAAATTTAATATTAGCTTATTATTCATTTATTTATTTAATTAATATAAGATAAGTTTGGAAGTGAGACGAGAAAATCATAAAATAAATACCTACAATGAACGACATGTGTCACACGTTAATGTTTTATTATATTGTATAGTATAGATAAAAATTTAGATTGATATAAATAGATTATTTTGTTGTAACAAAATTTGTTAACGAAGTCTCAATAAATTTAACCCATTATTTAAAACTCTGTAAATGTATAAATGATAAATAATATTTGTTAGAGTAAATTACGATTTTGGCCCCTGTGGTTATATCACTTTTACCCTTTTCGCCTAAAAAAAATTTTTTAACATCTGAGCACCCAACATCTTTTATTCTAACCCCATAACACTAACCTCATCCATTAAATGTTAGGGGCCAAAAGGGTAAAAAAAAGACGTTGGGGGCAAAAAAAATAGAAAAAAAAATGGTGGCTCAGATGTTAAAAATTCTTTTTTGGGCTAAAAGAGTAAAAGTGATATAACCACAAGGGCCAAAATCGTATTTTACTCTATTACTTAAATAAATAATATTATAAATGAAAAGGAGATTAAACTAAATAATAATTATCCATAAGAAATTATACTAAATAATATTTAGTAGGAGGATTATCTATAATTATTTAGAAAAGATTAAACTAAAATAATACTTATCTGTAAAACATGGCCTAATATGATAATAAGTGTCCTAAAATGGTTTCTTTTATTATATGGTATAGATTATTTGTAATATAATTATATTTAATAAAAATATAAAAAATTAATATAATTATTATACGATGTATTTTGTACGTGATTCATTGTTTCTTTTATAAATTGAATAATATAAATATTATTTATGTATAGTTAATTAAATATTGTTATAATATAATTTTATTAGGATAATAAAACTGTCAATATAATTTAATGTACGTGATTCATTGATTATAACCTAATAAAAATATTTAATGGATTATTTAATTAGGTTATGTAAATTATTTAATGGATTAGTATATAATTTAATGTATTGGTTTTTACACTAATCTATACAACCTAATAAAAGCCTTAATTAGGGGACACATGTCCTCCTCCTAGGGCCTCTAAATCTCATTTTCCCGCCAAAAGTTGAATCTCTTTGTTTTCCCTATGGTGAACGCACACGCGGATCCATTTACAATTTCTCGGGTAAAAAATATGACCCGCCTTCATACCAACTTAACCCTAATTTTGTTCCAGCCGCAATCATTCACCCATCTCTCTCTTCTCTGTGTTCTCTCCATAGAACCAGCTTTCGATCATCCAAAAAACAATCCCTAACGATTTTTTTGAGGAAGATGAAGGTTGTTAGCAGATTTCAATCTTCCGATTTTGATCGACCCAGCCTTCTTCTTCAATCTAAAGGTTAATTTTCTTTGATTCATTTAATTGACACTAATTTTCTGTATTGTGGTTTCTTTCAATAGTTGATTTTGTTTATTATCTCATACATATGATTCTGATCTCTCTTGATTGGTATGCAAATTGTTCCTTTCAATAGTTGATTTTCTCCAGAAACCCCTTTCTCTCATACCATCCATCTGCCACATACATTCAATCCTTCATTCGTCTTCAATCAACATGTTTGTATACGTTAATTACCTATAATTTTTTTTATTTTAACTTTCGTTGTTTCGTGGCCTTATGTCATCGATAACGTTTTTTTAGGGATTAAGATTTAATTCATTCTGTTTTGTTTTGTGTTCATTTTGATCAGACTAGGTTGCAAGGTTCAAGGTTTCGAATCACAGGTACAGATTTTAAGTTTTCTTATAATTATTTTTTTAAACTAAGTCTTATAGGTGGATTCTGGTGGTTGTAACTACCCATATATTACTCAATTTCAGGTTGAAGAGAAGATTACAATGACAAGAGCAAGACTGTGTCAAAGAAGGGGAATTTGTGAAAAGATCCATATCACAACTTGGGTATATTAGTTTGTCTTTACAGTCCAACACTTCATGTTGTTCATTTGATAACATAAGATAGTTATATTCTTTGATTTTTATAAACTTTTAATTGTGGAGTTAAGGTATGCCAAACAGGCATGGGAAGAAGTCTACAATGTGTATAAACTAGGTATTTAGATGGTGGGTCAAATAAAACATCGATTGCGTCAGCCCCGTGCTTTTCTTTTCTAAGTCCTTGAAGATAAGCTTGGCATTGATTGTACGCTTTTGGTGGTAACTTTAAGTCTCCATTTTCTATTTTTAATCAGTCTTAAGAATTTTATTTGTTTTGTTTGGTCATCAGGGTTTGCCTAATTGAAGGAAAACTGGAAAGGACAGATTAACACAGGCATGTTCATGTTATAGTGGACATGAATCCTAATGAATTAGTGGCTGATATACTGCGGTATCCAGAAATCTTTTAGGCTTTGGAAAGGTGCATTATTTTATTTATTTGATGTGTAATTTGTTTAGAAAGCCTACTCGGTTTTTATTTTATTGTTTTTTAAGTTATTCATTACTATGTAAGTTTTGTTCTTAAAATCCAGGCTGCTACTTGGGAGCTTCACAGGATATGTGGGAAGTAATAAGGAAATAAATGTGTCATAGAGAGTTGACTTGGTGAAGGTACGGCATGTTTCATGCATGGTTTTATGCTTTTATATTTAAATAAGACGATTATATTTAGTTTTTTTATTTGATTCCTGATCTGGCTAACATTTAGTATTATTGTTAAACTGAAATTATGTCTTTAAACTCTTATAACACCATCTCTTACTCGAGATATCCCGATGAAAACAAAACTTCAGGTTGTAATGTTCTATATGATATTCTTCTAAGTACTTATAATTTCCGTAACTTTTATTTTTCCTCTATGAACATTCAACAGAAATATAAAAGTTACAACACAAAAAAGCGTAGAGGTGGTAGTTTCGTCTTACTTATGAATGAGTTTATTTGAATTATGTTTTGGGTCAAATGAAAACCGTTAGCTGAAAGGGGAACACGTCAAACGGGTTCAAAATCTCTTAAAGTTCATCTTTGTTGCTTACAAATCCTAAATAGTTATCATTCAATGATGAGATTGTAATTGACTATTTTAATCATAATTAACACAATTGTTGCTTAACCTGGCCTGCCCGACAGCCGACCCGTTTTAACCGCTTACTCAAATCGACATCTTGCCACATCTACAAGGTAGTATGGACTTTCACATGAGAGTATAGATAAAAAAACTTATAGCTATAGTTATCATACTCAATGGTCTGAGCAGTTAAAAGCAAAAACAAGATCTCTTTCTTTCATACCGATCCCTTGGAACATGACCAGAATATATTATACCCTGAGTAAAAGATGGGATTAAATATGCACACACTATGTGTATACATTTTTTTTATTTGTACTTAGGAATGATGTTAATGCCTGAAAAGTAGCACCTCTATGGTAAGTCCATATTTAAACTACCATTTTACCAAATTATGTTTAATATTTAAACAATAAAGGGGGCGTCGGCCTACTTCCGGCATCAAAAATTTATTTGGATGGGTGAGCGCCACAATGGGAGATTTATTCATACAAAATTTTAATACAAAAATTTAATGTTTAGGGTGTAGGTTGTATTGATGTATTCATACAAAAATTTATGCTTTAGATGTATAATTGGTTCAGATTTTGCAAAAGTTATGTTTCTAAAGATGTAAATTGTAACAGCAGGAACTAATTTACAAGATTCATTTGAGGTGGGAGTATCATTTGAGCAGCAGGTTCAGTGGGATGAACCAACATCTATTATAAGGCCAGAAAGGATTTCACCATGGGAGATTTAACCTTTTGTAGCACCCGTTGTTCCAGTGAATTTAGCTCCACCAGTGGCACCCAAAAGTAAAAGGCCTAGACCCCAAATGGAAAGTTCTAATGTTGGTGAGCTAGCTTTTCTTATTTAATATCATGTTATATCCAATATGCATATTATTAACCTCGACTATTTTTTCAGAATCATCGTGTTCAACTACATCGGCTAAGTTCAGCTGTACCAATGAAGGACAAAGGAGTGATAGCCTTAACCCTAACCATAGTTCCCGACATCTTAAGCAAACAGAAAATATTGGTCTTTCTGGTGCGAAGGTAGGTTCCAACTAAAAGTTTACCTGTTTTGACCCAAACCTATTTTGCAATTATATTTACAACCTTATGGGCTATGTCTTTGTTTTGATTCAGGTGTACATTTATTTGAGTGGTAGCAGATTGGCACAACGATTTATATATGGATATATAAACTATGGCAACTTGAGAAAATATTTATGTGGATTTTTCGACACTAGAGTGGGGTAAAACTTGATCCATTGGTCCTGAATATTTAGCGTGAAGCCTCATTTTGTTGTCTACATTTTACAGGAGGAACAAAAGAGAAACGCAAATTTATAATGAGATCTCGAAGTCCCTTGGAGTCGACAAGCCATCCAATATTCTATTTGAAACAGATGTCATTCAAGAAGCGGTAGCAACAAATGGTGCTGGTATAGTTCAACTCACATGCGTGCGTGCGCGCGCGCGCACACACTTTAATGGATACATTATCATTTTACTTTTGAGTTAACTTGCACCGTTGTTGTCTCGGGTCTGGAGGTGATAATCTCGGTTAGGCCCGGAAATGGCCTGCTACCTGAGAATCATGGATTCAATATGATCGATTCGTTTACATAATCACCCTTTTGAAGGTTTTGTGTGACATGTGATGTGAGGAAATTACAGGTCAAAATTGTAGATTTAGCTGCAAGGGTATTTTGGGCATTTTTATATAACTGAATGGGTTTAGGTCGGGTGGGTTATGTGTCTGAATGGGTCACAATTGTGTTGGTCGGGTGGGTTCCGAAACTCCATAATATTGTGAATTAGGTTCTTTTTCATCTATAAGTTGTCAAATGGGTTTAATGTCTTTGTTTTTCGTTTGCAGTTTGATAGAGCATATGGCCTGATTGAAGATCTAGAGAAATTGGATTTACTTCCTATTGCTAACATGTACAGCGCTATAATGGGTTGTTACTTTCGCCTGGTAACTGCGTAAAATGGATGGTTCAGTATGTCAAAACGAGTTCGGGACAAAATAAGTGATTTTTATCCGTAGGTCAACACAGGTCAGGTTGGTTGATCAACCCGCAACGCTTTCTTTGTCTTTTTCTTCTTTTTGGATTCTGTAAGCAATTGAGTTGGATTAATCCATCACCACTTCCTTTGTTTTTTTTAATAATTGATGCAATAAATATGTGCAAACTACATTTTTAAAATAATAATATACCTTCTTTAAAATTAAATAAAACGCTTTTTGTTAACTTTGGTTCTAAAGTTTTGTTTGGTGCTTTAATAATTGGTCCAGAAGGTATATGGCGACCCTCAGACACTCAGACGCAAAGCCTAACTTTGGAAAGGCCTGAAACAAAAATGATGATCTACATGAGCTTCATTTTGCTATAAAAGTTTTTTGCACTCTACACCAGTTTCTGTCTCGGTTCAAAGTCAATTAAAACATTAATTATGGAGCTATTACACATAGAAGACTCAGGTACCTGTTCGCTATGTATAACCATTTTATCCAATATTCTTTTTTTTTGTTTAGGAGTCACGGTTTGGCTGACCGGTTTTGATGGTCGTACCGCAAGTATAGTTTTAGGTAACAGCAAAGCGAACTGGCCGGGTTGGGTGACGGTTTAACGATTCAGTTTTGACGGGTTGGCTATTTAAACTGATTTTCGTTCTAAGTGAACCTTAATGTATTTTGCAACCTATTTGACCCGTTTGATTGACCAATACATATACTTTGGGTCGAATTTGCCCATACAGAAAGTTTTTGCCACAACATACAACGGTTTTTAGAACTTTTAACCTAACTTTTCGATTCCATATGAAGAAAAGAATTGTAGATTGTGTGATGAGCCTCGACACCGACAACCTGCATGTTCTTCACATGGTTTGACTTTTAAAATGTTTTGAAGATATAGAAATTCACATGATTTTGGAATTTCACTTGGTTTGCTTTAAATATTTATTATTTTTCTAATTGTAATTCAATTTTTTTTGTTTTTAATTCAAACTTATTTTAAATATATACATGATTTTAGAATTATGTTGTATTGAACCTTTTATTTTCCTATATCCTTCATTTTCTTGGAATATATATATTATTTAATTTTATTTAAAACCAAATCATTTTCTTGCAATATATATATTATTTAATCTTATTTAAAACCAAAATGCAAACAATCTAACACCACATGTCACACCCCAACCAATGGCGGAAACATCGGGATGAGACGAAGTGTGAAGATTGCTCGAGACATCATAACGCTATTTGTGACAATAATTTAATAATCCAAATTTCATTTCCAAACTTCAAGTAGTCATCAATACAAGATCCCAAATAACGACAAGTTTAATCAAAATAACAAACCAACATAACCAAAATTCGATACAACATATTTAAATCTAACGTCTAAAGTGTGTATCTAGGCATCGTGCTACCTCTTTCATTTCATCATCATCAACCTGTAACATGTTTAAAAATACTATTCAATGCAAAAGCAAAGGCGAGTATACAAGTTTGGTACATACATAGCATAAGATAAAAGTGTGAACAATCCCTCATAGCAAGCATGCGATTCAAGATAAACATTAAATATGGCATGTGTCTAACATATCAAACCAAGAAAACGCAACTTGCTCATGACATAACCAAAGTTTCAGTAGAGGCGGGTCGTTAATCCTATAGCGCTACATATGTCAAGGTTTGGCTCGTACGAAGTTAATGATAAGTTCAACACATAAGAATCACCCAAATTTAAAGTATCAAGTCATCACATATACAAGCATGTTATAGGAATGTTCATGTGTTTAGACAAAAGTTCATGTGTAAGTTTCAATAGGTAAACATGTTACACCCCAAAAGTGGTAAAAATAAAAGGGGGAAATACGAGTATACTCACAAAGTTTGCATATGTTTTCCGATTATCCAATTGTTGACGAGTAGAGATTTAGAGTCCGAATGTATAAGGGTTAAAGTTCAAGTATGTTTAGAGTCGAGATTCGGTGTTTAAAACAACATAAAAATAAGATATGAGAATAACATGGAAAATAATCATTTAGTACATATGATGCTTGTTCTTGACACTAGGAAACTCGAAGGAGTTTAGATGTTTTCATGGAACAAGGTTCCATTAGAATCGTGACAAGTTATCATAGTCTAGGATGATGTAATCTAGTACCCCGACATATGAACACTAGTTCATCATCAAAGATTCGATTATTCGAATAATATATTTAGGTTATATAATATATGTCCAATAGTTCAAGCATGAGGTAGAAGATTAAAATCTTCATTTTGGTACCTCTAAATGTCATAGAAGTCATGTAGGAGGTAGGAAGATTAAGTCTTCCATTTAGGCACCTCTATGTGTTCACCACTACACTTGATGTAAAAAAAACAACCAAGAAGGGTCATGAACATACAATAAAGAATAAGAAATATACACACTAACTAAGAGAAATCATCAAATCATGTGAGGATTGTATGTTTAGACAACCCAAGTTGATCCATAATCACTCATGTATCAAAGACAAAGTTTGACATGACTTGTGGGTTAAAAACCCTAAACAAAACACCAAGTTTATGAGGTTTAATCCTCTGATTTTAAATGTCTCAACCTTGTTTTTAAGCTTAACCAACCATGGGATAAGTTGTAAGCATTAGGACATAGGTATGAGATGTGTTGGACACAAGTTGCATAGGTTTAAACAAGTTTTTGATGAACATAAAAACAAACAGAAAGTTTATGGACTATTTCGGGGCATTTCCAGGTCTGATTTCTCCAAGGAGAAGTCTAGGAATCGAACCCCATGATTATACAAGCAAGTAGGAAAAAGAATCGAGTGAATCGGATAAGAATTGAGTGAGTTATGCTCATTTTCGTGAAGGGGTGTCAATCTACTCGAACCCTTGCTTTCAGCTACGGTTTGGTGGATGTTTTGTGAGTTTTTAGGGTTGCAAAAGTGGTAGGGAGGCTGGTTATAAGTGGTATTTATAGAGGGAAGGATTAGGGTTTCAATGGGTTGGGCTTTGGAAGTGTTTAGAAGGGGTTACACCTTGAAACTAGCCCACAAAACCCAACTATATAGGGCTGAATTTGGCTGAATTTGGGCTGCCATATTTCTTTATTTTTTATTTTTTTAAAACATTATAATGAGTAATTTTGTTAGTTAAGTTGTGTAATAATATGCAACAATGTTTCCCCTAACTTGTAACAAGGTGAAATATGAAATAAAACATGATTTAACTAGGTAAAAAGTGTAACGTACAAGTTTTATTTACGAAGCAAGTTCCGTATTTTACAACGATTACAATGAAAGAATGGTTATAAGAACACAAGATTTCCAAAGTTAGAATTTCACGTAAGGTTTCTAAATGTAGGAAGTTTGAAAACGCAGGGCGTTACACCACAAGTTGAGTGCACACCGATTGGAAATGAAACGGGTCAATCGTGAATCGTATCTGACAGGTTGGAAGTCGTTACACATGTATTCAAATGCTTACGGTATCCTAAGTTGTTTATTAGAAAAAGTAATGGAACGTTTCTTTCATTTCAAAGTTCTATTACAGATTGTTTAGTCATGATATTTGCATAAATGAACAATCACAAAGTGTTCTAATATTTGTGGATATGTAATTGAGCTCAATTTGTAATGCTACCTGCATGGATTCATAGTATGGAAATGTCGACGTCATGATGTATGACGTTATGGAAGCTGAACTTATGTATTTATGTGTTATTTAGTTGATGTATGTAGATATAAAAGCTTCGGTTATCACTCAAAGTTTGTTTAATAATATTTTGTTTATTTTTTCGTAATGTTTTTCAAGCTGATACCCTTATTGTTTATACTAAAATTTATGGATTTTAGTATTCTTATCATACTAATTCTCCTATAATTCTGAATATTTAGGAAATTCCTCCAGTTAGTAGAAACTTAAGAGACCCTCATGCTTGGGTTGTGACACTCTCTAAAAAGATCTTGATGTGGCGTTATTTACCAACCTTTATGGCATGCATGACGCATTTCTCAAAGTTGCCATGAAGCGTGGTGATTTATATAGAACTAAAGATTTACTAATCAAGGGTTCTAATTGGATTTGTTGCTATATAGCTGGTGGAATTAAGATACATATCGTTATAGAAGTCATTTGCAAAACACAAATTTGTAATCTACCCTATATGTTTGAATTGGACAAAAACGAATTCGAGGTTATTGGTTATGAAGCTCTAGCAAGTAGAAGTATTAGAGTAATAGGCTTTCAATTTATATTTCAAACTACAAAACATATTTCCTTTATTTACTGATCTTTTCGGTTATTTTATATCTATAGTACGTTGGTTCGTTGTATTTTCGTCGTCAACCTCAGATTTCCATAATACTTCCATTCGTAAAATTTCTTTATGATCAATATAATTGTAATTTTTTTTAGTCAAACAATAAAAAACATATCATTTGTCAAAACCGCGATGTTCGCGGGTATTAGCACTAGTGTAAACATGGAATACATTAGTGATATGAAAAGTCTCTATGATTCATTTTCATATCACGGGTTATATCTTATTTCATTAGGGATAACATAGAGCCATTTCTTTTTTTTTTAATATAACGTGGATTAAATTGATTAAATGGTTACTAATTTTATGGGTTTTTGTTTAATAATTTCAAATCAAAATTAAATCCATAAATTATAGATTAGATTTAAAACACATTTTAGACTTTAGATTTACAATCAAAATAAAATTCTAATACAATGTTTAAATCTTTTTAATTTAAAATTTAAAATTTATCAATAAATTAATAAATTATTGATGCCCTCATTGAATGACATGTGTCCCAAATTAGGTTTCTTTTATTATATAGTATAGATATAGATTTAAGCTATTATATTAACCTTTTTTAATTAATATTGTTCAAACAAACCTAACATTTTAATCTATTTTTATGTTTCTCCAAAGTTTTTCTCAACACATTTTTCGGTTCGTTTTTCGGATAACCATTTTCAATAACCGAATAAAACCGAACCGAACCAATAAGTTACAATAGTAGGCCCTAGTCCATATATTTTTATGTTTAAGTCTAAGTTGTTTAAGTGTTTAACCCATGCCAGGAGAATTTATTAATTTTATTCTTGAATGTTAAGTATTTAAAATAAAACACTAACATGTTTATTTAAAAATTAAATTATCTTCAACGTATTATAAAAGAAAATGTGTTAATAAAAACTTTGGAGAAATATAAAAGTAGATTAAAAGGTTAGGTTTATGTGAAAAATATTAATTAAATGTAAACATATAAGAAAGATTCTTATATTTTAAATTATATATATATTTTTTTGAATCTTACATAATTTTGTTTAAAAAACAGAAAAATCGAACCGAATCGGTGCAAAAACCGAAACTGAACGATTTAAAAAACTGAAAACCGCCATTTCAGTTTCGGTTTTCCCAAAAACCGAACCAAACAGATGTAAATAAATAATGATCACGCACCCGATCTTTTGTAGAACTCTTGTATAATGGTGGTTGATCATCCTTCAAGGAAATCAACTGTTGGAGTGGCTTGATGTTATCAAGATGTGTAGTGCCCATGATGAGAATAATATTTTGGTATACTTCATTATGCTTCTTCTCATCTGTTTACTGTTTATAATGAAAGTTTTAAATTAATAATTATTATTTTATGTACACATATATACATTGATTAAGTGCTCATATTTATCATTCTTGTTCTTACTAATATGTTGAATGCATAGATCTAACTGTTGCTTCAGGTGATCATGAATATTGTTGATCTTATGAGCCAAACTCGATAGCTCCCAAGCTTCCGTGGTTGCTGTGACGTGCCTATTATGCATCATACGTTTGTAACAACGTAAGTAATCCGACATGCTAAAAGTTAAATGGGTCGAACGAGCCAACAAGTTAAACATCAACTAACATGTGTTTTAGTGCTTATAATGTCTTAACAAATTTAATGTAACATAATTTATTTTATTAAAATAATTATATAGATTTTGTAATCATACATGATACATAGTTATTAAAAATACGAAAAACCACTAAAAAGTGTTGGTGGGTTAATTGGTACATAAGTTTACATGTTTTGACAAGTGTTTTTTTAGTTGTACCTTTTTGACATGTTATCCGACCCTTCAATTTTTCATCTTTACTAAGTTATCGAGAATGCATAAGGAAGTAAAAGAAGCAAAATGATAACATACTCGTGTCCCATTCCAATGAGATTAGTAAGCACGGATGCACAAGCCACAATGCTTCTAATGATACAATAAACCGTCGTGGGAATATGAGTGGTGGCTATCGTTAATTCTGGTGTATTTGGGCTAATATATTGTTCTGGTAACTCTTTAAATTTGATGATAATATTAGTGACGTCAAACATGGCGTTGACGAGGTTATTGACAACGTTAAACCTTGTTTTGAGAGATTCACGATGCTCTAATACGTCAGGTAGTTGCTTGAGGAGAGCCAATGATTTGGCGAGTGGATTGGTCTTGTGAAGTTGAGCGACCAACCAAAACTCTCCATAATTCACTGCAAAAGCTGCTAAAGTAATAACAGCTTTTGCATCCCACCCGTAGTTGGAAAGCGTGTTAAAAATCCCAATGGCAGTTGCATGTGTATCTCCCCCTCCAGCACACTTGCAAGTAATCTATAATTTAGTTTAAACGTTAAATACGCCACTGAACTTATATAAAAGGTACACAAAGACTAGAGCTTAACTTTTACCTCGCATGCAACCTTATTGATTGTGAGCGCCAAAACTTCAAACATCTCATTAAAATCGTGATAAATCACACTCTCAACTATCGCGTCTATGTTAGCCTGAGGGCCCTATAATTAAGAATCAGTGATCAATATTCATTATTTAGATTCCTATAAATCACAACCAATACTAAAGTAATCTAACATACATGAAGTAATCTAACATACATGATGACTTACGTCTGGATGGGACCTATGCATGATGTCCTTGATAATTTGGAGAAGCGGTATGACATCAATATTGGTTCCGTCAGGAGAGTGGGTGGCGAGTATGTTTTTCATCATGGCATTGTCGTCAGAAGACGAAAACACATGTCGGTCACCTCTCCCATTTAGAGTCATAGTTGTAGCCATTATAGGGAATTGTTAAGATTTTAGAACAAGGGATGTTTGAGTTGTGACATAACAAGAACCTGATCGAAGATGTTACACACTACTACAAAAATAAGCATTTGCTATGGATTTTTGCTACGGATAAAATCGGTCGCAGATATTGCTACGAATTAGCTACGGATTTGCTACAAACATATTTTGCTACAGTTTAGCTACGGATATTCCGTCGGAAATGAAATCCCTAGCAAAATTGGTAGCAATATTGAGGAAACAAACATTATAACAATAACTTCGTAAAATTGGTAGCTAAATTAGAAGCAAAAGAATGAAAACTTTTTTTTTAATTATATAAAAAAGATAAATAAAATCCCTAACAAAATTTATAGCAAAGATGAGAAAATAACTATTTAAAAATAACTAAATAAAAAATTTATAGCAAAATCTAGAAGAAAAGGTATTTAAAACCTAACTTACCAAAATTTGTAGCAACATCCATAGCAAAATCCTATTCAAAAATAAGAACAAACTTTTTCAATATTTTTAGTAATATCGGTAGCAAATTCCGTCACAAAAAAGACAAAATAAAAAATAAAATATAAAAAAATGATTTAACAGTGGTATTAAAGTTTGTAGCAATATCCTTAGCAAATCTATAGCAAAAATTAATTGAAAAATTAATAAAAAAAAATTATAAATAAGTACAAAATAAATAAATTAAAAATATTATAATAACTTCAATGATAAACGCAAGACACGAAAATAACGTGATTTAACTAAAAAATGATTGTAAATTCCTAAGAATTGAGTAATTAGCATAAAAAATAAATGTAGCGAAATTATAAATAAAAAAACATAATATATAGTTAGCATTGGTAATCAAGATTAGCATTGGTAATCAAGATTATTTTAAAATTGAATTTATAAATAGTTTATCATTGGTAATCAAGATTATTTTAAATTGAATTTATAAATAGTTTATAAAATATAAATACAAAACTCATTTATCAAAATCTCATCCAAAATTGCTACTTCCTCCTAAATGAAAATCAGTTTTCCAAAATCCCTTGAAAATCTCCATTCCCCCCAAATCACGGTTCACCACTTTCCCAGTTTCCCGCTTCCTATTTTTCATCAAAACTGATTCATATTCAAATCTCCCTCTCAAATGCATTAATATATTTGCTCCTTCTCCGGACTCCCAACCCCAAATCGATTTTCCATTTCCAACTCCAAATCGAAATTCCTCTCTCTTTCTAAGTAAACTCTATCGTTGAAAAAGAGATGGGCTGCTTTGATGGAGTGTTAGCTCCGGAGAGACTAGAGGAAGAACGCAAAGGTTCTCATATTATTTATTTTTATATATTTAATATATATGTTCTGTTTGTTTATGCAATTTCCTGTCCATTCTGAATGATTTTGATTATTTGTAGATGTTGGACTAATTAGCAAAGACGATGAAGGCTACTATTGATGACATGTAGCGTCCACATTATTGTCCCACTACATCATGTCCAGAGAAGGTATTGCTCAGTTTATAGCCGACTGCAAACTGTTGATATTGTAATGAGCCTATTTCATTTAATTTGATATTTAATATCTTGAGGTTTGCCACCTGGAACTAATTACCAGCGTTGAAGAATTAATGTTAACTCTTCAATGTTCAAGTGATCTATTATATACATGAATAAGATCTTTATTATTTTTACTTTTTTACATTCACGCATTCTGCTGCGTATGTCATCCATTTCTTCAATTTGTAGAAGGAAGCTCACCTGTTTTTTGTCATCCACTTCATTGTTGAAGGGACAAATCACGGAGTTGGAACAAGATAAAAGAAGCATGCATTGATGGAGAAAATTGAAGAAATGTGAAAGTTGAAGTTAACGAGATATCTCAATTGTTGTCACAAAATTTCGACTGAGTGAAGATACGAGTTTATGTTACTAAACATTATAGTTCAATGTTTATTCTTTTGCTTTTATTTAGTTTGGTTTTTTTATTGTATTACATTTGGGCAACTTGGTTATTATGTTCTCTTCGTATGTAAATTTATCATTGGTATAATTTGTATATATTTGTGAAATAATATACTTTTTTTGTGCAATATATGTATCTTCCATTGCCAGTAACTAGGTTTATAGCAAAAATCTAACAAAAAAAAAAGTATCATATTTTGTAGCTAAATTTCATAATACAGTTGGTAGCAAAAATCGTAGAAAAAACTAAAGTTTTTCAGTAGCTAAAATCCATAGCTACACCTTTGTAGCAAACTTTTGTAGCTAAAAATCTGTAGCAAAATCCATAGCAAACATTTTCGTAGCAAAATTTGTAGCTAAGATTGCAATGACCATTTTTGTAGCTAAAACTGTCGCAAATATAATTCCATAGCTAAAATCTGTAGCAAATAATTTCGCGACGAGACTTGTAGCTACGGACTAAATTCATAGCAAATTCGTAGCAATATGGGTGTTTGCTACGAATATGCTATGGATTTGGCTGTAGCAAATGCCTGTTTTTGTAGTAGTGACATATACTAACAACATTCTTGGAATAAAGAAGGGATAAATCATGTGACTTATCTCTACACCTAATTCATGCAATCTTCTCATAAAAATTTATTTTTTAATAGCTAACCTTACATATCACGGGGATTGAACCCATGATCTCCTGCTATTCTACACCTTAAATAACTCACCAACACCAATACACCATTGAGCTATTCCGAATGGATATCATTAAAAAACTGTTTAACCATCCTCTTTACATTTCCCCTATTTTTCGTAATTTATTATTATTATTATTATTAGTTTAGTGCAAAATGTACTCTTAAATAGTGGTGTTTGATGATATTTCATTGACGCGGCTCAGTTTGGTAGAAACATATGAAGGTTGGTGATCCAATAAAGTAAAAAAAAACTTCTTGATAAACATAAATACCGAAAAATTACGACCCAATAAAAAAACTTATACAACAATTTTACAATAATTTATTTAATCGATCTACTATAATAAAAGAAACTAATTTTTGGACACGTGTCACTCATTGAAGGTATCTTCAAATCTATACTTATATTATATTAACTAAATAATAATAAATTAATATTAAATTTTATTATACTTTAATAAAATATTATCCTCAAACCTAAATTGTTAATTTAATATATTTAATGTTTTTATAAATTAGATAGAAATTGTATTTTAATTAAACAATAATTTTATATACTTTGTAAGATGGTCTAAACAGATCGTTTTTAATAGTCTAAATTAGTAGATCGACTTAATATTCTAAATATATCGATTTTGGCTTAAGATTTTTGATGCTTCACATTTTGTGGTTTTGTATTTAAAAAAAATATGGTTCTTTATGGCACAGAATGGAAGCAAAAATATAACACAGAAAACAATTTGAGAAATTTAATACAATATATTAGTTCTAAACTGATACATTAGGTACTATATTATATGGTAAATTGATCAATAAGGGTGGTGGTCTATTGTCAAAGACAAAGCTTTTAAAATACCTTAGTTTGAGAGGGGACGTCTTGTGTTCAAGTCACATAGACGACAGAGAATAAAAAAAATATAATTCAAATATTTTTTTAGGGTAAATTGAACTTTGGATGGGGAAGTTAAAGTTTTAGAAAACTAAAACTAACTTCAGCATAAAGAAAATAACTGAATAACGATAAAAAATAGAATACACTGCAAATTTAGAAGATAATTCCAAATAAGGGTAAATTACGCATTTCGTCCTTCTCGTGTAATACACAAGGTTTTTAAAAAAATAACTATTTTTAATTTGGTATATAAATTACATTTTTACAACCCGTATAATACACTGGGTTTTTAAAGATATAACTTTTTTATTATTTAATGTATAATATTACATTTATTCAACCCGCATAATAAAAAAGGTTTTTAAATACATATTATTTTAATTTTAATGTTTAGTATAAAAATTACCCTTTATTCAACCCATGTAATAGACGGAGCTCTAACCTAGTGTATATATATAGCGAAGAGTTAATATGAGAAGAAATATTTTATAAGAATAAAAATAATAAATTTTAAACCAACATAAATGTTAGATTAATATTTGTATTTAATGCTATTGTAAGAGCATAGGTAAATTTACAATTTTAATTAATTTATTATATCCTTTTAAGTTAGCTAATTCTTTAAACTTCTAACTCACTTTTAAAATATATTTTTTCAACACAACCTAATTTATGATGAACGACAATTTTTTATATGTGTAGAATAAAATGTAGGATAAATTTTGATATATGTAGGATAAATCTTGTTAGGTACCATTAAATTCTTCACCCTCTCTCATAGATATATATACGCGTGTCAAGAAGTATTGACGGGCTCGATTAATATTTTGTTGTGTTTCGGGCCGCCCAGTTTAATGTTAACTAGTATTGAGAACCCGCGCGTTGCAGCGAAACAGCTAATCGAAAAAAATAGATGTTAAAACGTTGAACCACTTGCACACATTACGACGTGTTAAGTCACCAAATTTTAAATATCTAAGATTTATTTTGTTTAACATTTAATTTGATAAAAAAGAAGTAGCTAGTAAATGTATAATAAAAGAACAAAAGTTGATTCAACATCTTTAACAATCATTTATTCAAATAAAAGTATCACAAATACAAGATTCAAATAAAAGTATCACAAATACAAATTAGCAACAAACTGTTATATTGTTATATCATAACAAGACTTTATAATCCATACAATATTCTGCTCTTTAAGAGTGCAGGAAACATAAGGTTAATTAGTCAGTGCAACATTGGTACAAGAAAAACCTCTCCATCGACCGTCCGCATTCAGCGCAAACCACTCTCTCGGGCACACTCCCAGCGGTTCCCGGCAAGATTAAACGGTTGCAATGATGTGGCGGTCGGTTAGCCTCAAGATGGTCGTTTAACGCGACCAAAAACCCCTTGTCCCCCGCCGCCTCATCCATCCACTCATCATATTTGTTCAGACTTGTTAAAATTGTTTCGCCGTTAACTCTTTTCATCCAATCATCTGATCCGCGACATATCACAGCCCAACCCTGATTATTTCCATCATAAGTAAGCATCACATTGATCTCTCTTAAAATCAAGTCTTCATCAAAAGATTTTCCGTGTTGCAACTTTGAGTGCAACATGCTCTCGAGTCGAACCCAAAAGAACCATATAAGGGTCAAGTCTAACACGTAGCTAAGATTCTCGGCTCGGATGATATCATTGTTTTTTCTTACTTTTTCCCTCGGGTTGCTTTTCCCCACGTATAACATCTCGAGCTGGATTCCGGCCCGACGGGCCACCGTTTGTGCGGTGGTTGTAAATTTTCGTATCCAGTCTATATCCTCCCCTCCATATAAACAAATGTACTTACCGTCCGCAACCTAGAACAAAATGTACTTTACTTTAGTATGATGTCACAACACAAAGTCAATATTAATTAATTAAATGAGACTTATAAAATGAATAGTATGTTAGTAGTTAAACTTACCCAATTGAAAATCATTGGCTCTATGGAATCCGCGAGCAACTCGATCCTCCAAGTTTCCTCGCGCCAAAGGGCTTCTTCCCTCAGGCTAGTGAACGGGAAAGCTACGCTTCCCCATATCCACATCATATGTAGCGCGTTGGTGTTAACGATCCTCCCCTGAGGATCCATCACCACGAGCATTGGTTTTTGGTTAAAGTGCCACACCTCCTTGATGTACTTGATCACTGCTGGATCAAGTAACGAGGGGTGAAACACTGAATACCATGGCATCATGTTTCGTAACCCCTCAAATTTGATTTGGTTCTCCTCGGTCCATGGTGTTGTATTATGGTTGGTCACCACTGGGAGCCAGACCACCTCGTATTGACTCTCGGGTCTTGTCGGGTCTTGCCTAGCCTCTCTGTACATCTGGTCAAGAACTGATAGCTCTTCGGGGCGTAAGTCAAGGTCGGATATGAGGAGCAACACAATCTTCTTCCTTAATATTTCGATGCTAACCTAATTACGTACAATAATACTTTAGTATTCTTAAAGTTGTGTTTAATTTAGCCATTATATACAATTCTTATACATTTGAGTTATTAAAAATGATTCTTTTTGTTATGTTAAGTTTTTGTACCCTTTTGGTCATTATGTTAACTTTTGGCCCGTTTTAGTAATTCATTAAAGTACTTTATAATGAGCCAAGAGGACCAAATACCCTTTTTAGTGATCAAAATATAAAAAAAATAAAAGCTATAACGAGATCAATGTAATCGAAAATTAGACATACCCGATTTTTTGTAGAGCTCTCATACAATGGTAGTTGATCATCCTTTAAGTAAATCAAATGTTTGAGTGGCTTCATGTTATCAAGATGTGGAGTGTCCATGATGCGAAGAAGAGTTAAGTATGCTTCAACATGCTTCTTCTCATCTGTTTATAATTAAAATTTGAATCAATGATTATTTGATGCATACATGTGCATATATATATCAAGTGATCATATCTAGCATATTTTTATCTTACTAATGTGGTGATTGCAAAGATCCAAGTGATGTTTGAGGTGATCATGAATATTGCTGATCTTATGAGCCAAACTTGATAGTTCCCAAGCTTCAGTGGTCGTCGTGATATGCCTACGATTTGTAATAATGTAAGTAATTTGACTTATAATGCTAAAGATCAAACGGGTCCAACGAGTAAAAAATCAACTAAAACCTATTAAATGTATATATTACCCTAAATCAACTAAAATCAAATAAAGATCTTACTAGTTTAAATATACACCTTTTATAACCACATATGATGTATTGTTTAACAAAGTACGAAAAAAAGACTAAAAAGTGTTGGTGGGACAATCTGAACCAACCTTACTCATTTGACCAATACTAAATTTACATGTATTAACAACCGCCTATTTTAACCGGTACCTATTTTGACATATTACTAGGGCTGACATATCGTGTCAACCCGACTTATTAAGACACGAACACGATAAGACACGAACCCGAAACAGGTTAACACGAACACAACACGAAATCTTATCGTGTCAGATTTTTCAAACACGAACTTGATAATAAACAGGTTACACGAAACGACCTGTTAAGACACGAAAATTTACCAACGCATCATACATACAACCTGTTAAGACACGAACACGACATGTTAAGACATGAACACGACCTATTACTACATGTTTGATATTTAGCCATTAACATGTCTTAACAGATATTGTATAATGTTCTTAAGTCTTAGCAGATCATATCGTGTCTGACATGACCTGTTAAGACATGAACACAAAATAGGTAAACACAAACACGACACGAAAATAAACATGTATTATCGTGTCGACCTGTTATAGACACGAAACCTGTTAACTTCGTGTAAGTCCGTGTCGTGTTATCGTGTTCGTGTTAGAATTGCCAACCCTACATATTACCCAACCCTTCAATTTTGCCACCTTTACTAATGTGTCAACAAGTTGTGTTGTGTAGTTATTGAGAATGCATAGGAAAACAAAGGGGAATGAAAACTTACTCATGTCCCATTCCGATGAGGTTAATGAGTATGGATGCGCAAGACACAATACTTCTAATGATCCAATAAACCGCGGTGGGAATATGAGTGGTGGCTATCACTAGTTCTGGTGTATCAGGGCTAATATATTGTTCGGGCAACTCCTTAAATTTGATAATACAATGAGTGACATCAAGCATGGCCTTGATGAGGCTAGTTACAGCGCTAAACCTCGGTTTAAGAGACTCACCATGCTCTAGTACACTGGGCAGTTGCTTGAGGTGGGCTAGTGATTTGGCGAGTGGGTTGGCAGTGTAAAGTTGAGCCACCAACCAAAACTCGCCATAATTTACTGCAAAAGCTGCTAAAGTAATAACAGCTTTTGCATCCCACCCGTAATTGGAAAGCATGTTAAAGATTCCCGTCGTAGTCGCATGGGCATCTCCCCCTCCAATACACTTGCAAGAAATCTGCGATTCATTTTATATATACATAAAACAATTGATCTCATTAAAGCATACTCTAACATTCGAGTTCTAGTTTTACCTCACAAGAAACCTTATTGATTGTGAGCGCCATAACTTCAAGCATCTCATTTACGTCGTTATAAAGCACACTATCCACTATTGCATCTAACTCCGCTTGAGAACCCTGTTATAAAGAATCACATATCAAAATTCAATACTTAGTTCGACTAATAATTTAAACACTAAATGCTTTAAATTACATGATGACTTGCGTCTGGACGAGCCCTATGCATGATGTCCTCAATGATTTGGAGAAGCGGTATGACATCAATACTGGTTCCATCAGGGGAGTGGGTAGCAAGTATGTTTTTCATCATGGCATTGTCGTCCGCAGACGAAAACATGTGTCGGTCACCTCTCGCACGTCGAGTCCTGCTTGTAGCCATCGAAGGGAATGGTTAAGTTTTCGTAACAAGGACCTTTTGATCTATGACATATTGAGAATTGGATGTTATATAAAACAACATTTCTGGAATAAAGAGGGAATGAATCTTGTACCTTGCTTGTACACCTTCATACAATCTTCCCTTTGAATTCCTTCAACCATTCCCTTTACCTCCCCCCCCCCCCCCCACCCCTTTCCATAATTGATTCAAGCTTCTTTCTTTTATTCTTATTATTATTATTTAAATTTTATTGAAAGGTACAACTTTACATAAAACATGCACACTAACCAGGGCAAAACACAAAATTTAGTAAACACATTATACTCTTAAATAGTAGGGTTTGATTGTTTTCTTAGTGTTCCTCGTGTTTCTTGCTAGCTTGCATGCTTTTTTTACTTTTGTTCTTTCACCTTTGCTTCTTGTGGTTGTCTATTTATCAAATATACCAAAAGTCTTGTTCCACTCATTCTCTTAACTTTGAGGTGTTTAATGGGCCCACCTTATCCATGACAAAAACCTTCACAAACAAGGATATAAGAAATTACTAAAATGAGGTCGACCACTTTTCATCATAGCTCAACTTTGCCATTTTTGCCAATATAGATGTTTGCATAAACTGTCGAAACGTTCACTAAGTTTTGGTCACTTTTACCACTTTAATACAAAACTCAAACCTTTTGAATTTGGGTCCCTGTGGTTTCAATTTTGTTACCATTTTTATTCAAAAAGGAAAATGTGATCCGATTTTTCAATTAATATCCAGTTTTTTTTTCTTTTTCCTCCCTTTTAATGAAGGACAAAATGGTCAGATTTTTTTAATTTGTTATAATAAAACATTAAAAGACCATCTTGCCCTTCATTAAAGGGAGAGAAAAAACAAAAAAAAAAAACTGGATGTTAACTGAAAAATCTGACAAGATTTTGATTTTGGATAAAAAATTGGCAACAAAATTGAAACCACAGGAACTCATATTCAAAAAGTTTGAGTTATATGCTAAAGTGGTAAAAGTGAACTAACCTCAAGGACCATTTTGGCAGTTTACTCTAGATGTTTTCTTTACATATCTAATAAATGTTAGAAATAACCCGTTGATGTGGCCTTACGGATCATTTTGTAACATTACCAATATGACATAACTAATCCCTGACAATTACTTGATGGTAGTAATTGTAATTATTGATTAGTTTAAGGGGCAATTATGATTTCCCTTTAAGTACCTTTAATAGAGAATGTAAAGAGTTTCGTAACCGATGATTATTCATGATCATGATTCATTGATCTTTAATGTTGAATATATAAAGATGAAAACTCCTATGAAGAACATCAATATACAAAAATTCTCTCTAAGGTGATCCATCAACCCAAGGTACCATAACGGGAATCATGGCCTTATCTTCGTCTTCAAAGATGACCACTCCCACAAGTAAGTGTCTCTAACTTGGTATCTATATTTACGTTATGATTGAATAAACATGATTAGGTTTTATATTTTGACCCATGTTTATAGATATAATCAGCATGTGGTATCAGAGCAATGTTGATTATATCAAAATTCAATCACTTGAATCGATGTATTCCTTTGAGTTCGATCAATCTGTTTGATGGATATTATATATAAAATTGATTTGTTTCTTTGTTTTAATAATTTATATCAGAATGAGATAAAGCAAATCAATTTTTTACAAACTAAATTTTGATGAATTGTTTTAGATTATTTTGGTTATTCATAATTCATAATCAAGATTGTAAAGTTGAACTAACGTTTCATCAGTATCAATATGTCATTTAATATTAGTCAAATATTCAAAAGGCTTTTCATTCTTTGAAAATATTAAAATACCATCGAACAGTTTATTGGATTATGGAATTTAATTAATTCTTTTTGACATTAATTTGATATCTATTAGAGAAAGGAATTTGTTTCCTACTGTATTATGTTTGGAGAGGTGGATAATGGATTGGCACATCTTTTAGGTTCCACAATACTCTATTACATTTCTTTATTCAATGTGATTAATTAGTGAATTAATGGTACATTAATTTTATATTAATGGTATATTGATTATTGCAATTCTTTATTCAATGTGATTAATTAGTGAAATAATGGTATATTAATTTTATATTAATGGTATATTAATTTTTAACTTTAAGTAAATTTCCATGCCAGCAAGAATCCATCAATTGGATTATTTCTTTGATTGGATTTAGTTTTGCAAAAAGGATTTAATCAATTGAGATATTTTATTTTGCAATCGATTTAATTTTATTTTATTTTTTTGCATATCGTTTATATGACAATCGGTTTTCATGAATATTAAAAAGGCATAATTTGCAAATCACTAAATTAGCATTATTTTTTATAAATCTATTGATGATCGATTAAATCAATTTATTCTAAATGTTGGTGACTTATTTCAATCACACACCAACAAACCTATTAATGGTGATTTAATTTGGTATAGATGAAAAGTATTGAAATCGGCTAATTAGTTAATTATTTTGGCAAAATTATCTTGCAAATTATGAAATCGTTTTGCAAAGATGTCAAAATCGGTTTGCAAGCCTTATTTATTTATTTACTTATTTTGCTCTAATATGGGACAAACTTGTGAATGGTCCAACTTAAGTATGCAAGTTAAATGGCGAACTTCAATGATCGATGATTGAACCAACGGGATATCATTTGATTAAACATTGAAGCTTTAGTTATGCCATCTTATGTAATTATCTGTATTAGCATAATTTACATAAATATTTCATTTCTGGCCCAAAGGTGTTATGTTATATTTATGTGTTTTACCTTATTGTGTATGTATGTTCATCATGATACATGAATTTTGGTCAAAGCCAAAGCGAAGCCAAAGTTCATGTAGAACATTGAGACAGTCTATATTTATGTGTGTTCATAATATATGAATTTTGGTCAAAGCGAAGCCAGAGTTCATGTAAAACACTAAAGACGGTCTATTATTTTATATCGTTCATTATGCGTGAATTTTGGTCAAAGCCAAAGCGAAGCCAAAATTCAGGCAGAACATTAAGTTGGTTTTATTTATTTATGTTCATAATACATGAAATTTGGTCAAAGCCAAAGCAAAGCCAAAGTTCATGTAGAACAATAAGTCAGTCTATTATGTATGTTCATAATGCATAAATTTTGGTCAAAGCCAAAGCGAAGCCAAATTTATTTAGAACATCAAGACAATCTGTTATTTATGTACGTTCATAATGTCTGAATTTTGGTCAAAGCCAAAGCGAAGCCAAAATTCAGGTAGAACCTTATATTGGTCTGTTATTTTGGTGTTATAGTAGACTATATCTTCAATATAATAATTTGTGTCTGCCTTACTTGATTACCCCGTAATGTAAATCACTCCAAGTTTCTTCCTAAGTTTGTATCTCATCTGTTTTATCCACTCTATTTTCAAAACCTAAAATGTTTTGCTTACTAAAGAGTTTCTACAAAATTTCCTCTTGTTGGATTGTTGATTATTTCTTAAGATATGATAATTCTACTGCTCTTTTCTGATAAAAGTTTTACAGAAGAAAACTAGAGCATGACTAGTGGGATAAGTCAAACATTATATCTCTTATGATAATCAAGAACCCACTTAATTATTGCTATCATGTGAGCTATTCTAGATTCTAAATTTCCTAAGACTAATTTATTTTATTTGGAAGAATCAAAATAACTCCTAAGACGCATGCATTACTCTAGATTCTTACTATAAAGTTAGTGGCATATGTGAATACATCATCATGTACAATACCATGACCCATAATTTAAAGGTTTACACATGGAAATCAGTACACTTTTCCGGTGCATTACATATAACTTTTCCACTAATATCATAAGTTGCCTTAAGAATCATCTATACCACTCAAGAGTACCAAAGGAAATTGAGTGTGTTGATTAGCAGCATATATACAGGAAAAGGAATGCATGAAACTGGAAAATTAGATGTTGTTCATCTCACCGCCACTAAACCTAAAAGGAGGATACTTTTAAGATTTGGAGACAGTGTACAAGTTCTACTTCCAGCTATAAGTTTCTTCAAAGGAAAGTCTCACTGCAGACTTATGTCATTAAACTAGGCATGAGCATCACGACTACCCATAATTCAATGGGACAGCTGGCTAAGATAAGTAGTTAGATATTTATGATATTTAAGTCTGCTAATGATAATATTCCAATTAACACATGATGGGTTAAGTCTAGTTCTATACGGTTACTTACCAGAAATCAACAAATAATTAATATGAGAGTTAGTGGCAAAATTTTATGTTAAGACTATAAGAACCATAATAAATTGTTTTATAATTGGGTTTTATGATACCTTATATATTCTGTAGATTATTCAGAATTTAATATCAATATAAAAGCTACGTTATGACAGTTGTGAGGTTTGCATGGTTAAAACAAAGTTACTCTTACCTTAAACTCTCATATTGTTGGTCATCTCAATCTGGATAGAAACCTTATAAGATAGAACTAGATGATGCTACACTTTTCCACAACCTTTTGTTATCATGAAAATGAAAATTTAACAAAAGAAAAATGAGACTTACAAATTCCATCCATTAAGACCAAATTTCATGATAAATCATGACTAGTTTAATGAAGGATGAAATATTATCAAATCTCATTCATAGAGACTTATGAGCATGTGTATAAGCCTAAATATTTAATGGCTAAGGGAATAAATTAAGTTCCATTAGAAATTATATTTCATTGGAACTTATCCCAAAATGGAATATTCAGACATTATTCATTTATCATAATATTTACTTGTGTCTAATATGTCCCTAATGGATCAAGGCATTAAAGAAATTAATTCATATATACTATGATTCCTTCTAAATATGTCCCTCAAAATTTTTATAAACATCTGGACATTAAGGAAATCAAGTTTAACATATATGACATGTTCCACAGCACGTAAATCATTGAAACTTATCTTGTAGCATTTCTAGAGATGTAAAAGGTTAGTGGGAGCATTAAATGTCTTTATCTTAACTTGCGAGAGTTGCAAGAGGTAGAGGAGTGAAAACTTGTTACTACCTCAATTTGCACCTCTTGTACAAGACATTGCTCCTTCACAACTTTTCTCTTTAAGAATATACTGCTACTCTAACAAAAGTTTCATTGTTGCTTAAATGTGGGCACACTCAGATTTCTTGCCAAACTTGTAATCCTCAAATAGAGAAACTACAATGAGTAACTTCTTTAATTTGTTTCTCTATTAGAATTTATTGGTCTTCTAATGTTGACCATAATCATGCTAAATTGTTAAAGATTTCTAAGTCAGTGGGAGCAATAAAAGTCCTTATCAGGACTTGCCAGAAGTGCAAGAGGCCGGGGGAAGAGACCTATTAAATTTTACTCCGATTACACCTCTTGCACACCATACTGCACCAACTCTTACACACTTAGAATCTTGAAAGTGATAGCAACTTAATCAAGAGTTAATCCATAAAACTGAAACTCATAATACAACCCAATAATCAACTACAGAGGTCATCTAGGTTTAACTTTGATGATTATGTATCCTCCTTGGTTGAAGTTGAAATGGATATTGGAAAGTTTACTGGTCCTACTTCCTCTAATTAAGCCATTAGCATCAATCAATTTTCTAAATGGAGTAAGAATTGTTATTAGCAAATTTGATTTTAACGTTTGGGATTTGGTTGAATTACCTAAGGGTGTTCATCACTAAACAAAATCTGAATGCAAACCTTAAGACGCTAAAAAAAATATGATTGCTTGTTAAAGGTTATGCTCAGAAGAGAATTATTTATCAAAGAATCACCTTATCTTTCTTACAAGATGTTTCTTTGAGGACCATTGTTGTTCTAGTGGCTCATAATCATTTAGAGCTACATTATATGAACATTAAAGCAACTTTCCTTAAACAAAGACTTACATGTTCATAAAACAACCTGAAAGTTCTAAACTGTAGGTCAAGAACACTTACTTTGTATGTCAATTAATTCCATGTATGGGTTTAAGGCAAACATCAAAATGTTATGAAATCTTAATGCATTATATTCATCAAGAATTAAGTGGATTTATGTACCTACCTCAAGATGAGTGGGAGCAACTAATGTAAACTTATCCTTATATAGATAGCACTTTTTGGATAAGTATATGTTACACAAGTCAAATAATTTCTCACATATATTTTGATATAATGAATCTCGGAAATACCACTTACGTGAGAGATATCAAAATATACCGAGATAGACCCAATGGGACATTAGTTTCATCCCATAAGCCTTACTCTAAAGCGTGCTCTTACATGTGTAACAAACAATATAGCTCTCCTTTAGAGGATAAAATAATAAATGAGATTATTTCCTTATGCTTCATTAATTAGAAGCTTTACGAAGGTTCAAGTCTATACTCGTGTAGATATTGCTCACATTGATGAACATTAGACCACTCAAGATTTTGTGAAGCATCTTACGATATCTTTAAGAAACGAGAAAGACTATAAAGAAGAGGTTGATTATTCTTACCTTAATTTTGTAATATTTAAAAGAACCTAAAAGTCAATTTGGGGTAATCCTTATGTTTGCAGACAAATTTATCTTATGGAGGAGTTATAAGAAACTGTTAACAACAACCTAAATTATAATGACATAATATGTTGTTAATTAACAACGCAATTGTCACTAAATGTTGTTGAAATTTTATCAATAGACTCATAAACTTATTAACTCTATATAAATACTATATTGAAGACTTACTGTGAAGAGTCAGCTACCTTATTTCCTCGAACAGTAACAGTTCGAGAGGTGCTGCATTAAACTTCGATACAAAATTATTGTTCGTTTATGAACAAGAAGAGGAAACTAATTATTTGTATCGAATACATTACATTCATGATATGCTTGCGGATCCGATAACTAAGGTCTACACCCAAAGTCTTTTTAAGAGCTCATAATAAAGACGGGTTTTACTAAAGGCCTTACATAATAGCATATCGTACATATGAATGATTAGTTATTATTTTTCCTCAATTATACAATTTGTTTGTCTATAAATATGTATGTGCACCTAATGACGTATAGACAAGAATTATACAAATTAATTTTAAAGGGCTTACCTTAGTCATTTTGGTCTTAAATTTACGTATGTTTTGATTTGGGGTTGTAACATGATTAATGGGGGTCTTGAGTTGAGAATAACTCAATGACTGTATTTTTCTTTTTCAATTTCAATTTGAAACATTGATTAATGTTTTAACTTGGCCAAACTTACTTATACTTATCACAAATGATCACTCGGCCAAGTGGGAGAATGTTAGAAATAACCCGTTGATGTGGCCTTACGGATCATTTTGTAACATTACCAATATGACATAACTAATCCCTGACAATTACTTGATGGTAGTAATTGTAATTATTTATTAGTTTAAGGGGCAATTATGATTTCCCTTTAGGTACCTTTAATAGAGAATGTAAAGAGTTTCATAACCGATGATTATTCATGATCATGATTCATTGATCTTTAATGTTGAATATATAAAGATGAAAACTCCTATGAAGAACATCAATATATAAAAATTCTCTCTAAGGTGATCCATCAACCCAAGGTACCATAACGGGAATCATGGCCTTATCTTCGTCTTCAAAGATGACCACTCCCACAAGTAAGTGTCTCTAACTTGGTATCTATATTTACGTTATGATTGAATAAACATGATTAGGTTTTATATTTTGACCCATGTTTATAGATATAATCAACAATAAATAAAAGCAGATATATCAAATACACAGGAATTCAATATATGACCATCTTTATGAGAGGAACCTAATACTCAGGTGATCTTCATGTGTTTCATTCTATAAAGCATACTAGGTTATAACCCCGTGTATTACACGGGTTAAGTAAATAAAAAATCAAATAGTTAATAACGAAGATTTAACAATTATAAAACGATATTTTTAAGACGGTTTTCTGACATCCAAACAAAAGTTGTGTCATGTATGATCAAAACTTGTGATGTTTGTCAACTTTATAAATATGAAAGCATTGGAACCATCGATTAGAAGACAAACTGTATCATCGACTTTCTCACGAGTTTTAACAGTCATGTGAACATACATTTGGACCTTTTTCTGGATGTGGGGGAAGTCCTAAGGGCAGGAGGCAAATGGTTATGTGGGGAGTGCATGGTTATGCATGCCCTTAGTAGGGGGTGCAAGCATGGTGATGAGATGGTGTCTTTTGCTCAAAACTCGGGGGACGTGGACGATTTCATTGTTGGGATTGGGAAGCCATATCAAGTGGTAGCCGACACTTTTACACTCTCCCCGGAAGGGGTGGTAACCGATGTTGCCCTTCTCGAGCGTGTTTTTTCACTCCGTTTTCAAACCGTTAAATGCATTCCCCCCAATTGTCGACTGGCGTTCGCTCAGGTCTTAACGGGTGCCCTGCGTAAAGTGGTGGCATCTCCAGGCTCGGTTGAAAACAGGGTTCAGTTGCTTTTGTTGCCGTGTTGTACACTGAGGGTTGTCAGACCTTCTTCCAGGCAAGAGCGAAGATCAGGTAATAGAAAATCCCTGCAGTGCAGCAGCATCTTGCAGGCGCTTGCATTGTGGAAAGATGGGTCTGGTTTCACAGATATGGTCTCTTCTCTCTTGAATAGTGGGGGGATGTTGGGGTTCCTAGGAGGGATTCTGGAAGGGGCGAAGACAATAAAAAGGATCCCAATATCAAGCAATGCCTGCGGAAGGTCAGGGATGGGCATTTTACGGCGGCGGTCAAAGTTTTATGTTCCAGTGGGGTTGCCCCCTTTGGAGAATCGACCATGAAAGCTCTTATTGATAAACACCCGGTGGTGCCACCCCCATCATTGCCTTCCAACCCTATTGTCCAGCCCACTGTTATTGCAGCAGGGGATTGCGTACTTAAATGTATCCAATCCTTTCCTAGAGGGACATCTTGTGGCAGAGATGGGATGCGGGCCCAACACTTGTTGGACGCTATTGGTTGTGAGGGTTCAGTAAGTTCCTCGGGTCTGCTCACAGCCATTACTAGAGTTGTCAACCTATGGCTTGAGGGGCTTTGCCCAAAGGTGTTGGCCGAGTTTGTGGCCTCAGCCCCCCTCACCCCCTTATTGAAACCTGATAATGGTATTAGGCCTATCGCCGTGGGGGGGGGCATCTGGTGTAGGTTGGTCTCTAAGGTGGCTATGAAGAAGGTTGGGAAGGACATGGCCCAGTATTCGGGGGATTTTCAATTCGGGGTTGGTACACCAAATGGGGCGGAGGCGGTCCTTCATAGTGCGAACAGGTTCCTGAACTCTTTTCATGAAGATGGGTCCATGGCCTTGCTCACGGTAGACTTCACCAATGCTTTCAACATGGTTGACCGCTCAGCGTTCCTACAACAGGTCCACCAACGTTGTCCATCTATCTATCGGTGGGTCCAGTTCCTGTACGCCCAACCCGCTAGGTTGTATGTTGGCAGCGATTGTATTGGGGCCACCACTAGAGTGCAACAAGGAGATCCCTTGGGGCCCTTTCTCTTTGCCCTAGCCTTACACCCACTTATTCTCCGTGTCCAGGAGCACTGTAACCTCCCCTTTCATGCTTGGTATTTGGATGATGGCACGATTATAGGTAATGCAGTGGAAGTTGCTAAAGTCTTGGACATCATCAACACGGAGGGACCATCCCTAGGGCTCCATCTCAATATTAAGAAAACGGAAGTGTACTGGCCATCATGTGACGGTCTCAAGGTTCAGGACGGCCTTTTCCGAGAGGGATAGGTAGACCTAAGAGGGGGTTAAGCTCCTTGGGGGGGGCGGTTAGCCGAGATTCTGTTTTTATCGGGGAATTAGCAGGGCGGCGGGCATTGACAACGGTTGACCTTATGAAACTCTTGCCCTGCCTCCAGGACCCCTAGTGTGAGCTTCTTCTTTTAAGGTCATGCATGGGGGTAGCTAAGTTACTGTTTGGGTTGCGGACCTGCCAACCCCACTTGATGGCCAATGCGGTATCCTGTTTTGATGATGGTCTTCGAGAGGCTATCAAAGACATTGTTGTTTGCGGGGGGTCCTACTTCGGTGACCTTCAGTGGCGGTTGGCATCTTTGCCGATGCGTCTAGGTGGTTTGGGCCTCCTCTCAGCTTGGGATGTTGGAGTTTATGCATTTGTGGCGTCTAGAGCTCAGTCGTGTGTATTGCAAGACCATATCCTTCGGAACAGTGGGGTTGTTAAGCTCGACGTAGACTACCAACAGGCCCTTGAGTACTTAAGTATCTCTCTTCCAGACTTTGATGTTGGCGGTTTCTATAATATGGACACCGCCCCGCCCCCCCCCCCCCCAAGCCACAAAAAACTTTGGCGAATGCTCTATTTGACAAAATCGCTCGGAGTCTGGGAGAAACGTTCGATTTGTCTCCCCGCCAGAAGGCGGTGATTGAGTGCTTGAAAGGCCCCCATGCGCAAGATTTTTTGACTGTTATCCCGATCGAGGGGTTGGGGCAATGCATGTCGGCTGTTGAGTATAGGGCTATCCTCAAATACCGGCTGATGATCCCTATGTATTCAGAAGATGAAACCTGCCCAATTTGCCGTAAAGCCTGGATGGATAAATACGGGGATCATGCTATTCATTGTAAGGAGCTCCCTGGTTTTAAATATCAGCACGACTAGGTGAGAGTTGTTTTGGGGGACATCTTGAGGAGAGCGGGGATTTCTGCCAAGAAGGAGACCCCTGCGAATTTCCTTACAGATCCGATGGAAGGGAGATCTACATTGAGACCAGCAAATCTACTTGTCTTTGGCTGGGCAGGAGGGAAACATGCTTGTGTGGATCTCACAGGAGTCTCCCCCTTAGCTGGTTTAAGGGAAAGCGGGTTTGTAGCAGGACAGACTATAAGGAAAGCGGAATCTAAAAAGGTGGATAAACACGCTAAAGCATGTGCTGATAACCAACATGCATTTGTCCCCTTCGCCTTCGACACCTTTCGCTCCCTAGCTCCAGAAGCTATCCGTTTGTTGAATAGGGTCCAAAAGGTTGTCCACAGCAGTTGCTCAGCAACAAGAGGGCAGGGGTTTGTCTTTAATAGGCTAGGGTTTGCTATTCAGAAAGGGGTAGCGGCGTAGCTTGTTGCTCGCTTACCTGCGATATTGATGTAACTCGGCCAGTATTTTATATATAAATAATATATCCATTACATGTGGTTTCTAAAAAACATAATAATAGTGTCTTAATTTATTAGTTCTAAAAAATGTTGAAATAGTAAATTACGATTTTGGCCCCTGTGGTTATATCACTTTTACCCTTTTAGTCCAAAAAAGAATTTTTTAACATCTGAGCCCCCAACGTCTTTTTTTCTAACCCTTTTGGCCCCTAACACTAACCCTATCCAGTAAATGTTAGGGGCCAAATGGGTTAGAAAAAAGACGTTAGGGGCCAAAAGGGTTAGAAAAAAGACGTTGGGGGCTCAGATGTTAAAAAATTCTTTTTTGGGCTAAAAGGATAAAAGTGATATAACCACATGGGCCAAAATCGTAATTTACTCTAATTTAAATTATATAATAATTATCTACAATTAAGGAATTAAGATATAATTTCTAATCTAGTAATTATTATAAATAAATAATAAGATATTTTATGAAACTTTATCCGTAAATTCTTAATGTTTGAAACATATTAAATTTAATAATTTAAATTAAATAATTGAATAATAATTATATAGAATTAACGATGGTCTAGAATAATGACAAGTGTCCCTCAATTGGTTTCTTCTATCTATACTATATTATAATGCATGAGGGATGAGTATTTTAAGATACCCAAAAAAATAAGAATTTCTTCCCTCTTTATTTATAAAAACACCCCTAAAATGAGGGTAATTTGGTCTTTTAAACACTAATTATATTTTAGTCCTCATATTATTACACTTAAATCCCTTTATTTTAACAAAATTATGGCTAATTTGTTACACTTATCCCTTTCCACAACAAACTTATAATTATTTTACATATTCTTGACATTATTTATAAACTATAATGTTTTAAAAAAATCAAAAGGTACCGGGATGACCTACTCATTTTTGTCGACATTTCGATAGTTGTCTTGGTTAGTATTGTTATGCGGATTAAAATGTACAAGTAGATGATACATGTATCAGTTTTAAATGCTCAAGACTCTCTACGTTGTTGTCATTAGTATCAGTTTAATAATATTCTAACCCTTTTCACTCCGATTTTCGTTTGATTAAGATTGTTCACCATATTGTTTCGACGACTAGATTAAATTTCAAAACATTGCACATACGGGTTTGATATGAGCTTTGGTCATATTCTGTATGTTTGTGTATTTACTTGGTTTGGTGCACACACTTACATGGGTTAGCAGGTAGTAAATTGATATCAAATAAGCTCACTTGTTTTATCTAATTGGTTAGTATTAAAAAAATTATATAATACCATATTCAACAAAATGGAATTTTATTTTTCATAAAAAAAATTATAAAAACGTTTTTAGAAACATTTTCGTTTTCATAAAACTTTTTTTTATAAAAATGTTTTTTAGAAGTTTGGTAAATAAGTTTTCCACCAACAAACTTTTAGGAAAAAATTCCACAATCTAAACATAATACATTTTTAAAAACTGAATACCAGATTTTTTTAGGGATTATAAGTACAAAAATACTCTTATAGATAATATTAGTTAGTTGAAAAAAGCTACAGGCTATTCAATTCGTTGTTTTATAGGTTCTATATATAGTATAATTCATTATTTTTTTTTTTCACTTCAAGAAATTTCTTGTTCTTTAAAATTTTTTATTTACGTGTATTTTAATTTTCTGTTGTGTATAACTTTGATTTATTCTTCCATGCTCACACTTAAAATTCATCTTATTTATTATTCACCGGTTTTGGAGCTTCAATATTCATCCTTTCAGGTCTTTACACATGTAAGTATCTTTCTAAAACATGATATATTGTTTGATTTTTTTTTTGTTTTTATATTATCTTAACTGTGAACGTCGTTTTTATATTATTTATAACAGTAACATGATAAAATATGTAACTAAAATACTTAACATTTTTTTTCAGTTCCCCAAACTACTTTAGCTACTACTAATGTATCTGTTAAAGAGGAGAATAGAGAAGAAACTCATCATCCAAAGGATGTAATAATCAAACAGGAAGAGATACAATAAATCTCAGAGGACGTTGATCTCGATGATGACAAATGGTGGTGTGACAATATAGATGACATCCTTGAGATGTTTAAGCCGTATGATTACTAAATTGATCTGATCATGATGCAAAGTACTTGACACTTGAGCTTTTAGTTTTCAACTTTTATATTTAAGACTTATATTTCCTTATTGATGTACTACTTTATATAACTTTTATTTATGTTTAAGACTTATTTTTTTTTTCGTGTGTTACTTTATTATGTCAATGGTTTCTTGAAGTACTTGATAATTTAAATTCTAAATTTAATAATTACTAGACATGTGTAATACTTATGACATATATCCACCACAATAATGCTACCATAAATATCATACGAATAAGAAAACTACTGGAAACGAGTGCCGCAATGCAAAGTATCCACCCCGCCGCATCGCACGGGCACCATACTAGTTATATAGTATAGATAATATGTTTTTTATATAATAATATTACACTTTAGTGCTTATCTCCAGATTTCGGGTTTATGTACAACCACTAAACATAAGTCTCTACAACATGAAATCACCATTAACTTTACATTTTTTATATATGTTAGTTTTTTTTTTTTTTTTTTTTTTTTTTTTTTTTTTTTTTGAACGGCAAATTTGGATCACTGACGGACCACTGGAGTATAATCGTGCCATCAGCGGAACCACCCGATCATATCCATCTCCAAGAGGCATAATACCTATACACCAATTTAGAAGGAATCCTTAAATGATTTCGAAAAAAAATAGTGAGAACTTATCAAACGAAGCCCCCTGAAAAAAAAAAATTTGGATCTGCCATTACTTGCTTATGTCAAACAAAACAACGTTTTATAGTAAAAAAAAGTTTGAAATTATCTTGTGTAATATAAAAAATGCTTTGTATGACAAAAATTCTACTTTTATTCATACACGAAACTCTCGTCAACCATTTGTATCTAGCTCTAATGTACCTATTTTAACTTTAGGTATACTTGATCAAAATTATAATAGATCATTTGACAAAAATAATGGATATCAAAATCCAAAAAATATATGTAATAAATGGGCCTGAAGCCCAACAAGATATTACCATTGAATCCAAAAGAATATAACAGGCTTTAATAACCTCAGGCCCAATTGTTTTTTATCATCTCCTTCACGTTCATGCTTCATTCTCCCTCTTGAGGCTATAACAATAAACCCTAATTTAACCCCTTAAACCCTAATTCCCAATCTTCACTTCTGCTTCAAAACATCTGTAACCGTTAATCATGATGAATCGCAAGAAGTTCAAGAACAAGCAAACACAAAACAGCCACAAAAGCAAGCGGTTGAAATCCGAAAAACCAGATCCGTTCTTCACCGGCGATTCAAACCGCCGGAAAAAGTTCGAAGACGATGACGTCAGCATCAACAGCAGCGATTCGGAGGAGTATGACGACGGACATGTGGCGGCGGCGGAGAACGGAGGTGAATCGGAGGAGGAGACGGCGGGGGAGACGCGGAAGCGAGTGGCGGAGGCGTATTTGGAGAAGATGAGAGCGGTTTCGAGGAGAGAGGAGGAGGACGGTGAGGAAGTTGATGAACGAGGAGGTAGAGAGGACGGAGATAGGGATTCTATGGTTGCTAAGTTGTTGCAGGCGAAACAGCTTGAAGATAGTGGACGTATTCGTAAATTGATTGCTTCTAGGTAAATGTTTAGATCTGAAATTTCATTTTAGTTGTTAATTGTTTTGATTGTGGTAATTAATCTGTAGTTATAGTCCTATTTGGTGAAGAAGTGATTGAATTTGAGGTTGTGATGTTATATAAACGGTTATTATTATTGAGAATTTGATTTGCATTGTTGCAGTTGGATGTTAGAATCAGTTTCTAGTTACAGTCAAAGTAAGATTCACAAGATTAACATGTGGCGGTTCAAAAGTTCAATTGATATGAATTGTCTTGGTTGTGGTAGTTGATTTATAGTTATAGTCATTTTTGGAGAAGAAGTGTGTGAATATGCGTCTTAAATGCTATGTAGCTTGTTTGCATCAAACAGTGATAGTTTAGACCCGAAGTTTTAAACGGATGAACGGTTATTGTTATTGAGGATTTGAGATGTGTTGTTGCAGTTTGATGTTACAATCAGATTCTAGTTTACAAACAAAATAAATCTTACAAGATTAACATGTGGCTAATTGGGCTCTTAAAGCTCAAATTAAGAGTTTCGTTGATATTAATTGTTCTGGTTGTGGTAATTGATGCATAGTCATATTTGGAGAAGAAGTGCCTGAATTTGAGATATAGATGTTACATAGTTTGTTTGCATTAAACAGTTATAGTTTAGGCCTAATGTTTCTTATGGTTATTGTTATTGAGAGGTAGAGATGCATTGTTGTAGTTGGATGCTTGGTTTAAAAAAGCGCGCCTAGGCTCGAGGCGACATAAGACGCAAACCAAAACACCTTGCGTGACATAAGGCACAGAGTGTACAAAAGGCGCAGGTGAGGTGCGTTTTCTAGGCTAAAATTTGACCTGAGGCACAGGTGAGGCGCGCGCCTTTTGTACATGGGTTGTTTCTGTGCAGCTGAGCGTTGTACAACAGGCTTTCTATGCTGTACGTTTATGTTTTTTTCGTTTTAAAACATATATAAAGCTTAATTATAGCTAAGTCATAGGTAGGGGATGCTAAAATCCTATGGGATATATAAAATAATTTATATAATCACTTGTGCGCTTCCCATTTTTTTAAACCAAGGTTGGATGTTAGAATCTGTTTCTAGTTAACATGTGGCTAATTGGAGTGTTAAACCTCAAATCAAGAGTCCAATTTATATTTTTGTTTTGGTTGTGGCTATAAATACATAGTTATAGTTAAGAAGTGCCTGAATTTGAGGTTTAAGAGTCCAATTAGCTAGTAGGTACTTGTTAATTCTGTAAGGTTTATGCTGGTTTTTAACTAGAAAATGATTGTAGCGCCAAACTGTAACAATGCATATTAAATTCTCAGTACTAATAACCGTCTGAAACTTTAGATTTAAACTGTTACAGTTTGATGCAGTTATGCAAACAAACTGTATAACGTCTAGAGAAGAGGAACACAAATTGGTTCTTGTGGAATTGACTTTTGTTAATATTTTGTGTATTAAGGGTTCAAAAACCAAAAACAACAGAAGGATTTCGATTTCAAGTGAAACACCGGCAATCTGTGACTGCTGTGGCTTTATCAGAAGACGATTCTAAGGGATTCTCAGCGTCGAAAGATGGTTATATCGTTCAGTGGGATGTTGATACTGGGAAAACAGAAACATATGTTTGGCCTAGTGAAGAAGTGTTAAAGTCTCACGGTGCAAAAGATCCACAGGGTCGAGTTAAAAAGCGTAGTAAACATGTTTTAGCTCTTGCTGTAAGCTCTGATGGAAGGTATTTAGCAAGTGGTGGTTTTGATCGGCATATTCATTTATGGGATACACGCACACGGGAGCATATTCAGGTATTCTTTTTTCCTTTCTAATTTCATCAGTAAGCTGGTATCGACCCATTTTTACATAAATGGGGTTTTTTGCAGGCTTTTCCAGGTCATAAAGGGCCCGTTTCATGCTTGACTTTCAGGCAAGGGACTTCGGAATTATTCTCTGGTTCATACGATCGAACAATCAAAATATGGAATGCAGAAGACAGATCGTACATAACCACATTATTTGGTCATCAAAGTGATGTTCTAACTATCGATTGTTTGAGAAAAGAACGTGTGCTAACCGTTGGTCGTGATCGGACCATGCATCTATGGAAGGTAAAACAATTTACTTTTTTTCACTTGTTATAATAAAGCATATGTTTTAAGTAACCATCAAATACTCAAATTCACAATTGATATTTAGGCAAAAGATCAAATACAAATAATCTTAACATACTAAACATACAAATTGAAGGAAAACTCAAAAAGACAAGGTGGTATTTTTGTAATTACCACCAACTATCAAAGTTACTATACAAATGTGAACTCAACCAAAAATACCTAAAAACACAATTTTTTTTAACATTTTTTATTAAAAAATCGCTACATTTTGTTAGCAAAAAAAAAAAATTTTTTTTTGCTGCTACTGAAAGCAGTGATTTTTAATAAAAAATATTAAAAAAAATAAAATATTTTGTGTGTTTTTTTAGGTTTTTTGGGGGTTTAGTTTTTAGCATTTTAGCTTGGGTGGGGGGGGGGGGGGGGGTAGGTTTTTTTTAGGTTTATTTTTTTTTTGGGGGGGGGGGGGGGTTAGGTTTTTTTTTTGGGGGGGGAGGGAGGGTTAGGTTTTTTAGGTATATTTGTAGAGTAACTTTGATAGTTATTGATAATTACAAAAATGCCACCTCGTCTTTTCGAGTTTTCCTTCAATTTGTATGTTTAGTATGTTAAGATTATTTGTACAAGAACTTTACCCTTGATATTTATACGTTAATTTTAATGATATCAGGTTCCTGAGGAGTCACAGCTAGTCTTTCGGGCTCCTGCATCATCATTAGAGTGCTGCTGTTTTATTAACAATGATGAATTTTTATCAGGCTCAGATGACGGTAGTATTGAGCATTGGAGTGTATTGAAAAAGAAACCCGTTCATATTGTGAAAAACGCGCACCCTTCATCAACTCCAAACGCACTGGATGTTAAACAAAATGGTGATTTATCAAATGGTAGTAAAGGTAATCAACGTATTTTTTTTTTCTAATTTTCAGGTTAGATATTAAGAAGAGTAAACTGCCATTTTGGTCCCTGAGGTTTGATCACTTTTGCCACTTTAGTCCAAAACTCAAACCTTTTGCATCTGGGTCCCTTTGGTTTCAGTTTTATTGCCATTTTGGTCCAAAAATGAAATTAGGTCATATTTGTCTTATAAAATCCTGCAATTTTGTCCTTATCCTCAGGGGCAAATTAGGTCATATTTGTCTTATAAAATCTGGTATTTATTTATATAAAAGAAATGACCATTTTGCCCCAAAGGAAAAGAACAAAATAGCAGGATTTTATAAGACAAATATGACCTGATTTCATTTTTGGACCAAAATGGCAATAAAACTGAAACCACAGGGACCCAGATTCAAAATGTTTTGAGTTTTGGACTAAAGTCGCAAAAGTGACCAAACCACAGGGACCAAAATGGCAGTTTACTCTATTAAGAACTTGAATTTTTTTTTCAGATGATTTAGATCATGTTCATGAAAAGCTGGGTCAGTCTGCTTGTTCGTGGGTTAGTTCTGTTGCTGTATGTAGAGGCAGTGATCTTGCAGCATCAGGAGCTGGTAACGGTGTCGTTCGTCTGTGGGAAATAGAAAATGATGGTAAAGGCGTTCATCCACTTTTTGAGCTGCCATTGGTAAGTTTTTGTTTCTCACCCCGATTTTGGTGATTTGGGCCCGGTTAGGGATGTAAACAAACCGAACCGTGCCACTTGTAAGCTACTTGAGATTGGAATGATGAAAGCTCAAATCGAGCTGAGCCTAAAAATAAGCTCGTTTAACTAACAAGTATATATTACAAGACACAAATATACCGAGCTCAGCTAGGATCGTATGCTTAAATAGTTAAACATATAATATGTATAAATATAATCATCTTTCATTAGTATTAATTAGGGGTGCAAACGAGTTGATGCGAGCCCAAGGCTTACCTTAATCGAGCTCAGCTTGTTACAACTTTCTGAAGCTCGAGCTCGAATTTGGCTCGATTTGAGCTTTAGATTTTGGGCTCGAGCTCGAGCTCGGATCGAAGGCTCGATTTAAGTATCTGTGGCGCGAGTTTAAACATTGTTTTTGGCTGTTAAGTAACCAAGGCTCGACAGAGCTCGGCTCGACAATTTGAGTCAAAAAGTAAAAAAATAGTTCAAACCCTAAAGTATACTAAGCTCGATAAGGCTCGACGAGCCTAAACACGCTACACATACAAGACTTGAGCTCGGGCTCGATTTCTAATCGATCCTTATTTCGGGCTTGGGCTCATGCTCGATAAGGCTCGGCTCATTTGAGCTTTTTATCGATCTGATCTCGAGTAGCTCGCGAGCCTCTTGGCTCGCTTGCAGTTGCACCCCTAAGTATAATAAATATATATTGCATGATAAAAATATTTATTTGCAAATAACGAAATAACATATGTTAGTATCTAAAATTATAATTAATGGTATGAATATGTTATTAAAAATAATTATATATGTATATAAATAAAATCGTTAAATAATCAATAAATAACAAACCAGTCAACCTCAAATCCGTTAACCTTAATTTACCTAAGCTGGTCCGGCCTGTTTTGACCCATAGTTTTTCTCTAGCTACTTGTCTAGGATGTTTTATAATTTGGTACTTTACTAATCGACATTTATATTAGGTTGGATACGTAAATTCTTTGGCATTTGCCAAATCCGGGAAGTTTTTGGTTGCTGGAGTCGGCAAGGTGAATTTTAATCAACTTTTTTTTTTTTGAACTTTTTACCATTACACATTTCTGTGCTTATATATATGCATTCTACTTATCAGGAACCCCGTTTAGGACGATGGGGGGCTATTCCGACTGCTCGACATGGTGTTGCAGTGCACTCTTTGCAGCTCTCGTGATCCAATAACCCTACCGGGCTAACCCGGTTAACTCACACAAGACCTGAGATCAAGTTACGAAGAGTGCTCTAGCAGACATAAAAATTAAACATCTGTTAAAAAATACCTGGTCTATGTCTTAAGTTGGGACCTTATTGGGATTTTGCTACATTTTTTTTTTGTTGTGTTGTATTAGTTATAAATCAATTTTGGTTACAGTTTTGTTCAATATTAGTCTGGATTCTGGAATTCAAGACCTTCAAATTCGATTGTTGGTAACCGCGGTTCAAAAAAGAAAATGGAGAAAAAAATATTCTTTCATTTTATTCATGTATCATATTTTTAATCCTATGTTGTAATAGGCAAATTAGGTGGTAATAATCCGAGTAAAATGCCATTTTTGTCTATGAGGTTCGACTAGTTTTGTGATTTTCGTCCAAATGTTTGTTTTTCCGTATCTGGATCCAAAAGGTTTGAAACCATGTCATTTTTATCCGGCTCGTAAACTTCATTGATTTTTCTCTGTTAAGTCATGGATGTTTCTGTCTTTTTTTGTTACTTTAAGAGCAATTCGGTCTTTTTACGTAAAGTGAAAAAGACTGAAGTGTTATTTTAAGTTAACAGAAAAGACAGAAATACCCCTGACTGAACAGAGATAAATGGATTGAGTTAACGAGCCGGATGAAAATTTCAAAACTTTTGGATCTAGATTCAGAATTACCCTATATATTAAAAACACAAGTATTTGAACAGTGTTACATGCCACATGGCACTACACTATCAATAGGTGATCAGCAAATGGTATTGGCTACCGGTACTAGAATCAAATTTACTAAACCGGATGTATTTTCGGTACTGGTATTCACCGGTTTTTACCCTTAAATACGGGTGCCGTACCAGTACTGATCGGTACCATACCAGGTATATTCGGTACCGGTACTGGTATTCACCGGTTTTTACACTCAAATACCGGTGTCGTACCAGTACCGACCGATACCGTACCAGGTATATTTGGTACCGGTACCCACTTTTGGGGATTTCGGTAACGGTATTTTCGGTACCGGTTGGTACCGAGCTCATCAAATCATGTAGCAACATAGCAATGCAAGTAATTGCACCGTTTAGATTACTTTTCATACACACCGTAAGTAAATTGTATTTCGTTTGACTGAGGTTTTATTTACACAACAACTTATTTTGATTTCTGTTTTTTTTCTTTTTCTGTAATGAGTGAATTGTAGCATGTAAAATTAACTTGGATATTTATATTATTGGTTAGCAAATCGTATCAAATCCTGTAATCAAACCGGTATCGTATCAGTACCAAATTTACTATACCAAATCATTTTCGGTACCAATTTGGTACCCATCTTTTGGCGTTTTCAGAATCGTTACTTTCGATTCGACACCGGTCGAGCACCATACCTGTATTTATTGATTTTTACGTAAAATACCATACCGTATTGTACCGAGCATTTTCGGTGCCGGTACCTAATTTCGATGATTTTTCAGATCTGTACTTTCGGTGCCGTTACCGGTACCGAGCTCATCCATATTTTAACGTGTTAGCACCGTAATAACTAAACTGAAAACAACCGAATTTTCAACGTGTAGGACGTGTGGGTCCTATTAGTATATATTAGGTTATTTAAAATCGTTTTTTAGGATGGAGTGACTATCTTTACCATGTTATTTTTGTTTATGTTTTGATATTCGGTATCTGCTTACCGTTGCTGACTCGCGTTTTGCAGTCATTGGATCTCCGCCGCAAAGCGCGGACAAAAAATCAACTAGTTTGAATAAAAGTCGTAAAACTGGCCAAATTTTAGGAACGAAAATGGAATTTTACTCCAATCCAAGTTATGAACATTGGTTGATATTAACCTACGCAAACAATATGATAATTGATACTCAAAAATTTCATTTTTGTTGTTAAAGGGCATACCCTCCTTCCCTCTTAATGTTTGTTCACGCATTTCAAAATCATTTCCGAAAGAAAATTTAATTCATGAAAGTATAAGCGGTGAAACATATTAAGTAAAAAAACAATCATGATATGACACACGAAAAAGTACTTACAAAAGTTAACCACTCAGTGTCTACACGTTTCCCTTATGTTTCATCTTTAAAATGAACCATTGAATACAACAAGCATGATATGACACAAAAACACTCAAAATTGACCACACACTCAATATCTCACATGGCGATGCAGTCGCTCAATTTTTTCACACATCGGTTGAGTCTATCAACGCAACACAACTTTGGTTTGGATCAGATTCCCGCAAAATGGACAGTATGATAATTCCACCCCGCACTCGCAACATGTCTGTTAATCTCGACAACAAGAATAACAACAAGATTATATAAAAAAGAAAAAAAAACAAATATTTCGGCAGTAAATTGTAAATTGGGGATTAAAGCTTATTACCTGATGCCCGCAACCGAAAGTCAAATCCTTTGGTCTAGTAAGACATATGGGGCACACGGACACCTAATGACACCAATTGTTGGGTCGTTAAGAGGTTTGTTTATCTGATTATTTTCTAGTGAAATATTTAAATTTATTTTTGTATATAGTAACACAAACTTCGTTGCACCTACTTACCTTATTGTCGTTAGTAGAACTTGAAGATGTAGGCATCTCATGTGGATTGCCAGCGAAAGGTGGAGGAAGAGGAACGGTGCCCGGAGAATAACCTGTCTGGGCACTGATAAACAACATAACAATAAGTGAAAACTCGTAAAAGATTAATCTTCCTATATTACTTGGGCACGCAAATATGATAAATCTTATGACTAATTTTCTTTTATAATCATAAAATTCTTATTTTACACGTATGATTAGTAAATTATTGTTTACCCGAGTAGATTGAGCTCTACGGTTGCTTGGTATTGCGAAGGTATTTCCATCAATGCGTTTAGAGCGAATTCTGTCTCTCTTTTCGGTTGGTTGGTATTCTTGGACATAATATCCGTAAAATTCACAAACTAGCAATAAACAAGAACAAATCGGTGTCAAGAAAAGGTATACACAATTTTTTTCAGTGATGATTAAATTTATAGGTGAAAATTATGACTCATTCTTTAAAGAACCGATTGATTTGGGCAAAAAACATAAAGAACTGATTGATTTGGGCAAAAAAACATAGTGTATGTTTTCATTTGGGTCACCTAAAATTAGTCAACGTGCCAAAACAAGCAACTATTGTAATACTTGTTAGCTTAAAGAAATGTTTAAATGGGTTAAGTATCACTCATGACCATTATTTGTCTCTGCGGCCTACTCGTTGTCGTCCGCAGTGTGTAATATCCGGCCCCTCTTACCACTAATATTGTCCGCTTTGCCCCTGATGGGTTGCCCATACAAAAGCTTATGGATTGTTTCTGGTTGCCCCGGTGAAGACTTCGTAGGAGGTCACCCATCCATATCCGGTCTTACCACCAATATTGTCTGCTTTTTCCCCGATGGGTAGCCCATACAAGAGCTTATGGATTTGATTTTGGTTGCCCCGGTGAAGACTTCCTAAGAGGTCACCCATTCTAGTACTTCTCCCACTTAAACATGCTTAACTATGGAGTTTTCATATGCTCCACCGCCAACTAAATCTTCTCAATATTATTACTATTACTAATTGCTAATTGCTATTGCTAATTGCTATTGCTAATTGCTAAATATATACAATTTCCATTGATGCTTAGGAACAATAAAATTGTTCAAATTTTTGGTATTTTTTACATAATTGCCATGGCTTTATTTTTGTTTGCATTAGAAAAGATTGCATCACATGGCCCCAAGGATTTACATAAAACATATTTGTTTCTTTTTATTCAAACTAATTAATTTCTTTCTTAGCCAATAATATATCACAAGAAAAAAGAATTGTTATGAATATATTTTATTATGTTACAATCCACATTTCTAACTCCATATCACATTTTTGTTTATATTAATGTTATAACACATATATGATGGCTCATGTATCTTGTATTATAAACATCAATAAGAATGAGTTTCTTACATTCTTCATTTTTTCTTTGTCTTCATAATCTCTATAATCCTAGGTCATATGTTTATATACTTTATATATTGTTGCTATTAGGCTGTTGTTACACAACACGTTATCAGCACGAAAGTGCTCCCACCCAAACCTTAGTCCCCTAATCCCTTTCGATGGAGTCATTACGATCAAAGCTATTACATATGATTGGGCATTGTTTAATCAACAGACCCGCACTGATTATTCTACAAAAATGGAGGCTTAAGATACAATTGTTCGTCAGAATGCATCCGATTTTGTTGGTAAGTACTTAATTGAGTTGAAGGTATTGCTCTGATAGTGTATTAGTATGGATTCTTAATTGATTAGTATAAATTTTGTTGTTTGTGGCATTTGATTGTTTTATGGGAGGATGGTTTACTTCAGTCAAAGATCTAAATTCCAAACTACTAAATTCTAATCTATTATTTAATAATATAAGTCACATAACTATTATTTTTGATACATAAAAAAAGTTGTTTTTGAATTAAAAAAAAAGATAGTAATTGATCGGACATGTCAAATATTCTTTTATGTTTTTCTAAGGCCTGCTAATTTATGCTTTAATGAATTAATAATGATAATTATAGCCAAGATAATGTCATATTTAAGAAACGCATATGAATTAAATATTATAATATTAAATGCAATATCTCAGTATTGTAAATATTATAATATTAAATGCTATATCTCACTTTTGTATAGCATTAGTTATGCATATTTATTATTAGTTATGCATATTTATTATATATGATCAGTTATGTATATTTATTTTTAGTTAACGTGAGCCCTTAAAAAAAGGAATAATCTTCAATCTGTGTTTATTAAAATTCTATACTTTTAATACTTTTATTTAAAGAAACTATTAAGACAAACCGTTAATGATGAAAATCAAAAATAAAAACTAAAAACCTTGCTAATATAGTGTGAGAAATTAAACCTGATTAATGGAGTTGTGACTTGTGAGAATTTTATCAAGGAACCCGCCCCAATATAGTGTTCTCTAGTGATAGTGAAGATTAACACATAATGTTTGTTTTTACTGTTCAGTTAATTATCATTCTGATTCTTAATTAATATATAGTGTTTTCATTAAATTTTATGGTTTCGCATTCTTATATAATCAGAATTTTTGTTAGAAACACATTATATTAAGTGATGTTCTATACTAGAAAAGAAAATATTGAAATTCTAGACTTTGACACATTATATTAAGCAAGGTTGGAGAACTCGCTAGTCGCTAGTCGGCCGGTGAAGTGGGGACTAGCGACTACTCGGGATTACTCGGGATTAATCAGGATTAATCGGATCGGGTTTTTTATATGTAATTTTCAGTTTTATGTATAAATATATACATTTTTATAGGTAAATATTTTAAGTAGCTAGGTTTTAAATCTTACTCAACTCATTTATTTAAGTATACATGATTAATTGTTGGAATTCAAATGATTTGGTTGGAAACTGACCGGAATTTAGAGGTTTTGGCCGGAATATACAGTTTTTTTGCTGGAATCGTCGACTTTTGGCTGGCCTAGTCGGACCTAGTCGTGCCTAGTCGGACCTAGTCGGTTAATGGACCGATTTAAGAAAAATTACTCAGTAACTGGACGACTAGCGATTAATCGCCGACTAATCGTCGCCTAGTCGCGATTTTTACAACACTGATATTAAGTGATGTTCTATACTAGAAAAGAAAATATTGAAATTCTAGACTTTGGTATCACTTTATATCACTCGTTCAAAGGAAGTGTTGTAACATCTTTTAAGTGGTGTTCTTTACCCTGATTACCGACCGTCTAAACATTAGTATCGGTGTTATCAGAATCGACACCAACATTCGTTTTTAATGTTTTCAACCGACTTTATGTTGAAAACGGAGTTGTATTAAGAAACGAATGTATTTTATCGTATGCTACAACGAGTGCCAGTACTGGTGCTGTGACGAACCGAATCTATTCTGACCGAACAACATTGGCAACAATATTGAGATTATCGGAACCGTTAGCGATATTCATTTTTATGGTTTTTGATTGACGTAAAACACATGTCGATATACTTTTAGATACACCAAGACTTAATTGTATTGGTTTTCTCTTTCGGTTGTTATACATAGTGCCGCTCCCGTATCGATACCATAATGAAACGAACCGATGCCGATCGAATTCCCACCGCAACACGGGGGAAAATTTTACTAGTTGGTATCGTTATAATCACCCCCTTAAGGACACATCGTTCTAGATGAGGTTTGCCCCACCATCCCGAATGGCACAGGAGTGGTTCTAATACCATTTGTAACATCCGCCCCTCATACCACCAATATTGTCTGCTTTTCCCGTGATGGTTGGCCCATATACGGATTTTCTTTTATTGCCCTGATGGAGACTTCCTAGGAGGTCACCCATCCTAGTATTTCTCCCACCCGAGCACGCTTAACTGTGGAGTTATCATGTGCTCTACAGCCACAAAAGCCCAAAACACGTTAGTGATTTAAAGAGTGAGGTCATTCCTTATGAACCTAGATCTCTCTTGGCCACGGTCGATGTGAGATTTGCCTAGAGTGTAACAGTGGTCCATGTTAATCTTCTTAGCATGGGTGTCGTTACACGTTGGCACCACAACACTCCACAATATTTGCAAGCACCGTTGCCACGACTAAATAAGCCCACAATCCATGCCGCCACTGCTACCGGTGTGACCTCCGTCTCCGACACTGACATTGTCGCGGTCCCTGTCACCTCCACCATTATTACTAGCCACCGTAATAAATATATTAGGTGAACCTATTTTGGTACAATTTCTTTTAAACGACTCATTTCAACTTGATTATATATTGCCTAGAATTCGTTTTGACCAGAACCAATTTGGTACTTTTTTTAAACCGACCAGTTTTGATCTAAACTCATTTTGCTCATACGATGTTTTTATCCGAGCCCATTTTCACTCATCAACCAAACAAACCCAACCTTCTAAGTTTGTCGGGCTTAGTTAAGTTATTTCAAACCTGAAAATTGTCGAAGGCACGAGTAGGTATATTGTCATCAAATTCCTTCATCATGTCCCATGGACCATCACCAACCCCTACTAGTATTATTGATAACGGGTAGTTACTGCAACCAAAAACCGAACATTAATAATATGATTAAGGGCTAAACAGTCAATGTGTCAAATGTTACCTTGCTCTAACAATGGCATCGACAGTCTTACGTTCTTGTACACTCAACTGACCATATTCGGTATCGACACTTCTTGTTACCTGAAATATCAGAGTAAAAAGATAAGGTTTTTCTTTTTTATTTTTAGTTTTAATCCAGTTGTGACGGATTTAAGGTTTCTTGACAGTTAGCATGCTTGAGGGATCACCTGACCGTCGGCTATAATCAATAAGACATGGTATTGACCACCACTTTTTTCGACAATCGTCATTGCCATTTCTATTATAGGTGCAAAAGATGTCGGTCCTGAAAATGATTTTACTACATTAGAACTATATATATAGGGGAAGGTTACATAGAAAATCCATAGTTATAAAGAAAACTCAAGAAACTCTAACTCCCAACATTTTTTTTGAAAAAAATTACATGTAATATACATGTTTTCAAGGGTTTAAAAAAATCAAAAAAAGCGCCGACCAAAATTTAAAAAAATAAATAAACAAGTTTTTGTGTACAGTCACGTTGCGCAAAACTTGTTTATCTTTTTTAAAAATATCCTATCGGCACTTTTTTCCGCTCAAAGCTCTCAAAAACATGTATATTACATGTGTTATTTTTTTCAAAATTAAAAAAATGTTGGAGGTTAAAATTTCCTAAGTTTTCTCAATAACTATGGAGCTTCTCTCAATACTTACACCATATATATAATGGCGTGAACCTTATAAATCTCAGTGTGTGTATAGATGAGATCCGATACAAATTGTGCGAGAAATTAGAGAAAATATGCTTAGTGGCAGATCCAACTTTGTGTGTGTGTGTGTTTGGTGTGTGTGTGGGGGGGGGGGGGGTGAGACATGTTGAAACGGGTCAAGTCAAAAGACTTACAATAAATCCACTCGTGCTATAAGAAACAAAATCATAATATTGATTCCAAAGATCAATTAGAGAACACAAAATGATCTATAGATACTCTTGTCTTGTCAACTTATTTATCATTTATAGATAAATTATCTCATTGTAAACAACAATTAGACAATTTCAATTTTTTATTGAATTTTTTTATGAACCAATTCAAAAATTTAGATTTAAAAACGATAGAAAAATTACATAAAAATGGCAGGTAAACGGGCAACATGCTGCGCCGCAACCCCCTTTTGAATAGTAAGTCCAATTCTACTGAAAATAAAACTTTGGTTCCTTGGCATCGAGAAATTGTTGTGCACGATCCTCTGCACTTTTTCCAAAAAACCAACAGCTTCAGAAGCAAAGAGAACGAAGACATGTTGACTGGGTTTGGTTGTTAAGGTGTTTAAGGGTGCTTGTGAGTTAAATCAAGAGGTGCCTTACTATTTTGAATCAAAAAATGACACTAATAATATGGTTGTTAAACAATTTGGGTGTGGCAAACAAACCTGCAAGTCTAATACGAGGAACTATCTCTCTATAACGTCTCAAAACATCCTCAAATCCTTGACAATAACACGAATCAGGGTAAAAACTGAATACTTGTTGATCATGTGTCGAGACTACAAAACGACACATTCAGAAAAAACAAGTTAATGATACAAATATCGTAAAAGACAGCCGGCTTACAAGATGAATTATAGTATAGTTGTATACCGTCTCCAAACCCGAAGCATGGGATCAAATTATCCTCATCAAAATTTGGTAGTGTTTTCCCAATGATGGATATTGCTTGTTCATAAGGATTTTGTACAACTCCAATGCTATGCAAACTTCTCCTGTTAAATGATCTCTCCCCTAATTTTGTTTTATAAATTTGCTAATTTTAGCGACTAAGATCATAACAAAAACATATGCTGACTGCAATAGCGACAACTAGAAGAATTAGTGACCGAGTTTGTAACAAAAACATATGGTGACTATGAATGCCACTATAATGAATTTAGTGACAGTTTGTAAAGAAAACATATACTGCCTACAATTGGCGACAAACAGAAGCTTAGCGACTGTTTGTAACAATAAGTTAAAATATTAAAACATATGCTGATTGTAACTAGCGACGGGTAAAAAAAATAAGGGAGAAGCTTAGCGACAGTTTGTAACAAGTTAAATTTAAAAACATATGCTGATTGTAACTAGCGACGGGTAAAGAAACTTAGCGACAGTTTTTGACGAAAAGGGCAATATTAGTTATTGAGTAACAGAATCTTAGCGACGAAGTTTGTAATAAAGTCAAAAAACATATGTTGACTACAGTTAGCGATGTAAAGTAATTTTAGTGACAAAGTTTGTAACAAAAAAATAAAGAACACATGTTGACTTCAATAATCAACGGAAAGTATTTTAGCGACAAAGTTTGTAACAAAAATTCAAAAACACATGCTGACTACAATAAGCGACAAATATAATTTCAGCAACAAAGTTTAATACAAAAATTGAAAAACACATCCTGACTACAATTAGATACGAAAAGTAATTTTAGCAACAAAGTTTATTACAAAACGGCCACAGGCGTCAAACAGAGCCGTAGCGACAAAGTTGTAACAAAAACATATGCTGAGTTGCTGACTACCCTTAGCGACAAGATAGAGGATTAGCGACAAATTAACGAAAAATCAAATATACTAACCTGTCCATTCATTACTTTTCGTGAAATCGATGCCTACGATGAGATTCGACGATTCAAGCCCAGCTCGAACAAGAGCCTCCGTAACCTAAAATAGAGAGTTAGAATTATTTGATGAAATTACACGTAACTTGAATCACAAGTTACCTGTTCAAGCGTCTCGTAGTCATCACCTATTCTTGAATACCTTCTATCCAACCTTATTTCTGGGGTTGATGCATCATGATGACTTGGGTTGTAAGCAACGCTTAGGTGCTGTTTGTTTTTTCAGATGTAAAAGATCTGTAGTCTGCGGACCACATCTGCAGGCATCTGCATGAGAAGAGGTGGACCAAAGGTCTGCAGTCTGTAAGGAGAAGAGGGTTTGTTTTTTTTTTTTTTTACTTCTACAAAAACCACACACACAACACACACAAACACACAACACTCCTCAGTCCTCTCTCTGTGCTTCATCTACCACCACCACCACCACAACCATCCGCCACCACCTCCTCCACCGTCCACCTGCCACCACCACCACAACCAACAACCACCGTCAAGCACCACCGCAAACCCTAGCACCACCGGGAACCCTAGCACCACCGCGAAGCCCTAGCACCACCGCGAAGCCCTAGCACCACCGCGAAGCCCTAGCACCACCGCGAGCCCTAGCACCACCGTCGTTCGATTTGGGGGTTTTGTTTGAAGATGAAGAACATCAAACCCACCACCGCCGATCTCTCTCTTCTTTCCCTCTCTCTCTCCTGCCGCTCCCTCTCTCTCTCTACGGTCTCTCTCTCTTCTTTTCCTCTCTCTCTCTCCTGCCGCTCCCTCTCTCTCTACGGTCTCTCTCTCTTCTTTCGTATGCAGGAGGTGGTGTTGTCGGAGGTGGTGGCAGAGGAGGTGGTGTCGGGGGTGGTGGTGTCGGAGGTGGTGGTGTCGGAGGTGGAGGTGGAGGTGGTGGCGGCAGAGGTGGTGCTGGCTGGAACTGGAAGGAGAAGAGGAGAAGAGAAGAGGGTGTTGCAGATGTTTGAAGCTTATTTTTTATGCTTTTTATTTAAGATGAAATAAGCCATTTGAAGATCTGTTTTTAAAAAAAAAACAAACAGTCTTTAAGGTCTTATGTCTGCCCGCCTGCAGTCTTTAAGGTCTTATTTTTTGTGCTTTTTATTTAAGATGAAATAAGCCATTTGAAGATCTGTTTTTTAAAAAAAAACAAACAGTCTTTAAGGTCTTATGTCTGCCCGTTGATTTGTATTAATATTCTTGTCACCCATATTTACTATAATTGAAGATATCTCGAGGTTACACACACATATATTGTGTGTGATTGCGAAGTTACAATACAAACTCCAAATAAAACTGGTTTTAAATTGGAATGCCACATAACTTGAATTTCTGAGAAAGAAATTGCTAAATGATGAGGTTGAAAAGTAGGAGGTATACCCTGTAAGTCTTCAAAAGAATCTTGTATTAGTATATTAAAGTTGAATTAATTGTTTGGATATTTTTTTATCGATCAATAAATTATCAGAGTATATTCATTGGCGAAAGGTTATCTACGCCCATAATAACAAACAACGATGGTAATTTTGAGATTTTTTAAATCCATATCCCATATTTGGGGATATATATTGCTATTGTATTAGTGAGTTGATAAATTTTGATATTGTTAAATTTTGTTAAAATCATGTTACATAGTTTACGTATTAGTGAGTTGATAATATTTTGATGATTTGATCTTGTTAAATTTGGTTAAAAGTGTTCATGTTACAAAGTTTATAGGTATTGTGTATGATGTTAAATAATAAGTTTTTAATCGTAACTAAATTCATCATCAAGACTAAAGTAAAGGTATTTATTTACTTTGTTAGCTTATTAATTTGGTTGTGTAGACTTTTACTTTTATTTCACAAGATGTTTAACCTTTTATCAGTGGTGGATATTTACACTCTTTAACTACAAAATTACATGTATTATTATTATTTATTTATTTATTTATTTATTTGTTTCATATCTACTTTAAAACAGTGATGTAAAAGTTATAGACCTTTATTAATGAAAATAACATATCAATTGGAAGGTCAAAGAAACCCTGAACCCCTCTAGTTGTGACTCTGTTTTTTATTTGTTAAATTCTTTTAAGTCCCTAAAACGAGTTATAATTGTTACTTAAACGTAGTATTCTACAAGCCATTACATTTTATGACTGATAGTTTAATAAGTATATTAAATATCGCATGGTCTATCAAACCAACTAAATATTAATATTAGAACGTAAACCTTGCCTCCTTCATTCAATACAATGATATATATATACAATGATACCTATCTCCTATTTTCATGAAGAGATTTACATAATCATATAACATAATTACATTCCATATATATCCATATTCCATTACACCCCCGCAGTCGAAGCTTGAGGAGGCCGAATGTTGAGACTGGACCGAAAATCATCAAACAAGATACGAGGCAAGCCTTTAGTGAAGATGTCCGCAATTTGAAACCGAGATGGAACATGAAGGACACGAACCTGTCCACGCTGAACTAGCTCACGAACAAAATGTATATCTAACTCAATGTGTTTCGTACGCTGATGTTGAACCGGATTCCCCGAGAGATATACCGCACTGATATTGTCACAAAAAACAATGCTAGCCTTACGCATCGGTTTGTGAAGATCCAAGAGAAGATTACGCAGCCATGACAATTCAGCAACGACATTTGCAACGCCACGATACTCGGCTTCAGCACTAGAGCGAGAGACAACAGCTTGACGCTTGGAAGACCAGGACAATAAATTAGTTCCAAGATAAACACAATACCCGGAGGTGGATCTACGGGTGTCTGGACAGCCGGCCCAGTCTGCATCCGTGTATGCACGAAGAGATAAGTCGCCAATCGAGCCCAAAGTGAGCCCAAAAGATGCGGTACCTTTTAAGTAACGGATAATACGTTTGAGAGCATTCCAGTGATCAATACGAGGTGCATGCATGTGCATACACACCTGTTGGACTGCATAACTAATGTCGGGCCGAGTAAAAGTCAAATATTGAAGAGCACCAGCCAAACTTCGATACTGAGTTGGATTTTCGAACTCGGGGCTAGACGTGGCACTGAGCTTCGGATTGCAGTCAACTGGTGTGGCAACCGGGTTACAAGAAGTCATACCTGCTCGTTCAATGATATCAGTCGTGTATTGTTGCTGAGAAAGGAACATAGAATTCCCCGTTCGAGTAACCTGAGACCCCTAATTAACTCACCTTCTACAAGCCCCTAATGACACGAGTTCTTGATGTTGATTGAACCCGAGACCCCTTAATTGTATTATACGATATGTCTTAGAAGTCGTTGAATCGTCGATCTAACGTCACATGAACATAAAGAAGATATGTAGTAATAACAGTAATATGCAAGGGTCATGCTATACACTCGTGTGATTATTAGTTACAACCTTTTGATGTGGTATTCTTGTAGTTTAGATTATTTATTATTTTTATAATTATTATATATATACATTTAGAGTAGTTTCTTATATACAGTACACAAAGAAATCCTCTTTTGAGACTTTATTACCAAAATGCCATCATTTCTTTTTTCTTTATTTTTGCATCACAAAATTAATCGAAATAGTGGCTATAATGACCGATGAGGGTGGTATTTTTTTCTTTCTGTTTTTGTATTGGAATTATTATTTTTTTTATTGTGGTTTACATTTTCAACCTCTTATATTTTTATATTTTATTTTTAGCTTTGTAAGTTCTTTCTTTTCTTTGATCTTTAAGTTAAGTTTTATCGCTATAAGTTAAAGTTCATTTATGTTTTACACTAGCTCATGACATAAGTTTGCGTTTTTTGCCTACGTTTGACATCACGTGGCGATGTAAATTCGAGTTTTTCTTTTACGGTTTTCGGGTTTTGGTTCGTGTTTGCTTACTACTTAGCACGGTTTTACAACCTACGCCCCGCAAGCCGCAACGCGAGGGTTAAATACTAGTTTTTAATATGTTATGTATTGTATATGCACCGTTTCGTTGATTTATTTTATCTATTTTTAGATATAAATTTTATCTCAAATGAAAGTGTCTCTCATATAATTGTATCATATTGATATGACTATGTCTATGATAAAACTTTTTATTGAAATATAGATAAAAAATATCATAATGATATTATTTAAAATTATATATTAAAATTTGTAAAAAGAAAAGTTATAATTTAAATAGAAAATATAATAAAATGTCTATATATAAACCGTTTTATAAATAACAAAAAACGTCAACTTGCATAATGTATGATGTTTCAACTACAACCATCTTTAATAAAATGTTATACTTTTAATAGATATATAATGTTAAGTCAATGTCAACTATATTCTTATTCTTGTTTATATTATAAATTAATAATCATGCTAATATATAATAGAAAATAAGTAGCCTCTCATGTTTCTTGAAAGAGATGTTTTATATATACCTTGTAGTTTCAAACATTTATATATGTGATGTAAGGAATCTTATAAAATGTATAAAAAGGTTTTATTTCTCATAAAATAATCAAAAAATGTATAAAAAGGTTTTATTTCTCATAAAATAATCAAAGATACGGTAATGTCAACCGCAAATTCTCATCTTGTGAACTTTGAAATAGTGAAAATAATAAAAATTTATTTATAGAAAACTTAGTATAAAAATAAGTTCGCAAACTAGGTTTTGTGCGGTCAAACTTCTAGTGTAATCACCAAAACATTCATCGAGATTATAGTAAATTCTAGTGTTGTGTCAAGATGTGTATACTCTATCTGATACGTACTATACATTTTCTATTATCAAGAACCCGTTTAGGTCGATGGGGATCCCTTCCGGCTGCTCGAGATGGTGTCGCACTACTCGTAGTGCACCCTTTCAGCTTTCATTACCCAATAATAGAGCCGAGCCAACCTGGCTAACTCACATCAAATGTCCAGATCCGAAACAAATTAGAAAGAGCACTCTAGCATACATTAAGTTCGAACCTAACTATAATTTGTTACAATTTCTTTTGTGATATATTAGTTAGATATCAATTTTGGTTAATGTTTTCAACGCCAATTTGTGTGGATTCTACAATTTTGGTTAATGTTTTCCACGTCAATTTGTGTGGATTCTAAAATCCGAGAAAGACCTTGAAATTTGAGTGCTAGTGACCGCGGTTTAAAAAAAATAGTGTTTGGTTAAGCCCATCAACCGTCCATATGAAAACAAATCATGGGTCCGCGGCGTCCGCCACTGGTTTGGATGGCTAAATCGCAAAAGACTTTGATTGGCGTCGTTATGTGCTCAACCCGGTGGGTCATGGGTGTTATGGCGCTTGCGGTATGATATGGTTTATGGGAACAACTTGAAGCACAAATTAATATTTATCTTTTGATTCTATATTGTTAATTATTCATAGAAATCGTAAAATGAATATTAGCTGAGTTGGTTGATTAAGAAACCCGGTTGTTTTCCTTTCAACTTTTTGCTAGTTAGACTTGGAATGTTGTTTACCTTTTAGCTTCTTGCAAGTTAGTTTATGATCAGTGGCGGATCTAGAAAATCTTCGTAGCGGTAACATTTTATAAAAAAAAAAAAAGCAGTAACAAAATCGAAAAAACGTCAAAAAAATGTCAAATGTTTTCAAAATTAACACTACCGCCGGAGCTCCAAGCGGTAACCGAGGCTACCCCTTCCCCTAAGGTAGGTCCGCCACTGTTTATGATATGTATTTTTCTTTTTGTGCTGGTAAAAAAAATAACTATAGTCTACTAATATAACCTGAAATTTGATGTGTGTCATTTATCAGTGAACCCATGTAGTCCATTTTTTCCATGTCTTTAGTGTTTAATTACTTTGAATATTTCATCCATGTTTATAGTAGGTTAGTTTGTTAGTGGCTTAGTGGTGGGAGTTAATCTTTTTTGTTTCAGATGTTTACCTAAGGCTATAATTCTATAAATAGGCAATAGTATTTTCATTAGGGATTATCAATGAAATTCTTAAATAAACAGTAGTTTATATTATAATATAATAAAATATTATATACAGCTTTTTTTAAAGTTTTATTATTTTTTTTATAGTTTTATTATTTTAATATTATAATTATAATAATTGTTTTTTTTTTTACTTTTTAAGTTTGATAAGCTTGGTGTTAACCAATACTTGTATCAAAAATACCGGTTCCTTATTGGTACATGAAGGTAAAAACCAGCACCAGCGTGGTACATAAAACGCCAAAGTCGGTACCGGATTGAGTTTGATAATCTTTTAGTTCGAGAAATTTGGTACTGCTACCCAGTAGCATTTGTTCATCCCTGCTCACGGGTACCGTACGAACAACGGTATCGTACAACTTTTTTTTTAGTTTCAAGGGTAGTGATGAGCTCGGTGCCAACTGATACCGAATCGGTTTTGGTACAGAAAATACCGGTTACGGTATCGGTATATGAAGGTAAAAACCATTAGCGAACCGGTACCAGGAACGCCAAACGTCAGTACCGAACTGGTACTTAGGATCTTTCGGTTCAGGAAATTCGGTACCGTACCCGTTACTATTTGCTCATCTCTGACTACGGGTTTCTACCGAACAACATCATTACCATACAACTTTTTTGTTGATTTTCTTTCGGTTATTTTTTAGTGTTTTTTTCTACATTTTTTTTTTCTTGTAAGCGATTCCGTATGCAACGCGCTCGTAGTGATTTCAAACACATATAAACACAGACTAATAACAAAATAAGTTCGCTGCAACGCGGCGACGATTTTTATAACTAGTGAAATCTCAATACCTTTCTATATTTCTAATCTGGTTTCCATCTATTTTCTGGTCATTCGATTGTACCGATTGGAACCACAACAAAATTCCAGTTGGGTTAAATGTTGGGGAGTCTGATTAAGGTCCAACATAGTCTAATAAGGTAACAAAAGATGGTTCTTTATCAAACAATCTTTTTTAGGGAGGTTAAACGTAAACAACTACTAAACAACGATACGAAACCCAATTTTTCTAGCCAGAGAGCTCTATTAATCTCTTTAGTGCATCAACATGTTATATAACACGGTTTTTTTACAGGAACCCCTATTATCCCTATATTACTTATTTTTTTTAGTGCATTAACATGTTGTATAACACGTTTTCTTTTGCAGGAAACTATATTAACCCTATATTAACTAGTTTAATACCCGTCCGGTGGACGGGATTTTTATGTAATAATGACAACTAATTTTCTTTGCATTCTAAACAAAAACAATATTTGTTTAATATCAAAGTACAATTCGTTTAACTTATAAGAAAAAAATGATTGAGCACACTAAAAGAAACGACAAAGCAATATCAAGGACCTTTCCATTCTTTTCAAGTGTTATTTGGCATGTCATGTCATCAGAAGACAACAGAGCTCCATTATTTTCTAATAGAACAAAAAGTCAGGAAGGAAGGTAGTACGGGTGAAGAAACTGAAAACAACGAAGGTTCACTTACTTTAAGGCTAAATTGTTTTTTTAACATCAACATGTACAAAACCATATAAACAAAAGCTGAATGCGCCATGTCATCGAGAGAGTCTTTATAATAGAGGAGTTTACAGTTTGTACATCTTGTTAATCATCATGTCGTGTACATCTTTTATAAACTGGAAAGGTTTCCGAATTAGGACAAAACAATAGAAGCAAGTGATTTTCATAAATATGTTGTGATGCACAAAAAACATACCTCCAAGGCCATGACAGCATCCTCCATTCCCTTTAGTTGGCCATATAGTCAGCACACTTGAGAGATCAGCATGATAGACAAAAAACGAATTTCCCAAATGACCAAATTAAAAATATAGTGACAATTTATCATTATTTATTCTTAAAGAAAAATAAAAGATATAGCCAACAGAAGATTCTGCAACGATCTCACCTTTGACCAAGAAATCTTCCAAATTTTTGATGACATGTTTAGCCAGAAAAATGTGTAAAATCAAAGCTAACTCATAGACATTTTGAATATCCGGAACCCAAACACTTCTTGTAGAGTATCAATCCTACAAAAACACAAGTCCAACATCCAAACATTACGCATGAAACATATAAAACGCATTAGAACAAATAGTTTATCCTATTTGATTCTTTGTCATTACCTTCTTTTTTTTCCACCATAAGAACCCCGTTTGGGAAAACTCACAATGCCTTACCAGCATTTTTAAAAGCTTCTTCATTTACTTAAAGGTAGTACCATTCTTTTAACATTCCCAGTAGGAAAAACTCATGATAGCTAGCTTACGAATGCCACTCATGCCGGTTGCAATTTTTAGGTGAATATAGTTGGAGCTTATAGTGCAACAATGCAAAACCAACCTAAGTCAAAATGCCCAAAAACTATTTAATCAAACTGAGACATCCACTGACAAAAGGCTTTGAGATTTACTCCCTTCTATCCTGTATTTTCTAACTTCCATTGTTTCATGAATGCATAATGTAAAACTAAACTAACTTACACATAGACATTTTTGAACACACTGTAAGCTCCCAATTACCTAGAAACAAACAAAATAAGTTAACTAAGAGATAGCATACTAAGGATGAGCAAATGGTACCGGGTACGGGTACCGACTTTCCCAAACCGACTCGATTTTCGGTACCGATTCGGTACCAACATATAGCGTTTTTGGTACCGGTACCTGGGATTTTCGGTACCGGTACCCATCTTTTGGGATTTTCGGTACCGCTTGGTACCGAGCTCATCCCTATTGCATACAACCTTACATGCCCCGCGTGTGATATAACAGTATGATTCCGTATGATTCGGGCATGCCTATATATTGTAGAGTTCCATGACACTACATTTCTAACTTGCATTACATTAAACAACTTACGAGCGTCTTCTAAATGCCCTTGATTCATATACCTTGTGTTCAGCCACAGATGAGTAGAATTTCATACCTATTTCAATAAAAGAAACATATAATATAAAGTTTTAACCATTCTGCCGTTGAACAAATTATTTGTAATCACACTGAAACTAATGAATTAGATATTTCCAAGGGGATGTCTTACACACCAGTTGCGTTTTAACATTGAATAGATCCAAATATTCACCATCGATGCCGACAGTACCACTTTTCGCCAATCCCTATCATCTACTGAATTGGTGAAAGCCAAATTAATGTGCATGAACTGATGTTGATAAAATATGATGAAAGCCAAATTAATGTGCATGAACTGATGTTGATAAAATATGATATACCTCAGGTTCATCAAGTGCTAGCAGCCTCTCCGACATTTGTCTTATCAGACTTGAGAAAAACGAATGTCGCCGTCACCACCACCGCAACCTAAAGAGTTGTCTACAGAAATAGTCGAACAGCAAGGTTGAGTATAAGCATTCCATGATATAGTAGAACCATTCAACAACTCCAAAGAATCAAATAAAATGGATACCTGGCATTGCACCTCAATAGTGTTGTAGTTAATAATTTCACGAGCAGCAACAACATTCTATTTTTCAAATGTAAAAGTCAGTGTTTCTATCTTTTTCTGCTTTAAATTTGGGGTGTTCATAAATAGACAAATCAACTAAACTGTCTATATATATGTACATGAACCATCTTTATTAATTAAATTATACATGTACATGAACCGTCTATATACATGTACATGAACCATCTTTAAATTTGGTCCGATCTACCCACCCGACCTGGCTCGGCCAGTTTGGTTTATTGGCTTCATATAAGTATAAAATCATAGTTAGCGGTTCAGGCCAAAACTTTTGTCAAAATCAGCTGAACCGGATTGTGAACACCCTACTTGAAATTAGGATGAGCGTTAGATACTGGGTACCGGTACCAAACCTCATCCCTATTTGAAATGTACATAATCATTAATCACAATTACATAACTAACCGTGAATGCGACACCCATTATAGTGCATTTGTCAATAGTTACGTTGTTGACTTTCCCTGCACAAAACAAATATTATCTTGGATAAAATTTACTAAAAGAATAGGCAAACTGGTAGCAAGAAAATATACTAAAAGAACACAACTGCGATACCTTTAACTTGTAGAATAGAGTCCTTTCATCCAAACATGTAGGCTGTTTGTTTTGAGTCACACTTATCAATCAACAAATCCTTCTTCCTAATTTGATTCTCAACAACCCATCTGCATAGCACAAGGGTATTCACCTCTATTAGCAACTTGATGCAAATTTCTTGTGTCAATCATGAGGCAAAGTGTACTCACTTGCATAAATTTGTTGTTCGTTTTCTTATTGAGATGTTCATGTGAAAGTAGATTAACCAACGCATACTATTTGCCTAAAATACATTACCAAATCCACCTTACCTTGTTCATTCTTCTTGATATGATGACGCAGCAATCGTCGTCTTCAATACAAACCTGCTCATTAAGATCCATGATGATACGTTTATGAATTTCATAATGAGATCAAAATATAGTTGTTGCTCACCCAACGAAGATTAAAAAAATTAATTCCTGTCATAATCAATTAACACAAAAAAATTGAATTCATGTCATTAATTAGAAATACCCAAATGAAATTAAAATCACATTAGTGATACCCGATGTAAAAGCGAGATAAAATTAACAATACCAAAGTGAAATTGAGATCAAATTAGCAATACCCAATGTGAAACTAAAATCAAATAAGTGATACCCAATGTAAAATTGAGATAAAATTAGCAATACTGAAGTGAAATTGAGATCAAATTAGTAAGATTTAGATAAAAAAATTTTGCGTGACTTACAGTTCCAGAGGCTACGATTAGCTCTATGTACGCGAGATCTAACGCCGTCGATGACACATGAATTCCAAAAAAACGTATGCTGGTTACGAAAATTAAATCTGCAAACACGTAAATAAAATCACCATTTTTACAGAAAAAACCCATTAGAAATACATGGGAAATCCGATTCTCGAATGAAAATTGAAGAACAGTGGAATGGAAAGTCGAAGAGGAAGAAGACATAGAAGTCAAAAGTATGAAAAAAACATACCGTTCATCCAGTATTTTGGAGGCTGATGAGGCTCCTCCATGATTCCAATTGGACATGTTGAAGGCATCCAACTTAACCTCTTCAGACGTCAGTCAAACCCTAAAAGAACATATACGAGTGATCGATTCGGCTACGGGAGATTCAGCAAGTGATATATCGGAAGGGGATAACCATCCAATTTTGTAAGCGTGATAAATAGCAGATACCAGCCATGATGTCGATGTGGGGAAGCAGTTGAGCAGAGAAATAGGAGGATAAAGAATAATGGGGAAAGTGGGTTTGGGATCATGGTGGAGGTTGAGAAAACCACAAGCAACTGCTGTAAACTGCTCTGAACTGCCATCATATCAGTTATTTTTGTGAGTTTAAGTGGCTGAGATTTAATCTCAGCCAAATCCAATGGTGAATATTGATCTAAGAGTTAGTTAGACTTAATGGGTTCCATATATATATATATAATTTACAAATTTCTTTTCACTCTCAAATATACTATTTAATTTTGTACTACTTTTCATGCTCTATGTACTTATGCTCTATGTACTTTCCTTTAGGGCAGAACCCTCTAGCCCTTTCTCTTCGACATGGCAAGGCAAAGGGTTGCTTGACTTCCCTTCAAAATTGCTTTATATTTTGTGGGATTTTTGTCACTCCTTTATATTTTGTTAGAAAAAAATTCTAGAGTGAATTTCAAGGGTTATCCTTTATCTTTATACTCATTTTCAGGCGCTGTCCTTTATGTTTAAAATTGACGAGTTTTGTCCTTTATGTTTTCATATCATACACGTTTGGTCCTTTAGGCCTAACCCAGTTAATTGTGTTTTGCACATGAGGGCATTTTTGTCAATTCAAAGGTAAGTTCAACGGCAGATTTACAGCTCAAAGCTTTTGCAACCTTTGAATTGACAAAAATACCTTCATTTGCAAAGCACGTGACCAAATTTAACTGAAAAAACTAACTGGGTTAGGCCTAAACGACAAAACGTGTATAATATGAACATAAAGGACAAAACTCGTCAATTTTTAACATAAAGGACAGCGCCTAAAAATTGGTATAAAAATAAAGGACAATTCTTGAAATTCACTCAAAATTCTAAGTTGATAACTCTATTTTTATACAAATCGCATCAACTCGTGAAGGTGGACCTGTTTTGTTTTTATTTCTTTTATTTAGTTGTATATCAAAAAAAGTTAAAGAATCTGACACGTTTCGATATTCTTTTTTGTTATATTACAGCTATGTTGGTAGAAATAACGATTATTTTTACTTTCTTTGTTTATTTTTTAAACGTTTTACTTTTCGATCTAAATTTGGCGAGTTACACTATGCAACGTGCGTTGTTTAACGTTTTTACGTTTATTTTTTTGTTCACTTTCACAATCACGCTGCAACGTGCGTGTCCTAAAAACTCGTTATTATAAAAAAGGACATATCTGTATTTTTTGTTTTAGTAAAAATCTTAAGAAAAACCATTTCATGAAAAAAAAAACACAAGCCAAAATATATTACAAATAAATGAAACACTCAATGTCTTATACACTCTGTCTTCACACATTGGTCGAGTCTATTGATGCAACACTATTTTGGTCACGATCAGATTCTCACAAATCGGACACAACGACAAACCGACCCCACACTCGCAACATGTCTGGTAATCGCGACAATAACAACAATAACAATAAGAATTTAATAGGATATATGTTAGTTGTAAAGAACATATTGGGTTTTAATTTTTAAATCGCACCTGATACCCGCAACTGAAAGCCATATCCTTGGGTTTATCAAGACACACAGAGCACACCTACTAACAACATTTTGTGTATGTTAAGTGGTTGAAATATTTACATATGCTTTTAGAGTAATAGAAAACTCTTATCACATACTTACCATATTGTTGTAAGTATAATTTGAACATGTAGGCATCTAATTAACATGATATTGATGAACACTCGGGCTTCGTAAAATGTCGTTGGAAGGTGGAGGAAGTGGAACCGTGGCTGGAGAATAACCTCTTCGGGCACTGATCAACAACGTAACAATAAGTAAAAACACTTAAAGTTCATCTTATTATTTTACGCGTATGATTCTTGATTTATTGATACTAAACAAATATTTGAGTTTACCCGAGTATCCCGAGCTGAAGGGTTGCTTGGTATTGCGAAGGTATTTCCATCAACGCGTTAACTGCGAATTCTGTTTGTTTTCTCAATGGATCGACATTCTTTGACATGATATCCGTGAAATTCACAAACTATTAAGAGAAAATAGCAAATAATCGTGTCACAAAAAAAGACATGCAATGTTCTCTAGTGACGTTAAGTTATTTCAAACCTGAAAATTGTCAAACGTTCGAGCGGGTATATTGTCATCAAACTCCTTCATCAAATCCCATGGACCGTCACCAACCCCAACCAGTATTATTGATAACGGGTGATTACTGCAACGGTAAAACAAGGAGTTATTAGGGCAAACCCCTTAATTTAATGATGTCAAAGGTAAGATATTCAAATAGTTCACTCCACAATAGATGATTTTTTTTATATATATTGTCCGCTAAGTCAGGGCCGGCTCAAAAAAGCTTGTGGCCTTTTTCCAAAAAAAAAAAAAAAAAATTGAGAAAAACCCTCCTCCTTTACCCGGGCTTGGGACTGTATATCTCGCCTTGCCAGTTGCCGCCCTAACCTATACCGCTATACAGCGCCCTAACCTATGCAACGGCCTTTGTTTTGGTGGCCCAATAGTTTTAATCGTCACATATCTACCTTTGCTTTGGTGGCCCTTGATAATTTTAATTGCAGACAAGCCCTGAAGCCTAATACCATATAATATATATTTTCTTTTAACATGTAGGCCCTATAGTTTTGGTGACCCAAGGCCCAAGCCTCATTTGACTTGGGCTTGGGCCGGCCATGCGCTAAGTTATAAACCTATGTATCACATAGGCCAACTAAAAGAAATATTAAAATAGTTAATAATTAAGATTTGATAACTATAAAACAATACATTTTGAAATAACGTATGATTGAAATGACGTATTTATTAGGTATTAATATGTGTCGTTAAGCAACCCATGTCAAATGCTACCTTGCTTTAACAATGGCCTCTATGGTGTTACGTTCTTGCGAACTTAGCTGACCAGATCCGGTATCAACACTTCTTGTTACCTAAATCGGAGTAGAAAAAAAACAAGGTTTTTAAATAAATCGCGATACATTTAGGATTTACTAACTGTTGTTAGTATGCTTGAGGGATCACCTGACCATCGGCTATAATCAACAAGACATGGTATTGGCCACCACTTTCTTCAACAATCGTCATCGCCATTTCTATTATAGGTGCAAACGATGTCGGTCCTACGATAAAACGATTTTTACTACAATATTAGAGTTATAGTTTTGGCACAAAATACTATCCAAAAATATATAAAAAGTCAACCTTAAACTTGTAGGTGCTATGCTATAGTCTATAGAATCTGAATATATATTAGTGTTTATATATTTTTGAGCTATTCAAGTTGAGCTCAAGCCGGTCTTAGAATTTCTTGACCCTGTATCTTGATGGCTCGTTAAAGTTATTGAGTTTGAGCTTGTCTAAGGTCCTCGAGTTTGGCTCGCAGTGGCGGGGGTAGTACAGGGCCGGCCCAGAGCAAATGCTGGGTGGGTGATCGCTCTGGGCCCAAATCGAAATAGAGCCCGAAAAAATTTATAATTCTTTTTGTATATATATCTAAAAAAAGTCTGTATGTTTTTAAAGAAAAAAAACTTAAAGGGCCTGGATTTATAAACCAAGAACGTTAAAGCCCAACTGTTTCGAAGCCCCAACTTTTTTTGCCAATCAAATTCAGAAGCTCAACTGTTTTAGTGTGGGGTTAATGAATAGGGCCTAAATTTTTTATCTTGCACAGGGCCTTTTTTTGTGTGATTTTCAGAGACGGCCCTGAGTTACGGTTTCAAGGTCAACTGACTTCAATCTTTTTCCCGTTGTTTCATACAGAGAATGTATAATAACAAAAGTTCGAATGACCCCATGATTTTTTTTATTTTGTTGACCCCATTAGTTTTATCATAAAAAAAAACATTATACCCATTTGGCCATTGGCTTTATGAAACATCAAACATTAGTTTTATCTTCTTACTTTCTTTTAAGTTTGAAAATTGAAATTAGATTTGCTAATTTGATTTTAAACGTTATTAAAGTTGAAATTAGATGTGACCTGACCCGGAAATATTAACGCTGCGTTGTTAAAAATCCAAATACCCGGAAAAACTAACATCATACGAAAAAAAAAATCATGGCCCCGCTGCTATCGGCTTGACTCTCTTGTAGCCCTATACTCAATAATATAACGACCGGTAAAATCTTATCATTGTGTAACATTTTAGTACCAACCTGAAAGTTTAAGTTGAGGAACTATCTCTCTATAACGGCTCAAAACATCCTCAAACCCTTGACAAGGACGCGAATCCGGATAAAAACTGAATACACCATGATCATGTGTCGAGGCTACAAAACACGTAAAAAACAAGTCAATGAAACAAATATCATAAGACACCGGGCTTACAAGATGAACTATAGTATAATTCTATACCGTCTCCAAACCCAAAGCACGGGATCAGATTATCCTCATCAAAAGCCGCTAACGTTTGCCCAATGATCGATATTGCTTGTTCATAAGGATTTTGTAACGCCCCAACGCTATGTAAACTTCTCCCGTTGTATGATCTCATCCCTAATTTTGTTTTACAAATTCGTTACTTTTAGCGACCAAATTCGTAACAAAAACATATACTGACTATGATTAGCAACAAAATAAAAGATTCAGCGACAAAGCTTGTAACAAAACATATACTGACTGATAACAACGAATAAAATAAAAGATTTAGCGACCGTTATTACGAATTATCAAAAAACATTTTGAACGTCTAACAAAGCCAAGCCACCAGGTACACCCACAAGCAAAAGGCCACCCATACCCGCATTTGTAGACAACGTTAGTGGCCCAACCCGTCACCAATTCCAGGGGAAACCCACCGTCAAAGGCCCAGTGTGCAGTGGCGGACATGAAAATTATTTTTCTGGGGGGTGTGATCAGGCTTTTTGACTAAAAAATATACTAAATTATTTTTCTCAAGGTGTGCGCCCGCCCACCCACCCATCAACCTGGGTCCGCCCCTGCCAGTGTTGTAAAACCCTAGCTTACGCATGACGTTTTGTCACGAACGAAACTCCAACTGATGACTTCACCTAAATAAAGTCACTGGATACCGCTAGAGCAGTGCGCTTTTGGTACGAAGTATCAAATATACTAACCTGTCCATTCATTACTTTTGGTGAAATCAATGCCAACAATGAGATTTGATGATTCAAGACCAGCTTGAGCAAGAGCGGATGTAACCTAAAAGATAATATTATTATTGTTATCATTTCATTTACATGTTATAACGATTTCATAAAATTAAATTATACGTTACTTGATTATTTACTATTTGTGAGATTTACTGGAAATGGTTGTTGTTTTTATACGTTACTTGATTCACAACTATTTTATAAAATTATGCGTTACTTGATTATTTACTATTTGTGAGATTTACTGGAAATGGTTGTTGTTTTTATACGTTACTTGATTCACAACTATTTTATAAAATCGTACGTTACTTGATTCACAAGTTACCTGTTCAAGTGTCTCATAGTTATCACCTATTCTTGAATATCTCCGATCCAACCTTCTTTGTGGTGCCGGTGCATGTTGATGCCTTGCGGCGTAAGTAACGCTATTTGACCGTTGATAACTGGTGTCTGGTGTCGTCTCTCTTGAATTCTTGCCACCCATTTTAGCCAAAACTTGATCGTACCTAAGATATTTGAGCGTTATATGTATATATATTTGTGTGTTTGATTACAATAAATAAATACAATTGGCTACAATGTCACATCGTTGACTATATAACTGGTCAAACTTGACTTTTGGAAAAGAAATTGCTATGTAATTAAGAGGTAAAAAACTTGGAACCTTACTCTGCAAGCATTGACGGGAAATAAGTTTTGATAACAACTAGCGGGTGTAACCCGCGCTTCGCAACGAGGGCGACCCGATTTCTATAGATTTTACATGAATCGTAGACGCAGTGAAAAAAATAACGTTCATGGTAGGAATCTGGTCGACATTGGCCTGGTTCATTACGGTATCGATATAGCATCAACACTCAATATGGCAATCGAAAGATAACACTTAAAAAATAAAGTCGTGCTAAGTCCATATAAGTATGTTGACACATGGCTTACATCGATTGAAAACTGTAGTAAACGAATACCATTAGATGTTCTAATAGTGCCAATACGGTACCGATGTTTTTCGGTGGGCCCCGGTTCAGTCCGGTTAAAAACTTATATCGCGTATTTAGTTTTTGTAAAATAAAATTAACGAACGAAAGTTAGATACGAAAAAAGAAACTATGTTATTGAAGATGTATATTATTTTGAGTCACTTGAGTAAATTTAAAACTTAAAAAATAGAAGAAAAAACGTCATTATTCATTCATATCTTATGAATTAATATAGGTAGATAATTTTTATTGGTGTATTAAAGTTGAATTAACTGTTAGAACAATCAAGATAAATTTTTTATACGTTACGATATTAAAACAATTCAGCTTTTTTTTTTGAAAGGCTAACTTCATTAAAAACAAACACCGGGCTATCTCCAAGCCGGAGATAACCACAAACCAATACATCAAGTTACATCAAAAATACACCATTTGTTCCAATCTACCTTATCCTGTTTCGATCTACTATTAAACCAAAGAAAGCTAATAGCCTTAACATCCGCTATTAACTTAGAAACGTTAGTCTTTCCTTGTCTGAAGATTATCTCGTTCCGGTTCACCCATATCTTCCAACACATAATGATCAAAATGCCATAGATTATCTCCTTCCTAGTAGTAGATATCGGCAAATCCTCCACACTTCGAAGAATGTCTTGGACAGAAAACAAAAACAGTGGCGGGATCTTCATCCAAGCAACCAAGCCACTCCATAACCCATTCGCATACAAGCATGCCGTGAAGATGTGTTCTGTTGACTCCTCCATTTCCCCGCAAAAACGACACGACCCCTCTCCTATATTAATATTCCTACGCGCCAAGTTAGACGCCGTAGGTATTCTATCCAAGTTAGTTCGCCACATAAAAACGTTACATTTAGACGGAATCCACTTACACCACTTGTATATATCGCCACTCGAACTACCTTGATCACTGCAGAGCCACCTTCTGACTTCCTTGACTGTGTACATAACATTAGACCCCGAATTCCATCTCCACGAATCTTCTCTTTGTTGAAGCTGAATGGCCGAGACCATGCGATGGCAATCTATTAAAACAATTCAGCTAGATGATCAAAATATGTATTTTCCTATACTTTAGTGAGGCAATTCAAAAGTTAGACTACACAAAGTAATTTCGTTGGATGCATCTATTGATGAAAAAAAATATGACGGACGGGGTAAATTGAACACCAGATACACTGTAATTCCGTCTTTGTTTTTACTTAATCTTTAAATCATTGGAATTACTAGAACTTCAAACAACAAGTAATTAAATGTGTTATTCAAACGCGATGTTTCTCTAACCCGTTATAGGACAACTGAACTTGCCCTCTACGAGCCCCTCACGCCATGTCCCATGAGAGGATGTATATAATATAATCACATACTAGGGTCTTGGTTTAACCAGTGTTTTCAGGACCGGACCAAACGTCGAATCGGTTTTCTTAACGGTCTGTTGGTCGAATTGGTCGGATCAGATGTAAGGTTATCCTGTAAATATTATAAAAATATATAAGGTAAAGTTGAAAAAATAAATCAAAATCCGGTTCAACTACCAAGTTTTCCGATCCAACCGCCGGTGGTATGATAGGGTGAATTGGACCTGTTAGATCCCCGGTTACCGGTCCAACCAGTCTGATTCGGTTTTCAAAACATTGGATTGAACCCGTATCAAACCATCACTGAGTCTCGAATGTGACCAACCACAATAGTGATAATCGATAATAATAATAATATAAGTTATTATATATAGTTTACTAAAATTTGTAAAATAGAATTGTCAATCGTGAAGGTCGATGGATTTCGAATTGGTGAGTTGGCGGATTGAATCATTGAATCCGAAAAAACCCATATATTTCTCTGTGTCAAAAATACTGGCCAATGAGACATGCTTAAAAATGCAACCCGAAAATGACGTGTTTAACCTGTTTATCTAAACGATCCATACGGATTAATAGTCTGTAATCAACTTGTAATCTATTAAAAAAACTTATGGGCTGTGACAATTAAGTTAAACAGATCGTAAACATCCTAAAAGATGGACAAGTTTAATTAAATACGTTTAACCAGTCAACTCTAGCGTAACTCATTAAATAAATGGTTCATATATAATAGCTCAAAACCTTATTCCATACTTTGTTTTGGGGTTCTATTATAAAAGCATGTAGATTTTATAAATAATAAATCATGTCCGCTTACATCATACATAATATGTGATGTCTCAACTAATTTGGTCGAATGATAAAGTCAATGTCAACTATATTCTTATTTATTAATTAAAAATTACGCTAAGAATATATGAGGAATTATTCTTAGCCACAACTATTGTTCTATTAAAAATAATTTAAATATTTGGTTATAGAAACTATCTATACTATATAATAAAAGAAATCTGATTTGAGACACATGTCATTCAATGAGGGCATCAATAATTTATTGATAAATTTTAAATTTTAAATTAAAAAGATTTAAATATTATATTAGAATTTTATTTTGATTGTAAATCTAAAACCTTATAAGTTATAACTATTTATTAAGCTTAACTTTTGTATTAATATGGATGGATATATTCTCGTCAAATAGCTAATTTACTAGGCTAAAATATGTATGAATGGCTAAAACATGTTACCGGAGTTTTTGTTAAAACAGATGATTCAATTTTGTTTGGTTTAAATATCATCATATATACACGTGCCTAATTTGTTAACACAATAATAATAAATATGTTTCAGAATTTAAAAATTAAGATATATCTCTATATTGTTAACAGAATCATCTATACTTACTATATAATAAAAAAAATCTGATTTGAAACACATGTCATTCAATGAGAGCATCAATAATTTATTAATAAACTTTAAATTTTAAATTAAAAAGATTTAAATATTGTATTAGAATTTTATTTTGATTGTAAATCTAAAGTCTAAAATGAGTTTTAAATCTAATCTATAATTTATGGATTTAGTTTTGATTTGAATTATTAAACAAAAACCCATAAAATTAGTAATCATTTAATCAATTTCGTAAGTTTTACTTTTCATTCTAGAATCAAATTAGATTTTTGTGATAATTAAAGTTTTGTCAAGAATATAAAAAATCATTATTTAATATTCAATATATTACATCAAATATTTAGAATTAAACTCCACTTCATTCTAAATACTAGGTATGTTTTTTTTACTCTTCATATGCTATTCATATTATCTATGTCACATAGAAAACATTATGTTTTTTTAGATAAGTTTACCGTGTCAAATAAGTAATATGCATATTATCTATGTGACATAGAAAACATCATGTATTTTTAGATAAGTTAGATATATGTGTTTTAAAACAAGGTAAACTCTTAACATACATATTTTTTCCTATTGCAACTAAGATGTAGAGGTCTGTGAAAGGTATTTTCACATTCGGAATGTCATACCTTTTTTTTAAATTAAATTTACTTAGTTGTCGTATGGTGTCTCATGTCTTTATTTTTATTTTTATTTTTTCACTTATATATATGTTTCATTGGTTCAATTGTACATGTAAAGTATTACACTATACATAGTATTTTCTCAACTATAGTAATAAAATCAGACACATTACCTTTGAACAAGAAAATGTCACAATAAATATTAGTAGTGGTACAAAATTTTAAGTTCCTGTGACAAATCCTAAAACAAATAACAGATCATATTATTATGAATGGCTATACAAACTTCAATATTTATTTCGTATTTGGTCCACATATTACTCTATATTATATATACTTAGATCATATTATGAACATATTTTTTTTATTTCACATTATAATTATGATTCACCCCGTGTATTACACGGGGCAATAACCTAGTAATAATATTATACTGAAACACTGTATTATAACTTACCTTAAAGTCTCAAAACATTTATACGTGGGATAAACTACATTAAATTGAAACACTATATTATAATGTACCTTAAAGTCTCAAAACATTTATATATGAGAAAAATGCCCGGATAGTCCCTGTGATTTCGCATTTTTTCACCTATAGTCCTCAACTTTCTAAAATTACCTAAATAGTCCCCAACTTTTCATTTTTTGTTCCCGGATAGTCCCTGGGTCTAACTCCAGTTTGTTTTCTCTGTTAAGTGGGTGTGAAATGACAAAAATACCCTTTCCTTTAAAAGGCCAAACCACAGGGACTATCCGGGCATCTTCTACATTTTTAGAGAAAAACCCCACCACCACACTTTCCGGCGATTTAATTTCCGGCGACTTTAAATCTTGAACGCGAGTTATTCCGGCACCGCCGCCTTTCCGGTGGAGGGCGGTTTAGATGATGTGGGGGCTGCATCTGTAAGAGCCATAATGCATTGGGAGTATCGAACAATATCAAGAGGAAACAGTTCTATATTAGACAATCTATCTGATCTTTTTGATTCGAGAGTTCAGGATTATATATCTTTCTATGGTCGGAGGGCTTATGGTAGACTTTCTGATGACGGTCTTATCGCCTCTAGTCCGGTATACTCCTTAATTATAACTTCCATTTTAGTTTAATTTCAAGATTATAGCTAGTTCATTGTTATTTATAATTATAAATTTATAATATAATTTCCGTTTTAGTTTTTTTTTAACAGCTCAGCTCAATAACTTCCAATTTAGTTTAGTTTCAAGATTATAGCTAGTTCATCTTTATTCTTAACTAGTATTTTGATTCGCCGCGCATTGTGACGGAGATTGTGATGAAGGTTGGGTGATGATGAACAATGAAACAGAGAGGTGGTGTGATAGTTAATGACGGAGGTGAACGGAGGTCGGAGAATCGGATAAGATCACGACGATGAGGTTGGACGACGGTTGTTGTCGGAGATGAAAAGATGAAGATCGGCGGAAGTTGTTTTGATGATGATAGTTAACGGAGAACAAGAGTTGCAGGTTGGTCGGAGATGAACGGAACAAGGTTGCAGGTTGGTCGACGGAGGTAAGTTGCAGGTGGTGGTTGTGTGGAGCATCGGAGATCAACGGTTGTTCGTGGTGGCGCCGGTGAGTCAGACTCGGTTTCTCCGGTGACGGTTACGTCGCCGGTGAGGAACGTGGTTTTTGTGGTTTGAAATAGAAAGCACCAAGACTTCTTTTGGTATTTTGTAAGTGAAAATCTATGTGAGATTTCTGTGGTGGTGTACGGTTGGAGTTCGTGAACAGTGATGGGTGGTGGTTTTGGTCGAAGTCATTTCACCAGAAAGGCGGCGGTGCTGGAATAACTCGCGTTCAATATTTAAAGTCGCCGGAAATTAATTTCGCCGAAAAAGTTCGCCGGAAAGTGTGGTGGTGGGTTTTTCTCTAAAAATGTAGAAGATGCTCGGATAGTCCCTGTGGTTTGGCTTTTTAAAGGAAAGGGTATTTTTGTCATTTCGCACCCACTTAACAGAGAAAACAAACTGAAGTTAGACCCAGGGACTATCCGGGAACAAAAAATGAAAAGTTGGGGACTATTTAGGTAATTTTAAAAAGTTGGGGACTATAGGTGAAAAAATGCGAAACCACAAGGACTATCCGGGCATTTTACTCTTTATATATGGGATAAGTTAGGTTATGTGCCTGTGTGACATACAATTGTAATAATATAAAATTACATAAAACTTAAAGGTATAAGTACTTGAAATATTTGAATTAGACCTACGAATATCTATCTATAGTTTTCTAAATTTAGACTCTCAGCAACATTTTTATAAGAGATATCGGCGGTAGAAAGTGTAAAATAATTATACTTGTTTGGATAAAAAATTAGAAGACAACATTAAAACAGTATTATAAAGGCAAAAAGATGTATTGTATTTTATTAATATAACTATCTAATGCATTTTAGGTATGCAAAATTGTAAATTTATAGCTATCTTAAGATAAATTTAACACAAAATCACAATGTGAGCAGATGGACAAACCAAGGCAAGCCTCCTGGTGCAGATTTTGTAGCCATGTTTGAAGACTGAAGTTGCTACGGTTAGCTAATACTATTAGGGGCGACAAACACCATTACTAGACCATGGGGTATGGTTTCCTTTCCCTATGTCCATTTAGGCGTCACTTCACATTTTTTCCACCTCACCATTTTCTCCCCTGAGTGGGGTGTGGTTCCTCTTTTTTCCTTCTTTCATTTTTATTTTTATTTTTTTAATACATAAATTATTTTTATAGTATAAAAAGTTTTCATTGATTAAAAATAAAATTAAATGGGCTAGAAAAAGATATACATAATATAAATAAAAATAGCTTTTAAAAAAACTAAAGCCACTTCCACTTTCTCCGAGCCATTTTCTTGCGATTTTGTCCTCCATTATCGATAGCACCACACGGTCTCTTTCTGGTACACTTTGGATATTGGTTCTCATTAGTCGGAACTCTTCACTTTCTTGATTTTGAATATCAAATTCGAGTTACCTCTTATCAAACTCTAGTCTCTCCCTTGAGAGCAACACCGCTTCTTCTTTTTCTTTCTCTTTCTTCTTGTACTTTTCCTCTTGCACTCCCATAAAATGGTTGAATTTTTCTAAAATTGTATCAACTTTTGATACATCATTCGAGCTCGCTGTCTTTGAACCCGAAGCTTTCGCACGTTCCCTTCCAACTGGTCATCTTGATTCAGGAGTAGGAGTTTCATCTTTGAACTCGGGTTCATCGTTTATATCGATTACTTGATACACATTAAAATAAAAAAAAAATATAATCAACGTTTTTAGATAAAAAAGTATAATCAACTTTAAAAATAAAAAGTTTAATCAAGGTTTATAAACAAAAAATATATCAACGTTTACAAATATTAATATTTATACTTTATTTAGAAAAAAAAAATTATACATAATATCGGATCGGTAGAAGCTTTAACCCACGCTCGTGCAAGTGCTCCAGCTCATCGGGTGTCCAAGGAATGCTCTCCGCCTTCCCGACTGCCTTTTCTTGAGCTCTTTTTTTCTCCTTCTTTGCCTTTGTCGTTTGTGGTTGCGTTTCGAGTATAACATCGTCATCGACGGCTAAAGAAACAAAGTCATGCTCGTGTGGTTTAAGTAAACGGTTGGGGTGGTGCCATTTGAGATGGTTGTGATTGCATTTGCATAAAATGTTGTTGATGTTGGTATTGCATTTGCCAAGAATTTTGTGCTTGACTAAAACCACTAAACGAAAACGGATCCATGGGTGTCGTGGCGTATACGAGTGGAGGTTGAGTCGAGGGAGTGGCGGGTGTGTTTGGAAAGAATGGACGCGAATTCGATTGGCTCGGATCCATGACTTCTTTTGGATAAAAGAGTGAATGATGATTAAGAGAATGAGAAAGTGTGTTAAATTGTGAATTGAAAAATGGAATGTGTAGTATTTAAATAGGAAAAAAATAATGAATTTAAGGTTTTTTTTATTAAATTGGACCGTTGGCAATGGTCATCAACCAAACGGTCAAATTTTGGAGCTCGGGACGAACGAACGGAAGAAAATCACTGATGGCACCAATATCTAATCGAGGGGGGGGGGGGGTGTTCCCGATCGGGGACCCCCTCCACCTCAGCTCCCCGAGCTTTCCCGATGCCACACCTCAACGTCTTAGCAACGAATTTTGTTGCCACTATTGCTCCTTTTCCTTGTAGTGATTGAACACTCTGCCAGGGTTCCCTCTAGTTATAAATCATGAGTATATTTATAACGTAATAGATGTCATATCATTTGAAATATCAGATAAATGAGTTCTTTGCCCGTTAACTAAAAAACATAATCAATATCATTATATAAAATTTTGGTCCCTGTGGTTTCATGTTTTTTTCACGTTTAGTCCTCACCTTTTGGAAATAGCATGTATGCTTCTTGTGGTGTGCTCGATTGTTTATCCGAGTAACAATCGAGCAAACCATAGGAAGCATACATTCTATTTCCAAAAGATGAGAACTAAACGTAAAACCGCAGGAACCATCCAGGCAATTAACTCAAAAAAAAATCACTTTGTTGATTATTTTAGAACTTTTGAACCATTTTTGAGAAATTCGAGAAATGTACGAAATATTTCCATTAAAAATATTTACAAAAACATAACCCATTCCATTATACACCTTGGCAAATGCAACATTGCCAATATAGATGTACTCACATAATCAATTTTACAATCAATCTTATAAAAGACAAATCATTGCAAATCATATTCGAATCAAAATCAAAACAATAATAAACTGTCACTATAATTTTCGCCATCGCGTTCTTCTCCCCGTCGATATTTTTAGACCAAAATCTTCTTGTTTTCGGTTGTCATCTTTTCGTCACACAATTTTTTCCAACCAAAGTTCCGCTAGGAGGACTGCTCATCGCAAATTTACAATGCCCATATAACCAATACGAGTAACGAAAAAACCCACCAATAGTAGATGTTGTTCGAAGATAACTCTTTGCTTCAAACATGACTCTTCCGGTTCTCATTTGCTCGTTTAGATGCGCAACACGTATTCTTGAAAACGGGATTTGGCTACTGACCATATGAACATCTCTAAGTTTATACGCTCTTGGCGACACTGATAGCGGTTCAACATACCGAGCAGCAATAAGAGTACCTTCAAAGTAAAGGTTAATAACCATGTATCGAAATTCCACACTAACTTTTTTATTCGGATTAGTGAAATTCGCTAGCAAAGTGATATCGCCGTTGAGAAGATACCCGAGATCAAGATATGCGGCATTAAGGCTCGCACTAGTAATGTCAAATTTAGGGTAATGTGGGCGGTACGCAAGGTAGACTATGAGAAGAATTAAGCCCCCGAGTATTACAATAATCCAAAACAAAGCACAACATATAGCAATGAGCCATGTTAGATGTTTGGTTTTTCGTGGCGGTGGGACCAATAGAGGGGGTGAAGGGTAGCGGGAGAAAGGTGTACCTTGGTGGGTTGTATGTGGGGGGTGTGAGTGTTGTGGGCCCCTTGGAGGTATAGACACGGGTACTGGTGCTGGCCCTGGCCCTGGCCTTGATCCTGACCCTGACCCTTGCCCTGACCCTGGGGAGGATATTGGCAAATGAGAACTTGGTTGTTTCGGGTGTGGTAAGAGTGGAACCACGGGTAGGGGTGACTCAGATGGAGGAGATGGTTGGAACCGTTGGGGTACTTGTGACCCTAGAACATTTGGACCATCTGAGTCATGGGGTGGGGGGTACCGTTGTACCCGAGGCTGAAAATGAGGGTTGGTTTCTCGTGATTGAAACATGAGTGGTTCCAAGTGGTTGAGTATGAAAATGAGGATTGTTAACATAACAAGGTTTGAATATTTGAGGTGACGTGAAAGTTGAAACAAAGAAACAAAAGGTAAGGAATCAAAGAATTATTAGGCAGAGAAGGCAAGTAATGTAAATGATACCATGCTTTTTAGGGGCTAAAATATGGTCATTTAGGCCCACACCGTACACCAGCAATAGCCCATTACACCACATAAAGCAGCCTATAACTTAATAAGCCATGGTTAAGTGATTAACAAGGAATTCTAGCCAGGTGTTCGGAAAGCGTCCATGAGTGGGTCCATGTTGTAAGCATCACAATATTCTAATATTAATTAATTATATTAAAAAACTAAAGAAAAAAATAAATAAATAAAACATTTTTTTTGTTAAGTTTTAAGTAATCATATAAATAAACCGAACAATTAAGGAAGAGTTTTGTTCGTGTTCATTCGTTTAGATATAAGTGATTAACCAAACAAATTAATGAACACGAACAGTTGAGCGAACATATTTTTTGTTCGTGTTCCTTTGTTGAGGAAATACGCTTATTCGTGTTGGTTCATAAATATATGAATTAAGACTCACATAAACAGTATCAGAGTAAATTGTTCATAACATTTTGCTGTTCAAAAAAATTGTGCATAACATTTATTTTCTTATGTAATTGTGAAAATCGTTTATGTATAAATTTATGATTAATATTTTTTTAATACAATTACATTGATATATATACACACACAATTGTTATTTCTCTATAAACAAGAACACATATTTTGAGGAACATATATAAACAAACAAGAATTTTGTTTTATGTTTGCTTATTTTATAAAAGGAACATAACTATATAAAAACAACACTCCCGGCTAGCAAACGGTTAGCCCGAAGAAAAAACCGAAACAGTTATATAAAAAACAATAAACCTTATTTATGTTCATTTGTTTAATAAATAAACGAACTTCCTCATATGAACCATGAATGGTTCTCTACTTCTCTTAAAATTTGGTTTGTTTACATCTCTAAATTTAAAGGGATATTTAAGATTACATATTTTCAAAGGATGTTTGAGATTACAAGAGTTTGTGCGGAAGGTATTCTTAATACATTTACCATGTTTTTAATATGTGGAAAAACGAGTTTACAATAAAGTTCATATAGGAGCTATACCTGTTTCATTCTTATTCGTTGTTATGATGTTCCATGTTCAAATAGTGGAGATTCATTTTAGATAATGAAAGCATTCCATTACTACCAACCCAAAGAAATACGACCTCTCTGAAATATATGGTTTATGCCAGAAAGGTAGGAAGTTGGACTAATTTGGAAACATTGGGCAATTTACTTTATACCTACTACTCCGTCTGATTTTTGATTCCTAGTCTGATTTTATTTTTTAAGAAAGTCGGGCAAAAAATTAACTACATAAACACTTAGATATATAATATTTTTGTATTATGTATATCTTTTATAATTATAATTGTCTAGTACAAATAAGTTCCTATGGTTTTCCAAAACATGGTGAGTATATCACATTATATCACCCATTTAAGCAAACTTCAAGTCAACTTTTGACTTTAGATTGTCTTTTTTCTATAAAGAAAAAACCAACAAGTGATAACAAAGCAAAAGCAGAAAAACAAATGGACGCAATATCAATCGACATACTACGCCCGCTTATCCCTTCAATCATAAACAAGTTATCACTCTTCTTATCGTTTGTTGTTTGCCCGTACGCGATTTCTTCATCGGCATCATTATAAACATATGATCTCACAAAATATGTGGCCGTAGGCACGTCTTTCTCAATATCCCACTTAAATCCTTCAACATTCCTCTCATAAGGTTTGTTGTACATAGTAAACTGACATGTTTTGTCTTTCTTTAGGTTGTCATTTGTTTTCCTCCATTTTCGATCCATTTGGCTAACCGGCGCATAACAAAGCTTTACTTTCACTTTCTTGTATGATTCGTCGCTTTGGTTTGTGACCGTTTGGTTTAATCCAAAGGTAACGGTTATATTATCTTCACCGGCTTTTAATACTGCAAGTTACATATTTAATTGTCACTAAAAATAACTCATTCAAGTTCTGCTGGTGGATGCTGATACTCTGGTGGTCCTAGATACGCTAACCATTTAACCCTTCTATCATAACTCGCCAAACCCATCTAGGACCCACTTAACCCATATATCCAACCCGTTTAACCATTTTATCCAACATGTTTATGACATATTACATGTTTACAACTTGCTTAGTCGTTTACGATAAGCTAAACCGTTTGACTTGTTTAGATAAATGGGTTACCCGGGCCATGTTCATATTACATGATTTTAAGGGGAGTAAACTGCCAAAATGGTCCCTGAGGTTTGGTTACTTTTGCCACTTTAGTCCAAAATTCAAACCTTTTGAACCTGGGTCCCTGTGGTTTCAATTTTGTTGCCATTTTTATCCAAAAGCAAAACCTGGTCAATTTTTTTCAGTTAACATCCACCTTTTTCAGTTAAAGTCTGATCAGATTTTTTTAAATTGTTATAATAAAACGTTAAAAAAATCATTTGCCCTTCATTAAAAGGGAGGAAAAAGACAAAAAGTTGGATGTTAACCGAAAAAATCTGACAAGATTTTGATTTTGGATGAAAATAGCAACAAAATTGAAACCACAGGGACCCATATTCAAAAAGTTTGAGTTTTGGACTAAAGTGGCAAAAGTTACCAAACCTCAGGGACCATTTTAGCAGTTTACTCTTTTAAGGGTGACAAATAAATTTATGGGTTGTGTTCGGATTCATTAATTCAATCCGCCAACCCACCAACCCGACGCAACTGACACCACTAGGCGCTATTCACGCAAATATGCTTCTTATTGTGTGTGTTCATTGTACGAAACGGATTACAAGCATCAAAACCACTAGAATTAAGTAAAAAAACACATACAAAACTCTAACAAACACGAGTTGATTACTATGAGTGTGGTTTTACCTTGACCTTCCGTAGTAGAGACCACGACAAAAAGAGACCGTGGCAACGACGAGAAGAGCACATCTCCGTTGGTAATCTTTAACAAGAAGAAGAGAAGGAGAGAAACTTTAAGCAAAAAAGATTTCATTTTTTAGAAGAAAGAGAGATTTAAAATCCTTTAGGAGCATTATGAAGAATTTATGAATGGTGTTGAACTATTGATTTTATAAAGTCAATCTTCAAAATGTGGTGTAGAGTCAAAATTGTCACCTAGTGACCATAGTTGGTTGGTGTTAAAGTGTTAATTATAGCTAATAGTTGTGGTCTCAAAAGTCTTTAGTCCACACCCAAGTTGAGACTTATTGGGCCATTAGTTTTGTTCTAACGAGAGCCAGATTCAATGCTTTTGTGCTCGTATGAGCTTGACTGTTTCACACTTTCACTATAGTGATGTAAATTTTGGATTTATTTTCAGTAAATCTGGTGGGATCCACCGTGCTATGGGCGAGGTTTCTATCGGTATCCAAAACATCCGAGAATTTTTTAAAATACTATCCGAGTTCAAATTCGAAATTTTTGGATATGTGAGACAATTTGAGTTCGGTTTCGGATTCGAACTCTTTTACGCGCCCCTTTTGGTGAGTCAAATTAAAGAATATTCTTACTTTATTTATATGTTATGACTCATGATACTTATGGATAGCAATTAAAAATTATAGAAGTGAGATGTTAAGATACATGTGTGTGAAGTTATGCTACAAAGGGATTGTGTCTAACCCAATTTTGGTATATCTACTTTTAAACGCATCAAACTGTTGCATCAAATTTTCACGGATACTTTACACATGTTTGTTTCTTCTCTAATGTTTAGATTCACTTTCAAACACTCCTTAAAAATAAAATAAATATCTACATACGCATGTGTTTGTTTGTTTGAGAGAGAGAGGCCCACCTTTTGCCATCTTCGTATGAAAATCCAGATGCCTGGACCAATGCGCACTTCCAAATGAGACCTCTATGTGTGATGTCCTAGACCGAACACCAAATCCATGCCATCTGGTCTTCCGAAACCAAGCGTTTGAGGTGCTCTAAGAAGCCGCCAGAAAGTCACATTTATCAATGGGGTGGGTATATGCGTCTAGAAAAAAATAGTCATGAAGATTCAAATCTTGGTGCACCTTTATACACATCGTGTCTTGACACACCTTTATACACATCGTGACGCACCGTTAGATCCTAACGATTCTTAAATATCTTGACACAAACGTACTGAAATCTTGACGCACTGATAGGTATTGCAAAAAAAAGCCCAATAGAAATACCCGAAACCTATGAAACGAATATTCAGGTATGAGATTGAAAAAAAAATATTTTACACGTATGGTATTAGGTGGTACCTGTTGGAAAAATAGGTGAAAATAGCACTTTTCACAAATATAGGAAAATAATTTTTTCCTATTTTGGACTAGAAATAAATATAATAAAATGAGCGGGTTTTATGTATTTATTTGTGGGTTTGTGTTCTATGTTGGAAGAGCTTCGCAACGAACTAAACCACGTCCAAAACCGAGCTAAGATGAATGAGATATCGATGCTCAAAGTTGGGTGTTTGAAACATTGAATGCTGAAACAAGAGGGAAAGTAGCACCTTGTCCTACATCGGAGGAGAGATGGAACTTAAATGGGTATTTAAGGTGGAACTCTCCATCCTTAGTGTTTCATGGAAGCACACACTAGTGTCCTCGCGAAGGGTGCGGAGCACCCTAATTCGCACACGCCCGCGCTCGCGCGCGCGTGGCGTGGGTGATAAGGCGCAATGTGGCGCTTTGATGGCGCACTTTGCAGCCTTTGTATTTTTGACCACGTGCGCGTGGTGGAGCACAAGGGTTGCAAGGACCAAGTGGTAGGTGATGCGGCGCATGACGTGGCAGTCATGCGCATGCGCGCGCGAGTACACATGGCTCGGAGGCGCGCGGTTGCGCGCATGGTGCATGGGTCCTGCTGTGTCGTGCGCGGCGCACCAGTGTGACTTGCGCGCGCGCGCGCAGAAGCTTCCAGCATTGAATGACAGTGCAGTTTCAGTCCAGCTTCGTAACTGACGAGTTAATAGGCTTTGACTGAGAATTAAATGACGTATTAAATTGCATTGAAGACGTTTAATGCAATTTAAACCTCTCATTTAATTCGTTTTTGGCTGTTTCAAACCGGGAGTTGTATAAATACAGCTCCATACCTTGTTGTAGAACATACTACGAAAACCCAGGAACACAACAGCAATCACAACTTTCTCTCTAGAATTTTCTGATCCTCTTCTTGCAGCTTTCAAGGTAACCTTCGGGTTGTAGGCTTTCTCCGGCAGTACGCTGCTCCGGCTGTTGTACCCTGGGAAACAAAACGAGTACTCTTGGGAGACTCGGAATTTGTTTTAAGGGAAGCGTGTTGAACACGTGACTCAGCCACTCTGCTTCTACCCCTTTCTTGTATTTTGATTTATTTCAGTTGTAACTTGTATTGTAATTCTGTTTTCTTTATTTCTTTGTATTATAATCAGCAATAAAATTTGTTTATTTTATTTAATTACGCGAACGTTCTTACAATCTTAAAACAAATTTTTAAAACCATTCGTGTAATCAAAACCAATCTGTTTGTGATTCAAACCAGTTTTGTTTTCACTCAGTTTGTGTTTTAAAAACAGATTTTTTTTGGTTTTCATCTTCAAAGGAGCGACTTTGGTTGAAAACCATTTTGGTTACATTCAGGTTGTCCTAAATTTGCTAAAACTTTCTGATTTGGTCTTCAAAGTTGGACTTAGAAGCCAATCAGTAAGTTCTAATTATTAATTTTTTTTTTGTTTTTGGTCTTCAAAGTTGGACTTAAAAGCCTAAACAGTAAATTTGTGGTAAAATTAAAATTTAATAGTTTACTTCTGGTTTTTGCGTAAATTAGATTTTTTTTACTAAACTTTAAAATTTTAATTTTTTCAGCATGTCGAACGAAAACGTCAACGTTAACAACACGAATGTTGTGACGGGAACCCCCCTTAACGCCACCACTGTGGGAGCGTCCACAGTGGTCAATCACGCTGAACGACCCGAGAAGTTCTCGGGTCTACACTTTAAGAGGTGGCAGCAGAAGATGTTCTTCTACCTGACCACCATGAACCTTGCGAGGTTCTTAACTGAATCCGCTCCCCAACCTGCGGAAGGGGAGACCAGCGCTCAGGCTCTGAGCGCGGTAGAGGCTTGTAAGCACTCGGATTTTATTTGTCGAGGCTATGTGTTAAACGGGCTGTCGGATGCATTGTATAATGTGTACTACAATGTCAAGACTTCCAAAGACCTTTGGGATGCCTTAGACAAGAAGTACAAAACGGAGGATGCTGGCACAAAGAAATTTGTGGTAGCCCGTTTTTTGGATTTCAAAATGGTTGATTCTAAAACAGTTATGAATCAAGTCCAAGAATTCCAGATTATACTTCATGACATCTCTGCGGAAGGCATGACACTTAGCGAGACATTCCAAGTGGCAACGATGATTGAAAAGTTACCTCCTAGTTGGGTTGATTTTAAGAATTATCTTGAACACAAACGAAAGGAGATGACTATAGGGGACCTTATTGTTCGTCTTCGGATTGAAGAGGACAATAGAATTGCCCTAAAAGGCAGCCTTGCGCAGACTAGTGCTAGCGCAAATCTGGTTGAGCATGGGCAATCCTCTAAGGGCAATAAGGGCAAGGGGAAAAAGGACAAAGGGAAAGCAAAGGCTAGCAACCTTGGACCGAAGAAAGGGGTTGTGAAAAAGAAACCTCAGACGTTCCAAGGGACTTGTTACAACTGTGACGAGCCGGGGCATCGGAATGCCTTTGGTGGAAATGATTTCCGACAAAACCGCAATGTTGGATGAGGTCAATGTTGTGACCAACACTCCAAAAGGATGGTGGGTTGATACGGGAGCAACCCGTCATGTATGCCCAGACAGGGGCATGTTTACCACTTTTAAGGAGCTTGCGGGAGATGAGAAGTTGTACATGGGAAATGCAGCCACCACGGACATCAAGGGTGAAGGAACGGTGATTTTGAAGTGGACTTCAGGGAAGGAGCTCACTCTAAGCAACGTGTTATATGTCCCAGACTTGCGCAAGAGCCTAGTCTCGGGTTGGTTGCTTAATAAGTTTGGATTTCGTTTAGTTTTTGAGAGCGATCAATTTGTACTAACTAAACGAGGAATGTATGTAGGCAAGGGCTATGCCCAAAATGTAATGTTTAAGTTGAATGTAATGGCAGTCAAGAAAAACATGAATAAAATTGCTACTACTTCTACTTATATGATTGAGTTTTCTGATTCGAATAAATGGCATGGTAGATTAGGTCACGTAAATTTTAATTCAATACGCCGTTTAATCAATTTAAATTGTATACCAACATTCCATATTGATTCACACTATAAATGTGAAACATGCGTTGAATCCAAACTTACAAGATCATCATCAAAATCGGTTGAACGAATAACCGAACCCCTTGATTTAATTCACACTGATATTTGTGATTTAAAAGCGGTACCCACAAGAGGTGGAAATAAGTACTTCATCACGTTTATTGATGATAGTACTAAATATTGCTACGTATATTTACTAAAAAGTAAAGATGAAGCAATAAGGAAATTTATCTTGTATAAAAATGAAGTTGAGAATCAACTTTAAAAGAAGATAAAAGCTTTGCGAAGCGACCGAGGAGGCGAATATGTTGCACCTTTTGCCGATTTATGCGCAAAAAGTGGCATTATACATGAGTGTACACCTCCTTATTCTCCACAATCAAATGGCGTGGCGGAACGAAAGAACCGCACATTGAAAGAAATGATGAACGCCATGTTGATAAGTTCTGGGGTGAGCCAGGAAATGTGGGGGGAAGCCATTCTCTCGGCTAATTATCTTTTGAACAAGATACCACTCAAAAAGAGAGACGAAACTCCATATGAGTTATGGAAAAGGAAGAAGCCTTCATACAAATACTTGAAAGTGTGGGGGTGCCTAGCAAAGGTGATTGTACCACCTCCTAAGGCTCTTAGGATAGGACCCAAAACTGTTGATTGTATATTCATTGGGTATGCACATCAAAGTAGTGCACATCACTTTCTTGTACATGAGTCCAAGAAACCTGATGTACACGTAAACACTATCATGGAGGTGAATCCTAACGTTGTGTCTTACTTTGAAAATGTGTTTCCTTTGAGAAGACAAACACATGCAATGTCATCAACACCTAATTTTGAAGTAGGTGAAAGTTCGTCTACACCAGTTGATGAGGTAGTCCATGATAAGACACATGAACGACCTGAGGTTAAAGAAAGTGATCGTAGGCGAAGTAAAAAAGCCAAGTGTCACGACCCCCGACCCCACCTAGACGGAATCGGGAGTCGTGAGCAGCCAAGTGGTACCGGTGGTTTATTTTTGGAAAAACATTGCAGCGGAAATTTCATCAGGACCGTGAGTTAGGAAAAATATCAGAGTTTAGAAACACCGGATTTTTATTTATAAAATAGATGGGATAAAACCCATGTTTTACAATGGTAGCTTTAATAAGGGATAACCCAATTACATAAAACAATATTTCTTAATTTGATTTAATTAATAAAATAAGCCACTTCTTGAAGCCCTTCAGTGCCGTATCCAATTCTTACTCCAATCTACTGTAATTACCTGAAAAGCGTTTTAAAAAGGTTTTGTCAGCGGGAAATACTGAGTGAGTTCATTCATTTTGTACAAAAACATATTTTTTATAATTCACAGTATTAAGAGCGATTACAATGTTTCTACATGTCAACCATATACCCACGGTATTTGTCACTCGACTACCCATTGGCTATCTCGTTGTCCAATGGTGTCCTATTGGCTATCTCGTTGTCCAATAGTGTCTGTGACTATGGTCATATCACCCCTTGGCTATCTCGTTGTCCAATGGTGATGGATTAACAAGTAATGTATACAAAACCCCACATACCGGCTGTAATGAAGACTATAAAGACTTAATCCCTGTAATTATAACTTTGAAAACAGTTTGGAGTTTTGTAAAGCAAGTTTGGTAAAAAGAGAATGACTCACTGTATAAGCATGCAGTATTGATTTAACAAGCTTCTTGATTCTACTCCTTCTGATAATTAAGCATATACTTTATTGTTCTGGATCTTCTGATGATTTAACAGCTTGTTTGATTGTAAGTGTGTAGTTCGTAGTATTCTGATGGTTAAACATATAGTTTAACAGAATGGAATACGTATTTGTGTAAAACCATATCAAACCTAACGATGATCACGAGATTCGAACCTTAACGAATTTCACAAAGTATAGTCTTATTCAGATAGTACTTTGGTATCCATTTAATGAACTCACAAAGTATAGCACTTTGGATTCCGTTTACCGAAATTCACAAAGTACAACACTTTGGCATTCGTTAGTTGGTTCCTGAATCAATCGGACAGAATATCGCTTTGGTGATTATTGGTTATAACACCAACGTATAGAGAGAATAGAACAAATGAGCAAAGGAAATGAATCCCTAAGCTTCCTATTTATAGGCAAGAGGATAAGCCTTACCCTATATAAATTTTCCCTAGATAAGTTTTCCCCAGATAAAGCTTTCCCCGAATAACACTTTCCTTAGATAATACCTTCCCTAGGTAATACTTTCCTTAGATAAAATCTTCTTTAGATAATATCTACCCCATATATATCTATTTTTCATGTTTATCAATTTAGTAGCTTAATAAATCTTGGTTAGCTTAATTAATCTTGATTAACTTAATTAATCTTGATTAACTTAATTAATCTTGATTAACTTATTAATTAATCATACTTAACTTAATTAACAGATTAATTAATCTACTCAGCTAACTTAACTGCTAAGTTTATTTAACTATTAAGTTTACTTAGCTATTAAGTATTCTAGCAGCTACCTGCTTACGAGTTCTAATTTCTAGATACAATGGAACTCGTATTAGTGTATTAACTCAATTCAACTTTAATGATAATCACGAGATAAAAACCCTCACAATGAATGACAAAGTGCGATACTTAAACATCCATAGAATCCACGACGAATGACAAAGTATAACCCGAGTTTGAGCAGCACTTAAACATCCATCGGATAGTTTCAATCGATTGGATAAAGTATCGTATCAGTGATTAGAGTTATTACCCTAATAACGGGCAGAGTTTCGGGATTTAGAAGGTATAATCCCGAGCTATTATTTACAAAAAATAAAAGCTGACGGAAAGAAAAGAATTGAACAGTGATCGAGTTAATACCCTGTATCCGTAGCAGCGTTTCCCTATCTAGAATTTCGAATTTAAGCAGAAAGAAACGATTTGAGGGAAAGATTTCGACATAGCTAAATTGCTCATGATCGGATCTATTTATAGCTGAAAAATAGGTTTTACGCGGCCCGCGTAAACCCTTTGATATATCTTACGCGGCCCGCGAGGGCTATAAAGGTGGCTAAGGGTTGCTGAGTCATTGACACGTGGCGGCACCAGACTTTCTCTTATCATTGATCTGTCGCGGCCCGCGTGAACTTGGAGGAACACCTTACGCGGCCCGTGTGAAGCCTTAATGCTTATCCGGAATGATTTTAAGTTGACGCGGCCCGCGTAAACCTATACTTACTTTTACGCGGCCCGCCTGAAGACCAGAAATTTTGATTTCTTGATTTTCCATGCATAGTAGGGTTTTCAGGGTTCGGGTTTCCACTTACGGAGCGTGTTAGGATATTTTTGTGTGAGTCGTTACATCCTCCCCACCTTGTTTTAAATCTCGTCCTCGAGATTTGGACTATGATATCTTCTTGGGGTTATGTTACTCCTTTTAATAATATATCATGGGATGAAATCAAAGATATTTGATAGGCATGAATTTTGAAAGAAAATGACTTGTAAAAAACAATAGGATTCAATGTCAGAAAAGAACTTACTTTGATCAATTGAGGGAGATTCTGAATTGATAAATCTCTATTTTGTGAATGAAAGTATGAAAAAATGATTTGTCAATGATCAAATCAAAGATCAATATCGTTTACTTAAATGGTAAGGATATACTGGACAATACAATAGAATTTTAGTGTATCCTGGTCTGAATATACAACTGTATCAGGACTATTAAAATGATGAATTTAAACGAATGACGTATGAATAGGGTTTAGGACAGGGTACAAACTTATACAGATACTGCAAAGTGTTGTAATGATTGAAAGAATTCAATAATTATGGTGACCGAATAAATTCACTGTTTTCGAAATTAACTGAGAGTTTTCAAGGAAGCGAGTCTGGATATTTCAAAATGAATGAGATGAAATGATATAATTTCCAAGGTGATTAGGTTCAAGCCAAAAGAAATATATGATCAATGGATGTGAATATTTACAAGTTGTAAATGACTTTAGAAACAATACAAGTCATTGTCAAAGGGAACTTACTTTGATTGTCAACTGAGGATGACTCGGAATCAACAAGCTCGAATGAAATAGAAACATGAAAATAATTTGTCAACTATCGAATTATGATATAAGAAAAATCAGTGTGTTGACATTTTGCAAGGATACACCGATATACAACAAAGTTTAGTGTATCATTGTCTTAACACATAGTTGTATTAAGACCGCTTTCAAGGATAAGTCAAGAGAAAGGTAGATATAGATTAGCTCAAGCTACAAGTTTATATTGACGTCACAAGGTGTCGGAGTGATTGAAATAATAGTAATGGTGACTGAATGAGTTCCACCATGCTTGAAGCCAATTGAAAGTTCAACGAAGTAAGTTCGAATGTTTGTTTCAAACAATCTAGTAGGAAAATGAAACAATCGAATAATGTTTTTCGATTGAAAATGAATAAGCAATAAAAATCACGAAATGCTCGATTGATGTTGTAAGAATTATTAAGAGATACACTGAAATATAATATGAATTTGTGTATCATTATCTTAGCACACGATTGTGTTAAGATGGCTTTTTATAGGATAAACCAACAAAGCGGATTCAGTACAAATTAAATCCGTATATAATGTGTGCAAACGAAAAGTATAAATAGTTCCGCATGAAACGACTGATATTAATTTAGCACAATTTGCAAGTTCATACCAACACCACAAGGTGTCGTAGTGATTGAAACAAGGCAATAATAGAAGTGATCAAACAAGTATTACCGTGTTTTGAAATTAAGCAAAGGGTTCACAAAGTAAATCTGAATATTTGTTTCAAATATTTCGTAGGATCTACAACTGAAAATGGAACAAATAATCAGTATTTTTGAGCGAAGAGGAAAGGCAATAAATATCTCGAAATGTTCGCTCGATGGCTAAAGAACCGTTAAGAGGTACACCGAAATATTTAACACGAACTGGGGTACCATTATCTTAACACACAATTGCATTAAGACTGATAATACATAGATCGAACAAGCGGATTTAATATCAATACACAATAAATAATTGAATAATTAAATCCGAGCATGGTGTGAGCAACGAGATTAGCGCAAGCTTCAAATTTGTGAAAACGTCACCACAAGGTGATCGTGATTAAAGAAACAATTTAATGAAGTCAGAGACCAACCAATCATGTTATGGTTCAAAAAAAATGAAGTGCTTGTTGGGATTATTTTGAATATGATAGCTGCAATCCATCATATGGGACCTTGAATTGAATACGTACTGCAAGCAAGTTCAAACAGTTGAACTTGGTTTAAACAAAACGAGTCCAAGAAGTTCTGACATGGTTACCACAAAAACCATGTATACCATTCAAAAGAAAATCGAGTTTTTCAGGAAATTCATTGATTCAATATCAAAGAATTATCGTTTTGCAAAAATACGGTTTACAATGCAAAGATCAAGTATAGCGAAGCGAGATTTGAACTTTTGATAAAACAACAAATTGGATTGAAGCCCTCCTATGGTCTTCATAACTCAAATGAACCACATGCACAACAAACAATGCATGTGTAACGTGTGGATTTATACTGAAATGAAATAGATCAATAATTGCTACTATGAAAGAAATCCTCATGGTATGATGACCATTAGGGGAAGTAGAAATGCGAAGATCAATTCATTATATGCAGAAATGAAAGAAATATAAGGACTTTATCTGGAAAATTTGGGTGATAACCGTTGTTAAGTGACATTACCAGGGAATGTCGAATAAAATGAAATAGAGAATTTGCAAAGGTATGTGACTTCTTTTGCAGTGTCAGGAATTGTAACTCTGATTAGACTGTGCATCGATGGTTGTGAAATCTTGTTCCAACGTATCTCAACGATATTCAGATCGTTTGTAGGATCATGTGGCAAAGTGCCGCTTTTTTATCAGTAGTTCTTCCACTGACGAAATTAGTATTGGTGTCGTCGTGCCCAATCATATTTTCCAAAGGTCTTGCCTCGAAAGTCGTGTGTGATATACTTCGATGTCTGTGGACATATAATTTTAAGTTTCACATGTTTTCTTGTGTACTAGCACAACTTTACATGTTTCTTACTTGCGTTAATAGTTTATGGTAATGCCTTTGGAAATTCTTATACTTTTGATGGCGTACCAACTTAATGGGTTTCCATTATTATTATTGTCGCTCGAGTTACGAGGTAGATGATCAGACGAAATAATGTTTGATATCGATATATGTAAGAGATTCTTGATAAAGGAATCTAGATTTATTATTGACACATATGCTTGTGCCTTATTCTTAAGTGACTTTTTGGAATTTCTTATAGATATACATATTTATATAATCATATATTTCATATGCTGCAATATACATACCCTCTATAAGGTCAATGTATTTAACAGATTCATATTTCCAGAAACAAGTCAGATATCAGGTCATGATATTATTTAGGGAAACCTTGTCACTTGTTTGACATATTATTTACCCCGTCTTATCCGGTTCGCGCCGGAGAGGTAACCTCAGTATATACGACAAGCTGGAGAGTCTGCTACACCATACCCAGTCTTGCCGGAGAAAATTTTCTATTTCCCATAAATAGTATCTTTTCAAGATTTTTTAAAAGTGCCTCTTTTATTAGGGCTTTTATCCAGAATCAAGGAAATTTGTATTCCCATAATATATCTTATTCTAGACCAAGTAATATCAATAAGCAAGAATTAATAGTAATTAAGTGTTATTGCTTTATTTATCGTACCTTATAATGTTCTAATCACTATTCTTATGGCATACCCATATCCATTACATTATACTTATATAAGTAATTTATCTTGAAGCTTATATTAAGGCAAAATTCTTAAGTTCAAGTCTAAATATTATCCTGAGTGCTACCAGATAATATTATGTCGCTAACTCTCTGTTTAAACTTAGGTATTACTGCAACACCTAATTGCTCAAACAAGTGACTTAGCTTATACTAAGGCATCTTTTCTTAAGTTCAAGTCTAAATGCTATCATGTATGCTACCAGTTACTAGCAATTTCCTAACTCTTTTATTTAAGCTTAGGTATTATTATCACAACACCTATTGGCTTAAGTCAGTGGCTCTGATACCACCTTCTGTCACGACCCCCGACCCCACCTAGACGGAATCGGGAGCCGTGAGCAGCCAAGTGGTACCGGTGGTTTATTTTTGAAAAAACATTGCAGAGGAAATTTCATCAGGACCGTGAGTTAGGAAACATATCAGAGTTTAGAAACACCGGATTTTTATTTATAAAATAGATAGGATAAAACCCATGTTTTACAATGGTAGCTTTAATAAGGGATAACCCAATTACATAAAACAATATTTCTTAATTTGATTTAATTAATAAAATAAGCCACTTCTTGAAGCCCTTCAGTGCCGTATCTAATTCTTACTCCAATCTACTGTAATTACCTGAAAAGCGTTTTAAAAAGGTTTTGTCAGCGGGAAATACTGAGTGAGTTCATTCATTTTGTACAAAAACATATTTGTTATAATTCACAGTATTAAGAGCGATTACAATGTTTCTACATGTCAACCATATACCCATGGTATTTGTCACTCGACTACCCATTGGCTATCTCATTGTCCAATGGTGTCCTATTGGCTATCTCGTTGTCCAATAGTGTCTGTGACTATGGTCATATCACCCCTTGGCTATCTCGTTGTCCAATGGTGATGGATTAACAAGTAATGTATACAAAACCCCACATACCGGCTGTAATGAAGACTACAAAGACTTAATCCATGTAATTATAACTTTGAAAACAGTTTGGAGTTTTGTAAAGCAAGTTTGGTAAAAAGAGAATGACTCACTGTATAAGCATGCAGTATTGATTTAACAAGCTTCTTGATTCTAGGGATGAGATTTTTTACCGAAATACCGGTACCGTACCGGTACCATACCGGTACCGTACCGATACCGTACCGTATCGATCATAAACGGTACCGGTATCGGTAATAGATTTTTTGAAATTCGGTATCGGTAAAAACGGTATCGGTACCGGTATTTTTCGGTAAATACCGGTATTAATACCGAATTTAATAATAACTTTATGTATTTTGCTATTATCTTAGATCCCACTATGAAGTTATATTTTCTTTAACATTGTTTTTACAAAAACCAATATCAAATTTCTTTTGTTTGGTTATTTTTAATCAATTATGATGATTTTTTAGACATGTTGGAATTTGGATGTTAAAAGTCGAACCCATGAATGTTTACTTTTTGATTTTTTTTTACTACTTAATATATTTATCTTTTGTTTACATTGCTCTATATATTACTCTAGTTCAGTTAATAATGGATGGATGGGTTGCACATGAAATTTTTTTTAGGTAAAATAATGGATAACACCAAAGCGGTACCAATATGGTAAAGTACCGAAATACCGGTACCGATACCGGTACCGTACCGGTACCGAATCTATAAATACGGTACGGTAATCGGTATCCACATTTCGTCAATTTCGGTAACGGTATTTACGGTATCGGTACCGGTACGGTACCGGTATCGTACCGATCTCATCCCTACTTGATTCTACTCCTTCTGATAATTAAGCATAACTTTATTGTTCCGGATCTTCTGATGATTTAACAGCTTGTTTGATTGTAAGTGTGTAGTTCGGAGTATTCTGATGGTTAAACATATAGTTTAACAGAATGGAATACGTATTTGTGTAAAACCATATCAAACCTAACGATGATCACGAGATTCGAACCTTAACGAATTTCACAAAGTATAGTCTTATTCAGACAGTACTTTGGTATCCATTTAATGAACTCACAAAGTATAGCACTTTGGATTCCGTTTACCGAAATTCACAAAGTACAACACTTTGGCATTCGTTAGTTGGTTCCTGAATCAATCGGACAGAATATCGCTTTGGTGATTATTGGTTATAACACCAACGTATAGAGAGAATAGAAGAAATGAGCAAAGGAAATGAATCCCTAAGCTTCCTATTTATAGGCAAGATGATAAGCCTTACCCTATATAAATTTTCCCTAGATAAGTTTTCCCCAGATAAAGCTTTCCCCGAATAACACTTTCCTTAGATAATACCTTCCCTAGGTAATACTTTCCTTAGATAAAATCTTCTTTAGATAATATCTACCCCATATATATCTATTTTTCATGTTTATCTATTTAGTAGCTTAATAAATCTTGCTTAGCTTAATTAATCTTGATTAACTTAATTAATCTTGATTAACCTAATTAATCTTGATTAACTTATTAATAATCATATTTAACTTAATTAACAGATTAATTAATCTACTCAGCTAACTTAACTGCTAAGTTTATTTAACTATTAAGTTTACTTAGCTATTAAGTATTCTAACAGCTACCTGCTTACGAGTTCTAATTTCTAGATACAATGGAACTCGTATTAGTGTATTAACTCAATTTAGCTTTAACGATAATCACGAGATAGAAACCCTCACAATGAATGACAAAGTGCGATACTTAAACATCCATCGAATCCACGACGAATGACAAAGTATAACCCGAGTTTGAGCAGCACTTAAACATCCATCGGATAGTTTCAATCGATCGGATAAAGTATCGTATCAGTGATTAGAGTTATTACCCTAATAACGGGCAGAGTTTCGGGATTTAGAAGGTATAATCCCGAGCTATTATTTACAAAAAATAAAAGCTGCCGGAAAGAAAAGAATTGAACAGTGATCGAGTTAATACCCTGTATCCGTAGTAGCGTTTCCCTATCTAGAATTTCGAATTTAAGCAGAAAGAAACGATTTGAGGGAAAGATTTCGACACAACTGAATTGCTCATGATCGAATCTATTTATAGCTGAAAAATAGGTTTTACGCGGCCCGCGTAAACCCTTTGATATATCTTACGCGGCCCGCGAGGGCTATAAAGGCGGCTAAGGGTTGCTGAGTCATTGACACGTGGCGGCACCAGACTTTCTCTTATCATTGATCTGTCGCGGCCCGCGTGAACTTGGAGGAACACCTTACGCGGCCCGTGTGAAGCCTTAATGCTTATCCGGAATGATTTTAAGTTGACGCGGCCCGCGTAAACCTATACTTACTTTTACGCGGCCCGCCTGAAGACCAGAATTTTTGATTTCTTGATTTTCCATGCACAGTAGGGTTTTCAGGGTCCGGGTTTTCACTTACGGAGCGTGTTAGGATATTTTTGTGTGAGTCGTTACACCAAGGGTTGAAAAATCCTTCGGTCCAGACTTCGTTAGCTATATGGTTGAGGGCGAGCCCAATACATATCGCGAAGCGGTTTCCTCTTCAGAAGGACCTCAACGGAAAGAGGCAATAAGAAATGAAATAGATTATATATTGCAAAATCATACTTGGGAGTTAGTAGATCTTCCACCTAGTTGCAAACCACTTGGATATCGTTGGATATTCAAAAGGAAGATGAAAACTGATGGAAGTATTGATAAATACAAGGCTAGGTTGGTGATTAAAGGATTTAAACAAAAGGAAGGTCTAGATTACTTTGATACCTACTCGCCTGTGACGCGCATAACCTCGATTAGATTGGTTCTTGCTATAGCGACTTTAAGAAATTTGGAAGTTCACCAAATGGACGTTAAAACCGCATTTCTAAATGGCGATTTAGAAGAATAGATTTACATGGAGCAACCTGAAGGTTTCTCCGCCCCAGGTCAAGAGGGTAAAGTATGTAAACTCGTCAAGTCTTTGTATGGCTTGAAGCAAGCACCAAAACAATGGCACCAAAAGTTTGATCATGTCATGATTGACAATGGATTCAAAAGAAACGAGTGCGACAAATGTGTTTATTTCAAAGACACAAATGAAGGTTATGTGATATTATGCCTTTATGTAGACGATATGCTTATCATTGGAAGTAATGATAAAATTATCAAAGCTACTAAAAGCATGTTGAAAGCGAGATTTGACATGAAAGACATGGGTTTAGCGGATGTGATTCTTGGAGTAAAGATCATAAGAACCCAAGATGGTCTTGTGTTAAGTCAATCTCACTATGTGGATAAAATTCTTGAAAAATTCAACTCGGGAGATACGAGTGTAGCTCGAACTCCAGTTGATACCTCACAACATCTCAAGAAAAATAAAGGAGATGGAGTTGCTCAGTTAGAGTATTCAAGAATTATTGGCAGTCTAATGTATCTAATGACATGTACCAGACCTGACTTGGCTTACGCGGTGAGTAGGCTAAGTAGATACACCAGCAATCTGTGCGCGGATCACTGGAAAGCTATCACGAGGGTGCTTAGATACATTAGATACACAAGAGATTATGGACTGCATTATACCCGACAACCAGCAGTGATCGAAGGATACACTGATGCAAACTGGATATCGGATAATAAAGATTCCAAATCAACAAGTGGTTACGTGTTTACACTTGGAGGAGCTGCTATTGCTTGGAAGTCTTCTAAGCAAACGGTAATAGCAAGATCCACAATGGAATCCGAATTTATCGCCTTGGATAAGTCAGGCGAGGAGGCGGAATGGCTACGTCAATTCGTGGAATATATTCCAAGATGGCCAAAGCCTTTGCCAGCCATATGTGTACATTGTGATAGCCAATCAGCGATTGGTAGAGCTCAAAGCTTGATGTACAATGGCAGATCAAGGCATATGCGATTTAGGCATAACACGATACGACAACTACTCTCAACGGGTGTTATCACAATTGATTATGTGAGATCAGCGGAAAAGGCTTAAGCAGAGAGTTAGTAGAAACGTCGTCAAGAGGAATGAGACTAAAGCCCGTGATAAATGGGAATATGAGGGAAACCGAACTTAGTTGACTGGAGATCCCAAGATCTAAGTTCAATAGGACAACTTAATCATATTACCAAAACGGAGTCACTGTGGGGGAGTACCCCAAACCAAAACTAAAAGGGAGTTAAATATACTTCCTAGTCCATTCCAATCAGTGACATTGAAGTGAGGTTAAGCATATTAAGGTTATCGATTTCGGGAAATCAAATAACCATGATGCTTTTAATGACTCATGGGAATCACCTATGTTAGAGAGAAGTGGGGTCGCTTCAAATGGATTTGTGGGGTGCGCAAATCCTAGAGCCCTCGCAGAACCAGGCTAGTGTTCCAGGACCATAATACGACACGACAATGAGGAGTTGGCCAAACCAGGGAGAGTATTGTGTGAAGTGTATTGTCGTTTACACAAATGGGGGTATGTTCAAGGACATCGCGTCTACACACCGCTAGTAAGCTAAGTGCGCTTCACAAAAGAAGGTTCAAAGGCTTCAACCTACCTATCTTGCAATACTCAACTGTCGAAGTTTATCGTTGAAAAGTGAAAGGAAAAGATCGATTTCCATACATGTGGGGGAATTGTTGGAAATTTGATGAAAATAGCATTTTTTATGTGGGGGATTGTTGGAAAAATAGGTGAAAATAACATTTTTCACAAATATAGGAAAATGATTTTTTCCTATTTTGGACTAGAAATAAATATAATAAAATGAGCGGGTTTTATGTACTTATTTGTGGTTTTGTGTTCTATGTTGGAAGAGCTTCGCAACGAACTAAACCACGTCCAAAACCGAGCTAAGATGAATGAGATATCGATGCTCAAAGTTGGGTGTTTGAAACATTGAATGCTGAAACAAGAGGAAAAGTAGCACCTTGTCCCACATCGGAGGAGAGATGGAACTTAAATGGGTATTTAAGGTGGAACTCTCCATCCTTATTGTTTAATGGAAGCACACACTAGTGTCCTCGCGAAGGGTGCGGAGCACCCTAACTCGCACTCGCACACGCTCGCGCGCGCGCGTGGCGTGGGTGATGAGGCGCAATGTGGCGCTTTGATGGCACACTTCGCACGCTCGCATCGCCGCGAGCCGCTTGAGAGCCGCCTTTGTATTTTTGACCGCGTGCGCGTGGTGGAGCACAAGGGTTACAAGGACCAAGTGAGCCATTACGGCGCGACTGTGTGGCGCGCTCGTATAGGCTCACAGGTGACGTGGCGCACGCGCGCATGGAATTGAGCCAAGAGGAAGCACCGCGCATGGTGACGTGGCGCATGCGCGCATGGTAGTGAGCCAAGAGGACGCACCGCGCATGGGCATGCAGACCTGGGCGCGCGCGCACCAATGTGACTTGCGCGCGCGCGCAGAAGCTTCCAACATTGAATGATAGTGCAGTTTCTGTCCAGCTTCGTAACTGACGAGTTAATAGGTTTTGACTGAGAATTAAATGACGTATTAAATTGCATTGAAGACGTTTAATGCAATTTAAACCTCTCATTTAATTCGTTTTTGGCTGTTTCAAACTGGGAGTTATATAAATACAGCTCTATACCTTGCTGTAGAACATACTACGAAAACCCAGGAACACAACAGCAATCACAACTTTCTCTCTAGAACTTTCTGATCCTCTTCTTGCAGCTTTCAAGGTAACCTTCGGGTTGTAGGCTTTCTCCGGCAGTACGCTGCTCCGGCTGTTGTACCCTGGGAAACAAAACGAGTACTCTTGGGAGACTCGGAATTGTTTTAAGGGAAGCGTGTTGAACACGTGACTCAGCCACTCTGCTTCTACCCCTTTCTTGTATTTTGATTTATTTCAGTTGTAACTTGTATTGTAATTCTGTTTTCTTTATTTCTTTGTATTGTAATCAACAATAAAATTTGTTTATTTTATTTAATTACGCGAACGGTTCTTACAGTACCCAACCTCATTACCTGAAACCATATACATGTTTACCTGAACCATATACACGAATAAGATACCCATATTTATTATCTTTTATTTTATTTTCTCGTAACTATTGCTTGTAATGCTTCATTTCAGTAATTTCATTATGTGCAAAAGGTATTTTGTTTCTTTTCTTTTAGAGCATTCACTAGGATGTTCAGAATTCGTTTCGAATTCGAAAAATTCGAAATTCGATTAAATTTGATTTGGTTATCAGGAATTCGTTCCGATTATAAGAATTCGAATTCGATTCAATTCGAGTCAAGTAAATCGAATACGAATTTATAATTTCAAATTCGATTCGATTCGATTCGAAATTCGAATAAAAATTATACATTTTATTTATTATTTTTATATATAATACATATATAACTTTTATTGGGCTATACTATAAATTATTTTCAAAATTTATTCCAAGTATTAAAATTACCAATTACCAAACCCACTACATAACTCATAACTAAAACCTAAGTAGCAAATCTATCAGTAGATTTCTAACCCTATAAATATTAACTTGTAGTGGTTATTCCCGAATTCTCGTTTTGTATGTCAGACTTATGGTACTTTATTTGGAATGTTTTATGGCTGCTTTAAAACTTATGTTTCATTTTAATAGCTATTTACATGTTTTAAAAGAAACTGAATCAAATCGAATTTATTCGAATTCGAATTTTTAATCGAATACGAATTGGGTTTTTTATTCGAATACAAATTCGAATAATTTGAATACGAATTGGGTAGGTTTTAATCGAATACGAGTCGAATTCGAATTCAAAGAAAAATAAAAATTATTCGAATAATTCGAAAATTCGATATTCGATTCGATGAGCACCCCTAGCATTCACAATGGATTTCTTATATTTATGTGAGTGGGTTAGTTATATTATAAGGAATGGTTGTAAGTGGTTTGAGTGAAGGAGAGAGAAAATGTTACTGTTCATCTGTAAATATACGGGAACATTGTTCACCCCTTATAAATGTTTTAATATTTTTAAAAACGGTTGTGAGTGGAGTAGAGAGAAAATGTAATGATAAAGGTCATCATCATCATCATACTCAGTAAATCCCACAAATAGCAAAGCTAAGGTAGGGTTTAAGGAGGGTAAGATGTAGACAGTCTTACCTCTACCCTATAGGAATAAAGAGGCTGCTTCCAATGAGACCACTGGCTCGATAGTAGTTTTGCATCGACCCTTGTACACAAGGCACATAACCTCAACAATTGAGACAACTGACGATTAGTGCATGCACCCCCTTGTCGTTTGGCTATCAACGCCACCACATGATGCATGATTAACCATCCCCCTCTTTTAACGTTATTTTCATGAAATTAGTAAAATAACGTTAAATTTAGTGCACTTTCACTTTTGCCCCCCCCCCCCCCCGAGCGATCACACATATATACGTTATACACGCATACCGCAAGCGATCCGTTCAATGATAAAGGTATAAAAAATATTATTTAACTGAAAAGGGGAAAGAAAAAATAGTGTGTTTTAATGTAATTATATAGATAAAAAAATAAATTCAATGTGAATGCTCTTAGGATATGTATTATGATTATATTATTACGGGATATAAAGTTATCTTTAGAGATTTATATTGTTATGAAACTTACATATTGTAGATATTTCAAAAACTTTATAATGATGACATATATATATATACATATATATATATATATATATATGTGTGTGTGTGTGTGTGAGTGTGAGTGGGGATCCTACGGAAAGTGTATTTTTCATAGAAAGTGTAGAAAGCGATCTGGGCCATCAGATGAGTGTGTTTAATGGTTGAGATCATTTTGGTGGCATTTTGGTAATATACGTGTCTTTAAAATAGGCTAATTTAATTGATTGGGGGTAAATGTGTCATTTAAGTTGTTTTAAATAAGGAAATAACTACCAATCATAAAACCACCTCCAAAAATGTGGCATTTTTTTTCTCTCTCTAATCCCTCACATTTGAAAACACGAAATCATACAAAAATAACGATAAATCAGATCTAGATGTGTTTATAGTAGTGTGTTTTAGCGATAAAAAACAATGTGACGAACTAGTGACTGACTGCTAAAACACAACATCAAGAATGCCAACTGATAAAACACAACGTGAACCACTAACATCAAGAATGCCAAAATCATATCAACTAGTAACTGATAAAACACATTGTGATGAAACCAGTAACTGATAAAACACAACATCAAGAATGCCAAAATGACATCAACCAGTAACTGATAAAACACATTGTGATGAAACAGTAGATAAAATACAAAAGAGCATGCCATTCATGAATCATAACTGGTATAACACATTGCGAAGAAACCGGTAATTGACAAAACACAACATCAAGAATGCCAAAAATCATATGAACAAGTAACTGATAAAACACATTGTGATGAAACAGTAACTGAAACCAGTAACTTCTAAAACACATTGTGATGAAACCAGTAACTGATAAAACACAACATCAAGAATGCCAAAATCACATCAACCAGTAAATGATAGAACACATTGTGATGAAACAGTAACTGAAACTAGTAACTGATAAAACACATTGTGATGAAACCAGTAACTGATAAACAACAACTGATAAAACACAACATCAAGAATGCCAAAAATCATATCAACCAGTAACTAATAAAACACATTGTGATGCAACAATAACTAAGTGAAACCAGTCACTTTTAAAACACATTGTGATGATCCCAGTAACGGATAAAACACAACGTGAAGAAATTGTTAATGATTTGAACTTTGGAATTTAAAGTAATTGCCCCTTTGAAGTCGTAATGATTTCAAGTTGTCAAAGAGATATACGTTTCCATAAATATCTGGATAGTTAGTTTAAGATATATAATATTCCAAAATTAAATTATTAATCAAATTACCATCATGACCTTTTGAATAAAAAAACTAAAAGCCATATGTCACCTCCCTATTGCTTCCTATACTTTTTAGGAAACTTAGGCTTTCTACCCAACTCCCTCTCTATATATGTATTTTTTTATATTTTATACATTATAGTTATTAAATAAAAAAATATAAAAAACTATAAAAATAATAATGGAAAGTAAAAAACATATTATTGAAAATCCTAACAGGTATTTTTTTTGTTCAAATAAAACAGATTTCATTTCAATTAACAAGACAAATTACATAAGGATAGTAGGTAGATGGGCAACAAACTGTGCCGTCATCCCCGTCGTAAATTAATTATTAACTTAAAAAAGTAAATTACAAGTTTTGTGCACCTTGAAAATTGATGTTAAGTATAAAACTCGTAAATTTTAAAGTGAAAGGATATTGAATTTCCTACATATACAAAAACCAAATGGGGGAATAGTGCCAGGCAGTTGCCTGACACTCCCTCATTGGACCAACCATTTTATTATTTTATATTCGTTTTTAAAATTACGGTTTCATCCTTAATTTAAAATATTTTTCCGGTTTGTCCCCACTTCAAAATAAAATTATGTTTTTGTCCCTCGCTCAAAATTACATTTTTGCCATCAGTTCAAAATTATGATTTTATCCCCAGTTCAAAATAAAGTTTTGCTTTTCTCCCAAACTAAAACTGACGATTTTGCATTTTCGCCTCGTTTCAAAAATTATGATTTCGCCTTCAGTTTAAAATTATGTTATTGCCCGGTTCAAAAAAAAGTATGGTTTTGCCCCCCAAATTCAAAATTATGATTTTGCCCTCAGTTCAAATTAAAAATATAGTTTTGTCCCCAACGTAAAATTACAATTTTGTCCTTAGTGCAAAATTATTTACGATTTTGTCTCTGGTTTAAATTTATGGTATTGCTATCACTTTAACTTTTGGCAAATTACGATTTTACCCAAGTTAACAAATACAACTTTGGCCTCAGTTCAAATTACAGTATTGCTATCGTTTTAGTTTTTTAGCAAAACTATAAAAGTGTTTTTTCTAATTGGTTGACTGGATTTATTTTTTTTTCCATGTCAATGAGCTGCCTAACACTCGCTTATTAATCCTGACAAACTACAGTTTTGCCCTGAGCTCAGAACTACGGTCTTGTCATCGTTTTAATTTTTTTTCCTAACAAAACTATAATAGTGTTTTTTTAATTGATTGAGAATTATTCGGTTACCGCCCCGCAACACGGGCGGGCATCAACTAGTTTTGGTACAAATTTAATTTACTTAAAAAAAATAGAAAAACAGTGTAATTGTGTCAGAGCATTCACATCCAATCCATCAAATTATACATACATTTCACTAAAAAACAAGTCCTATATTAATATATTTCCACTAAAAACAAATACTTTTTCTCTCTCCTTTCAATTAAATAATATTATCATTACATTTTTCTCTCATTTCCACTCATAACCATTTTCAAAATATATTAAAAAATTATAACGGGTGAACAGTGTCCCCCCAAATATACAGATGAACAGTAACATTTTCTCTCTCCTCTACTCACAACCACTTTTTATACCCTTTATAATATAAAAACCCCTCCTCACATAATTTGATGGTTAGGATGTGAATGCTCTCACATGCTATGTCCACAATCGTGACCCTCCCTCTCTATCCACTTTGGGCAAATCGGCGACCACTGCCACAACAGAAAACCGTCGCTAATTCTTCCACATTCCAGAACCTTCCATCGCTCTCAGAGCAATGATTCTCTCAATCTCACCTCAATTTCACCACAATCTTCATCACCACCACCATCTCCGTCGTCACGTGACTCACGTGGCTTACAAATCATCCACCACAACCACCGCCGTTCACTGCAACAACCCTAACACCACTGCAGCACTCCGTCAAGTCAGTATCAGTACTAATAATAACAATAATGATGGTAATAATAACACTGACAAATGCGAAGATGATGACGTCATGGTAACCTCCGCCACCGCAATCGCCGCCGCTATTCGTAAAGCGTCAACGTCCCCGGTGGAATTCGTGCAGAGGAGTGAGAAGAACGGGAATAATAAAGCGCTTGTGCTTCCGAGTTCTGATTTTCAGACGCTTTGTGTTGAACAGATGGATTTGTTTCGTCGGATTGTGGATCCTGACGCTCTGTTATCGGTAATTTTGTCTGTTAAGCTAGTTTCTTCTTTTGCAAGCTGTTGTTTGATTGATTAACATTCCTTACAGTTACAGTTACAGTTACAACAGGTGGAATTTGGTTGAATTGGTTGTAGATTGTAGTTATAGTAAGAATAATGTAACATAATGGCAACCTAGGGTTTGCTTTTAGCCTTATATTATAGTGTTTAATGCACAATTTGAATCCTGATTAACATGCGTTAGGTTAGTTTCTTCTTTTGCAAGCTATTGTGATATTGTTGTTTGATTAAGCAACATTCCTTACCGTTACAGTTACAGTTACAACCGGTGGAATTTGATTGAGTTGGTTGTAGATTTTAGTTATAGTAACAATAATGTAACCTAGTGGTAGCCTAGGGTTTGCAAAACAAAGAATACAACTAAAACTCACTACCATTGGAGGTTTAATAATAGTGGAAATTCTATAGAAAACCAAAGTGACCGTCTATCTTTAGAGGCGTAGTATTCATCGGTCTATACGTTATTGTTTGTAATTACAAAGTTGATTTTAATCATAAGGAGCATCTTAGCTTGTTGCCTTTAACATTATCTTATTCTGGTGTTTATTGCGCAATTTGAATCCTGATTAACAATTTAACATGCTATTGATTTTCAGGTTTATGTGAGACCGGCTGGTAGTTATGTTATGGACAGACTAGAGCTGCGTAGAGTTACTGTCTATCCTGGAAGAAATGCGGCTGAAATACTAATATTAGTCGGTGATTTTAGCATCCCAACAGGATTAAGAGCAGCAGAAGCTTCTCTCTTGAAACAGCAGGTACATTTTTACGGTACTAAATGTAGGAATAGAATATACTTTTTTTTTGTTTCTGATTGTTCTTTGTTCAATTTAGGATACATATTAATGTGATTGTAGGCAGAATTTATTCCCGAGTCCCGGGCTTTGGTTTTCCCGATGGTGAAGCACCCGTTTGTTGTCGGTTTTTTGGTTGCTGAAATTCCGAAACTAGAAATACAGAAAGAAGAAGATGATATAAAACAAGGCGCATACCCGTATGCAATCTCAAAATCATGGGAAATTCAAAATTTTGTAGATAGGACACCGGAATTGCACAATTTTTCCGCTGAACAGAGATTAAACGCGATAAACATTTCCCGCTCCATCGCTATGGCATATGTTATGGACCAGGTAAATTACCAATTTAGTTTATTAATAAAAACTGTTGATTAATGCGTAATATATTAATATTATCGACCAAATGTTTAGAGGCGACTCTATTAGTTTAGTTCAAAACGATCTTTAGAAGAGTACTCATTTGTGTATGTTCCTCCACAGAAAGCAATGTTACTTCAGCAATCTTCATGGCAAAACAATGTTAGGATGAGTAATCTTGTTGAGCAAGTAAGACTTTATACTCTTGTTTCACATTACTGAGTACTGACTATAAAAATTGTAGGGCAAACGACGTGATTTAGATATGAACTTTACACTTTTTTCTGTTTTAGCTGCCAACTTTTATTTAAGCCCAAATAGAAACCAACTTACGTTTTATTATCAATTTTAGCAACCGAGTTACATTTTATTACGTGGTAGCAGGTCATCTTTTACTGACTCTTGAATAATTGTTGGCGTGACTTCTTATTTATAATTTATTGTATGTGTACTTGCTACGTGGTGTCTAATGTTACCTTATTTTTTTAAGTATAAATAAATAAAGTTTATTTTTCAAACTTGTAGATATTATATAGGAGAATTGGATTTAAATTATCCCAACTATCACCTATTGGCCGACAACAGTCCCAACTAACGAAATGTTTTGTGACAGTCCCAACTTCTAACCGATTTTCTCTCAACGAGCTTTTTCTAATTGAGGTCTAACCCCGTTAGTTTTTTTTGCTGACGTGGTTGCTTATGTGGCAAAAAGTCAAAGTTTCGAATTTCCGATGATGTGGACTGCTTATGTGGCAAAAAGACAACCTTTTGATGATGTGGACTGCTTATGTGGCAAAGTTTTTGATGACATGGGTGGATTATGTGGCGGTCCACGTCAGCAAAACTAACCGGGTTAACTTTGAGTTAGTATGGGATCGTCGGGACAAAATAGGTTTAAAGTTGGGACTGTCACAAAACATTTCGTTAGTTGGGATTATTGCCGGCCAATATGTAACAGTTGGGATTATTAAAATCTAATTTTCCATATATATAGGGAAGGGTTATCTTGAGAAACGCAAAATATTGCGAGAACCGTGAGAACGAATGAAAAAACCAATCAAAACCATTTTTTTAAATACCAACCTCATTGTAATTAAAATATAACATCAAATAATTCACCTCTCAAAATCACTCTTATTAGATTTTTAACACATGTGTGAATATAACAAATTTACACATGTGTAAATGGTAAACTTACACATGTGTAAATTTTCTTTATTTACGAATTTACGTAAATTTTGACGTGTAAAATAAATTTCTAACATTGTATTCGAATAATAATGATAAGTGTGAATTTTTTTTTTTGAATTTGAATTGTTTTTGACCAGGTTCTCGTGGTTTTTTCATTCGTTCTCACGGTTCTCACAATATTTAGCGTTCTCATTTAAACCTCCCTTATATATATATATGTATTTTTTTTTCCACCTAAAGCATTATATTGCATATGTGCCCATATGATGCGGTGACTAGCATGGTCTCAACAAGTGACATCAATATACTGCTGGTAAAACCATTAAAAATGAGGTTGGCTGCTAAAATCAGTAATAAGTCATAAGTTGATTTATATAACGTGCATAATGAAAAGTTGGATGCTAAGACTTGGAAAAAAAGTATGAAGTCATGTTTATATTCCATATGGCTTAAAACCGTTGTTCATCCCTCTACATATTATGGACAAAACTTCTTAAGACAGTATTATGATTATTAATCCTTTTTTTTTTTCTACAGATTCGTGGTCCACTTTCTAGCATTCGTACTTTAAGCAAAATGTTGTCTGTCAATGTGAAGAAAAATGAGGTGTGCGCTCAACTTTGTTAATATCCTCACATTTTTTTGTTTCTCAGAGGTTAACTTTGTGACTTCTTGAATACGTTATTATAGATTTCATATGATATTGCTGAGGACATAATGGTAATAAGCGATGGTATGAGAGACACTCTTCAACAACTGCAAGACGCCGTTCATATGACAAAGGTTTGCTCCTGCATGAATACATATATATTTGCTTCTATATAAATGTTAAATGTTTATTGGTTTTATTAATAGTTTCTGTTCTCTTTCAGACTAATATAATTCGCTACAACGAAGAAAATCTAGTGAAAATAGACGAGTCAACCCACGAGTCAATGAGGTCTCAGTTGTCCAATTTTTTCTCTAATGACACTTCTACCCCCACGGGGCGTGAGTATGGTGGGCCATTCTCTCTCTCTTCAAAATCCGGAGATTTGGAAATGCCCATGCCACCTATGGCACTTGCACCTTTGTTAAATCAGAATATTAGGTACGGTTTATAGGCGCTTCAATCATCTAAAACTTATGCTTGCACTAAAATCTAGCAATAGTATATATTAGTTATAATAACATTTATGGCTAATAGCATAAAAAGAACCAAGAGTAAAATGTCTTTTTTTTTCCCTAAGGTTTGAAGTTTTACTACTTTCGTCCAAAGGTTTGGCCATTTTCATCCAGCTCGTTAACTCCATTCATTTTTCTCTGTTAAGTCACGGGTATTTCTGTTTTTTTTTTTTGTTAACTTAAAGGGCAATTCGGTCTTTTTCACTAACAAGCGCATATATATATATATATATATATATATATATATATATATATAGAAAGTATAATGTACAAAATGGCTTAACCTACATTAACATACGCGACAGAATTTATAACGTGCGTAATTATTTTTTTCACCATTATAACGTGCGTGATTATCACCTCCATGCGTGATTATCACCTCCCATGCGTGATTATCACCCAAAAACTGCTCCCATGCGTTATTAGGGCTCCCATGCGTGATTATTGCCCAGATCTGATGGTTGAGCGCGTCGCGTACGTGAAGTAGGATAAGGACTTTTGTATGTTAACCTTCCTCTATATATATATATATATATAGGGGCTGGTTAACGTACAAATGCGCTTATCATACATTACGTACGCTACAATCTCAGCCGTCAGATCATCTTCCCGCATTGAAAATCGCATGTTGTTTTTTTGTAACAATTTCGCATGTTGGTTTTTTAACATGCGATTTCTTCAAAATTACCACATGCGAAATTGTTACAAAAACCAACATACTATTTCATCAAAATTATCACATGCGAAATTGAATTACCACATGCGAAATTGTTACAAAAAAAACAACCTGCTATTTCATCAAAATTATCACATGCGAAATTGTTACAAAAAAAAAACAACCTTCTATTTCATCAAAATTATCACATGCGAAATTGTTACAAAAAAACACATGCTATTTCATCAAATTCATCACATGCGAAAATATTACAAAAAAAATAACATGCGATTTTCATTGCGGGAAGATGATCTGACGGCTGAGATTGTAGCGTACGTAATGTACGATAAGGGAATTTGTACAGTACCCTTTACCTATATATATATATATATATATATATGCATAAACAAAACAAAACAAAACAAGTAGGTAAAAATCCTGAATTGCCCTTTAAGTTAATAAAAAGATGAAAATGCCCCTGACTTAACGGAGAAAAATGGATGGAGTTAACGAGCCGGATGAAAATAGCAAGATTTCAAACCTTTTGGATCCAGATGCGAAAAAACTAACTTTTGGACGAAAGTCGCAAAACTGGCCAAACCTAAGGGACGAAAATGGCATTTTGCTAATAGTTTCTTGTAATTCTTTAAAGATATACCGATTATCATTAGTACATCCATTATTGTAAGACAAAAAGTCACGTTATTGATTTGTACACCGCCAACTTTACTAAATACACCACCACTTACGACATAAACTGAAGATTGTACAAGGATGTTTGTTACATAGTTTTTTTTTCCGCATTTTTTCCAAAAATTTGAAATGCTAATAGTTAATTTTCATGTAAAAAAGGCCATGCAATGCATCTGATGTACTCTCTGATCTTGTGGGTGCACTCAAACCGCTGGCTCATAAACAACAACGTATCGTAGAAGCATGTGAAATTCCTGAATTGTTGGAGGTTGCAGTTGAAGAACCTGCTTTGCGCCAGGCGTTAAGCAATTTAATCGAGGGTGCTTTATTGCGCACGAATGTTGGAGGAATGGTTGAGATTGTGTCCACGTCAGCGCCAGCTGGTGGTGTTCTTATCATAATCGATGATGATGGACCCGACATGCACTACATGGTATGTTAACCGTTTACCGACCTACTCTCAACTAATTATGTACTTTAGGACTTATATTATTTAATTTTGCAGACGCAAATGCATTCGCTTACACCATTTGGAGCGGATCTTTCGTCAAAAGGTATGGTAGAAGACAACATGACATGGAACTTTATAGCAGGGTTAACTGTTGCCCGCGAGATATTGGAAAATTACGGTTGTGTCCTCAGAGTGATTTCCCCTCGGATGGTTGAGGCGGCACTTGGTGCGGGTGGGACCCGTGTGGAAATATGGCTCCCCTCTTACTCTTCTTCGACTGATAGTTTAGACTACCCTGCTCAGGCGGCATAAGGATTAAGGCTCGTGATGTGGATTGCCCAAAATGCTCCCGGTAACAGACATCTTAAAATGAAACATTATATCCATACATGTGTTGTATACATTCATGCTTATTGGCAATATGTATATATAACTGATGCTGTTGTATTAGGTTTGTGTAAATAGCAAGCTATATCAAAATCTATAGGTAAAGTGCATTATATGTAAAGATTTATTACGCTGGTTCGGATGTTTTGTTTACTTGTAAGAGTTTATTGTATCACAATGTAATAAATGTTTCGTACATGCTATAACGGACCTATGACCTGGTGATCTGGTGGTATGGTGTGAGTTAAAATTTCTCTTAGGTGCGAGATTAGGTGGTATCTAGACGTCCGATTATCATAGGTGTTAAACTAGTTCTTGGTCATTGGGTTATTAGGCTTCACGGTGTGGGGATCAGCCTTGACCGTCCCCCACCGGCGCCGCACCTCCATCCATTCCCCCCCCCCCCAATCGGCGTCCCAAACGGCTTCAACAGGACGATGAAGATGTCCCACTAGAGGAACCCCCCCCCCACACACACACACACACATATATACATACAACATATGCATATATTTTAGGCCCATCCCTCATTTTCTTACCTCCATCCTCTTTGCCCCATCCTCACACCCGATCTACGTGACGCCTAAGTGGCGGATCATCCTCTAAGGGAGGACCATCATCATACCGCATATCCTTAGAACCATGATGCTACTTGTTATTCTGCAGAAAATCTGATTTTTCTTGGGGTAAACCAAATAAATGTAAAATTATCATAATTGATAATCTATCTATTATACTAAAGCAAAATAATGGTTGACTATTTGACTATGAGGTGGCTATTCTCTTTGGCTAGAGAATTGGGAAATTGGGCGCCATTCTCTCATCTATCTCTCATCCTTCCTTCCCACGCTCGCTTTTTTGAAACCGACTCTTCAATTTGGAAACCTAATAAATTCTCTCAATCAATTAGTTGAAATCATTCTCCAATTTGCCAAATTGATTTCTCTTCACATTCACACGGCTTCTCAAAACATCACACATTCAATTTTACAAACCCTAAATCTCATCTACGGCTTCATCTCTAGCAGCGATTGTTCCTGGCCCTAGAAATCCCTAAATCTCAAGCATTCAAACTCTCATCTAGGTATGTTTTCTTTGATTTTTATGATGTAATTTGATAACGTTTGATTTTTTAGCTTTAATCAATGTTTAATATGTTAATCATTGATATAGATATAGAGTTGTCGAATCGGTTTTGATTTTGTCGCTCAATCGAACAAGGTAATATTTCTGAAAGAGATTCGATTTTCAAATGGGTTATGTGTCTAATTTTCAAGGGTTAAACGAGAATTGAGTCAGTTTGAAACCCTAGATCGATTTTCAAATCAGTTTTGAGTCAGCAAGTAACTGTCAACAAGTTTGATTTGAAGTTCTGGTTGTTAATTGGGCGTTTGGTAGGTTCAATCGAATATTATGATTATGAAGACGAAAACAAAGAAGATTATGAAGGGGAAGGAGTCAAGAAGTTGATTTCGTCAGAGAAAATGTAACAAGGTAATTTTTTAACTTACCTTAATTGATGTTTATTGACTTCTGATCTGAATATTTGATTATGTAGGTGTTTATTGATGTTTATTCTAGACTTCATTTTGAAGATCTGACCAAGAGCATTGGAAACTGAATCCCCCCCCCCCCCCAGTATTCACTTTTTATACTTTTTAATCATATGAACAATTTGAAAGTTAGATTACAATTTTTTTTTACTGTTTTTAGTATTTGTTTCCTTTATGGGTTTGATTTGATTCATAGATTTTATACGTTTTTCATATGGGTCTTTCATTTTCAGCTATATTTAAAAATCTATTGTTGTAATCTTCAACTTCGGTTAAAAAAAAAAGTTGGGATTTTTAGCCTTTTTTATGGGTTTGATTTGATTCGCCAACATGGGTCTTTCATTTTCACTTATATACATCAATTTTTATGTGTGCTTTTGATTTGTGATTTCATTTTATTTTGGTGTTAGATCTTGACTGGTGGTGTCCTAAAAGAAGACGAACTAGGGTTCTGCCATTTCGGTACTGGTAGGAACAAATCCGAATTCATACAAATCGGGGAATAACTGGTAGGTCATTTCATTATTTTTGTAAAACAGAGGGTTATTAGTAATTACCGATTTATATAGTTTCAAATTGTGTTTTGTTTGATTGATTGGTTGATTTTAAAACTTTATATAGATCATACACATTAATGCATGACTATCGACCTATTTGACTTGCTTGTTACATTTTTTAGCTAATTTTTTATTTGACCCGTTAAAAAATATGAAAAGAATATTAACAGTATCATTGAGAGCTGTGGTTTTGGTCGACTGTATTCAAATTGATGACGGTGTTGTCGTTTTTTCATATTATTATTCAGTAGATTCGGATTAGTTTTTAGGAGCTTTGGTAATTAGGGGATTTAGACTTTTGGTTATGGTCTACTGTATGCTACAAGGTGATGTTTTTTTTTCATTATTGGTCTTATTAATGTTTTAGCATATGTGCAGGCAGTAGAAAAGGTTCTTGCTGGAGCCTTAAGGCGAGATATGGCTTTGAAAGGTTCTTACAAGTGTATGTTCTTGGGTCAATCCGACCAAAATTTGCTAAACTCAATTGGGACATACACTTTGGTGGTAAGTATACTGTGAGGATTTTAGTGATCGCAGTGGATGCGGATGCCCTTGCTTAAATCTTTAATTCTTGATAACTGTGAGGTTAGTGATGTACTACTGATGCCTATAACTTGTGGCTGTTAAAAAACAAACAATTGATTATTGGATATTATTGGTTCAGAGGTTGACGACTGTGGTTTTTATGATTGCAGACGATGAGGCCGACATGCTTAAGCACTATTTAGCCAACAAAGCTTCTCATGTTCTTCATCAAAAGGTATTTACCCTCCTGAAAATGAAGTTAATTGGTTAGCTCATCAAGGTACTTAGTTTTTAATCTAGCAGTTTTCTTCTTTATGAACAAATCCGAATTCATACAACTCGGGGACTAACTGGTAGGTCATTTCGTTATTTTTGTAAAACAGAGGGTTATTAGTAATTACCGATTTATATAGTTTCAAATTGTGTTTTGTTTGATTGATTGGTTGATTTTAAAACTTTATATAGATCATACACATTAATGCATGGCTATCGACCTATTTGACTTGCTTGTCAAATTTTTTAGCTAATTTTTTATTTGACCCGTTAAAAAATATGAAAAGAATATTAACAGTAACATTGAGAGCTGTGGTTTTGGTCGACTGTATTCAAATTGATGACGGTGTTGTCGTTTTTTCATATTATTATTCAGTAGATTCGGATTAGTTTTTAGGAGCTTTGGTAATTAGGGGATTTAGACTTTTGGTTATGGTCTACTGTATGCAACAAGGTGATGTTTTTTTTTCATTATTGGTCTTATTAATGTTTTAGCATATGTGCAGGCAATAGAAAAGGTTCTTGCTGGAGCCTTAAGGCGAGATATGGCTTTGAAAGGTTCTTACAAGTGTATGTTCTTGGGTCAATCCGACCAAAATTTGCTAAACTCAATTGGGACATATACTTTGGTGGTAAGTATACTGTGAGGATTTTAGTGATCGCAGTGGATGCGGATACCCTTGCTTAAATCTTTAATTCTTGATAACTGTGAGGTTAGTGATGTACTACTGATGCCTATAACTTGTGGCTGTTAAAAAACAAACAATTGATTATTGGATATTATTGGTTCAGAGGTTGACGACTGTGGTTTTTATGATTGCAGACGATGAGGCCGACATGCTTAAGCACTATTTAGCCAACAAAGCTTCTCATGTTCTTCATCAAAAGGTATTTACCCTCCTGAAAATGAAGTTAATTGGTTAGCTCATCAAGGTACTTAGTTTTTAATCTAGCAGTTTTCTTCTTTATGAACAAATCCGAATTCATACAAATCGGGGACTAACTGGTAGGTCATTTCATTATTTTTGTAAAACAGAGGGTTATTAGTAATTACCGATTTATATAGTTTCAAATTGTGTTTTGTTTGATTGATTGGTTGATTTTAAAACTTTATATAGATCATACACATTAATGCATGGCTATCGACCTATTTGACTTGCTTGTCATATTTTTTAGCTAATTTTTTATTTGACCCGTTAAAAAATATGAAAAGAATATTAACAGTATCATTGAGAGCTGTGGTTTTGGTCGACTGTATTCAAATTGATGACGGTGTTGTCGTTTTTTCATATTATTATTCAGTTGATTCGGATTAGTTTTTAGGAGCTTTGGTAATTAGGGGATTTAGACTTTTGGTTATGGTCTACTGTATGCAACAAGGTGATGTTTTTTTTTTCATTATTGGTCTTATTAATGTTTTAGCATATGTGCAGGCAGTAGAAAAGGTTCTTGCTGGAGCCTTAAGGCGAGATATGGCTTTGAAAGGTTCTTACAAGTGTATGTTCTTGGGTCAATCCGACCAAAATTTGCTAAACTCAATTGGGACATACACTTTGGTGGTAAGTATACTGTGAGGATTTTAGTGATCGCAGTGGATGCGGATGCCCTTGCTTAAATCTTTAATTCTTGATAACTGTGAGGTTAGTGATGTACTACTGATGCCTATAACTTGTGGCTGTTAAAAAACAAACAATTGATTATTGGATATTATTGGTTCAGAGGTTGACGACTGTGGTTTTTATGATTGCAGACGATGAGATCGACATGCTTAAGCACTATTTAGCCAACAAAGCTTCTCATGTTCTTCATCAAAAGGTATTTACCCTCCTGAAAATGAAGTTAATTGGTTAGCTCATCAAGGTACTTAGTTTTTAATCTAGCAGTTTTCTTCTTTATGAACAAATCCGAATTCATACAAATCGGGGACTAACTGGTAGGTCATTTCGTTATTTTTGTAAAACAGAGGTTATTAGTAATTACCGATTTATATAGTTTCAAATTGTGTTTTGTTTGATTGATTGGTTGATTTTAAAACTTTATATAGATCATACACATTAATGCATGGCTATCGACACTATTTGACTTGCTTGTCAAATTTTTTAGCTAATTTTTTATTTGACCCGTTAAAAAATATGAAAAGAATATTAACAGTAACATTGAGAGCTGTGGTTTTGGTCGACTGTATTCAAATTGATGACGGTGTTGTCGTTTTTTCATATTATTATTCAGTAGATTCGGATTAGTTTTTAGGAGCTTTGGTAATTAGGGGATTTAGACTTTTGGTTATGGTCTACTGTATGCAACAAGGTGATTTTTTTTTTCATTATTGGTCTTATTAATGTTTTAGCATATGTGCAGGCAGTAGAAAAGGTTCTTGCTGGAGCCTTAAGGCGAGATATGGCTTTGAAAGGTTCTTACAAGTGTATGTTCTTGGGTCAATCCGACCAAAATTTGCTAAACTCAATTGGGACATACACTTTGGTGGTAAGTATACTGTGAGGATTTTAGTGATCGCAGTGGATGCGGATACCCTTGCTTAAATCTTTAATTCTTGATAACTGTGAGGTTAGTGATGTACTACTGATGCCTATAACTTGTGGCTGTTAAAAAACAAACAATTGATTATTGGATATTATTGGTTTAGAGGTTGACGACTGTGGTTTTTATGATTGCAGACGATGAGGCCGACATGCTTAAGCACTATTTAGCCAACAAAGCTTCTCATGTTCTTCATCAAAAGGTATTTACCCTCCTGAAAATGAAGTTAATTGGTTAGCTCATCAAGGTACTTAGTTTTTAATCTAGCAGTTTTCTTCTTTATGAATACAAAAAACCTTCTCTAATGTTTAATGGTTTAGACGCTTATATAATAAAGTCTTGCGGAATGAAAAATATATTCTGACAAGTATTCTGTTTGAACCATCTTAATAACTAAACATTACCACTTGCTAATCCTCAAATGATTTCAAATATAGTATTGCTTGATAATACTGATGTGAAAAAGAATATGAGCATCGAAACTGCATACCAAAAATCAGTCGATACAGTTTTGAATTGGATCAGTAAAGAAGTAGATACAAATAAGACACAAGTTGTTTTCCAAAGCTTTTCTCCTGTGCATTTCAGGTTCGCGTTGATCTTTTATATCTTGAATGTGAATGGTCGTGTGTGTGTGTGGGGGGGGGGGGGTAACGGGTCAGGTAAACCTAACATTCTTTTCATGATTCGTCTTTAATCTATGTTTATTTGTGATCAATATGCGAAAAATAACGGTAATTGGTCCGATTTCTAGGTCAACGAACTTGTGTTAAAGAGATTAGTTTATTCAGTTCATTTTTATAGATCTGGTTATGTGTTAATTAAAGAGATTAGTAAGTAGACTTGATGCATAGGCTGGGAAGGTGCTTTTGGTCAGAAAGACACTTGCAAGTGGATGATTAGTATAACAAATACGTTTTGGATAACTAGACTTGATACGTAGGGCTTGCGTTGCTGTGAAGGGGACTCAAACGCACTCTTAACTTTGACTGTATGAACATTTATGGTGGTTTGTGTATGCTTGAATGTGTGCGCTAGATTAATTGGCATGAGATTAGCAAGATTCTAGACATGTAATACCATTGTTTCGACGTTCACAAAAAATACCATTGTTTCCTTTTAAAATCGATAAGCTAATGCGAAAACATGAATTATGTATTGTTAATGCAATGGTTAGTAATGTCAATATAAAAAAGCCCATATCATAAAGTGAAAGCAATTTTTTGTACAGGTGAAAAGCAATGGGAATTGAATTCAACCTTCTCATCGATTAAGGTAATCTCCATTATCCTCTCTCTTGATAAATTTGTTTATGATTGATGTTAATTTAATGTTGTTCGATTCATAGGTGTAATTTTTTATAATTCAGAGTGGATTTGGACTATGCTAATTTGTGATTTTTTATATGGTGTTGGTTTGTGTAGGCTAGGGATTTGATTCCATGTTTTTAGGGCTTCATCGAAGTATATTCAAGAGATGTTAAGAGGAAGTATATGAACTTCAAGAAGTTTGATATTGTTGAGGACTATTCAATTTAGTGCTATATAAAATCAAAATCATTATGGTGACAGGCAAGTAGGGATAAGCTTGGTATTGACCGGTACCGGTATCAAATATTCCGGTACCGAAAATCTCCAAAAGTGGGTACCGGTACCGAATATACCCGATACGGTTCAATACTGGTATTTGAGAGAAAAAACCGGTACCGAAAATGTCAAAAGTCGGTACTAAATTGGTACCGAAAATGTACTCGGTTCGGTAAATTCGGTACCGATATCGGGTACCATTTGCTCATCCCTACGTTCAAGTGTATTTTCAACTTTATTTATTTTATTTGTTTATTTTATGAAATTTTCAATTTCCAATGATTCTTTTTTTAACAATTTGCAGCCACCAATAAATGGGCTAAAAAGTTTATGAAGAATGGAGGATTCCTGAGAGGAATTTGGCTGGTTTGTTTTGCTAACACTCGATTAGTTTTCTAATTCTTTTTTTTAACATTTGGATTAAATTATTTTTGTTGTTTGATTGCAGATATGATATATGTTAGGGTTTAAGAAGGAAGAAAGGATCTTTTAAGAGTTGTGATAATAGGAGTAGAAGTGACTCCACATCACAGGAGTAGAGGTGACTCCACATCACGATGGTTTTTTTTTCTTTGATATATGTATGTCTTCACATATCTCTTCTTTTTTCAGTTTTCATCAAGTGGTTTAATATTATTAATAGGGTTGATAAACTTTAAAACCATTGTATACTTTCATATCTTTGTGGTAAAAAGTCTCTTTATCCAATTTTAGTATACTAAAAGTTGTTTAAAATGATCGTATTTGTGAAATCAACAAGAAACGTACTTGGCTGATGGCACGTTGGTTTAATATGTGGAAGTTGTGTATGTGGCTTTTTTTAGTGGATGGATGTCAAGTAGACTGCTTTCTTGACATAGAATGTCACCTTATAATTTTTTTATCGTCTGCCACCTCATCATTTTTTTTTCTTATATACAACTTAATATCATCTTATATGGTAAAGAAAAGGTATACAATTATATACTAATTTTTAACTTTTTTTATTTGAAATATTAACAATCTTTAACTACTTTCCAATTAAAACGAATGCTTTCCCTTTAAAAATCTACTCATCCAATTCAAACTTCATAAATACTTTGTCATATACTTAAAACTCTCTTTTTATATAATGAAAACTCTTTTTTTTTCTAAGATAAACATACATATAAGGTTGAGTTGTGAACATATCTTTCACTAGGAGTTTACTTACCTTGTGATGTTATTTAACGTTTGTCTTTTAATTTGCAGATGTATAGTGATGGTCGTAGCAAGAAATTCTAGATGGCTCTGAGAAAGGGTAACTGTTGTTTGTCTGAAGACACCTTAATTCTTAATAAAAGTAAAAAAATATAATGTTTTATACTTTAATGCATTTTAATTATATTTTCACTTTGTCAATAAATAATTTATGTAATGTTTAAAGATTGTAAAAAGGAAAAGAACACATGGTATCTTAATTTTTAGGCATATTTCCGAGCTTTTTTTGTGTTAACATGGTATTAGATTTGTTTCTTTTTTAACATGGTGTCAGCGTATAACACCATACCTAAAAAATTAAGACATCATATGTTAATTTCTTTTTAACACTTTTTAGGGTATGCTAAACCTATATTATATTTTTTAGGCATTAGGTTGGTATCACCAATACACATCCTAAACCCGCCCAGGCCACTTGGTTGCCATTCCTATTTAGGACTTAGAAGAGAACCATTGATTTGTACTTAGATATTAATTATTAGTACATGATACATATAAGAGAATAAAAGATGGGTCTATTGAAGGCTAGCCTATCAACTAATACTAATAGATATACATGTGAATATTAGGAAAATATGCACATCTTATTAGTCAACCTGTTTTTTTTATACTTTTTGTGAACATATCTTTCACTAGGAGTTTACTTACCTTGTGATGTTATTTAACGTTTGTCTTTTAATTTGCAGATGTATAGTGATGGTCGTAGCAAGAAATTCTAGATGGCTCTGAGAAAGGGTAACTGTTGTTTGTCTGAAGACACCTTAATTCTTAATAAAAGTAAAAAAATATAATGTTTTATACTTTAATGCATTTTAATTATATTTTCACTTTGTCAATAAATAATTTATGTAATGTGTTACTTTGTGTTTATATTATTTATACACTTTGTGATAATGTAGATTAAATTTTCCGACCCGCGAAGTTCGCGGGTGATTAGCTATGCCACATGTATATGTTGATGTCATAATTTCGTTTTTTATTAAGATAAATTATTGATGTTAGTAGATCTGATGGGGGTTTGATGTAATGTTGTTTTTGGTGTAATATTGTGTGTTTTTTTTTGATGTACTTTGTATGAATGTTGGGTTAACTATTGTTTCCCAGTTTTGATGACTAATAGATTTGTTAACATTTAAAAAAAAAAACATATATTATATGGCTGACTAATAACTTCTAAATTTCTTTAAAGAGTAGTAAGTTACCAAAATGTATATGTGAATTTAATAATTTCTTCATTTCCCTATTTAATTGGTATATTGGAAACAATTAATGTTTCCTGTGTTAGTTATGTTTCTCTTGTGTCAATACTTAATCAGTCGACAAGTTTAATGTATACTTAACTAAAATGCGAATGTGAATTCATCAAATATTTGTTCACATAATATTTTTACATATAAACATAGACAAAAACTTGTATCATTATAGTTATTATAAACATAACACATACTGTCTTTAACATACTGTCTTTAACATTATTTTATAAAGATATGTAACATATTTTAGAAAAGCACCATTGATTTGGACTTGGACATTAAATATTTGTTCACTTTCTTTTTTATAAAACCATTTGATGGGTGAAAAGTGTTGGCAATGGTTTAAACACTTGGTGAAGTGGTAAACTTTTTTTTTAAAAAAAAGGAAAAAAGGTGTGATTGGTTGAGAGATGGCATGGACCCCACCCCACAACACCCTCTCTCCCATACACTCCCTCTCTCTCTCCTGCTCCCTCACTCTCTCTCTTCTTCCCGAGTCGACAACATGTCCCCGATTCGTTTTGTTTGCCGCGTCGCCAAAAGGTCGGCGCACTTTCAACTTTGGTCCTTTATAGTTTCATTTTCCGCAAATTTGTCGCTTTATACTTCGTTCTAAATTTTATGACTTAACATATCACAACGTGCGTCTTTGGTTTAACGTTTTTACGTTTCGTTTTAAATTCTGCGAGTTAACATGACGCAACGTGCGTGTGTGGGTGAACGTTTTTACATCGTCTATTTTTCCCCGTTTGACAGTTTCAACATAACGTGCGCGTCCTAAATTGACTTAGTTATAACTTAAGAATCCCCGCCGCATTGCGGCGGGTCGTAATTCTAGTTTGACTTTATAAATAAATAATAATAATAATAATAATAATAATAATAAATATAGGGTAAGATTACCAAAATACAAATTTTTCGTTTCACGTGTTGTTCTAGATTTTACGAGGTAACATGGTACTACGTGCGTGTGTGGTTCAACGTTTTTACGTTTCGTTTTACGCTTCTTTCTAGATTTTGCGAGTTAACATGGCGCAACATGCGTGCGTAGTTCAACGTTTTTACGTTTCGTTTTACACTTCGTTCTAAATTTTGCGAGTTAACATGGCGCAACGTGCGTGTGTTGTTCAACATACGACCCGCCGCAATGCGGCGGGGATTCTTTAGTTATAACTAAGTCGATTTAGGACGCACACGTTATGTTGAACCTATCAAACAGGAAAAAAAATAGACGATGTAAAAACGTTCACCCACACACGTACGTTGCGTCGTGTTAACTCGCAAAATTTAGACCGAAACGTGAAAACGCTAAACCAAAGACGCACGTTGCGATGTTTTAAGTCACAAAATTTAGAACGAAGCATAAAGCGAAAAATTTGCGGAAAATGAGAAACTATAAAGGACCAAAGTTGAAAGTAAAAAAAGTTGTGAGTATAGATTGCAAAAGATAAAAGGTTTAATGTTAAAACTAAAAAACAAATAGTTTTGGGTTAAAAGTAATTTATGAAATACTTTTGGATGAAAAGTAAAAAAAAATCTTTTTTTTTTTTTGAAAAACCTCCAATGCCAAAGTTACAACAACCATATGCATAACTATTTTTTCTTTGAAAAACCACCAAAGTGAAGATTACAACACATAAGTAAAAAAGAATCAAAGTGATTACATCGTAAAAGATGAAAACTTTTGAATTAGAAGTAAAAGAATCAAATTAATCAAAGGGCTTAAATTACCAAAGATTAAAACTTTAAACTTAAATTGTCAAAGATTAAAACTTTAGGGTTAAAAAGGAAAGAAATATTAAAAATTTTTTAACTTAAATTGTCAAAGATTAAAATTGTAGGGTAAATTGTTAAAGATTAAAATTTTAGGGTTAAAAAGGAAACAAAAATTAGAAGTTTAAACTTAAATTGTCAAACTTTAAAACTTTAAGGTTAAAAAGGAAAATTTCTATTTTTTTTGAAAGACTCCCAAAGCCAATTGTACAAGTATCATATGCACAAATAAGTTGCTTATTAATAAGGTTATAATATGCAACTTGATGCTTTTATATAAAAGTGGGAAAAGCGGGTTTGTGATTTAATGTGGACATTTTTATTAGGTAAGAGTTAACTATTTTTATATAAAACTAGGAAAAGCGGGTTTGTGATTTAAATCCAATTTATTTATTTTTTATAGATTTAATACAACATTTCATTCATTTCAAAAAATTATTTATAGACGTACACATGATAATTAATATGAAATGTAGTCGTTAATTAATTTTTATAAGATATTATTTATCTTAATATTCGAACAAACCTGTAATAAAGTATTTACGTATTAAAGTATAAATTTTTTATTGTTTAGCCACCCGTGTATTACACGGGGACTTAGACTAGTAGTATAATATATTTGTTGATAAGTATTTTTATTTTTTATTTTTTTGAACGGCCAACAAACTCAATCCCGAGTACTCTCGGGGCACCCACTGGACAAACGGAGTACTCCGAGAGTAACCCGAGTCCACCACCAATTCCGGGGAAAACCCGGTAACCCGCCCGCCCGTAGGCACGACGCTGAAATTACCGGTAAAACCCGTTTGGCTCAAGGATCCAACCCAGGTTTCCCTAGGTCTCCTATCATTGCCCACCAATGCCTCACTCTGCACCAAGTGGGAGTCGAACCTGCATCTCTTAAGAGAAATGCAAGCCCTACACCACTTGATCTAGAGTTCATTGACGTGATAAGTATTTTTATTAGAATATATAATATAATTTTAAACACATACTCCAGAAAGACAAACAATGTCAGTTTCCAAGATTCCAAATTCCTTGAAGAATAAACTTATTATATCAAAGACATGCCAGCCTCAAATCACATAAAAATTATCAGATTCTTTATTCTCCACATAATTCTCTATCTCGTTTATATACACACTAGGTTATAACCCGCGAATACTCGCGGATCGGAAATTTAATTTGCATTAATCGAATTGTCATTAAATAAAATAAAAACACATGCTTTCAAAGGTTTTTGATGAACACGTTTGAGAGATAGAGAGAGAATGAACGAATTCGTGAGTTCTTAATGTTATTGTTATTAAGTGTTTAAATAAATAAGTTAAAATTTGGTGTCGATACTATGCGGTACCAAAGTTGAAATTAAAAGACATGTTTTCAAACGTTATTTTCCGTAAAATAACACTTTTTTTTCCATGGAGCGCCTCCTTCGTTTTCTTTACATGTGCACCCCTATGCTATGCGATACGGTACCGGTTAAGCCAAAGCACTTATGAAGAAATGAGTTGAGCCAAACCACTTTTTTTTACCATAATCCTAAAGAAATAAAGGCACTTATGTTTTTACCTGTGCTGCCATATAACAATTAAGTTCATCACCTTCTTTCCCTCCTTAGACGTCCTATTACTCTCGAAATGTGCCACCACACCGTCCAAAGAAATGCAGTTTTGGGAACATCAGAATATTAGTCCATATGCAAAACTTTCCACAACAAAACTTTTAAACACATAAAAAGAAGATAATTGAGATATATTTCCTTTTTTAAACAGCCAACAAATCAAATTTTATTAAAAAACAGATTAATGCTAATCCACATCCAAAAACAACCAGATAACAAACTACATCATAGACCCAAAAAAATTAACACGAAATTTTGCCAGATTTCCCATGATAAACCAACGGATTCTGACTAATGTTTAACCCATAGGTATGCCAAAACTCTAATTTCCTACTTTAAACTCTCCACCTTAGGTTGTTTACGGTTGAAGATAATATTGTCTTGACTTCGCCAAATGCACCACACGACCGTTAGAATAATGGAGTAGACAACCTTTCTCCACTTCACAGAGCCTCTCGCTTGCTTATAAAACTTCAACTGGTCCTCGAATTCAAAGAAAAAGAAGCTATAAAGCATGTACCATGTATAAATAAAGTCCCAAATAGTTTGCGTCATCCCACACGATACTAAAAGATGTTCTGTAGACTCCTCATATGCTCCATAAAAGCTGCACATAATAGACCCAATACTAACACTTCGTCTTGCCGGATTTGTACTCGTAGACAATGGCATGAATAATACATGTCATAAATTATTAATAAATTCTATCTACACATGGAAGAAACGTTACATGAAATAACATAGAAAGCCTATATGAAAGTATATAATTAAGTTTTTGAGGTATGTTATAATACATATGTTATATAAAAATATAAACGAACTAATTTTTCTGTCCGTCGTAACAGGTTTGCAGTTTACTCTCTCTAAAGACCAAAGCCTACGCTAATTTTGGTAATTTATTTTCCCTATATTCGGACTTTCCGTTTTTATTTTGGAAGCACTTGATGTAATCCCAAAATCCCATCCAGTGTAAGAAAAATAAGTCCTACACACTAAAAACATTTTACAAAATCCCAAAAACATCTTGAAGCAAAAACGGTACAACATCAAGACCGACAAATCAAGACCCATATAAACGAACGACGACACAATACATCCTAATCAGAATATTATTAGTTTGTCCAACTGAGAAAAACTAAGATAATAAATGTCGTAATTCACTTTACCATAAGTAGCTTAACAGAATAATCTTTAACAACAGAATCAAACTTTCAGCCCCCAAAATATAGACTACTACTTTAAAAAGGTCAAATCCCCTAATAAATATCTAAAACTTAATCAAGTACACTTTACACAATATCCTTTTCCATAGAACCATAAGTATTTAACACCATCTTTTTAAAGTATATAGAATTTCCATTATAGATATATTGCCTCTTTAGCTTCATCCAAAACCGTATTATATTATTTCGAAAGAGTGGGCTACAATGGGATGAAGGAAACAGTGGGCATTAGTGGCTTCATCCAAAACTATATTATTTCCAAAACCATAAGTATTTAACCCCAACACTTACAAATTCAGCATTGACATATCCACGTGTCTCTTTCGAAATCTTCTCCAAGTCCCGCATCTTCAGCCAGCTTCATGTTCTTGGTATGAATGCGGAGCACCTCGAGCCGACCGACTTCATCGGGAACACCGATATCGATTTCACGGTCAAACCTGCCGAATCATCTCAGAGCTGGGTCAATGAGGTTGGGACAGTTGGTTGCACCCATAACAATAACGTGAGCATGGGATTTCAACCCGTCCATCAGAGTCAAAAGTTGTGAGACGATTCTTCGTTCAACTTCTCTGTAACGCATTCCTTTCAGAATAACCTTTCGGGAGTCACCATCTTCACCCTTACTAAAATTTAAAACCAAAATAACAGATGCAGAAAATGTTTAGGAAATTTTAAAACCAAAAACAATACAATTATTTACCATTTATGTTAATAGATAAACTTCTCCTGAATTTGAGGAAGATGGATGCTTTACGGTTCTCCCTCTTCGTACCAGATCTGCAAAGCAAAAAAGATGTTGCCTAAATGCCATATTATATAATGCATACAACAGGGAAATAACCCAAAATCAAATGACAAAGGGATAGATCTGGTTACCGGAATCCAGCCAAACCCCCAGCCATGACCGGTTTCCACCACGGCTGATGGCAGCTTCACCCCAACCACCAACACGGTTGTAAACCATAACCAGTAATCCCCTTTACTTTTCCTTATGTTGACGTCACACCGTTGTTTTCCTTAAATGGACTCACGATAATAGCCGCGGCAAAGGTCAAATTCTGAAACAACCGGAAAAGTCATGTTACGTCGCCGGGAATCCACAAATCGAACCGCATCAACCAACGACGCCAATATTGACATCGTCGATGACGCAAACCACCACCGTCGTTGCCGTAAGATCAAGAGGTTAAAAAGCATCTAAATATCATTCACTACAAGAGAAGGATGCTAATATCAGTCATTTACATGACCCCAAATGAACTGCCCCGAATCACAAAGATACCAATATTATTTGCGAATGATTACTGTGTATAATTACTCAATACATAATTATACTTACTATATCTAATTACCCAATGACCACATGTCGATAAACAGGACCGAATCATAAAAAGATACTTATGGTCGATCCTGTGCGAGGAACTTATAGGTAAAAAAAACTAATAATTTAAAAAATTCGAATAGAGTTAGCTTAGTTAAAAAGGTTACCTGAAGTATGTATGTACGAACGATCCTGTGCAGACATGGCCAATGCATCTAACTGGAAACGCCAAATCGTGCCTGACCAGACAACCTCCCAGGGACTAATTTTTTTTTATTTCAAAGAAAAGAAAAAAACTTAACAATGAGCAAATAATAAATGACATTATAGGCGTATTACAGACCTTTAGCCAATCTTCTAACATAACATCTCTTCTTGTCCTTTAGAGATCCTCTGCTTGAGGATTCCACAACTGCACCTTAGTCCATATCCAACTTAGCTTGCATTTCTAACATTAGTTAACACATAATTTTAATATAAACACATCAAATCTAGATTTAAAACAACACTTATGCCTCCACAGTGGCCAAAGTCACCACTGATTTCACAAGACCGAATCAAGAGTTTTAAAAGAATCTTCACAAGAGTAGAGATATAACCCTAAACCCATATAAAAAGTCACATTCAAAGCCAAAATTGGTTACCGATGATCTGTAACGAAAGAGAGAGTGGTTGGACCCTATCGGGTTTCTGGCCAGGTAATCGTCGACGACGTTAGGGTTCCTTCACCAAACAGCCATCGAAAAGCACCAAAATAGAGGGGGGAAATGGTTCGGGTGAAGGATCGAACCTGTGCTGCCATATAACAATTAAGTTCATCACCTTCTTTCCCTCCTTAGACGTCCTATTACTCTCGAAATGTGCCACCACACCGTCCAAAGAAATGCAGTTTTGGGAACATCAGAATATTAGTCCATATGCATACCTGTGACCATACTTGCCTCGGTACCTAACAGTATCCAGACAAATAATACAAATATCCAAACCACCATACACTTTCGTATGTTTCTCAAATGCAGCAGCCACTTCTCTTGTTTTATTAAAACAAATATCAGCAAAAGGATCAGGCAAGTTGAGTAAAAGGTGATCAAAATGGGTAATTTTGATTGCAAGATAAAATAGGCCAAACTAAGTTAACCCACAACAATTTTATGTCCAATTCATTTTACTAAAATACTTGGTGCTTGATATAATCACAAAAACTATCTTTATAATAATAATCTATATTTTATCTCACTCTTTAGACCTGTTAAAAATCAAATATAACCCAAAATGATCCATTTGTAAGTAAAAGGTTCAGTCAAAATTGTTTAATTTGATAGAAAGTCAGAATGCATTATGTTGTTTTAACCAACAATACTATTTGTTATATTTTTTTTCTTCTCAAATAAGTATGAGAAATGATAATAAAGACTATAGTATTACAACAATAATATGACTTTATATGCAATAATTTGAGAGTTAATCCAAATCATTCAACACGTAACTATATTGTACCCATTTGAAGTGTTAATGATATTGCATAATCCAAACTGAAACATTATTAATAAGCAAATGCATGGTCAAAAAGAGATCATTTAAGTAGCAAATCAAAGTTGGTGTGGATCCATTAAAAAAATGATTTAAAAGGTTGAATCCATTAAAAGTATAGGCATACAAAATCCGGTTTGGATCCAAACCGGTTCAGTTTGTAAATATTTTTGTTTATTTTTGTTTGGTGTAAAACCAATTTTCCAAACCGGTTCGAGTTATAATCGGTTTTAGGGTTGAAAACACCAACCGGCCCAAACCGATTAGGATTGGGATCAGCACCGCTTTTAGCGTTTAAACCAGTGTTTTTAGGCGGGTTCAAACTGATTCAGGTTGGAACTGATTTTTAACACAAAAACCCAAACCTATACCAAATCATCGGGTCAGGTTGGACCCAACCCCTTTTTTTGTACACCTCTAGATAAAAGCACGTTGGCCGACTTTCAACCCACTTGACCCATTTTGCTATCACTATTTTTTATAATCTTGCCCATTTGACTCATGAGAGATAAAACATAAACAAAATTGGCCCATTCATAAGTTCCATAATAAATAATACAACTCACCTTTGTTACTGAGATTGCATTTTATAATGATAGCAGATGGAAATTTTAATCCCGAGTGAAACTCGCGATTTTCTTTGCGATCAATGCTAAAGAACTCTACCTGCATATCAAAAATACAGGAGTAGAATATGCTGTTGTAAAAAAATTTGAAATTTCAACGTTTTTTAGTCAAACCTACAAATTCAAGATTTTTACATATATAACAAAATATGTGGTTATATCAGCAGCATTTTCACATTATATGTAAAATAACGACTATCCGATCACAAAATTTAAAATAATAATGTTGTGTTTATTATAAATATAACGGAAGTTTAGAAAACATGCCTTGTCCGAGCATTTAAGAGAGATAGTTTTAGCATTTGCAGCAAACCAACCTTCCATTCTACACAAGTACCACTGTAACACCTTGCAAGGAAGCCCCTCCAACCTATAAGAACAAAAATAAATGCAGCCTTTGTAGCGTCATACAACATATTTGAGAATTAGTTATTTAAATATACCTTAGTTTTGGATTTCTTTCAAACATAATTGATATTGCTTGTCGTATAGAATGTCTTCGGTGACTTCGTCCCTCACTTTATTAGTCTGCAAGATTGAAGAGAACAATAATGAATGAATGAACTTGTAAGCATGAGCATATTTGTGTACATAACACGATATGCACATTATGGTTCTAAAAAGAAATTTTAAATTATGATTGTTAGTTTATTTCCTAAAATAAATGTTACGAATTTATAGTAGTAGATATAGAGAAGTTGAATAAGTGAAAAGGCTACTAAATTCGAACTCGTAACACATTGCCTTTCACCACTATAAACTCTATCAAAGTCCCTGTAAATTAAGCAAAACCCACAAATTTATTAACAAAACTATACTAAAAAAATGAAATATTACAAACTTAGGATTATTAAAAAACCATACATAGAATTCAAAAAGACAACCAAGTATATTTAGAAACCAAAAGAAAAAATACAAAAGAAACACACTAAAAAAACCTTGTCTATTGGAACCCTAGATGACGCTAAACCACCGCCGACAAACAACTCCACCTCTATCGCCGCCTTATGCGGTATCCCCACAAAACCATCAGTTTAGGATTCAAATGAAACCGACGATTAATGGAAAAAAAAGCCGGATCTTTAATCTTCGATCCTATAACACATTCAAACAATAAAATCAAAACTGAAATCTTGTGACATTTATCTAACACACAAACCTGAATGATAAATCCAAACACATGGAGAAAATAGCAAGATACATGGAGAAATGGATGAATTCAGAGATAAACATATCCAATTCAATCAAAAAACGCTAAATCGAGAAAACATAGAGGGGAACATAACATTATTAGGAAAGTAATGTGAAAACAAAGCGCCATCAGTAGATAGGATAGATGATCAACGAAAGGGCAAAACTCAACAAATTAACACTTCAGAAACGATGAAGAGGATGAGCGAAATTCAAAGGGGAGATAATGTAAACAATCACCTGGTGGACGAATGATGAAGTTGATGAGATGTTTCATTCCAAGAATCAATAACTTACACCAGAATATGCTCATGCTCGATGATTGTTGATGCGATTAGGGTTCGCGATGATGAATGACTGATGTCTTCATTGAGATTCGGAGTGAAACGGCTAGAAGTATGGATATCAAAATTAGGGTTTGTGCAAGGGAAGAAGCGTGTTTAATAGAAAACCCAAAGTCCGACCCATCCTCAGCCGGATCCCGCGTCCGTGTTTTTGTTTGTGTATTGAGAATTTGAGAAATGGGATTTCCCTCCTAAATCACATTGCCACATCATCCTACATGGCCAAAGACAAATGCCACATTGCCCAAATCCATCTCATTTATATATATATATAGATAATATTCGTATTTATTTTATCTTCACATATCAAAAATTCCTTCAAATGTATAAGCCTAACTCCCTTTTTAAAAGGGTTATCGGATTTTATCACCCTTAAATATTGGCTATTGGCTGTTGCCACCCCCAACTATCACTTTAATGCCCGCCACCTCTAACTTAACACTTAGTGTTTCTGTCACCATTTCGTTAACTGATCACTAACTTTTGATGATGTTACTATACTTTTGGGGGTGTCCTAAGATCCCTAAAACCTTCCTAAGATCCCTATGACACCCCCCAAAAGTATAGTAACAGGATTAAAAGTTATTAATCAGTTAACGACGTGGTGACAGAACATACTAAGCGTTAAGTTAGGGGTGACGGGCGTCAAAGTGATAGTTGGGGGTGACAGCGGCCAATAGCCAATAGTTGGGGGTAATAAAATCCAATAATCCTTTTTAAAATGTATATAACCTTAACTCCCTTTTGGATACACATCTCTAGTAAATTACATACATTGATGTAAAAGTATATCAAGAAAATGATTATTCTCAAAATTTTCTTTCTTAAAAGAATCATATTATCATGATTTTCTACTTGTACCCGCGATCATACATATATCGAAACACGAATTGAAGAAAAGATGAATATATATCAATCTCGGTCCAAAATTTTCTAATATATAATAAGGGAGGCGTAGATCAATGGTCAGTCCTAAACAGTCTGATCAGTGACAGACGACCTCCCAGACTAACAAATGAATAATCGAGAGAATATTTACATAAATCCATAAACTCATCCTACTCTATATCAGTTTCCATTAGCATTTAAACATATAAATACTAAAGAGGTATTTCTATAAACTTTAAAGTCACAGTCTTTTTTTAACCCTCGGGTTCGGCTTCAGGTTCAGGCTTGGGTTGGGTCGGGTCAGGTCAGGTCAGGTTCAGCCACTTTCTCTCATGCAATTTCCGGGCAAGAGAAATCTATAATCGTCTGCGTTTTCAAGAAGATACGCAGGAAGATGAACCGCTGAATACGAATGCGGAATGGGTCCCATTTTCCCGATTATCTCCTTAAACGTATACTCCTCGGGGATCATATCGAAAAGATTGGCCCCTTTGCAGATGACCTTTTGAATCCTATCAGGGTTCAAAAACCTTTTGAACCTCACTCTATCGAAATGACTATACGCCTTCATTTTGAAGATAAATTCGCTTATACGGCGGAAACAGAAGCTGCAATGCCATCCGGCATCCGCCAAGATCACATCCGACTGGCGGAAATGAGCGTACGTTGTTTTTCCCGATTGATATCTATGAACGGAAGCCCGCCAGCTGTTATTATCCAAAAGAAATTCGAACGAGTATAAGTAGTTTTTCAACCGAAGATGTAAAGCGGGCGGGATATCATCACACCATCTTAAAAGGTTAATCGTGTGTCGACTCGGGATTTCGTCAACATCCGACATGATTAACAGATCATCGTCTTCAATCCCAGCTTTTTTTATAAGATAATCCAACGCTAACCGTTGATACGCCTCTTCAACAAACGGATTCTCCCCCTTCTGAAATCTTCCAGGAATCATCCCGTAAGTTAACCTCGGTTCGACAAATTTAAACCGATCACGATGGCTGGAAAACACTAGCGGTTTTGGGATTCCGGTGAACGTCGAGTTCGACTCCAGCAGTACAAATTCAGTTACGTACGGGTATAACTCGTGCCATCTTACCGTAAGCAGATCAACCTCGTTACTAAACAAAACCGCATCAAAAACACGTCGTGGAAATTCACGAGTTTTCCATCCGTGAAGTTTACAGAGATGTTGCATCGAGACGTTTTCGTGATAGTAATGTGGGATTTCGTGGAACGGCTTTGGCGGGTTTTCCCATAACGGGCGTAAGAAGTACGATATCTTTTGACCGTGAACGTATAGCGCAAAGATAACCGATGGTACCAACACGAATATAAAGATCAGGGCTTTTAAATCTAACCCGCGAAGAATGCATTTTACTCTCGATATAGTTGAAGATTGACCCGAATCCTGCAAATCAAAATGTACACTTTTAATCATCAAAAACTCAAAGAATGGTTTTTTTTTTTTTTTTTTTTTTCATTTGCAGCCTATAAGGGTGTTCAATATTCGGTTTCAAACGGATTAAGCCGAAAACCTAACCGAAACTGTTTAAAACCGAATCGAAGAATTCGGTTTTCATGATAGATGTGAATCCATTGAATGACACTGAAATTTTTGGATCAAAATCAAGATTTTTTTCATTGCAAATAACACTGAAATTTTTGAATGAAAATCAAGATTTTTTTTTTATTGCAAATAACAAATGAGTTAAATGCCATTTTAGTCCCTGTGGTTTGGGCCATTTTGCCAGTTTAGTCCAAAGGTTTCATTTTTAACCTATGGGTCCAAAAAGGTTTCACAGTTGCCATTTTAGTCCACTTGGTTAACTTCATCCATATTTTCTGTTAACGAGAAGGCAAATTTGGTCATTTTGTATGTAATTCTGTTAACTAAAAAGGCAATTCAGCCATATAAAATAACCGAATTGGCCTTCTCGTTAACAGAAAAAATGGATGAAGTTAACCTAGTGGACTAAAATGGCAACTGTGAAACCTTTTTGGACCCACAGGTTAAAAATGAAACCTTTGGACTAAACTAGCAAAATGACCCAAACCACAGGGACTAAAATGGCATTTAACTCATAACAAATTAATGACCAATAATTCCTAAAACTATGATTCTATAACAAAATTTTGGTTCTAATTAGAAACTTTTAATGTGTAAAATGAACATAAAATGATAAAACCCTAGAAATTTGCAGATAAAAACCAACTAAATTTTGCAGATTTTTCAACAAAATTGAGATAAATACCATTTTTTTTAAATAAAAAAAAAAGCATATATATCAATGATCAAATCCCTAAAAAAATTGGGGAAAAATCAAACAAAAAACAGGGGAATTTCATTAAAATCAACAATGCAATTAGCAAATGGAGAACCCAAAAATTAAAACTAATTTAAACAAAATATAAAATTACCTCATTGCAAATATTGCTGCAAATATCATCTGATTTCTTAGAACAATAACGAGATCCGCCTTCTGCCATAATATAAACTTTCTCTAGAAAATTCGACGAATTAAGCGCCATTCAAACCCTAAATTCTCGATCAAATGAACAACCAGATCACCCCCAAATTAATAACCAATTAGAGGGTGACCCAAAATTCAATTTTTAAATTATCTTTTTTTTTTATAAAGATTTTGAAGCAGATAAAAATTGAAGAAATTGAGTGCAGAAATTAAAGAAAAATGAAGAATGATGAAATGGGTGTTTTGGGTGGCTGATTGTCTTGTCTTCTACCTCTTCTTTTGTATCCTGTAAATTACTCTATCAATGAATGAATGTGAATATATACATTTTGAAGGTAATGTATGGTTGTATATATACATGGATGTTGATAAAAGAATAATATTTTGAATTGACCAAATTGCCCTTGTTGTTCATGTCTTCCATTTCTATTTCTATTATTAAAGTTTGAATATTTCTTGCTATTTATTTTTATGCAAATTGGTTTTTATTGTATACGGTGTAAGTTTAAATACATGTGTGTTACACGGATTACTCAAAGTAAATTATATTATTTATTAGTGCTAGCGGGTTGATGCTCCTCTTCAAATGTAGAGTTTTGAAATGATTAGCTGTAAGAAAAATCCACACATATATCCAGGCATCTCACATTCACGTCTGTTATATCACTCATGCCTCGCCCTTGGCGCCCACCATGCGATGTTTAGCGCCCAAAGATTGCTGAAGTGTAAATGGGCGTTAACCCGCTATATTCTGCTTTATTGTTGATTTTGGTTTCTATATTATGAAGATGATCCTCTACTCTTTAATGATATTGTGTATTTTTACTTTTTTAGTTTGATCTAACCGAAATGTAATGTAATGTGTTAGGTTTGGTATTTGAGATATTTTAGGCAAATTAGTTTCGTAGTTTAGGCATCAAAAAGCAAAAGGTTTAACCTTTTGGATCTAATTGAGTTAGGCCATCCAATTGAATACCAGTATTTGTTCGATAAAATCTTAGGTTTTGGTTTTGTTTTAGTTACGTAAGAATTACAAGTCGGATATGACGTTTTTTAAGCAAGCATATGTGTTTTTTTCAATAATTATCAAGATTGGTTAAAAGTTTTTGATATATGTTTGACGTTCCATAAAAAAAGTTGTTTATAAAGAAACATACGATTCAGTTTTTAGTGAAACTACGAGCAAATCTAAGCATTGTGCAGTATCTAAGTTCGTTGTTTTATAAACTGGTATTTTTAGTGTGGTATCTTTTTTTTTTTCGCGAAACAACAACTTACACAACAACCGAATCTGATGTACAGTTTACAACAAGACCTGAACCCACGACCTAAAAGGAAAGGACATCGTTTACACACCTGGATAACATTGGAACAAATGCGCTTTGGTACATAGCAAGTCAAGTCCTACTTAAAGGATGACACATTTGATTAATACATAGCCTATATTTTCTCAGAAAAGGATGACATATTTGATTAATATATAGCCTATATTTGCTCAAATGAACCCATGATGTGAGGGGTAGTTTGGTCATATTGTAGAATGGAAAAAGTCTAAAGAAAGGGTAGTTTGGTAAAGTCATGCAATAGACTTAGCCTCGTAAACGCGCTTTGTTGGATAGACCGATAACCCAAGAAACCTGTTGTTGGCAAACTTTGGACCTACCCATTCACCACCCCCTACGACACGCTTAACCTTTGAAAATTTTGAAAACAAACATAGAGTTAATTACAAACTAACCGTTGTTTTATCATCATCATCATCTTCCTAGTAGTTTCTCATATCATGATATAATAATTCCTAAAAAACTTCATTGGTAATTTTATATAAATGGACCATAATTCGGTTTGGTTTCATTAAAATAAGAATTAAGTATACGGTTAATGTTTACCCATTTTTAGGGAACTGAGCGAACACAAATAAGACCTTGTTGCTGTTTGTTTGTTATAGAAATATATGTGTTCACGAACTATTCATGAACACCTACCGAACGAGATTTTATGTTTGTGTTCGTTTTTAATTTAGGCAACGAACGTTTATGAACACAAATTAATGCTCATGAACACAAATGAATACAAATGAACACAAACAAACGTTCACGAACCGAATATATAATACACTGATACTTCTTAAATATTTTATTTGATGGAATTTTGAGTTATTTAAGTAAAAATAAAAACATTAATGAACAATTGAACACAAGAACATAAACGAACAAGTTATCGAATGTTCACAAATACAAACGAACGAACGGATTTAACTAAACAAACGAAATCTCTTGTTTGTGTTCGTTCATTTATTAAACGAACGAACACAAACGAACTTCTCGCCGAATGAACACAAACAAGCGTTCACAAACCGAATACATAATACACTGATACTTCTTAAATATTTTATTTGATGATACTTTTAGTTATTTAAGTAAAATATAAAAACTAAAAACATTAATGAAATATTGAATACAAACGAACAGGTTATCGAATGTTCACGAATACAAATGAACAACCACGGCCTCTGTTCATGTTCGTTCATTTAGCTAAATAAACGAAATTTTTTTGTTCATGTTCGTTCATTTATTAAACGAATGAAACACAAACGAACTGTTCGCTGAACGTTCAGTTCGTTTATAGCCCTACCTATTTTCATACATATATAATGGAAATTACACTATCAGACCATCGATTCCAACTTTTACAAACGGTTAATGTGAAACTATTTGTAAAAGTTGATACCAATGATGTAATTTTTAATAAATAGGTATGAAAATATGTAATTTTTAATAAATAGGTATGAAAATAATAAAATGAATGAATCACATATAGTGACCGTGCAATCAATTCTTAAAATAGTGTTCAACTATTTTCCAAGCATTTAATTCGAAAATATCTTAGAAAATATCTTAGGCGAATTGAATTAAAATGAAACATGTTGTATATTATTTATATATATAAATAGTATTTAACAAAACAAAAATTTTAGGAAAATTAAATTAAAATGAATCATATTGTGTGTTATTTTAATCTATATATATAGTATCTTAAAAACAAAAATTTTAGACTTTATAGTTTGTAGATCAAATATTCGAGGACCACCTAAGAACAAATGTTTGTTGACGTAACTTGATATCCCGATTCACTAGGTCCTCTAATCATGCCACATTATCTAGCTTTTATCAAAGAGGAAAAGAAGTACCACTATTATAAGAGTCCAAGATCACTATATTATCTACTTTATCAAGATAAAAGCCGTCACGCTTAGTTAAAAGATTCTCATCGTTAAAAAAAACAACCAAAACTAGAAAAACATATCCAATCATTCAAACTTGTTGAAATTTGGATTGCGTACATGGACTATTTCAATCAAGTCATGGTATCATAATATCCCTATGTGTCTTTTACGTCTTTGTAACATCCGGTCTAGATACATTATATATACTGGAGAAAGTATAGAATACAATGGTACCTTGTCGTGCAAAGATATGTGAGCAGGAGATTGAGACGCGTGTCATTCCTTATTTGTTTTATAACGTGCGTGATTATGTATATAACGTGCATAATTAGAGTTTTGAAATAACCCATGCGTAATTTTGAGTTTAACCTGCGTAATTTTCATATTTAGTGGCGTGTTAATTTTTTTATAACGTGCATAATTGCGCATTATAACGTGTGTAATTATGCAAATAACGTGCGTAATTAGGGTTTAACTCAACCCATGCGTAATTACACCATAATGTGCGTAATTATGTCAAGGTAATTACTGTTGTGCCACCGCGTTCAACTGAATATCTAGGGTAGGTCATATGTACGGTTGAGATGCTCACGTATGCTTTGCACGATAAGGTAGTCGTGTACGTTAACCGGTCTCATACATATTGAACCTTATGTTTCAAGGCAAATATGTGTTTGATTCCTAGAAAAAAATCCCATTTTTTTTTTTCAATGACCTTTTATTATATGTGTAATTAACTCGATAAACACTTCTCATTAAATACACGTGAATCCGTCAAGCTTTAATGATTAATAGCTTCACATCATGTTATTTTCGTTGAATCTCCTCATACGCTACCACACGTATGCCTTACCATCGTATATATACAATTACATGACTCGTTCAACTACGTATCTAGATGGGTATATTTCATTTCACTTGAAAAAGAAGATAGCATCAAGATTCTATCTTCGATTATGGAAACTTTGTGGTTGTGGTTGTGGTTGTGGTTTTGGTCATCGTTGGTGTCGTGATGATATTGACTTGCACCAATTGTGAGTGTATTAATGGAATTGATAGCTAGTTGGGTGGTCTCTCTAACAAGTAGGAGACATTAATGCACATGGAGATGGTATGGTGCAAGTTAGCTTCAACTCTTCAAGGGATATGCTTGTATAATATCATTTTTGTATTATTGTTACTTTTTGTGACATTTTCATTATAAAATATAACCGTAAATATTATAAATAGTCTATATATAGGTTAAAAATAATTTAAAAGTTTTTCAAACAAGAATTTTAAATACAAACCTCTTACAACTTGGTTTGAAATACACAACATGTGTATTTGAGTATCAATGTTGGGTGCATTATGATGTTGATGCTAAGTTGAACTTTTTGTGATGACGTGAACATATATTGACGTGGTTTTTAGTTTTACTTATACTAATTATCAATGATATAAAACATGGGTCGGTTGGACATGGAATCAAACACATCGTTGTTTCGGTCCAAATGAGTTGGACTAACAAACTAATGGACCGAGTTGAACCAAATTACACGCGTTGGATCATGCCAAGTCAGCTTAACCGGTCCGACCAGTGAACCGGTAAACAACTAGCCTGGTCACTTTTAAGAAGCTGTCGGTACTCTATTAATTAGCTCAATCACTCTTATTCAACAAAGTTTCTAAGAAAAGTAGTTTTGATAGGAAATTACATTGTGATTTCTTATCATGTGTGTGTATGTATATGTTGCTCTAGGGTGTTATATATGTTTCTATTCAGCTATGTTACTATGTCACCACGTATTTTGTGACCAGTAGATTTATATTGCTATATGTCTAGTTCAGATTATTTGCATGCAGTTTGGTTTCGAGTCAGGGCCTTTTTGAAAGCAATCTCTTTATTCATATGAATAGAGGTAATGTTTGTCTATATCCCACCCTCTCTAGACCCTACCAGTAAGTTATTGATGAGATTTACTAGGTATAGTTGTTGCTGTTGCTTTGATAGGAAATTAGAAAGAGAAGTTGAATGCTGTGGAGTGATGTGTACTTTGAGTTTAAAAATGGTAATGTAAATTGGAAAACCTGTCCAAGTGAAACGGGCTTTGCTAAAATGGCATAGTGATCATGGGCCTGGCCCAAAACTGAAATTCTATAAGAGGTCATTACTTAAAATAAGAGCGCCAAACCAAAACGGAAGGGTGTCACTCTCAAGGGCTCACAACCCCTTTAGGCGTTACCACGTTAACGAGCGCGAGGGCATAAGGGTACAGGGCCACTAGTTTCATCAATCAATCATACTTTTTTTCTTCTATATAACTTTGGGTTAGACCACTACATGCTTTTAAGGGTTTGATAAGTTAAAACTCCACTACCTATGTGATACTGTGACATAAAATTTTACAACTTTTAGTTATTCTACTACACATAGTCTAATATTTTTGCTTAGATATTTATAACCTTTTATTTTATCACCATATCTTATTGTCAGTTGATTTAAGAATTTAAGATCACAATTAATATAATAACCAAATTTTAATATTTAACCCTCAAAATATGCATTTAAAATTGGTAATTTGAAATTAATCAGTTTAACTTACGATAAACACTGTGAGCAATTTGTCTATATTTAATCATCTATACATATAATAAAGTAAACCAATAGCGGACACGTGTCATTCATTGGAACTATCTATTTTTTTGTTTTCCCGCCTCTTTTCCCTCCTTAATTATCTTCTACTTAATTATAAATACATATTTTTATATAATTAAATATATCCATTATCTCCTACTTAATTATAAATACGTATTTTTATATTCATTATATAGATATTAATAAATGATAAGACTAAAATTCAAAGATATATAAAAATAACTATTCACTTTAGATAAAATTATCTTTAAATTATATAAAGAGTTAATTACATACTTTGTGCAACCACATGGACTAACTATGTAATTAACTCTTATATAAATACATATAATAAAGTAAACCAGTAGCGGACATGTGTCATTCATTGGAACTATCTATTTTTTTGTTTTCCCGCCTCTTTTCCCTCCTTAATTATCTCCTACTTAATTATAAATACATATTTTTATATAATTAAATATATCCATTATCTCCTCCTTAATTATCTCCTACTTAATTATAAATACTTATTTTTATAATTAAAAATATTCATTATATAGATATTAATAAATGATAAGACTAAAATTCAAAGATATATAAAAATAATCTATTCACTTTAGATAAAATTATCTTTAAATTATATAAAGAGTTAATTACATACTTTGTGCAACCACATGGACTAACTATGTAATTAACTCTTATATAAATAAAATATTAATACATGTGATTTTCAGTATTCTCCATCGACTTTTTTTAACGAGTTAATTATATAGTTAGTCCCTGTGGTTTGCACAAAATAACAGACTTAGGTACTAATAGTTTAAAATCACCTTCTAGGGTATTAACTTTTCATTTTGTAACATTTGGACTAACTATGTAATTTTTTTAACCCTCTCAACCTCACTTATTTACATGACATATATTATTCCTACATACTTTTGTATGTTCTTTTAGCTAAGAAACATCTGAATAATCTATCTATATAATTAATACAGATGGATCGTTTTGTCAATCAATATATTGATTAATATAACGGGTTATGAATAATAATTTCAATGATTATTGCTCTATAATTATTTTATTTCTTTTTTTTTTGCTTGTCTCTTATATATTTAATATTTTTTTTCTTAAATCTGTCTTTTATTTTTTTTTTTTTGCTTATTAATAACTATTTAATATTACATTGATTCAACCACGTATAACACACAAGTTTCTAACCTATTAATAAAAAAATAAATAAAGTAAAATGTTATAACTTATGTAACACACAAGCATCTAATTTAACTTAATAATAAATAAAAAATAAAGTAACGTGTTACATCAAAGTTCATTTTTTTTTCTAAAAACATATATTGATAATTGTGTGTGTTAGTTGATTACATTATTCGTATTTAAGTCATGTAATACACGTGGTTATTCAATCTTGCAATGTACGGGTTTTTAAAGATGTAACTTTTTTATTACTTAGTATATAAAATTATATTTATTCAGCCCGTGTAATACAAGGGGTTCTAACCTAATATCAACATAAAGGATAATAATAAAAATGTTATATCAACAAAAAAGATAATAATAAAAATGTTATGTAATAAGAAGGAAGAACTTGTTGCAATTATGAACTAAATGGGTGCAGCATTAGCACGTTGGAGCCGCCTTTTACACTATGTTTTCTATCAATTATATTTTAAATTTTGTGGGAATTATTGTTTTCAGCTCATTAATTATTAATTAAATGTTTAATTAAATAGGGAAATGTTTAATTACCCATGGCATTATATTAGGTCATGTGTTCGATTCCCACAAAGGGGGTTTTTCCCAGATCTATTGGGTTTCCTCCTGAATTGGTGTATAGGCATTATTGCCTAGTGGAGATGGATATAATCGGGTGGTTCTGCTGGTGGCACGATGATACTCTAGTGGTCCGTCAGTGATCCAAATTTGTCGTTCAAAAAAAAAAAAAACAATAGCCGCTTAACGTGCGAAGCATACGTATATTCATTTGTAAATTAATTACGTTATAAAATTCAAACCTTAATTACCCATAAGTTAAACACAAAATCATGCATGAACAAAACACAGAAATCACGCATGAGTAACCCCTAATTACGCATGTGGTAAAAAAAAATCACGTGTAGGTTGAAACACAAAATCACGCATAGACAAAAACACAATTCACGCACATGAGTAAAACCTAATTACGCATGTTATATTTTTTTTTTTGAAAGGTAAACTTTCATTAACAACAAACGACGACCCAAGCCGGGCCGACAAACCAAGCAAACTTTACATATTTACAAATGAAACCCTCTTTCCAGTCTATCCCTTAATGCCTCGACCGTTTAGAAAACCACAAGAAACTCAAAACCTTAATTTCACTTAAAATTCCTTCTAATTTAACCGGGACGTTATATGCATAATTATGCACGTTATTTGGTGGTCGCGTACACTTCGCACATTAAAGGACTTTTTCATTTAAACTTCCTCTAATTGTATATATTTATCATTTAAAATTTATATATATAACACAACGTATATTATTTAACTATTTAATTATAGTTTTACATATATAAGCTGAAGCTGAACCTCGGCAAGATTCAAGTTTTTAGTGAGCTGAACTCAACTTATATACGCCCAGGGGCGGATCTACCCTTCAAGAAGGGGTAACCTCCGTTACCCCTTGATATTCCGATGGTATGTAAATTTAGTGTAAATTTTGGAAAAAATTAACGTTTTTTCAATTTCGTTACCCCTTTTTCTTTGAAACATTGCCCCTATAATAATTTTCTAAATCCGTCACTGTATACGCCCGAATCATGTAGGGTAATGAACATGGAATTTTGCAATATTCTAATTGTGCTATATATGTGTTTTGGTTCATATAATAATACAGTCATTGTTTCATGTGGAAGAAATGATTGATATCAGTTCATTGAACTTAATCATGCATGAAAACAATCATAAATAGAAAACAGAACACAAACATAACTTCACAAGTTCAACAAGAAACAATTCAGCAATGAAGTTTATGAAACTTGGTTCTCGCCCTGATACCTTCTTCAGTTCTGAATCAGTAAGGTATATTATATGCATCAACTCTATATATTTATTGTTGTAGTTCACATAATTTGGGCAATTTAAGTAGGGGCATGAATTTCTAACACAACACGAACCTAACACGAAATTTGCGGGTTTGGGTTTAGTCTAATCGGGTCGGGTTAGTTTCAGGTTGAACCCGCAAACCCGTTTAGCTAAACGAGTCGGGTAAGGGTCAACCTAGTTGGGTTGGCAGGTTGACCCGTTTAACCCATTTATACGGTATTATATTTTTACAATATTTTATGTCAAATTAAATTGAGTATGTATTTTATGCCATAACCTAAAAAGAGAAATTGACATAATATTTTTAATTTAAATGTAATTGTATTATATATACATATAGAGAGAGAGACCAGTTATTGTACAATATGCCTTATCGTACGACGCGTACGAGATTCCCTGACACATGCGAAAATTTCTTTACAGCATGAGATTTCCCTTTTTCTTCATTTTTTTTGTACATGCGATTTTACTTCTTTTTGTACATACGATTTCCCCTATTTTAATGTACATGCGATTTTATTTATTTATTTTTTTTTATTTTGTACATGCGATTTCACTATTTTATTGTACATGCGATTTTAATTTTTTAAAACATAATGTGCGATTTGCCATCGCTTACGCAGCGTACGTTAAGGCATATTGTACGATATACTTTCTCTCTCTATATCTATATTTGTGTTTTTTTCTAGTGAATTTTGATTTTAATATATTAATTTGCAGAAGAAATAAAAAAACAGGTTGAACGGGTCGTGTTCGGGTTCATATATATATGTATGACACAAGTTTCGGGTCAGGGTCGTGTTCGGGTTCATCTAAAATTTTTGGGTTCGGGTCGGGTTGAACCCGCCAATCCACGAACATGACCTGTTTAGCACCCCTAAATTTAAGCCTGTATTTCACACGATTTATTTATTCAGGTCAGTTTCCTCTGAAGTTTCAAGTGATCTTGTGGTCCAAGTGAATGGAACAAAATATTTGCTTCACAAGGTAACACTCTTCAATTTTAATAAAAAAAATTATATTATATAAATACAATTCGGCTTGCGAATCTAACATTCTATATTTATACATATGATTATTTGAGGAATATAAAGTAGGTAAATATTACTAAATTAATAAAGGCGTGAATTTAGTAACATGGTGCCTTCGCTCTGTCTATATGAGGTGGAGGGTTCAAATCCTCCAAGTTGCAGATGTAAGAATATTTAGGACTAGTTAGTTTACCGTTAAAATAAATTTAAATAAAAAGGCATGAATTAGTAACATCTATTATTGAATAAGTTAAGATGTTAAATTAGAAAAAAAAAATCGTTCGAGTTAAAATCGTACTTCACATGTAGAAATTTGTGTTCAAGCGTCAGGCAAATCGCCGCTTTCATCCATAAGTTACTGGTTTCGTAACTCGAGACGAATCAAAAGCTATGCCCGTTTTAAGTTAGATATTTTCTAGCACTCTTGTTGCTACTAATATGACTTGCCGTAGGGGTGAGCAAGTTTAGGTCCGAACCGAAAATAACCGAGAACCGAACCGAAAATATTCCCAACCCGACCCGAACCCAAGTACCTAGGTATTTAGATCGGTTCCATTTTTTCATATAAAATAGGGTCGGGTCGGTTCTCGGTTCTTTTCATGGTGAAACCTGACTTGGACCTATGGACCGGAACCGACCCTATATTTAGGGTAGTGAATCGGTTCTGTATTTTTGTTTGATCGGTTCTCGGGGGTCGGGTAATGGTCGGGTAGGGTCGGGGTTTTCCTTTTGCTCACCCCTAACTTGCCGACTCTTGGTTTAGCTACGTATCAAAAGTTATGCCTGATTTAAGTTGCGCACTTATATTAAATTTTTTATTATCTAAATTCTTTAGAACACTTTAATTTATTCTGTATGCACTGTTTTTCCTTAAACAGTTTCCACTATTGTCAAAATGCTTGAAGTTACAAAAACTCTGTTCTGAATCCCCTGAATCCACCCAACATCAAATAATCCACCTCCCAGATTTCCCAGGAGGAACAGAATCATTCGAGTTATGTGCAAAATTCTGTTACGGAATCAAAATCACCATCAGCGCGCACAACATTGTATCAGCCCGTTGCGCAGCAGAACGCCTTCAAATGACAGAAAACGTCGAAAAAGGGAATCTAGTTTACAAACTCGACGCGTTCTTCAACTCTTGTATCCTCAACGGTTGGAAAGATTCGATCGTCACACTTCAAACCACTAAATGTTTCCAACTATGGTCCGAAGAGTTGGGGATCACTAGTCGGTGTATAGAAGCTATCGCGTCAAAAGTCATTTCTAACCCTTTGAAAGTGAATTTATCGCGTAACTATCCGAAGCAAGAAACGGATAAAGATGACATTTCAGGGTGGTGGGGTGAAGATCTTTCAGAATTGGGGATTGATCTTTATTGGAGAACAATGATTGTCGTAAAATCGTGTGACAAAGTGTCCGCGAAACTTGTAGGTGACGCGTTAAGAATCTACGCATCAAAATGGCTACAAAATGTTTCGAAAAATCTTGAAAATGATCAAAATAGTCGGTTGCTTTTGGAATCGGTAGTTAGTTTGCTTCCAATTGAAAGAACCGCGGTTTCTTGTAGCTTCTTGTCGAAACTGTTAAAAGCTGCTAACATTCTTGGAGCTTCATCTTCTTCAAGAGCCGAATTAGCGCAAAGAATCGGGACTCAACTAGACGAAGCGACGGTTCAAGATTTATTGATCCCTAGTTGTTCTTGTTCATGTTCTTTAAATGTTATGATGACATATGATGTTGAAGTAGTTTTGACCATTTTGGAACATTTTATGTTACAAAGTCAAAGCCCGCTAACGAGCCCGCCACGTGTCAAGGGGCGATTCGAGCGGTGGCATAGAAGGTCAAGATCTGAAAATAATGTTGATTTTGAGGTGCAAGAAAGTAGATGTTCTTCAACATTTCATAGCTCAAAGATTAAAGTGGCAAAATTTGTTGATGGATACTTGAAAGAAATTTCTAAAGATGTGAATATGCCTTTATCAAAGTTTTTTGCTTTGGTTGAAGTTGTTCCTGATTTTGCTAGATTGGATCATGATGATCTTTATAATGCCATTGACAATTACCTCAAGGTAAATTAATTTTTTTTTTTAGAGTAAATTGTCATTTTAGTCCCTGAGTTTTTGTCTAATCTGGGTTCCTGACTTTTTCTTTTTTATTGTCATTTTGATCACATTGCCTAACTTAGTCTAAAAACCAGGTTATAATCAGGGGTATTTTTGGCATTAAATTATTATGAGGTTTATAAATTATGTTGTAAACTACCCCTGGTTATCACCACACAACAGTTATGCCAAAAATACCCCTGGTTATAACTAGATTTTTAGACTGAGTTAGGCAATGTGATCAAAATGGCAAAAAAATGGAAAAGTCAGGGACCCAGAGGAGAAAAAAAAACTATTTGGACTAAAATGACAATTTAGACCAAACCTCAGGGACTAAAATGGCAATTTACTCTTTTTTTTTTTTTTACTTTAGTTTGCACAATTTTAATCTCCTACTACTTTAATCTCTTTGCTTCTAACAAAATTCTTCACTAATTTATTTTTTTCTTAAGAGAAAAAAATGATTTTCTTTCATATTTTAAATATAACCAATTGCTGTTATAAACTTTCAGTTAATATAGTAGAGTAAAGTATACAGATGGTCCGTGTGGTTAACCAAAATTTTGAATTTAGTCCTCAGCTTTTTAAAAGTACACGGATGGTCCCTGTGGTTTGCAATGTGTAACGCATTTAGTCCCTAACTTTTGTCAAAAGTATACGGATGGTCCCTGTGGTTTGCACTTTGTAACGCATTTAGTCACTAATGTTTAGTGACTAAATGCGTAACAAAGTGCATACCACAGAGACCATCCATGTATTTTTAGCAAAAGTTGGGGACTAAATGCGTTACAAAGTGCAAACCACAGGGACCATCCGTGTACTTTAGAAAAGCTGGGGACTAAATCCAAAATTTTGATTACGCTATCTGGTTTTTGATTCCTGTTCAACTGGTCTGATCGGTCCGAGCAGTAAACCAGTAGTGTGGCTAGCTGGATCAGGCTAGTTTTCAAAAAGTTACAAGTTTGTCATTAAGTTGTGATCATGGCTCTTACTATTATATCGGATCTCCGTGTTATGCAGTTACACCCGAATCTCAACAAGACTGAAAGGAAGCGTGTTTGTCGAATACTCGATTGCAAAAGGTTATCTATGGAAGTCTGTATGCACGCAGCACAAAACGAGCTTCTCCCATTACGCGTAGTGGTTCAAGTTCTATTCTTTGAACAAGCTCGGTCAGCCACTGCTGGCGGAAAGCTGACCGACCTGCCCAATAACATCAAAGCACTATTAGCTGCCCAAGATGATTCATCAAGGCCACAAGGTTCATTAACCACCAATAGAAGCATGGGTCAACCCGAAGACCAATGGAGTGTTTGGGGTCTCAAGTCACAAACGTCTAATCTTTCTACTCTAAGAATGAAGTTGGAAGAAGATGAGGATGAAGGTTTTCATGGTGAGATCTTGAAAGCTAATATATCTAAAGTGAAGCGACTTTGTTCGCTTCCTAATCGCCCTAAACGGATGTTTTGTAAGTTATGGTCAACGAATAGAAGCGCAAGCGGAGAATATTGAATGGAAGTAAAACTATGAAATTCAGTTGGAGTAAATCTCTTTCATTGTGTTCATTTTTTCTTATAAAAGTGTCTTGTAATCTTTAGAGAGTTGAAATTGTGAATTGTTGGTGGAATTTTTAAGATTTTGGTAGAAGGAATCATACTTTATGCATCCATGAATGGAAAAAATGCAGCTGAGAACATTTAGCTTATAACATACGGGGAAGTTCTTGTACAAATAATCTTAACATATTAAACATACAAATTGAAGTAAAACTTAACCCCCAAAAAACCTAAAAAAAAAATCTAAAAAAATAAAATAAAAAAACACACAAAATTATTTTATTTTATTTTTTTAACATTTTTTATTAAAAAATCGCTACTTTTAATAGCAGCAATTTTTTTTTTGCTAACAAAATGTAGCGATTTTTTATAAAAAATATTAAAAAAATTGTGTTTTTTAGGTATTTTTGGTTGAGTTCACATTTGTATAGTAACTTTGATAGTTGGTGGTAATTACAAAAATGTCATCTTGTTTTTTTGAGTTTTCCTTCAATTTGTATATTTAGTATGTTAAGATTATTTGTATTTGATCTTTTGCCCATAACATGTTGCTATATATTATATTTATAACATAAACACAATATATCCAAACTCATATTAATAAATGGTTTTGTTGGCCGTTCAAAAAAAAATATATCCGAATTCATACATCTATGATTCTAGGAGCTTTATCCTTCAAATAACATTGAGTTAAACATTTGTTTGATACGTTTCCAAACCAAATGCTTCTAGGGATGACAACGGTACCCGACACCCGATTGGATCAGGTTATGTTATTTATATGTATAGTTTGTTCATAAGATAACCATCCACTTGTGGGTTTGATGGCTTCCCAAACCCCTTAGGCGTGGCGTCCATTTTTCGGAGTCTACTCCGGATGATGGAACTATTTTGTTACTTGGCTCTAATACCAATTGAGATTTGTTCAATGGTATATGAAAAACACAAGAACAAATCTTTTGAGAACGCCTTGCACGCGGCCCTTTTATCAATCACCCCTATATAATAAGAACTTGAACAAACTTACAAATACAATCACCCTGATCGTCTATTTATATGCATGCTAATAGATAAACCAATCCTATACTAATAAGAAATCAATCAACCTATACCGATAAACATTAGTGATGTTACCAATGGTATAAAAAATGATATAGGATGTATAATAACCCAAATACATCTTTATAATAACTTGATTTGAATTTTTAGTTTATTTTTAACGTGTTGTGTATACATGTTTATAATAACTTGACTTAAATTTGAAGTTGAGTTTTTGTACTTGATTTGAATTTTTTGGCAAGTTTTTAGACGTGTCGTGTATGTAACTTGTAAAAGGGTCTAAATGTGTTGTTATCTAACTTGTAAAATGGTCTAAATGTTTACTGAGTTTTTCAAGCTTAAACCCAAGTCAAGTTTTATCAAAATCTTTTATCTTGAATTTAACGTAGGTTATTTCATACTTAAACCAGAGTCGAGTTTTATCAAGATTGAGTTCGAGTGTGGTCGAACTCAGCTTGATCTTTTTGCAAGCTTGGTTATAACTCATGAAGCCTTAAATTTTTAGATGGGGGAGAATTTAAGGCTAGAAGTTAGAAAAAATATTAATCCAAATAGTTTTGAAGTGTTCATTGGTTCTTAAAAAGTTAAAAAAATTATCCTCTGAACAACCAAAGATAAAAGATATCACAGAATTCAACTGCCCACTGAGTTTGTGTTTTAAGCTATGAGTAAATTGCAGATACATATCCAACATTAGTCTCTATTACTATAGTTATTCTCTATTGGCTACATAGTTTTACGTGTTTTGACTAGCTCGCAGAGTATTGATATGATCATGTAAGTTTTTTTACTTGTGAACATCAAATTTTTAAATCTATATACCATTTAACCTTGCATTTACAACAAAAAAATCACACGACTTTTATTTATGAACGACAAGCATCATACCATTAGGGTTGTCCAAAAAGCTCGAAGCTCGCTCGATGTGGCTTGATTTGAAAGTGAGTCGAGCCGGCTCGACTCGGTTAGAAATTGAGTCTAGCTCGGCTCGGCTTGTAACAAGCCGGATTGGCTCCGTTTGGCTCGCATATCAGCTCAGCTCGGTTTAGCTCGGATTATTTTACTTTTAATATATTTTATTTTTGAGTAAACTTCCGTTTTGCTCCCTGTGGTTTGGTCACTTTAACGGTTTTGCCCCAAACCTTTGAAAATAGCCATTTTCCTCCAATAGTTTGCTATGGTGTTTCCATTTTGCTCCCCGCCTCTAACTCCATCCAAATTGTCTGTTTTTTCATTTTGCTCCCTATAGGGAGCAAAATGGAAAAACCATAGCAAACTATTGGAGAAAAATGGCTATTTTTAAAGGTTTGGGGCAAAACCGTTAAAGTGACCAAACCACAGGGAGCAAAACGGAAGTTTACTCTTTATTTTTTATATATATTATAATATGTCACAAAAAATGATTTTTATTTACATGTGATTAGGAATGCAATTTGATATCTATACCATATTTAAAGGTTGATTACCATGCTAATGAACTTATATTGTATTTCGTTGAAATTAAAAAAAAAAAAAAAAACGTATTTTGTGTTGTTAAACTTGATTTTGGCTTGTACAGTATTAGGTTGAGTTTATTTTGGATATGTTCTTTTGGATTATTGAATAATATTTTAGATTACTGAATTTTGAAAGTCATGTATTAATTTTTTTTTTCAAAATCGAGCCAAAACAAGCCGAGTCGAGCCAACTCGGTTTAAAACCAAGCCGGGCCCGAGCTTAAATTTCCAGCTCGGTTTCAAATCCGAGCCAAGCCGGAGTTTTGCCCTAGCTCGGCTCGGTTCAGCTCATGAACAACCCTACATATCATTCAGGGCAGATCTACGGGTAGCCCCAACTTTGTCGGCAAAGTGGAAAATTAGTGCAAATATTTTTTTCTCTGTTTTATATGTTGGATACCCCTGAGCAAAAAATGTTACCCTTGAAATTTTCTTCTAGATCATAGGTCCTAGGGATGAGCTTTTTACCCAAATACTTATACTTGTACCCGACCGATTGTACGTATTCGGTACATGTATCGACACCCAATTTTATTGATTTTGGTATTCGGTACTTTCGGCATCGGTACGGGTACGGATAAAAACGGGTGCCTGTACCGAGTTTTATATAGAACTTTAAAAGGTTTTTGTATATAACGTTTTATTTCATATTATGGTATTTATGGTACTCGAATCGATTTTACCTATTTGGTACCATATCGTATTGGTACTCGTATCGATTTTACCTATTTGGTACTCGTATTGTGTTGGTACTCATGCCGATTTTACCTATCGTACGAGTGCTCAAAAAATAAATAAAAACAAAACGGATACTGTATCAAAATACTCGTACCTGTACCCATACTCATACCGTACCAATATATTTTTGGTACGGTATTTGGTACTCAGTTTTGTTTAAATTCAGTACCAATACGGATACTATACCAATCTCATCCCTAATAGGTGGTATAGTTTTCCAAGTAACGGGCAGTATGGCTACAACAACCACCCACACACAAAATAAGAAAGAAAAAAAAAAAGATATGTTTGATCACAAAATGTCAAAAACCCAATTTGATCATATCATACATAACACAAAACATGTCATGTTTTTTGTTTTCCACTTACATGCACTTTGACTTTAAAAACAAAGAGTCATGAAGGTTTTCATGGTGTCTTAGATTCAGAATTAACACTTTTGGTGCGTTGAATGCCACTATGGGTACGATGGAGCCTGCACCTGAATGAACCTTCATGGGTGGTCGGAGAACACAAGCAGTTGTTCTTTGTCATGCTTCCTTGTCTTGCTACCCCTCCCGACGGCGGCGATGTCACCCGAACCTGTCCCATATCCACCTTCAACTCCTTGTTTTCCGCCATTCGCCCCAACTTTCGGATCGAGTTAGAACCTTATCAAGATCATGTAAACAACTTAGTTTATCATGTAAAAAAACATTTATGTATGTATTAAACTTTTGTTACCTTTGTGAAGAGGAGAGGTATGGCAATTGTGAGCATACAAAAGGTTTAAAGATAATGGAGATATGTAGATGATTATTATTATGATGATGATGATCGTGAAAGTGATGGTGATAAGATAAAAAGTGATCCATATATAATGTGTCATATAGTCCATTGCATACTATACATCCCAAAAAAGAAAATTGTAGATAATGTTTTATATTTTATTTGTACAACTATAGGAATATTATTTTAATTAAAATTAACTAGGAGCCACATAAACGAGTTTGAATTTCAAGCCTCACTACACATGGTCTTATGCTTGCTATAGACTTACACGTTATCATGGGTACCATACGCAATAATCACTTGTACTTTCTTGTGGCTCAAAGCTGTAAACCCACATTAGGTACAACCATAAGATGCATAATACATCTACAAAGCTTGATGTACAAGTTTTAATGCAACAAAATGTCTACAAAGCTATACAAGTGTTATAAATTATATCTATACTAGGAGCCACGTGGGAAAGCTTGAAATTCAAGCCCCACTACACATTGTCTTATGCTTGTTACAGACTCACGCATTATTATGGGGCACCCTACGCAATAATCACTTGAACTTTCTTGTGGCTCAAAGTTGTAAACCCACATTAGGTACAACCATAAAATGCATAATACATCTACAAAGCTTGATGTATAAGCTTTAATGCAACAAAATGTCTACAAAGCTATACAAGTGTTACAAATTATATCTATACTAGGAGCCACATGGGAGGAGCTTGAAATTCAAGCCCCACTACACATTGTCTTATGCTTGTTACAGACTTAAGAATTATCATGGGGCACCCTACGCAATAATCACTTGTACTTTCTTGTGACTCAAAGCTGTAAACCCACATTAGGTACATAAGATGCATAATACATCTACAAAGCTTGATGTACAAGCTTTAATGCAACAAAATGTCTACAAAATTTGATTAACAAGCTTTAATGTAATAAAATTTTACAAATTATTATATAGTATATATAATAATTTAATCAATGGACAAATATCAAACATGCAATGAGAATGTTTTATTTTTGTCAAAGTAGATGGAGTATGTATGTAACCAACTCTATATTAAATTACTTCAAATTTATTTTGTAGATAATTAATACTTATTGTAATCTTTTTCATCATAATTAAAAATTATGATCAAATTAGTTATTCTTGGTTACTCTTACAAATAGTTTATTAATAACACATGACAATAGGTAGAGGATCCTGTAAAAAAAAGCCTAAAGTGTAAGAAGGGTAAGAAAGAATCTCAGTCATTAGATCTTTTGATCTAATGATTGAAATCAATAAAAACCAAATTATAAAATATTTTCATTAATTTGGACTGATTTGAAATATCTAGGGGCAATATAGTCTTTTAAACCCACTAGAAATTAGGTAATGCACATATAACTTCCCCCCGTCTTTTTTAAACGTCAATAACTTTTTATACATAACTTTTTTTTAAAAAAAAAATTATACCATAATAACGAGCGTTTTTTACCTTTAATATGAGTACCATATTGCTATAATTATATAGAGAAAAAAAATATGTTTCGATCAGATCTTTAGTCAATGAATGATGTTATATACTTGCTGAATGGTGTTATATACTTGCTGAATGGTTTATAATATAATTGAATCGAATTCGATTCGATTCGTATATAACACCATTCGTATTCGATTCGTATATAACACCATTCGTATTCGATTCTACTTGACTCGAATTGAATCGAATTCGAATTCGAATTCTTATAATCGAAACGAATTCTTGATAATCGAATCGAATTTAAACGAATTTCGAATTTTTCGAATTCGAAACGAATCCTGAACACCCCTAGTTTATATACTTATTGAATGGTGTTATATACTTGCTGAATGGTGTTATATACTTGCTGAATGGTGTTGTATACTTACTGAATGGTATTATATACTTGCTGAATGGTGTTATATATTTGCTGAATGGTGTTATATACTTGCTGAATGGTGTTATATACTTGCTGAATGGTGTTATATACTTGATGAATGGTGTTATATACTTCCTATAATTAAGGTGACGGTTATGGGAAGTTTTTAATTAATTGAATTAATGATAAAATTATTTGTTTACCCTTCTCAATTAATTTAGATCTAATGGCTGAGATTCTTTCTTACCTTTCTCACACTTTTGGTCTTTTTTACAATAACCTTACCCCATGACAATATCTTTAATAATAATGATACGCTACAATAGTTCGTGTTAAAGCACCGGATCGATGACGAACATCAAACATTGCACTTGATTCAAGACATGAAACAACAAGAACAGGGTAGATGAAGAAGAAGATGTGTAACACCTTGAAAATTTATGTCCAATAATGTATGAACACGTGTCATAAGCTCTGAACGTGTGAAAGAATACTTTAGAGGGACTAAAGTTGACAAACGGGGAAACTATGTGAATATAAGGGTCCAAAGTGTCAACAATGGATAATTATATTTTAAAATAGCCCTACAAGATGTTTATACCTTCAAACGAATAAGTTATGGATCATACGAAACTAATTGTGAAAGAAAGTGAGGAATTACAAACTACAGGGGCTAAATGTGTCAACATGTTTAAAGTATACCTCTGAGTGATCTTTTAGCAGACCCGAAGCTTTGTAATGATAAATTATACTCACAAGAATGTGTGATAAAAATTTCACAAGGTTTCGATAAAGTATGAGAAAGTTATGACAATATTCGTATACGAGGGGTTAAAAGCGTCAATATTGAAATTTAAGACTTTTTCGGTGAACGTATGAATAACCGGGGACTAAACAAAGTTGGTTTATGACTTGGGGTCCTTAAAAGTCAAGTTTGGGGGTTTATAGTGCAAGAAATGAGCCAAAAATCAAGTTTGGAAGGACCAGGGACCAAAATTGCAATTTATGAAACTTTGTAACCGGATCAGACTGGCCATGCGGGGCGCGTAAGATCCTTATGGATCCTTACGCGGGCCGCGTCAGGGTGCCAGATGCAGAAATTCATGACAGCTGCCTGTTCCAGCCATTTAACCAACTTAAGAAAGTTGTTTTTGATCCTATGGGCTTGTTTGATGGTATATTGAGGCCTAGGGACACTTGTGATGATCCCATAACATCCATAGACTTTTGGCATGATCAAATTGATCCAAGAAACCTATATAAGGGCCATGATCTTGGGTTCTTGATTGCTCATTCACTTGTAAACTTCACAACTCACTTCTTGGAGGTTCCTGGAGCTCAAGCATCTTTTCTAGTGATCATTAGTTGTGCTTAGGACTATTGTAAGTGCAATTAACCTCCTTTAATTCAGTTTTGCTTAGTTTATTAGCGTTTAGTCAAACCGTCATAATTAAGGTTTGACTTCGTCATTAATCTTAATTGCTCCAGTCAAATTTCATTATGAAAGTTCCTATGAGTTGGTAATTATGTGGGCATTAAACCTCTAAAAGGTCACCCTCTGATTCCCACTCTAATTAGGTCAATTGTCGAGCCAAACTTGATTATAAAAAGTCAACAGAAAGCTAATTTTCGAATAAATGCATAATTAGCAATGTAGAAGCTATGCAACCTGTTTTGACATTAATATAACTTGGTAATTAATATAAGAACATGTCTAAACATGTTCAACTCGACAATTTTCAGTTTAAGCTCGGTTCGGGACCGAAAGTCGCATAGTTTGACTTATGCTTTGACTTTCAGTTCTGACCCGTTGAATAAATGCATAATTAGCAATGTAGAAGCTATGCAACCTGTTTTGACATTAATATAACTTGGTAATTAATATAAGAACGTGTCTAAACATGTTCAACTCGACAATTTTCAGTTTAAGCTCGGTTCGGGACCGAAAGTCGCATAGTTTGACTTATGCTTTGACTTTCAGTTCTGACCCGTTTGAGCATGAATTAGGAATTCCTTAGAGTTCCAATAGGACCAAGTTATCTATAAGTATAACCCTCTGTGATTATACAACTTGGTTCATTGGTTATCCAATTCATATGCATGATTCCGTTAATTGCTTAAATGTTGACTATTATGCCCTTTTCACCTTAAAATGTGATTTTTGAAAAAGTGAAGCGATAGAAACCTTCACTACTGATTTATAAACTTGTCCCTAGAATTTGACATCAGTTTGAGGTCTAAGAGTTATGCTCATTAGCGTAATTATGAAGCTTTTAAGTAAATAAACCGCATAATTAGCATATAGCCTATCTAAACCCAATTTTTAATACCAAACTTATTACCCACTGATGTAATATAATATTTTGGGATTTTTAAAGATTTTTATTTATTTTTAGGCTGAGCGTAACTTAGAGTTCTAAGCTTAGTTCAGAATTGCCGGTTTTGGCCTTTTAGGCTATAAAATGAGTTTTACAAATCCTTTTGACCTCAAACCTTTTTCTACTGATCTAATATGATAAATAAAGTATTTTGAGCCTTTTGGAATAATAAAATTACCAGCTTTCCTTTGAAAACCCGGAAATGGCTCCAAATCGCCTTTTTCAGCGTTTTTAACGCATAGTATGTATTAAAACCATTTTATAAATATAAGGTTTGATGCTTATTGATATTTTTAGTAAATATTTACATTCTAACAGTAAGCAAAGGTCTTAAGCTCAGATTTCCAATTTTGACCTCTTAGGCTTATGTGAAATTACCAAATGCCCTTAAGATGCATAGTTTGGTTTTAAAGGATAGATTTCACATATAAGTTATACCTTACTGATATAACTTAGTAAATTGAGTATTTTTACTGATTACATCAGATCCAAAAATCAGAATTATATTTAAACCCTTTTATAACCTTTTAAATGACCAAAATGCCCCTGCGAGGCATAAATTGGTTTTAAATTCGTGTTGGGCATAATAGAAGACATCCTACTGATGTCACAACATATTTAAGGCATATTAACTTGTGGAACATGTTCATGACTCTTATGGTTAACCGTTACGCATGTTTCGCGTTCGGATCGGTCTATGTAACTAGTTTACATATATTAGCCGAAACGGGTCAAATCATATCGTTTTTGTCTCAAAATTCAGAATGTGTTTAGGTTACCCATATTAAGCAAGTATACAAGCTTGTCGGGTCAAAACCACATTCTAAGCCGGTCTTCGCTTTATCATGCGTTTGAACCGTGCCTTCCTTTAAAAACTAACCGGTCTAAAGCTTACGCTTAATTAAAGACCCGTTAGGATTCTAATAGGTTATTAAAACCTTCGTTCCAGATTAGGAGCCCAGTAAAAGCTATGTGCACTTGCTGTATTTGAATTATACTATTGCTCAGGTAAATACCCTTAACTTATTTTCCCTACACGGGCTTGGGATACGGTACTATAGAAGTACCGCTTGGTCGGGTGTATGTAGTCATTTAAATCGTATTGTGATTGATGTATTTACATAACCTGTTTGATATGTATTATTTGGTGTATGGCCCTTGGGGGTTAAATGACCATGTCCCGGATATCCTTGGCATCATTCATGAAATGGCCACGACCTAAGCACGGGGTGTAGGCGTACACCTGACAGTTGCATTATGTAAAAACTGGTATCCCACTATAAGGAATCGACCTTGTAGGCATTATACCTGTGGCGTGTCAGTTAACTTAAGTCCGGCCATACAAACCGGCCCTAATGGACGACAAATGAGTAAAACTGTATACAAGATTATTTTGAATAATTGTCCCAAGTTATAAAATATTTTTGCCGAAGTGCATTTAAATAAATTTTCAAACTCTTTTTAAAATGAGTCAGTTAAGTTGTATTTACCAGTGCAAACTGACGTATTTTCCAAAAAGGATAAGTGCAGGTACTAAACGAAATAGGCTGGCTACTCCAGGCATCGTTACTCAAGTCTCGCAAGCTTTAGATGTCAAAGTCTGTGAACAGTTTTCCTTTTTATTTGATCCGCCAGTGGATCTGCTTCGACTGTGTTGTAATACTTAAACATTACATTTTGTTCAGTTGAAATAAATCTATATCTTTTGCTTCCGCTGTGCATTTTATATGTTGTGTTGTTTGACTATGATGATATCAATGACGTCACGATACTCCCCACCGGTCCCACCGGTGACACGTGGAAAATTGGGGTGTGACAAGATGCAAGACAAACTCATTCATTTCAATACCATCATGACAGATTACATACCAAACGAGTATACATCATCTTCTACAAGCTGGTTTAGATCACAAAGATCTAAACCCTAGCTTTCTCTCACTAACACATAGTCTCTCTCTCTCTAGAATTCACACCAGGAGAATGAATAAGTTGGGAGAGGTGCACAAAGCTTCAAGAGTTGCCCTAATCTACACAATACACATATATATAGGCTAGGGACTAAACCCGGACAAAACACATTGTCCGGGATACAAAACAATACAATAATCCGACTCACTAGAAAGTCGTCCGAAATGCCTTCAGCAATTGATAATCTTCATTATCATTGACTTTAACTTGGACTTCTGCTTTGGTCGACACAGAACTGATAAGCGACAGTTACCCGGCGGAACTGCACTTACAGTCTCCCCCTTAACTGTTGCATCAGCTCTGTGTGGCATCGATAATCTTCAATCACCGGATACTGCACTTACAGACTCCCTCTTGATTGATGATATCATGCATGCTTTCAACTTTAGCTGAGACTTGATCTTTTAGGTAGAGCACAGCGATCTTCAACCCTTCTAATTAAAGACTTGCTGACGATCACTTAAATGGCCGCTTTGAGAAACCCGAAGAATCCGACATCAAAACACTGCAGATCCTCCCCCTCAAACTACTCCCGAATCAAGTTAACGCGAACCAACCTACAACCACATGTAAGAATATCGCTCGATACATTAATCTTCAAACTTAACCGGTAGAAGAACGAAACGTCGGATTTCCAATGCCTAACATCAAAAACTTCAAATTCCGCAAAGACATGAAGTTTGGTTTGATAAGTTAATAACAAACCAGACTTTGAAAATGTACATCCACCATCTTGATCAAGGTCTTCAACTGAGTGTTGAGATCATTTCATCTCGAATCTTCAAGATCCAATCTCGTATCTTCACAAATCCACCAATTACCCGATGACTTTCATCTCTGATCTCCCCCTCAATGTAAGAACCCCTATTTCGAGAATCCGATCAGTCACCAACTTGGAAGAGGTACCAAGAAGACTAATCTTCTCTACTCTAACCGGCATACGATAAAGGCATGACCTTCAACTACTTGCCAAACGAACAATTTGCTTCATCACGTCAACACTTGATTGAACCTCGAACAAACTTGACAAAACTCAATCATACACTAGCTCTAACTTGCTTCATGTTATGAACACTTCGCCACCGGTAAGATTAACACTAAGTTAATCTAAAAGATAGTAAACACGAACTTGTTTCGATGTAGCACCACGAGCTTTTGGTTTACAAAGAAAATAGGAATTTCAAAATTTTTACTCCCCTTTTTTCTTTGTAAACAATACAAAAATCCAAGAAAGTCTTATCTCTTCACCTCCTCACTTGATCCGAACAACATAAGTACCATAAAACTTTTCGATAATCCGTAACCGACTTCAAGTTTCCAAACTACACATAATTCTGACTCTTAGTTAGTTATCCGGTACCCCAGGTAACCCGGAATAACTAGAAAAAAAACTCGGAACATGCACAACTCGAAACTTCCGAACAACACAAACTTCTAAATTTAGCTAAAAATCTGGTACCCCAGGTAACCCGGAATTCTAGAAAATTCGGAACTCGTAAAACCCGAAAGCTCTTGAAACCTCGGATCAGATCATCTAAATCAGTACTTCTTGATGAAGATTAAGTTCTTGATGAAGATTAAGTTGAAATCACTAAGAAATCAAGAAACTTTATCACATCATTGAACACGGTTATGAGAGTATGAAAGTATTGAAAGGGTTGTGGTTCTAAGTGGGTTTGATCTGGAAAAGTTTCTAAGTTAACAGAAACTGGAGACACAAAAGAAACTTAGAAACACGGAGTAAAAAGTCAGAGAGAATCAGAGTGGTATAACCCGGATCACACAACCTGATTAAAACCAAAGACTCGGACAACACCCCAAACTCTAAAAATTTCAAGTCTAAACTCGGATCTATTAAAACTCGGACAAACCAGTTTAATTTTAAAAACTCTGACTTAACCTCAAGAAAACTCGGACTTAAAGCCCCTCAAAAACAATAAACTCTGATTGAATATTAAAACTCGGACCCACAAAGGTTATGGAAACTCGGACACAATACTAATGATCAACCAAACTCGGACATAATGTTAACTAGAAACTCGGATAAAACTAGAGAAGGTAAACTCGGAATAAAGGGCACAAGCTCAAAACTCGGAACCTCTCAAGTTCTGGATTTAAAACTCAGAACTAAATTTTAAACAAAGAGACTCCACTATAATTCGGAGTTGAGATCTCTGTTTTAAAATTCGGAACTGTGAAAGCTCAAAATAACACACAAATTGAACTTTGAGATATCCAAAAACTCGGAACTGTGAAAGAGATTTAAAAAACTCGGAACTGTTAAGAGATTTAAAAAAACTCGGAACTTATGAGAGATTCAAGAAAAAAACTCGGAACATCACTCACACATAGTTCAAAAACTCGGAACATTAACACAGAGGCTAAACCTCAGACTATTGAACAACTCAGACATTAAAAAAAACCTCAGACATTGAAAACTCAGAAGGTTTCAAAACTCAGACAAATGAAAACTCAGAAGGTTTCAAATAAAAACCTCAGACATTAAAAAAACAAACTTCAGACATTATTTTTTTTTTAAACTCAGACAAATAAAAACTTTAGACATCGCATAACATAGTTTCAAAACTCAGACTATGGAAAGCCTCGGAAGGATTTTTTAACATAAAACTCGGACAACAAATGTCCTTGGACCAACAAAGTTCAAACTAACACTCTGACAATGAACTCGGACAACAAGTTCAAACTAAAACTCGGACATATTCAGGTTTCAAACTCCGACCTTTTGGAGTTTCCAAAACTCTGACCATTTGAAGTTTCTAAAACTCTGACCTTTTGAAGGTTCTAAAACTCGGACAAAGCTCAGAAACAAGTCTCCGGACTATCTCCCTAGTGTGACTTCACACTAGTTCACCAAAACCCCGGAAACATAAACATAGAATGGAAACTCGGACGGGTTTAACACTAAGAAAAACTCGGACAGAGCAATTTTGGATCAAACCTCATGTCTGCAACAACTTGGAGAACAAAAAAACCACGAACAGCTTCATTTTCTTCAACTTTTCTGCAAAATCTTCAAGTCTTCAAGATGTTTGGCGGAAACAAACATCAAATCAAGAGCAATGGTGATTCAGAAGGCGGTTAGGCCATTCTGAATCGGTAACCATGCTCTGATACCACTGTTAAAGCACCGGATCGATGACGAACATCAAACATTGCACTTGATTCAAGACATGAAACAACAAGAACATGGTAGATGAAGAAGAAGATGCAAGACAAACTCATTCATTTCAATACAATCATGACAGATTACATACCAAACGAGTATACATCATCTTCCACAAGCTGGTTTAGATCACAAAGATCTAAACCCCAGCTTTCTCACTAACACATAGTCTCTCTCTCTCTAGAATTCACACCAGGAGAATGAACAAGTTGGGAGAGGTGCACAAAGCTTCAAGAGTTGCCCTAATCTACACAATACACACATATATATAGGCTAGGGACTAAACCCGGACAAAACACATTGTCCTGGATACAAAACAATACAATAATCCGACTCACTAGAAAGTCGTCCGAAATGCCTTCAGCAATTGATAATCTTCATTATCATTGACTTTAACTTGGACTTCTGCTTTGGTCGACACAGAACTGATAAGCGACAGTTACCCGGCGGAACTGCACTTACAGTTCGGTTTTGAAAAAAATAAAAATAATTATATAACCTATTAATTGTGGTGGTCGATATAAAAAGTGCAGCCACCACAACTGTAATACATATACTGTTTGAAACAAATTAAACAAGCTTTGGCGCATGCTCTTTGTTCACGAGTCTGAATTTCTCAAGTGCAGCCACCACAACTGTAATACATCTTCTCTTCGTCACCCTTTACTTCTGTTGTATAACTACAACGTGATATGTTTTTATTATTATGTTTCAGTGTGTATATGCGAGCCACATCAAAGAACCAAATTCATACAGATATTACTTTGGTTATATCACGACTTTATTTTTTGGGTTTTCTCTTTTATTTGCCCTAGTACCTCAATAATAATGGCAAAAACGATTACTATGAATAACCTACTTAAGCCCCCGCCACGAAGCGCGGGTAATAATACTAGTTTTGAATAAAAAACCAAATTTAATTCAGACCCTATTGCCCTAAATATCCGGTAAAAACAGTCCTTTGTATTTGATCCTAACTCGCTATATATAATCATACACAACCCAAAAAGTAAAAAAGATGGATATGGCCCAACAACAAACCAAAAAGAAGACTGGATTTAACTTTGAAGTGACGATCTAACGAGAATCATGTGAGTGAACATGCCAAAACAAAAAGGTAACAATTTCACGGTCCAAAATTTATTAAAATAAATAAAAATATGGGAGAGTACATGCATTCTTGTGGATGTCAATTTCAGTGTTTATCTTCGTCTTTTGTTGATTGAAAAGTGCATTAATTAATGATTGTTATATGGTTAGACCAAACCCATTCTCCAACCCCACATCACCTAATATTTATTTTTGTTTACTTATAATTGTTAACTATTAGCTATTATTTTTTTCCCTTAATTTATAATATTCGAAATTAAATTATAGAGTATTTGTATAATTTGAATTCGAATATTAGGATCAGTTCACTTTGAAAATTAAAATAATTCATTTTAAAAACAAAAAAAAATTGAAATTGAATAGTCTAATTTCAATTATTTTTTTCAACTCTAATTTATATATTGAATACCTTATTTATTTAAGGAGTTCCTAAAAAGATTAACTATGATTCATATAGATTATGTATGAACATGAAAAGAATATTAAACATTTAGATTATGTATGAACATGCTACAAATCAAAGCACCTCTAACAATAAACTGACTCGTCGGTAATACATTGGTTAGGAGAGGACGACTGCAGAGAGCCGACTGATTAGAGACGACTGCATCATCATTGGCTAGCAGTAGATATCATCGACAAAAGTATTAGATGTTGATAAATGCTGATCTTTTGCATTAGTCTTGGAAAATCCGTTTCGATCTAGAGAAATAGGAAAACACAAACCATTACATGCTGTTGAGAAGAAGTAACATTTTAGTTTAACTGTAAACACTGATGAGTACTGAATAAATAAGGCTAACCACTGCCGAATACTAAGAAGGCAAACAACTGATGGAAACATGAAACCTTGTAAGCACAGTTTTTGATCAAACCCTGATGGTGGTTAACAGGTGATGATAACATCTGATGGTAAACAACTGCTGTTGTCTTAAGCAGTGATTAGGAAGTTAGTGTTTGAGAAGCTGTAGTTAAGGTAGAGCAGTGGTTGGGCTACAAGGGTTGATTCTTACATTCTTGTAAGATCAGGGGGTGTTTGTGAAAATTCTTACAACGGTTTGTTGTAACTGAATTTGGAGTTATTAGTATATATAGGGGGTTTGTATTTGTCTGTAAATAGTTCATTGTTTTCAATTCTTGTAATTTTCCTTTCTACTTTCACAATTCAATAAGAATCGTTAATCATTGGTTCACGTTTTCTCTGGGTCAATTTCTGGTTGTTCTTTTAACAAGTGGTATCAGAGCTATTGGTGGCTCGATTCAAAGAAATTGACGATTCAATTCCACAATCAGAGATTAAAGATGGTGTCAACGAAGTTTGAATTGGAGAAATTCAATGGGAGGAATGATTTCAGCCTGTGGCGTGTGAAGATGAGGGCTCTTCTGGTTTATAATGGTGTGGTACATGCGCTCAAGGGAGAAGATAAACTTCCTGAAGGCTTAAATGATAAAGAAAAGAAGGATATGCTCGAGAAGCCTCATAGTGCAATCATATTAAGTCTTGGTGATCGAGTTCTTCGTGAAGTGTCAAAGGAGACATCTGCTGCAGGGATTTGGTCAAAGTTGGAGTCATTGTATATGACTAAATCTTTGGCAAATCGGCTGTATTTGAAGAAAAGGTTGTACACATTTCACATGTCATCTGGAAAGAGTCTTGAAGATCATACAGATGAATTCAACAAGTTGATCTTGGATCTTGAAAACATAGAGGTGGTGTTGGATGATGAAGATCAGGCCATTATATTTCTCACTTCTCTACCATCGTCATATGAACACTTTGTGGATACATTGATGTATGGTAGAGATTCTCTGTCTATGGAAAATGTCTTGTCTGCCTTGAATTCAAAAGAATTGAAGAAGAGGTCAGATTCTAAAGAAGAAGGTGGAGATGGTTTGTTTGTGAGTGGGAGGTCAGATCAAGGGAATTATAGCAGTGGTAGCAGAAATTCCAGGTCAAAGTCCAAATCAAGATTCAAGAGAAGATGCTTTGTGTGCAATTTAGAGAAACACTTCAAGAAAGACTGTCCAGAATACAAGAAAAGAAAAGGTGAAGGAAGTTATTCAAGAGGGCAAAGTAGTAATTACTCAAAGGGACAAAGTAGTCATGTAGATTCTGATGATCAGTCAGAAGGAGGTTATGACAGTGCTGATGTTCTCATGGTCACAAGTGATTGTAACCAAGAAAAATGGGTAATGGATTCAGGGTGTTCATTCCACATGACACCTCTGAAAGAAGCTTTCAAAGAATTGAAGATGGTGGACATGGGGTCTGTGAAGCTTGGAGATGACAGACCTTGCCAGATTCTTGGAATTGGCACACTCACAATGAAGACAGAGTCTGGTATTACTTTTGATCTCAAAGATGTGAGGTATATTCCTGATCTCAAGATAAGTTTGTTGTCTCTTGGTACTTTAGAAAAGATGGGATATCATGTTAGCCTTAAAGATGGTAAAGCAAGAGTAATAAAAGGATCTATGGTGATGCTTAGTGGTACAAGAATCAAGAACAACATTTACATGTTAGATTGTAAAGTTGTTGATAGAGTTGCTGCTGTAGCAAGTGAAGAAGGAAATGATGAAGCCCTGAAGTGGCATAAAAGACTTGGTCATATAAGTCAACAAGGCCTGATTGAGTTGTCCAAACAACAAGTTCTTGGTGGTTTAAAGAACTGTGATATAAGCTTTTGTGAAAGCTGTGTTCTGGGCAAACAGAAAAGAGTGAAGTTTAGTAAAGGAAAACATATTTATAAGGGAGTCTTAGATTTTTCACTCTGATTTATGGGGGCCTGCAAGAACAGAAACTTTGGGGGGTGGTACATACTTCTTGTTAATCATAGATGATTATTCTAGAAGAGTGTGGGTTTATTTTCTTAAACATAAGAGTGATACTTTCAAGAAGTTTAAAGAATGGAAAGTATTGGTGGAAAATCAAACTGAAAAAAAGTTGAAGAAACTCAGAACAGACAATGGGTTGGAGTTCTGTAATCATGCGTTTGATCAGTTTTGTAAAGCAAATGGGATAGCCAGACATTTAACCATTCATGGTACTCCTCAACAGAATGGGTTGGCTGAAAGAATGAATAGAACCTTGTTGGAGAGAGTAAGGTGCATGTTAGCAACTTCTGGAATGCCAAAGAAGTTCTGGGGTGAAGCTGTATCCACTGCAGCTTATCTGATCAATAGATGTCCTTCATCAGCAATTCAGATGAAGACACCTATGGAGATATGGTCTGGTATTAAGCCTGAGTATGAAGCTTTGAAAGTTTTTGTATCTTTGGTGTATTCTCATGTCATTGATGATAAATTAGATCCAATGTCTCAAATGTGTGTAATGTTAGGGTATGCTGAAGGGGTGAAGGGATACAGGCTTTGGAGGTTGCAAAATCCAAATGTGATAGTGAGCAGAATTGTTCAGTGCAGGGAAAATGTCCTGTATAAAGATGTCATGGAGTCAATGAACAAAAGTGTATCCAAGAAAGATGATCTTCAGTTTGAGGTGGAGCCAGTATTAAACAGAACAAAGGTGAATGATGAGAGGTCTGGTACAACTCAGGGTGAATCAAGTCAAAGTGGTCCTGGTTCAAGTCAGGATGAACAAAGTCAAAGTGCACCAAACTTAGAAGATTACATTTTGGTGAGAGACAGGTCAAAGAGGAAAGTTGTGAAACCACTGAAGTATAGAGATCATGAAGATATCTCAGTAGTTGCTTTTATAACAGCTGAGAATGAAAGCATCTATGAACCACTAACTTTTGAAGAAGCTGTAAATTCAGAAGATAGTCAAAAGTGGCGTCAAGCAATGGATGAGGAGATGGATTCTCTGTACAAGAATGGTACATGGGAATTGGTGAACAAGCCGAAAGATCAGAAGTTGGTGTCTTGCAAATGGATCTACAAGATTAAAGAAGGTGTTAAACCAGGAGAGGATCCAAGGTATAAAGCAAGATTGGTGGCCAAAGGATTCACACAAAAGGCAGGTGTTGATTACAATGAGATCTTTTCTCCTGTAGTCAAACATGTCTCAATTAGAATCATCTTATCATTGGTTGCTTCATTAGATCTGGAGTTGGAACAAATGGATGTGAAAACTGCATTTTTGCATGGTAATTTGGAGGAGCAGATCTACATGGCACAACCAAAGGGATATGAGGTCAAACACCAAGACGATAAAGCTTGTTTGTTGAAGAGGTCCTTGTATGGACTTAAACAGACTCCCAGGCAGTGGTACAAAAGATTTGATGAATACATAGTGGGCAGTGGTTTCAGCAGGAGTCCTTAGGACAGTTGTGTGTATCATAGAGAGTATGACAGAGGTAAATTTGTTTATTTACTCTTGTGTGACAACTGGCACCAAACCGGTAATTTCCGTACACTTTAATTATTATTTAATGAATGCAATTATGTGCTTAAATGTCAACATTGCCTGATTACATATTATACAAGTGAATTCATGCACGTTTTATACTACAAGAATTACTTTATGCATTAATGAACAGCGTTGCGTCAGAAATACTAGTAAACTCACCGGTAAGACACATTGTGTCAACAATTCTGCAGAAAGCAGTTAGACATTAGAATTAGAGCTTAGGTGTAGGTCCAACGACGAGAATACATTAAAACCCAAGAGTACATACAAGGGTTTATATATAGACTTTCCGAAAGCTAAAATACGCACTAAAAGGCACCCGAAACACACTTTAAATGCTGAAATTCATACAATTCAGCAAAAATTCAGCATTGAAACAAGATTGTATCATGCCAAAATATGACAAATTGATCCATAATATTTTCCTGAGTGTCGGAAATTGAAAGTATCACAAAATGGCACTTAAAGGACACTAAACGGTGCAATTTAGCACTTTAACGAACCGGTACTTAACCGAACAACCGGACATTACCCGAAACATCAAAATATTGCTAGAAGCATTGTTTACCTATTTCTGAGCTAATTATGGTCCCCGAACACCATAACACCTCTTATAACGTAATAACACATCAAGTCCCTAAAAATTACACTTGAAAGCTTAACTTGTTTATAAAATTAAAGTTTGGAATTTACACTTTGTCCCCCCCCCCATTCTTGTCTACGGTTACAAAGGGGTGGCCCCCACCAAATATTTGCCAAATCCTACTAAATCCCATTTGATATTATTTTGATGTTACTTGGATTTGTTTTGATTTTATATGATCTTGTAAGATATTTCTTGGATTCTTTGAGATCTTGCAAACTTGATAAAAGGATATCATCCTCACTTCATCTCACTTCACCACAACCTTCTCCTCTCCTCTCTCCCACCTACGGCCGCGAGCCACCACCCCCATCACCACCACCTTCATTCCATGTTCATGCAATCTCAAGTCCTCACAAGGTGTTAGATGCTAGATTGAGAAGTGTGGAGGTTGTGGATCTTGAGGAACCTTCTTCATTTGCTTTTACCCACCATCTTTGTCATCTTCATCTTCAAGTGTTCTTCCCTAGCCCTTGTGCTAGTTGTAAGCTTCTTATCACTTGTTTACTTCTATTTTAATGATTAAAAGATGATGAACAATATTAATCTTGAAGAACACAAAAGAACATGATCATGATACTTTAACATAAGCTTAAATACATAAGAATACATGTAAATATTGTTGATTTGCTTCTTGATGAATGATGATTTGTGTTAGTGATGTTAGACATCATGAGAAACCTACTAGATTGTGATTAAACACATGGTCTAGTAAGTTAAAGTGGTGATCTTGTGAAAGATCAAGATCATCATGCTTTATGTCTTTATGAACTTGAATAATGAAAGAGATCTTCATATGTAAAGATGATTTAAAATACAAATCTTGTAAATAGATGATTACAAAAATATTTCTCCCAAGAAACCAAGTTTATTTACAAGATTTACAAGTCATGGTTTCTAAGTAAACTAATAATATATTTAGTGTTTAAACAAGACTAGAAACATGATTGTAACAAGAAAAATACAAAAGAAATATTTTTAGAAAAATCATCTTACAAGTTGTAAATGACCAAATCCTTTAATAAAGTAATTTACAAACAAACAACCATGTTTTAAAGGGTAACTAAACCCACTAAATAATATGATAAGTTACTACAAGTTTTTACAAAAGCTTCAAGTTCATGATGTAGTGTAGTTTACTTGATGTTGACACTCGGAAAGCGTTGAATAAGTTGATGATTGTTGTGATGATTTTAAAAGAAAATAAACACATGTTATGAAAACATGGGAAACCTCCATTTTTAGGGGAAACTATGTCAAAAATTTTATAAATTTTGACACTTAGAAAAATATAAGTTTGGTGAAACTTATTCCCTAAAATTATTTACCAAGGTTTCCCTAATTTTGTGTAAACTTCAAGTAAAGAAATGATTATTTCTTCAAGATAAAAACTGATATTAAGTACGTATATTTTTTAGAAAAATATATATATTTGTTGATCACCAAATCTTGTGCTAAGTGTATGTAGTATGTATTATACGTGATAATGTATTAGGACTTGAAAATACACTAAGTACTCCCAAGGAGTAGAAATACAAAATACACATACAACATACTTAGAAAATACAAGAAAATATATTTATGAAAATATATTACTTGATAGAATTAATAACTTGGACAAGTTATGAACATGAAATGAAGTTTTTGGACAAGATACATAATTCGGGTGAAAAATACAAGATACTTATATTTATTTTTGAGAAAATAATATAAGTAAGATACATAGTTAAAAATATAAATTATTTTTAACACAAGAACAAATACACAAAAGATGGTGACTTGTACTTGTGTGATACAAGTCTAGTGACTAACGTTAATAAAACACGTTTAGGTCACGCCGCTAGATAAGCAAAAACCGGTGAAGTTTACGGCGCAAGGAACGCAAACTTGTGAGTTCATGCTCCCCCTTATCTTTTAATTGTTTTCAGTTTTATAACTTCGGGGGTGAAATACATGTTACAAAAGTTACAATGTTTATAAATGGTATGATGGATACAAGAATTGATGAATGATACGAGAAATGATACAGGAATGATACGAGAAATCGTGTCACGAATAGGGTACCATAAGCACCATTAATCGTGTACATACTAAGACCGCAAAACAAAAGGTTAGATCTAATGGGTTTTCGGGCAGCCACACTCTTGGTGAAAACTAGTACCGAGTAGTGCTTTTGTGTCTCTGTCGTGAATCGAGAACTAGAAAAATGCCTATGGTTTGGATGCTTCATATGTCGTGTCAAATGTTAATGGCCTTGCAACCCATTAACAACATGATACATACAATAATACTTGATTTATACAAGAAGACTTGATTTATACAAGAATATTTGATTTATACAAGAATACTTGATTTATACAAGATACATACCATGTTTTTCATACAAAGTATACAAACGTTCAATACAAGAACTGCATGAATTCACACCAACCTTATGTTGACGTTTTCCAAAAACTCACATGTATTTCAGGTAACTAAAGTGGATGTGCGCGCGGTCTTACTCATGCTCCTGGATGTTGTTATGTTTATCCTTAAATAAAGTTGTAAACTTTTAGACAATATGTTGTCTCGTGATGTAAACACTTAAACTATGTTTTCCGTTATGTAATGGTAATGGTGTTTGAAGTTATTTTTATGAGCATGTAGTATGTTTACCAATCGTATGCAATGAAAACCTTTCATGATCACACCTCGTGCTTCCACCTTAGCAAGGGGTGTGACATCTTGTATGTTGATGATATGCTGATAGCCTGTGAAAGTAAGAGTCAAATAGAAGAAACCAAAAGGTTGCTGATGAAAGAGTTTGAAATGAAATATTTAGGAGAAGCCAGGAAGATACTTGGTATGGAAACCCACAGGAACAGGGCAGGAAAAGTGTTAACACTGTCTCAATCTTCTTATATTGAGAAAGTGTTGAAGAATTATAGAATGGGAGAGTGTAAGCCTGTTACTACTCCTTTTGCAGCTCATTTTAATCTGTCAAAGAAAGATTGTCCTCAAACAGATGAGGATAAAGAGTATATGAGCAAAGTTCCATATGCCAACACTGTTGGAAGTCTGATGTATATCATGGTATGCACAAGACCTGATATTGCATATGTTGTAAGTGTGGTGAGCAGATACATGGCAAATCCTGGTAAAAGTCATTGGGCAGCAGTGAAATGGATTCTCAGGTATTTGGCAGGCATAAAGAAACTTGGTTTAAAGTTTGAAGACCAAGCTGAGAAGAAGGGGAACATGATCAGTGGTTATGTTGATTCTGATTATGCAAAAGATAAAGACAATGGGAGATCAATAATTGGTTATGTGTTCTCAGTAATGGGAAATGTGGTAAGTTGGAAGTCTCAGTTGCAGTATGTGGTTGCACTATTCACAATTGAGGCAGAATTCATAGCTTTAACAGAAGGGGTAAAAGAGTCCTTATGGTTAAAGGGAATGGTTGTTGATCTAGGAATCAGGTTGGATGGTGTGCAAGTGAGTTGTGATAATGAAGGAGTTGTTCACTTGTCAAAGAACAGTGTTTTTCATGAAAGAACCAAACACATCAATGTGAAGATGTTATGGATTAGAGATGTGGTGACTTCTAAGGAAGTGGTGGTCAGGTGGGTTGGAAAAGATGTTAACCCAGCTGATGTGATGCCCAAGGCTTTGCCAGGTGCAAAGTTTACATTTTGTTTTAACTCATTAAGTTTATGTTAAACTAAATTGTTACTTAGGTGGAAATTGTTGAGAAGAAGTAACATTTTAGTTTAACTGTAAACACTGATGGGTACTGAATAAATAAGGCAAACCACTGCCGAATACTAAGAAGGCAAACAACTGATGGAAACATGAAACCTTGTAAGTACTGTTTGTGATCAAACCCTGATGGTGGTTAACAACTGATGATGATAACATCTGATGGTAAACAATTGTTGTTGTCTTAAGCAGTGATTAGGAAGTCAGTGGTTGAGAAGCTGTAGTTAAGGTAGAGAAGTGGTTGGGCTACAAGGGTTGATTCTTACATTCTTGTAAGATCAGGGGGTGTTTGTGAAAATTCTTACAACGGTTTGTTGTAATTGAATTTGGAGCTCTTAGTATATATAGGGGGTTTGTATTTGTCTGTAAATAGTTCATTGTTTTCAATTCTTGTAATTTTCCTTTCTACGTTCACAATTCAATAAGAATCGTTAATCATTGGTTCAAGTTTTCTCTGGGTCAATTTATGGTTGTTCTTTTAACACATGTTGACCTTGAACCAACCTTTAGCAACAACATTTAAGTTCTTCCTACTCCTTTAATTGGGTTACCACACAACATATGCCATGAACATTTGAATAGTTTAGACCATCACAAGTCATTCAAATGTTGTTGATTGAACATCATAAACCACATTAGAATAGTAATTTGAATTGGAGTTGAGCACATGTTTCATGTTTGTTTCTCTTCCATCAAATCATACAAGGATAGCTAGTCGTGGCGGACCAGAAATTATTTTCTGGGAGTGCGAACGAGAGGTTTAACCAAATTTTCAAGGGGGTGCGATCGGGATTTTGTCATATAAAATACACGAATTTTTTTTCAAGGGGGGCGTCCGCCCACCCAACCCTCTACCTAGGTCCATCCCTAATAGCTAGACTTTTCATACATGATTTCTTGAAGATCCTTAATCGTGTTTTAAATGTATCCATTCATACTTTTGTTAAACAATCATTTATGGTTCAAACTCGTTTTGACTTGAACCTGTTTTAATCATCCATCCCACCCAACTGAATCATCCATTTTGTCAATTCTGTTAGCCGATGATTGAGCCCATCCAATTATCGGTCATTATTTTGTATTGAATGAAATTTATTTGTAATTATAATGTTTCCGTAATTATCTGTTTCCTATGTACTATATGTATGTTATTGTTATCAACGAGAAATCCAAGGGATCAAGTTACTTTACAAATTCTACTTTGTACACATATAGAAAAATACTAATAATATGACTCCCTTAAGCATCAAAGTGTTGGTTTGTAATATCTTATTAGAACTTGATAGACATGGGATATATTAAGAACTTGCTATTGTTTGCCTTTCACATGTAGGGTTTATTGTGTTTCTAGTCTAATATAATGGCATACATTCAAACATGACGTGACTCCAATTAGAAAAATAGGCAGTTTGGCATAAATATTTTATATCCATACTTTAATTACTCAAATCCTATCCTAATGACATCAACCATTTCTATCAAAAGTTCTTACAATCTTGGCATATGTGGACTCAAGAATATATTTTATGTAGATATTATATAATTTTTATAATTAGTGTTCTTAGCATGGGTGAGGTGTACAAATCGGTTAATCGGTTTTTAAAAAACCGGTTAAAAAAAAAACCGGTTTTTTCACCCAAAATAAAAACCGGTTTTTTTAATAACCGGTTCCGGTTACTAACCGGTTTTTAGGGTCCAAAACAATAACCGGTATAACCGGTTGGGACCGGTTTTTAACCGGTTTTTTCCAAAAAAACCGGTTTTTTTTCCGGTTTTAACCGGTTTTTTAATAACCGGTTCGGTTAATAACCGGTTTTTGAAATCAAGAATAGTAACCGGTATAAAAACCGGCGGTTAAAAAAAACCGGTTAAAAAAAACCGGTTATAAAAAAAACCGGTTAAAAAAAAAACCAGTTTCGGTTTTTTTTCCGGTTTCGATTCTAAAACCAGTTTTTTTGTACACCTCTAGGTCCGGGCAAGGGAGGAAGGTTTTCCAACCCTTCCGGGGCGCTCTCCGTCTGCCGTACCGCCTCTCCTCAGAGAGATTGTAGCAGTTATCTATTTTCAAACTCGAAACTCGTAATTGCGTAGGAGATACTCGAAACCACCAAAGTGTGATCTTTGAGCGAGTATCAATATTGTCTGGAACCACTGGAACCGGTATCGGGTACACGGAATTGGGATCTCTGTCACATGCAAATCTTTCTATCGGGAAAGCCTCGCTTATTCAATTCAAAGGGCTGATTATTTAGAATCCCTAATTACGAGTGGTTTGGTTTTAAAGAAATTTATATATAAAAAATATATTTTGATTCACATTTTCATAGAATCGAGGGATGACATAAATCTTTTATTTGTTAAACCTTGAACAATAAGATGTCTGGCATGTGGTGTAAAGGGTGAAATTTCGCTATTAACGTGGAGATTTCCTATCGCGACACGTGTCTAGTAGGTGAAAACCTCATCGGAGTGTCATTTCAATAGACAGTGTCATGATGCGAGGGCCTCACATCGACGGCAAAATTTTCACTCTTTTCACCAAGTTTCTCCACCATCGACGTATTGGCATATTATTGGTCAAAAATAGTGAAGCTATACCTAATAACAAATTTAGATCAATCATCATTTTTGTAAATGTCTAGCTCAAAAATGTCTAGTTTAGTCACTTTACATTAGTTTATGTAAACCATTCTCCTTCATAAATGTCCACTTCTAGTGTCCATTTCATGTTATACATCATCCCTTATCCTGATAATCATAATCATATCAATATATAAATAAAAGATATATAGTATTCTATGAATCTCTTCTCATAACTTAATTTGTGCACTTTTCATTAAACAAGTAATAGCGTGACAATTGTCATTGATAGCAGAACTAAAATTTACTGGTCAGAGAAATATCATAAAGTTATTTCCCACAACTATAACCAAGCGGGGTCGCAATTGTTTTCCTTTAAACCAATGTTGACTTCTGATGACCAGGGTCAGCAAACCCCTTTGACCCCTGGTCCAGTCTTTATTTGTTGTGTGGCAACCGGCAACCACCACCCATGATCAGTGCTTTGACGCCACCTTTTAGCCATTGTGCACTAATGCTGTCACTAGTGTATGTGCATCCGTCACGAAAATTTAACCAGGTTTACCATGTTGTCAAAACCAATTATATTTATTGCTATATGACGAACCGACCAGATATAACTTTGTTATCAGCAGCTAGCAATCCTTTTCCCCATTAAAAACTAGCTGAGACCTGAGATGCAAAATGTTATCTACAATACTTGGTAATTGGCAATAACCCATCAATTTGGAACCTGACCCACCAAGATTGAATACCTACCCCAATGGTCCAGGAAATGCAATTGACTCCTCATATCATGATGTTGATCTATTGAATTTATATACAATACATTTTCGATGGAGGGGAATAATTACATGCAGCTGCTTGGTACTTCCCTATTAATGCAGTCAAATTATAATTTTATCCCGTTTAAATTTACAGTTTTGTCATTAGTTTTGGTTTTTTCTTCTCCTAGTTAAATTACGATTTTGCCCTCAATTTAAATTTACAGTTTTACCATCGGTTTTGTTTTTTTCTCCTGTAAAATTATGATTTTGCCCCCAATGTAAAATTACAGTCATCCCATTGTTTTAGTTTTTTTTTTTTTTTTACAAAACTTTCTATGGAGGGGAATAGTGCGAGAGAGCTGTCTGACACTTCTTCATTGGTCCAGCCAAATTACAATTTTGCCCCGTTTCGATTTACAGTTTTGCCATTGGTTTTATTTTTTTACCCTCCAGCCAAATTACGATTTTACCCTCGGTTTAAATTTACAGTTTTGACATCATTTTTGTTTTTTCCTCTGTAAAATTATGATTTTCTCACCAGTGTAAAATTACAGTGATGTCATTGTTTTATTTGTTTTTTTACAAAACTATGGTAGTGTTTTCTTTTAATTTGTTGGCTCGGTGTAATTTTTATTCGTGTCAGGTGGCTGCCTGGCACACGCTCATTTGTTCTAAAAGTTGCAGTTTTGCCCCCAGTTTAAAGTTATAGTTTCTCAATCGCTTTTGTTTTTTTTAACAAAAGTATGGTAGTGTTTTGTTTTAATTGGTTGACTCGGTTTTTTTTTTATTTCGTGTTATGAGTAGTATGTATAATTAACCGAGTACAGCCGTACATGTTATTAGAGAGAAGTATTCGGCTTAGTGCCCCGCAACGCCGGCGGGGCAAAACCTAGTTTCGATTACAAAAACAAAAAAGACAAATAATAAAGATAAAATCAAAAGAATAATATCTATTATATATTTATACATAGTGTATATAATTATAGGGCTGGCAAATCGTGTTTTGTGTCTTAGCGGGTTTAACAGGTCCCTGACGACACGAATACACAAGTTCTAACACATGAACATGACTCGTTTAACTACGTTATATCCAATTTCTATAACCCAGTTGTATGTTTTATGTATCAAGAATGAGAAATGACGGATGCTAAGTTTCTAACCTTTCAATTTTAATTATTTTTTTAAAAGTGAAAAATCACACAGTATACTTTTCAGTAAGTAGATTTAATCGTGTCTTATATATCTTACATATTATGACCCCGATATAATTATATAGTTCATGAATTATGTGACATGAATAAGTGTTGTGCATCGACTTTATATCCGTATGTAATCATAAATTGCTCCTCACTAACTTTTAATTCGGTTAAATACATGAAAATAAATTGTCTGGTTAAATCTGTATCACTGTATGTCTAAGAAAATAGATCGTTGTAGCAATTTTATGGATTAATAACTTGTTGTGTCCTAAGTAAATCAAAATTTGATTAACTAACATTTAACCTTTTTGTAAATAAAGTTATACCGTCCAGAGGACCCTTTTTAGTAAAAAAAATAAAAAAGTATTTTCGGCTTTCATTATATTAACCCACATTTTATTCATTCATAAACTTATCTATTTTCTTTAAAAAGATTTTTATTTTATTTGTTCTATAATATCACCCCAAAAGAACGTTCATTTTCATGTTTGGAGTTGAGCAGGGCTGGCTCAACCATTTTGATGGTCTAAGGCGAAGTAAAATCTTCTGGCCTTTTTCCCAAAAAAATGTATATAATTGAAAGTTAAACTTGAAGGGCCCAAGTGTAATTATTAGAAAGATTGTGTTAAAATTTAAAAACAAGAGAAAAATGGTGAACCAGGGATTCGAACACGGGTTTCACAAACATTCATACATACACAAAACCACTACACTACCAACCGTCAATTTGTTGATAACCCACACCCTAAATCTTTTATAAATGGACTGTGATTTCATCAAATTATGGAGTCCCTATAGTTTTGGTGGCCCAAGGCCCAAGCCTCATTTAACTTACCCTTGGACCGGCCCTGGAGTTGAGTTATCTCACCATGCCGATGAACATACCCTCAAGTATATTCATGTTTTTTTATGCATCTACTACACATGTAAACGAGCCGATCCAAAGGTTGACGGATGTTCACTAGAGGTGTAAACGAGCTGAATCGAGTGAAGCTCGAGCTCGACTAGGCTCGAGCCCGGTCTCACTCAGAGCTCAAGCTCAGCTCAGTTCAATTCGCGTTATATTTAAGTTTGAGCCTAGCTCGAGTAGTTTTTCAAGCTTGAGCTCAGATCCATTATTATTTTTTAATTAATTGACACACTTTAAATTTATAGCATTTGTGTGCATAGTGTGTGTCTCATGTTTTGGAAGGTTTTCATAAAAATTTTGATTTTTCACTTTTAACTAGGGGTATTCAAAATCATACGAATCCGAATCCGAATTATCTGAAAATTCAGATGTCCGAATTTCGGATAATCCGAATTTTCGAATTCGGATAGTGATTTCAGAAATTTTAACCCAAAACTATTTGTTTTTCTACCTATAACGTCAAAACTTTCATCTTTTGCGACTTAACCTCACAACTTTTGTACTTTCAACTTTGGTCACCCACACTTTCCATCTTACGCAACTTTTTTTGTTTTACGTTCCATTTAAATTTTGCGAGCTAACACGGCGCAACATGTGTTTGGTTTAACGTTTTTATGTCGTCTATTTTTTCCCGTTTAACAGGTTCGTCGCAACACGTAGGTCTTAGATCAATTTAGTTATTATTTTCTATGTTTTACGTTTGGATTTAAGTTATTCGTATTAACACTCCGCAAGTACAGTGTTGGTAGCCCCGCCACAACTTGGACTCGTTTATTAAAGAAATTATTTTTAGACTCGAAATCACTTAAGTTCCACTCGGTATAAGCTTTGAGCAATCCAATTCCCTTACCTGCAATGACTACATAATTATTATATTAATAAAATAATAATAAGCTTTCATAATTTTCTAAATAAAAATAAAATAAATAAAGATAACAACAATAAGATGAGGAAGAAAACAAACCTGACAATAACTGTTACGATGACACACCACACAGAGTGACAGATTTGTAACGGAAACAGAAGATAACGATTAACCGGCACGCAATTAAACAATATCTCATCACCAGAAAGAAACGACAAACTTAACGACGTCAATCAGATCAGATGACATTACTCAACAGTTTTAGACGGCAACCAACGGAGAAGATAACCCAAAATAACATCAAACAAAACTATATACACTCCCACAAAGAGTAAAAATAAAAATATAGTTAACTTTGTTTTTGCTCCATGTGGTTTGATCATTTTAACGATTTTGCTACAATAGTTTAAAAATAGTCATTTTCCTCCCTGATCTTTCGAGTTTGTCGTCAGTTTGCTCCCTGGCTCTAACTCAGTTAAAACGTTCAATTAAAAGCAGCGGTATTTCGGTAGTTTACTCCCTGGCTCTAACTCAATTAAAACGTTTAGTTAAAAGCCGCGGTAGTCATGGTTGGCAGGTGGTGGCCGGTAGAAAGAGTGGTTGGAAAGATGGGGATCAGAAAATAATTACTTATATAGATGTAAATAAACAAGTTATAGGTTTATTTAGGTGAAAAGACTTACATGCCCTTGCTTTTATCTATAAAATTATTAAAATACCCTTCTAGTTAATGGATTTTTTGGATGGAATTAGAGGCAGAGAACAAAATGACGCTAAGTTAGAAAAATCAGGGAGAAAAATAACTATTTTTAAACTATTGGGGCAAAACCGTTAAAATAACCAAATCACAGGGAGCGAAATGGAACTTAACTCTTGTTTTACAGTGAGTTCAATGCATCACACCTTGTGTTAAACATTAGAATATTTTCCATTTATTTGAATAAACCAAATTAGATGTGTTGATTATGTTGTTTATGATAATTTTATATATCGTAACGAGAGATATAATAAAACTGTTATTGCCAATGGTTTCCATTACTAACAACGCAAAAGCGGTTCGAATTCAGGTAGCGATGACAAGGAAGCTTTCTCGCGGATTTGTTGTAACAAAACGGCAGTTTTACAGGCGATGCGTAAATGCAAGGATTCATGATTGCTACCGGATGTCTCATGACTGAGTAAGGAGCTGTAAACGATGGAGATTTTGGTGGTGACGCCGCTTGTGTACCCGTTGAGGAGCTGGATCCGGATCCAGATCCGGATCCAGAACCAGCGGACACAGAGGCTGTGGATATAGTTGGAGTTGTAGGCGGAGAACATTTCTTCGGAGTTGATAAAAACGCTCGGATTTTAAATGAAGTTGGGTGCATACAAGGTGCTCGATCATATTCCTCAACGAGATTCGCTAGATCTTCATCCGATTTTATGCAAACAAGCGCGTCTAAATCCTCCGTCGGTAATTGACACCTTAAACTCACCGTCTTCCCGCATAATTCACCGAGTTTCACCATCAATTCTGTAAATCACAAGTAAATCTTAGTGATTTTGTTTATATCAAATAATTATGTAAAACAGAGACGATTATAGACTAATGGCAGGTAGACAAGCAACAAGTTGCGCCGCTACCCCCTTCTGAATAGCAAACCCTACCCTGCTAAACACAAAATTCTGCCCCTTAACATGCACGGTGTTACTGCTTACCAACTGTTGAACCCGCTTGAGGAACCAGATTAAATGACAAAGAGAATGTTTGTGAATTGTACCCTAAACTATGACTACTTACTATATGTGTCTAATACCATACCAATTCAATTACTTACCGGAATAAGATAGGGACCGATTAACGGCTACGACGCGTGTGTGGCCACCGTAGTACCGCAGCTTGCCGTCGGGATACCGCGGAAGAATCCGGCCGCCGTAACTACACAGGAATTTAATCGTTTCGGTGGTCGGAGGCTTGTTAGAGTTAAGAGATGTTCCCGCCATTTTATTTTGTAATAAGAAAGGATTTTTCCTACTTCAAGCATAAGCAAGGTGCAATTAGGATAGTATTTATAGAGTTTTTTTTTTTTGGGGAAGTGTGGCCCAATTAGAACGGGTCAGTTAAGATCCATGTAGGTGTGGGGCCCACTTTATCGGGTTATCGGGATAAGGTTGAGAATAAAGAGTTATTTAGAATTTCTTTTCTAGTTGTGTATTATGCAAAAAAAAGTTGTACATTGGTTTATGTTTAGAGGTTTTTGCATTGGAAGACATTACTTTTCTTGCTTCATGGGTCATAGGATTTCGGTTCAGTTTTTTAATTAACGAGAAAAAAACTACTCTTTTTTTTTTTTTTTTCACTTTTCTCAACGAACTTTAACTTTATGTTGTAGCCGAAATTTTGAAATATCGTTTTGTTTGTTGCAAAACTAGAGGTGCAAACGAGCTAAGTCGAGCCTGAATTTGAGCTTGTGCTCGAGCTCAGCTCATAATATAAATAATAAACTTTTTAGGCTTGCAAGCTCAATAAGTAAAGCTCGGGCTCGGGCTCGTTTACTAAATAAGCTTATTTTTAGGTTCGAGATCGGCTTGTAAACAAGTTTAAATAAGTTCGGCTCGACTCGGCTCGGCTCGTTTACACTAAGGTTCGATAAGGCTCGACGAGCCTAACGAGCTTCACATGTGAGGCTCGAGCCGGGCTCGATAAACAGACGAGCTTTGTTTTGAGGCTCAAGCTCAGCTCGGGCTCAATAAGGCTCGACTCGTTTCGAGTTTTTTCACGAACCGATCTCGAGTAGCTCGCGAGCCGCTCGGCTCGTTTGCACCCCTATGCAAAAGTGTCACTTTTTGTTAAAACAATAAAACCGATATTAAGGTATAAATAGTAAGTCATATAATTATTTTAAATGTTACATACACATGGTATTCATTGATTATGTGTTGTTTATGACTTTACGTATTTGCCAATAAAGTGACATCGACTTTTGTTGTAAATTTAAAAAAACGACACTTAATAATCTTTCATTGTTATAGCCAATGTTATAAAACAAAGTTTTCGAGGCCGAGTACTCCCCGAGTAATCGTTACAAGGCAGTCTTTCGATGCGCATTTCTTCAATCCGTCTAATTTCTTGGATTTGATCAAGCGCGGTTAACTAGGGCCAAGTTTGACTTAAAAAAAAAACATAATTAATGTATCTATTACATTAAATAATAAATATCATTTTTAAAGTAATGAGTATGAATTTTTGAAATACTTTACTATTTGAACATTTATTTATTTTTATTTATATTGATATTCACATATTTTGTTATAAAAATTAGTAAATTTATGATATTTGACACATATATAACTTCCCGAAAACTGATATCTTTATAATTTAACGTATCTGGGTACTCCCGAGTACTCTTCGCCTAGGTCGAGTACTCTCAACTCCCTAATCGACCAACTAGAGAGTGTCTAACAACTTTTGCAACCATGATTATAGCTTAGCAGAAACACGTTTTGTTAATATGTGAACTATTACAAAATCCTTCTAGCCACTTACGAGATGTTGATTCTAGAATCAATGCGGTAAAAGAAGCATGATAACCTTGGTAACGTTGGAGGCTCTTTCGCAAATGCTTGAAAAGGCCCAGGCGGTTGGTATTATCTCAGGTATTCGTTTACCGAATAATGGTCCGATAATTTCACACCTTTTGTATGCTGATGATGCAATTATTTTGGGTGAATGGTCGAAGGAAGAGACTGTGAAGATGATTCGTATTCTCAGGTGTTTTCATATTGTATTGGGTCTTAAAATTAATGTGGAAAAATCGAAAATTTTCGGTGTGGGTGTCGATGGGGTAGAGGTGGTCAACGCTGCTAATGTATTGGCTGTAGACCAAATTATCTTCCTTTTAAATACCTGGGGGTTCAGGTGGGAGCTAATATGAACCGTATCAGTAACTGGCTTCCGGTTGTTGAAGTGTTTCAGAAACGGTTGGCGTCTTGGAAAGCTAATTGCATTTCGATTGGTGGTAGAGTTACTTTAATCAGGTCAGTGTTAGAATGCTTACCTACGTACTACTTCTTCTTGTACAAAGCCCCTAAAAAAGTCATTGAAGATTTGGAAAGCATGATGAGAAGGTTTCTTTAGGGAGGGTTAGACGAGGTTAGAAAAATGCATTGGGTGGCTTGGGAACGGGTCACTGCGCATAAAAAGGATGGTGGGCTTGGTATCAATAAACTTCTAGGCGCGAATGTGGCTTTATTATCTAAGTGGGGTTGGAGATATAAATCGGAAGGAGGAAGCTTATGGAAAAGGGCCATTGATGCTATTCATTACAGTAGAGTGAGTTGGGAATGTATTCCGTTTAAGCAATCGGCGAACGGTGTGTGGTGCAACATAGCTAAAGTTTTCATTAAAACCAAGGTGAATGGTGAACCTCTTAGAAATTGTTTCAAAGGGATTTTAGGTAGCGGAGAATATATTAACTGTGGCTGGATCCCTGGCTTGTTTCGGAACTGCTGAGAGATAAGTTTCCTAATCTCTTCAGACTGGAGTCTAATAAAAGGTGTTATGTCAACAAGAGGTTGGTTAGTCAAGGGAATAATTCGGCTTTAATGTGGAGTTGGAAGGACGAGTTGCGGGGTTCGGAGGTGTCGGATTTCGAAGCTTTGTAGTCTCTTCTGATCGACGTCAGGTTAGGAGCTGGTCCGGATCGGTGGTCTTGGATCGGTGGAGAGGCAGGAGAATTCTCTGTCAAGGCTGTTAAAAAGTTACTCTCGGCTGGGTCGGATTTTAGCAACAGGTATGTTTTAAACTGGTGCAATTGGATTCCTTCGAAATGTAATATTTTCGCTTGGAGATCGGAGTTGAATAGAATCCCGACGGGGGTGGCTTTGAGAGATAGAAATATTCCTGTCGATAATATCTCGTGTCCTCTCTGTGATTTTGGAGACGAAACGGTTGATCACTTGTTCACATCATGTTACGTCGCGGCCATGGTGTGGCAGTTTGTGTGCTCATGGTGTAAGGTTCCCAACTTTGTGTTTTTTTCGATGCACGATATTTTTGAACAACACTTGCTGGCTTCCTCGGATATCAAGAAGGAGGCTTTGCACGGTATTCTTATCATCGGGTGTTAGTGTATTTGGAAGGCAAGGAACGAGTTTAGGTTTGAGAATAAAGCGGTTAAGTTGGTGAATATTTTCAACGAGGTTAAGACTCTTAGTTTTTTGTGGTTCTCTAATAGATCGAAGTATAAAGAGGTAGATTGGAATAGTTGGTGTAAATTTGACTTGATGTAGTTTTCTTTTCTTGTTGTTGTTGGTTGCAGGCCTGTTTTGGCCGGTCGTTCTAATAGAAGTATACCTTAAAAATAAAAAATAAAAATAAAAAAGACCTTGGTAACGGAAATTTGTATCACATGAAAAAAGTAAGCGACATGGTCTATAAATAATAAAGTGTAAATGAAAATAACCGATGTATAATTATAATGTTTTTTTTTTTCATTAGATATTATAAATTTCCAAGCGCACTTTTGAGCTTACTACTATTAATTGGTATTTACATTACATAATAATAAATTAAAACAATAAACAGTTACTACTCATATATATTAATAAACTAAACAAACATACAAGTATTCTTTTCTATCATAAACCCGTAACTGATACACATACAATAAACTCATCAACACATAAATTTATTATCATTTTGTGTTGTCTTCGCTTACTGTCATTTATAATTGTCGTATTCCCTTCATCAACCATTTCCTTCTTCCTTTTTTTTTCTTATTATTGTATACGTAAGTATCTTAAGCGTTTATGTGTCTTCTTGTGCTAAAAAGGCTTAATTAGTTTTTTTAGAACAAATATTACATCATAGGTAAAGGATTTTTGTTCAAGGTTCTCTTAAATAATGAAGTAATTATATTTATGTAATAATTATAATAATGATAATTGAATTAATCATAATTGTGTTATATAATTGACATGAAGGGTAAAAACATTAGTAAAATGTAAGAAAAATTAGAACGTTAGGCCTAACAAAAGTTTAGATTTAAAAAAGCGATAATGAATAAAAAGAAGAAATATGAAATTGAAATAAGTCCTTTTCATTTTAATTGGCAAGAAATAATGAAGAGAAAAAGATGCCGCGTGGTTCCCACACAAGGTGAGCATATATCCCAATTGGCCAATTGCCCAATTATCCTCACCCTTTTTATTTTTCCTAATTTCTCCCTTTTTATATTTTGTATTTTTTGCTGTTTTTGGTTTTATTATTTTCTCAATTCTTCTCTTCTTAAGCTGGCCTACTGCCCTCGTGTAGAGTATATCTCAAACACCAACCCGTAGTGGAAAGGTGTAGTGTGAAGTTGTCACTTAATACTAGGTGTGTAAACAAATTGAACGTTCATGAACTGTTTGTGAATTTGTTCGACGTGAAGTTTGTTTATGTTTGTCTATTTAATAAACGAACGAACACGAACAAAAAAATTTATTCGTTTAATTAAATGAACGAACATGAACACGCCTCGTATTCGTTCATTAATGTTCGTGAACGTCCGTTTAGGTTCGTTCATTTATGTTGGTGAACGTTCCTTTATGTTCGTTTAAATTTTAGTAAATACATAAATAGTTATATTTAAATGAATATTAGCTTTTCTAACTACTTATATAAATATAACTAATTAGTAATTAAGTTTTCTAGTAAAAAAATGAAATTTTAAACTTTTTCTTAGATCGTAACTAATCACTTACTTAATATTTATATAAAAACCTACTTAATTTTAGCATCTATGAACCCAAATTTAGATGTGTTTTCAGATAAACCCAAATTTATGTTCACTAATGTTAAATTGTGTTTGTTTATATTTGTTCATTCACGTTCATTTGTGTTCGTTTATGTTTGTTCAATCATATTAATTTATGTTTGTTTATGTTCGCGAATTGTTTATTTAGGCTTTAAACGAACGAACATAAACGAACACGAACATGACCGATTTCTTAATGAACAAACACAAACAAAAAAATGTGTTCGATTATATGTTCTTGTTCGTGTTCGTTCGGTTCGTTTACAGCCTTACAGGCCTACTTAATACCCCCATAATGCCCCGTACACCGCCCCTCTGAGCATGATTCGACCAAAAAAAAAGTCTCGGTGTGTTTATGAAAACTTCTCTTCAACTTTGAAATGGCCAATAAGAAATTCCCAACTCTTACATAATAATATTGGTTGTTTTATTTTTCTAAAAAAATAATAACCAAGTAATCATTACAAGGACACTATGATGCATTATACCGCCACACCACTTTTGAACTTTAAGCCCCATAATGCTCCTTGCTGACTAAGACGTCACATGTCGTATAATGCTAGGGAGGTTGAACTTCAAGCCCCCCTACACATAGTCTAATTAGAGTCTAATCTAACTTAATGAGCTAGACACATAATGACCCATTAACGCCATACTTCATTTATCTTTTAATGTAAGGGTGTTTCAAATGGTAAAAGATCTTACTCCTTGAATACTTCTAACCCTTACATGCTTTAAATGGTAAAACGATCTTATTCCCTTAATACTCATAACCCTTGCATTATTTTACTACGTGTACACATAACAATAATGCCCAAACCCAATTCTGGTCTAAGCCTTGGAAGGTGTATCCTACGCTTTATAGCTGTTATGACGAGCTTGCTCTCCATCTCGACGGGTCCATGTAGCACAATTGGCGCCTTTCGTGGGACTACTTGACTGATCTCTACTCGTTTTTCATGAATTAGTACGAGATTCCTCCCCTCTCTCCTTCAAATCTCCGATACTCCACCTCTCACAAACTTTTATGTTGTAGTCTAGATATTCATTTATAAATTATGTAATATGTGAAATGTGATGAAAGTTTTTATAGCAAAATTCAAATCGTGTAAATTATTATCATTACTATTCCATATATAAATTAGCAATTTTTTTGTGCATCAGGAGTTGTACCCTAAGCTTGGGGAGTTTTTTTTTTAAAAAAAACTTTGATATTTCACTTTCAACCTAAAACTTTTATCTTTTACATTTTAACCCATTTAAAAATTTACTTTTAACTAAAAGTTTTTCATCTTTTGTAATTTAAGACAACACTTTATTATTTACAACTTTGGTCCCCAATACTTTTTATCTTTCGTAAGTTTTTCGTTCTAAATTTTGTGAGTTAACATGTCGTAGCGTGCATGTAAGGTTCAACGTTTTTTGCTCTATTTTTTCATATTTTGACAAACTTGTCGCAACGCGTCCATTTTTTCCCTTTTGAAAAGTTCGCCGCAACGGGCGGGTCCTAGATCGACTAAGTTATTATTTTCTACGTTTTACGTTTCTGGTTAATTTCTTCGCATTAACACACTGTAACGGGTGTGCGTAGTTCAACGATTTTAGTTTGTTTTTCATTTAGTGTAACTTTTACCATTTTATCTATTTTATTTTTACGATGTTGAGAGTTGATGTGGTTGTGGCATTGGTGCTACCTGGCACGGTTTTACGAACGTTTTTAACCTATTAATTTTTTTACTAATATTTTGTTTCCGTTTACCCCTATATTTCCTTTACTTAAAAACTATTTCTTACATGCATATTTTATGTACGGGTATGTATAAATATGATTTGTTCTACATCCCGACGTAAACTTTTTTTTTAGACGAGTCATGTCAAATATAATACGTTTTCGTTTAAATAAACCATTTTTACATGCATATTTTTATGTACGTTTTCGTATAAATTCAAGTTGTTCTACGTTTCGACGTAAACTTTTTTGAGAAATGATTCATGTCAAATATAAAATGTTTTCGCGTTTATTTTATGTATGTTTCGTAAAGTTTGTTTCGAAGCGAGTGAGGTCAAATTATGGTTTCTTTTTCTCCCCTTTTTTTCGAAAGCTCTAATTAATCCCTTTCAATTACATATGCATATTCTCCTTCATACCCGTTACGTTTTCTATGTATGAGTTGGGTCACATATAATACGTTATGATTGTTCGATATGAATTTGATTTACTTTACATTTGATCCAATCACAATGCTTATACAGGTTACATTGAGTTCAACTGGATACGTCGAAAGTGTGTTTTCATATGTGTAATGTATCATATAACGTTTGGACTAATCCATTCAATGTTTACGATGTACCCGCGCCGCAACGCGGACGGGTCTTAACCCTAATTAGTATAAAAAGTGAGCCCGTTACAAATGCAAAGATAATTATAAGAACTATTAGATTACTTGAGTTTGTTCCTAGAATTGACTCGTATTTAAACGTTACGTGAAAGTCATAAACACAAATGGTACAATGAATATAAGAGAAACATACAAAACAAAACCATATATCCAAACTCCACGTCCTAAGGAATTAAGGTATGGTATTGGTAATTCAACTCTTTAAGTATATGACAAAATAATCTAAAAGTATCACAAAATAATCTAAAAACTTTATAATAAACTTTCTAATAGTTTATTTTACTTACTTATATTTAAACCGATTAATTTCACTTACGTAGGTTTAAACTTGAATCTTTCACCGAAAAGACTATTCCTCTTATCACTCAAACTACAACCTAAGTAAAAAAAACTATCTAAATCAGCATGTTACGATGATTTTTGAGTAAAGTATACGGATGGTCTCGGTGGTTAACCAAAATTTCGGATTTAGTCTTTAGCTTTTCAAAAATACACGGATGGTCCCCTATAGTTTGTATTTGGTAACGTATTTAATCCCCAGTTAACAAATCTAAAGGTTCTAACATGTCCAAGTTAGGGGCTAAACGTGTTACAAATACACAAAGTACAAACCATAAAGACCATCCATGTACTTTTGGAAAAAAAAGGTTAAAGGCTAAAAGTATTACAAATTGCAAACTTCGTGAACTATCCGTATACATTTAAAAAGTTAGAGACCAAATTCAAAATTTTGATCAATTATATAAACCACTTGTTTACTTTACTCGTGATTTTTAGACCAAGTTTGCAAGCTATAGTTTGATAAGTTTTTAACTTAAAATTTAGAGTAAATTACTTTTTAAGTCTCTGTGTTTTATTGGTTTTAACTATTTGAGTCTAAAATCAAAAAGTTTAAAGCACTGAGTCACTAACAACTCATTTTATAACGTTTTGAGTCCTTGTGTTTTATAAATTTTAACCACTTGAGTCCAACATCAAAAGTACAAGTGTTAAAATATGGAGTCAAAACGTTATGAAATGAGAGATTAGGAACTTAAAACGTTAAACTTTTTAATTTTAGACTCAGATGGTTAAAAGCACTGTAAACAAAACTCATAAATTAATTTACTCTAAAATTTATAATATGGATAAATGGAATGGAATAATATTGATGTCAGAATGCTTTACAAATCTCACCCTTCTTTTCTATTTGTTATACTAGGTTATAACCCCGTGTATTACACGGGTTGAATAAATGTAATTTTATATACTAAATTAAAAAAATTATTCTTTAAAAATCTCGCTTATTACACGGGTTGAACAAATGTAATTTTATATATTAAAATTATATCTCTAAGAATCCCATGTATTGTACAGAATAAATGTAATTTTATATATCAAATAATAAAAACTCGTGATTTGTACGGGTTGAATAAATCTAATTATATATACTAAATAATAAAAAAAATATATCTTTAAAAACACTGTGTATTACACAGGTTAAATAAATGTAATTTTATAACCTTGTATATTACTCGGGTTGGATAAATGTAATTTTATAAACTAAATAATAAAAAAAATTATATCCTTATAAACCTCGTGTATTATACGGGTTGAATAAATCTAATTATATGTACTAAATCATCATCATCATACTCAGTAAATCCCACCAATAGCAAAGCTAAGGTAGGGTCTGAGGAGGGTAAGATGTAGAGGCTGCTTTCAGTGAGACCCCCGGCTCGGTAGTAGTTTTGCATCAAGCCTTGGACATAAAGAACATAACACTCAGCAATCGGGACAAAGACCGATTAGTGTATGTTCCCTTTTGTCCTTCTGTTATCAACGCCACCACATGATGATGATGCACAATTAACCGTCCGCCGCTTTTAACGTTATTTTCACGAACTTAGTAAAATAACGTTAAAATTAGTGCAATTTCACTTTTGCCTTCCGAACGTCCACACATATATATTATATGCGTATATCGCAAGCGGGGCGAATATATGATGTTCAATGTTTATAAAAAAATATATGATATGTGCAACATCTTAAATGTTTGTTGTCAGAATCAATTCAATATTATGAATAAATAAGAAAGACAAAATACGAAGGGAAAGAAAGCATTATTTAAAAAAATATCTTTAATTTATAACTTAAATTTGAAGATAAAATATTATTAGAAAAAAATAGAATGATTCTATCCGACATTCAAAGTAAGATAAGATTTAATATTAGTTGATTATTTATTATTTAATTAATTGATATAAAATAAGTATGAAAATGCAGAAAATTACAAATGTAGACGCTTTCAATGAATGACACGTGTCCGAAACTTGGTTTATTTTATTATATAGTATAGGTTATTCCCCTTGAACTTGTCACATAAAAGACAAAAAAATACACATTCATTTGATAATTTAGGAGGAAATTATACGATGAAAATTTAAAGGATGAGATACCTTTAGCCAATTCTGAATATGAGATCCACAATCACATGACACATTTCACGTAGGATCTGACTCATATTGACACGTACATATGTCCTCTCACCTTCTGCTTCCACGTGTAACACCACACGTGTCATCATCAAGGTCTCATACTTAAAACTTTGATTTGTGTGCACTACATCGTACATTCACCAATTTGGTTGGCATTCATAAATTGAATTGAAAAAAATACAAAATGCATTTTTGTTAATCCATCGTTTTTATAAAAGGTAAGTATACAATAATCTAAATTAAATATTAACTACTAGGTTATAACCCCGTGTATTACCCGGGTTGAATAAATGAATTTTATATACCAAATAATAAAACATTATCTTTTTAAAAGGTTTCTTTTATTGCACGGGTTGAAGAAATGTAATTTTATATATTAAATAATAAAATAAGTTATATCTATAAGAACCATATGTATTGTACGGGTTGAATAAATGTAATATTATATCTCAAATAATAAAAAAAATATATCTTTAAAACCATTGTATTACACGGGTTGAATAAATGTAATATTGTTTACCAAATAATAAAAAAAGTTATATTTTTAAAACCCGTGTATTACATGGGTTGAATAAATATGATTTTATATACCAAATAAAAAAAATATATTTAAAAAAACTAACGGATTCTTTTATATTTAAAGTAGGATAAGATTGAATATTAATCTGAACTAACGGATTTTTTTTATATTTAAAGTAGGATAAGATTGAATATTAATCTTTATTTATTTAGTTAATATAAGATTGAAAAATCATATGATTTAATAGGTGGGAGGTTGTATGATGATAAATCGGTTAACCGTACTGAATGATAAAAATAATAGTGATTGTTGAACAAATTAATTAATCAAATTTAACAGAAACATTTGTGATGTTAGGTGGATTTTTTTTAATTATTTGAAAATTAATATCAACGTTGGAATTCGTATGAATTCTTATTAGATTTGATTAAATATTATTGATAATAAAAATTTGTATTACATTAGATGTTAGATTTGATTAAATATTATTAATATTAAAAATTTGTATTAATTTAGATTAAATATTATTATTATTAGTATTATTAATAATTTTAATCAATTAAATGAGAGAATGACAAGTGTCCCAAAACAGGTTTCTTTTATTATATAGTATAGATTATTTACTAAATGAGTTCGAGTTCGAGATTTATCGTTTAGACCATACGTAGTAGATGTGAGTGAGTTGTCACCTCAACCAAGCCAGGCGTCAAACACTAAAACGAAGGTGCCTTAACAGAACGCCATCACCGTCTTCGCCAAGCCCTTAACAGGCGTTGAGGGCCCTTGAACGTCGGGAGCGTGTTGACCTAGGAAAAAGTAGCCATCACGGGACACCATTACTACTATTGTCTAGTGAAATGGTGAGTTACTTAGACTAGAGGGTATGGAGAGCCCCATTCTCAAGAGGATGGGCCGCCACGTCAGCGCCACGTAGGCTTGGCTTGGAAGGGATGGACCTAGGGGGTGGGGGATGAACCCCTCTATATATATGTATGTATAGATGTGTGTGTGTTAGGAGAGAGGAGAGAGGCACGCTACCCCGGCTGTGGGGAGCCGAAGTTGCCTGGCCGGACCTGAGAGGGTGGTGTGGGGGACCGGCGCCGGTCCTAGCCGGGCCTCAGCCGGCCCCCATACCCACTAGTCTTAAAGTCCTACTATGTAGGTACCGATTGCTTTTATATTTTTAGTTAATCCACTTTGTCTTATGTAACAAGTTTAGCTAAGCTTGCTCGCTTAACTAGTCTCGTTAACTTTTACTAGTGTAATATTAACATTTACATTATTATAAATTTATAACATAAAATTACATAATAAGTATTATTATGTATTTATGTAAATATTTAGAATTAAGTTAACTAAATAGTTTGGTATATTATATTTAGAGAAATGATTAAATTGAAATTTGTTTTGAGTAGGAAGTGTAGGAAGCCGTATCATATTGACACATGACTTTTTTAAAATTTAAGGTGAAATGGCGTTTTAGTCTATTTACTTTTTATCTAATAAACCCCAAATCTGGATCTGAACCACATCATCATCTCCATAACCACCTTTGCTCCACCACCACCACAACCACCAGAACACCATATCTACCGCCATAACCGCGGTCACACCTCTCACCTCCATAACCACCACCATCGTACTACATCCCTCCGACCAGCTAGAACCACAGTTTACACAACTACCTTCGTTCGACCAACATAACCCACCACCATTCCACCGTTAACTACTGGCCACCACCATTTAAAACCCTTCCCCAAAATCCAAAAACTACAAACTACCACATCCCCTCCTCACCATCATCGGATATCACTGTTTTGAAGACTATTAATTGTATTGCGTTTTTTTAATGAATTGCTTGGTGATAATCTATAACAAAGAAAGAGGTGGGTGCAGGGAAAAGTTCTTTGAAAGGTTAAAAAGCAATGAAATCACATAAATCATAGTTAGTATGTAGGATTTGATTAGTGAAAGAAAGTATTTTGGGAATAGTTGCAGTTGCGTTTTAAATTTTTATTGTGTTATACAATTTAGTGTACTTTTGTGTTGGGTTTGTTGAAATTGACATGAAATTATATGTTAATGATTATACTTTTATTGCGTTTTTTGTTTTGTGTTTTATAAAACATACCAATTCTTTGTGTTTTAGTCCATTGTGTTTTATAACATAACTAGGTTTTGCCCCGTGTAATACACGGGGTGAATCATAATTGTAATGTGAAATAAAAAAAAATATGTTCATAATATGATCTAAGTATATATAATATAGAGTAATATGCGTATCAAACATGAAATAAATATTGAAGTTTGTATAGCCATTCATAATAATACGATCTGTTATTTGTTTTAGGATTTGTTATAGGAACTTAAAATTTTGTACCACTACTAATATTTATTGTGACATTTTCTTGTTCAAAGGTAACGTGTCTAATTTTATTTGATAATAGATTATTCTGAGGGTTTAATGTTGGCATAATATTATATTTTCTACCATCCAAATATAGTTTCCTCACTTTCGCTATCATTAACATTAATATAAGGTATGCTCGTATTCAAAGCTATAAACCAATATGAATTGTACGAAATAATTGCTTTTATCACAATTAGTAAGGAAACCAATAAAAACTATTGATAATGTAATATGTCACGTACCATTTGAAAGGTCTGAAAAGGGACTTCTAGACAGATAAAAGTAATGTAAATGAATAGACAAAAATTGAATCAATAAAACCAATTAACTATAGTTGAAAAAATACTATGTATAGTGTAATACTTTACATGTACAATTGAACCAATGAAACATATATATAAGTGAAAAAATAAAAATAGAGACATGAGACACCATACGACAACTAAGTAAATCTAAATTTAAAAAAAAAAGTTATGACATTCCGAATGTGAACATACCTTTCACATACCTCTGCATCTTAGTTACAATAGGAAAAAATATGTATGTTAAGAGTTTGCCTTGTTTTAAAACACATATATCCAACTTATCTAAAAATACATAATGTTTTCTATGTGACATAGATAATATGCATATTACTTATTTGACATGGTACACTTATCTAAAAAAACATGATGTTTTCTATGTGACATAACATACCAAGTATTAGAATGAAGTGGAGTTTAATTCTAAATATTTGATGTAATATATTAAATATTAAATAATGATTTTTTATATTCTTGACAAAACTTTAATTATCACAAAAATCTAATTTGATTGTAGAAGGGAAAGTAAAACTTATGAAATTGATTAAATGGTTCCGAATTATATGGGTTTTTGTTTAATAATTTCAAATCGAAATTAAATCCACAAATTATAGATTAGATTTAAAACACATTTTAGACTTTAGATTTATAATCAAAATAAAATTCTAATATAATATTTAAATCTTTTTAATTTAAAATTTAAAAATTTATCAATAAATTATTGATGCCCTCATTGAATGACATGTGTCACAAATCAGGTTTCTTTTATTATATAGTATAGATATAGATGAAAAAAAATATAGTTTTTTTTTGTGTTTTTAAACCATTGCGTTTTAGAAAAAAAGAAAAACACAATTTTTTGTGTATTTGTCCATTACATTTTAGAAAAAAAAAACACATTTTTTTGTTTTATCTATTGTGTTTTAGAAAAAAAAAAAACGCATTTCTTTATGTTTTCTATCTATTGCGTTTTAGAAAAAAAAAAGATATTTCTTTGTGTTTTTGTCTACTGCGTTTTAGAAAAAAAAAACAATTTTTTTGTGTTTATTGTCCATTGCGTTTACGTATTTGAGTTTTTGATTTTTTTTTTTAAAGTATAGAATAATATACTTGTTTTAAAGATAAAAAATGCTCGTTTTATGGTGCAATTTTTATAAAAAAATAATGTTGTATGAAAGAGTTACTAACTTTTAAAAACGATGGGAATTGGAGGAGAGATAAATTATTGTCTTGGGTTGATTATAACACCCCTAAGGGTGGAGGGAGTGGGTGCCGCAAATTGCTGCGGGGAGGAGTTCACCGAGCGGGTATTGTGCTATCGATGGTTGATCGGTGATCGGGGAGAAGGAGAGAAGTGGTGTGGGCGGTGAGTATTCACCGACTCGGTGATGAAGAGGGAGAGGTGGGAGAGAGAGGGTAAATGGTAGGCACCAACCCCTTTTAACCAATCACATTTTTTTAAAAATTCTTTACCACTCTCCATGTGTTTGACCATTGCCAGTGATTGAGTGCAAAATGAGAAGTGTAGTGGAGATTTGACATGGCATGATATTATTGGCTAGAAAATAACTTAAACACTCACCAGTGATTGACCACTCCCTCCAACCTAAACAAACCCACGTGCCTTCTTTTTTTTTTTTTTGTTCAATTTCACTCATTTAATTTTAGACCTTAATCATTAAATAGATGGTTAAAATTACTTACTAACTTTCTAACTAAATAAACTTGCTAGTATATCCTAACCCATTATATTTATATAAAAGTTATATGTACGCATATAAATAAACGATGAGCTTCAAAATTTACAAATAACTAGAGTTCAAACTTTGAAAATAAAGCTTGAAACGAGCCAAACTCGAATTTTGTTTTGTTAAATGAATCGGACTTCAGATCAGACGAGATCGACTTAGTTACATTCGTTTATATGAAAAAACAATTTGTTAGAATATGAATTATATTATAACGAGGAACAAAGATTTTCAATATTTTTATGATAATTAAAGTGTATTGGTTACAAAACATCGAGTAAACTGCCATTTTGGTCCCTGTGGTTTGGCCAGTTTTGCCACTTTAGTCCAAATCTCAAACTTATTACATCTGGGTCCCTGTGGTTTGCATTTTGTTGCCATTTTAGTCCAAATTTCAAAAACCCTATTTTTTGACTGTTGCAACCTCCTATTTTGTCTTTTAGTTCAGGGGCATTTTGGTCATTTTGCTTTTCATTTAATATTTTCTTAATTCAAAAATTAATATATATATATATATATATTAATATACACACATACAGCTCATCTTCATCATCATCATCGACAACACACTCTCTCTCTTTCTCTCTCCAAGCACCACCCATCACCGCCACTCCCTTGAACGCCGCCGTCGTGGCGTCGTCCAACACCACCACCACGTCGCCGGAAAACAGAAAAGTCACATCATCTGCCGGTTTTTGCTTGAAAACTTAAGGAAAGTCAAAATAGAAGGGGAGTGGAGTCGGAACCTGTTGGAAAAACGGAACACCACCGTCATTGCAGCCGCGGACGGCGTTGGTCGCCGGTGACGTCATGTCTCTTTCTCTCCTTCGTCTCTCTCCTCTCACCCCGTCTCTCTCCTCTCTTTCTCCGTTTATTTGGTCACATCACCACCGTACGCAACCCACCAAACGGTGGTGGCCGACCACATCTAAAACAGGGAGGTGGGGGTGTTGTCGGTTATACAGAGAAGAAGGGGGGGGTCGTCGGCTGAACAAGAGGTGCCGGGTGTGTGTGTCTGAGGAAGATGATGAATGAGAGGGTTAGTTTCTCATGTGTGTTTGATGAAACGACACCGCATATCATCTTCCCCCAAATCAGATTTCATGTGGGTTAATGGGTTTGATGCAAAATTAGGGGGATGATGTTAATGTTTGCTGATTTGGGGGATGATGATCAAAACTTGAACCCAGTCCTTTTATTCACCACGAGGCTGTGATGATTTCACCTAATCCGAGTCAAAATTGGGTCAACATTTGAGATTTTCCGCAGCTTGGCGTGGCAGAATCGGAGGAGGGCAAGTGCGCTTGCAACCTCTGTTTGCAGCCATGGCGGTTTTGATTTGTTGTTGGAGCCTCGTTTCTTTTTACAAATCGGTTTTTGATTTTCTTGAAGATGATGTTCTTGATTTTCTGGATTTTCTGGTTTTTGATGATGATGTTTGATGATGTCCTTGAAGATACAGATCTGAGCCTCGTTTCTTTTTACAAATCAGTTTTTGATTTTCTTGAAGATGATGTTCTTGATTTTCTGGATTTTCTGGGTTTTGATGATGATGTTTGTTCTTGAAGATACAGATCTGAGCCTCGTTTCTTTTTACAAATCGGTTTTTGTTTTGATTTGTTGTTGTCTGTATTTTGATTTTTGTGATGGTTTCTGGTTTTGTTCTGGGTTCTTGATTTTCTTGAAGATGATGTTCTTGATTTTCTGGGTTTTGATGATGAAGTTTGATGATGTTCTTGAAGATGATGTTATTAATTATTGAAATGTTATAATAAATTAACATGGACCAAAATGCCCCTGTACTAAAGGACAAAACAGGAGGTTGTAACAGTAAAAAAATGAGGTTTTTGAATTTTGGACTAAAATGACAACAAAATGCAAACCACAGGGACCCAGATGTAAATAGTTTGAGATTTGGACTAAAATGGCAAAACTAGCCAAACCACAGGGACCAAAATGGCAGTTTACTCCAAAACATCTAAAAATATCTTCCTATATAATAAAGGAAAGATTAACAATCCTAGGTGTCACACTCTCAAGCCCCATCATCCTAGGTGTAATTTTTATAGAATTTTCTTTTTTTTAATTAAAGCCCAAATTCAATTCTTAAAAAACCATAGTCAAAGTACAAGTTGTGATGCATCAGATACAACATCTTTGAGCATAACATTTTAAGCGGCCAAATGTTGCATTCAACTTTTCAATTCCCGCTCATCCCCATCCCCAGTTCCCCATACACCAAAGATTTCTTTTCATTTGCAGACAAACAAAGAGAGAGAATGAGAAAAGACAGAGCTCATCCCGATCCTCTCCACCGATGACACCACTAGCGACCATTGAAACCATCTTCTTCTCTTAAAGAGCCGATGATCTTGGTAAGTTACGATTCTTCTTTCCATATATGATTTTGCTTTGGTGCTTTTATGAGGAAAAGGAAAATCATTATCGTCCTTGTGTAATATTGCTTTGACTTCGAAAATCCCAATTTGGGAGTTCAAGAGGCCTAATTGGTGTTGGGATAGGGTAGCAGCACACTAAACTTCGGAAATCGTCGGATAGGTTTGGATTTTGTAGTATACCGTCATTTTATTCTCCGGCCCTCAAAACACCTGACCCGTCTTCATATCTTTGTTTGTTACCCTGTTAGCGTAACCCGTCCTCTTTTTTCTTCCTTCAAGGTTCACATCCTCATAATATAGTTTCTAATGCTAGATTATGCAAATTTTAGTTATTTTAATGACTATGAAATCAATTATGAACACAATTTGTTTGTATGATTTCAAGTATTAACTTGTGACCCCAAGACTCACGAATATTTCACCGAGTGTGGTCATTGCTCTAGGAAGTGAAATGTCGGGTGTATTCAAGATGACGTACGAGATGCCATCCCAACCTGATTTGACGTGCATCATACTTGAACCCTTTTGTAAGCATAGATGTTCACATTAAGTTATTTATTTCAATAAGATAATTCAATTCAGTGTAATTTTATTTACGTTAGTACTTGAACGTGTCTTTCATTAAATGGTTTATGTCAACACAGCTAAATAAGATATTTTATTATGAAGTAAATTTCCTAAGTAATTCAATTTCTATTTTTTTTTCTTCTTGGTAAGGTCAGTGGCGAAGCTTGAGATTTCCGATCGGGGGGTGATGTCTGTCGTTAGTGACATGCAAAAACCTAATTAACCTAGGTAGCTAGGGTAAGCAGGGTATCGAATCCAGAGGAGTCTGTGGTCAATGCTAATTATTATTTGTTTGTAAATATTTGAATTACTTTGAGAACTTGCTAGAAAACTATAAACAATAACTTTGAGATTGTAAAAACAATGATGAGAAAAGGTGATCACTCCGGGATTCAGATTCTGTAATTACTAATAACCTAGTTCTGATTTTATTGGATGCTATTGATTGAATAGTAAATCTGTCACATCTACCAATTACCTATGCAGTTCAAAATCTTAATATTAATTGATCGGATAAATATTAAAACAAACATACATAGAAATCATTCAATCAACAAAAGCATAATTGGATTCAACACATAATTATAACTCTGACTGTCACTCAGGATTTGTGTGTCACACAAATTATATAATCACGCAAATAGTCGGCTGTCACCCAACTACAAATCCAAATCTCAATACAAAACAGAAACTAGAATTAAAAGTGTCTCACAAGAATCATTCATCCGAAGTGTTCACGAGAGATTTAGCCGCTCATGATACTCTTCCGATCTTCAACGGCTCGAGATGAGATTGAAGACATGATCGAATCCGGTGTTGTGCCGATTATTAATGATGATGATGTGTGATGATTTGAGAGCCCCAAAAACCCCGTGTACCGCTGCTTCCTCAAAGTCGATAATGATTGATTATTAGAACCCGCGGCCCAGTCCAAAGGACAAAAATATCGGCCCCATCACAAGTCTCCGTGATGGATGATGAATGATTATTAAGAATTCCTTTTTGAAAGACTAGCCAATGATATCTCTTCTATGCCCAAAGATGTGCTGCCCCTTATCATCCAGTAAGAAGTTGCCTCTCATAATTCCAGCCCACTTGTGATGATAATGTCGCCAATGATCGGCCCAATCATTCCTCCCAAAGAAATCTGCTAAGCCCATGTTGATGATAATAATTGATATTGGGCCCCTATCTCTGCGTGCAAGAAGTCCATCATCCAATCTCATATCTGACGTCAATAATAGCCACCAAATATGTGATGTCAATCCTCTAATGTATGCGTGTGTATTCGTCCAAGAAGTCAGCCGCCACCTAATGTTTTCTTCTTTTAATGATGATGATGTCGGTTCCTTTTTATCTCTAGTCAAAACCCTTCACAAGTCCACGTGACTTTTTATGTTTAGTTTTTTTTCTTTCTAAAGTTTCTAAAGTCAACATGCATGACTTCCTTTCTAAGCCGTAAGTTACGGGCACAAAACATAAGTTACGTTTTGTATCTTCTGTGAAGATCATGGGTCCATCAATCTCATCTTTCATTTAATTACCAATCACCCCTTGGATTTCATTGTTTCATAATTCTCTCACACACAAGCTATGTATCAACTTTCAAATCATTACTTTCAAGTCCCTAAACTTCACTTCATCACATGTTTCGCACATTTGAGTTATCTCCTGACCCGAACAACTCCCGCTTCATCACTAAGCTCTCTAACTTCGTCGTATTACGCGATTTACCTGTAAAACCACGAACACTCGTAGTTAACACATTCAAAGCGCGTAGTCGCTTAAAACACAATAAGACACGTAAAATAAGCACTTTAACACCCGGGTTTCACCCTCTCCATCACATCCCCACACTTATCATTGATTGTCCTCAAGCAATTATTACAACATTACTTACCTTACTAACAAGTCACCATTAAATCCCTTACCGAATTAGCAATTTAAGGTCCCAAGTCATACCCGTCCCATAGACTAACACAATCGATATTGACAATCTGACAAATAAGTGATACGCATTTAAAACAATTTAAGACTTGCCTAACTAAAACTAACATGCTTATGATACTACACACATGCCACACGCCCCTCACAATAATCACTCCTCTCGGCTTAATCAAGACTAGCGTGTAATGTGCTAGTATGTAATTCGCTTAAAACCAAATATACTACCTTGCAATCATAAGCTTGTATAGCAATCATACCTCCACTGTATCAAATAACGTAACACATATCAAAAGGACTTTTGGGTTTTGGGTTAAGGGTAAAGGTGAGGAAGTATTTTTTGGATTTTATGTTTATTGGCGAACACAGACGAACATACCAAACCATGACAACTTATTCACAATAATACTAACACTTCGGGTTATTTTCCGACCCATTTATATAACACAAACATAATAATACTTTTATTTTTTCTTTTTCTTTTTCTTTCTTTTCTCTTTTTTTTTCATTTCGTTTTTTCTTTTTTTTTCAACAAATATCTAACACATAATTGCCATTCATGGTTGATAGTCAAAACAGGTCAAATGAGGTGTAACAAACGAAGGGTAAAAGGCTCAACATGGTTAACTAAGGTGGGTGGATAAACAATCAACAAATAACACAATAGAAGGGATCCTAATGCCTTTATCATGTATATGCATACGCTAAACCACAGTCTCGGCACGTATCAAACTACACAAGTTCTAACACAAAGCAACATATGGCCTACACTCAACAATTGAACAATTATTGCAATTTGAACTAACAATCTAGCAGGCTCAAGTATCTCACACAACGAAAGGAATAAGGGTTACCGACACGTAGCATGTGTAATTCCTAAAGCATGTTACCCCTAGTTAGGCATCTCTTCTCAATTATTTTCTAAAAACCTGTCAGAAATACTCTCATGAAACTTAAAGGGACAACCATGACTAGGGATCTAAGTTAGTTTAATATCAGCAAGAAACCCTTTAGCGATTGAAAATGTTGGTTTTCGTGAAGTTCAAGTATACTTGAGAAACAAAAATTTTCAAAATTTTTCCATTTTCAGCAAATTCAACCCTTCAAGCATTTAAGATCCACAACCATACCAACCCTTTTCTCGAGTTACCGCATCCCCACACTTGGGATACATTGTCCCCAATGTATGGTGCAATTTATAATCTAAACTCGAGAGATACCACCCGCAAACCATGAACGGCTAACAACTAGACGACTCGACACATAAAACCACTCCCAACAAAAAAATTTCACACCACCAAGTTCACAAAAACAAATAAAACACAGGATAGATAAACACATGCACCTGATCTGAAAACAAGTGAGTGTTTGTAGTGGTGTAGCTGCCGCGATCTAACCGGAACATACGCCCCTCATGGATTCTTTGAGATCTCACCGGGGATGTTGCAAAACATCCCCACACTTGATTCATTGCATCCGTGGAGATGGAACGTAGAAACCTGTCAAAACACAAACACACCAAAACGAAACCAAACCAAAGTACAAACTCTACATCCTCGGGCTGCCTCCCGAGAGCGCTAAGTTTAAAGGTCTTCAGCCAGACCGTACCTGATTAAGCTCATGGTGGTTCAAATGGCATCTCTCGTGCAAAGAACACTTGTGCTGGTGGATGGTTAGTATCCCACTGCCATCCTTCATTCCATATGGCATCCAAATGATCCGGGTTATCGAAATCTATCGACTGTAAGAATTCACCCTTAATTTTCCTTGTGGGCTTCTTCTTTTCCTTCAACTGTGAGAACTCACCCATATTCACCTCAAGTGGTCTCTTCTTGGATTTGGTTGCATCCTTTCGTGACTCCTTTTCTAACTTGACTGATCTCTTTTTGTTTCTCATCTTGAAAGCCACCACGGTGATTTGACCACTTTATCCTTCACGACCTTTTCATCTTTAGACCTATCAATCATAGCAACACTCTCTTTTGGGACATCCTCATTAATTGGAGGATGACACTTATTAGCAATATTAGAATAAGCACAAGTGTGAGACATAAAGTTTAAGGAAAACTTACGTGACCCGAAGACCATATTCAAAGTATTAGCTTTGTCAATGGTAGCCTTCGCGGTTTTCAAGAATGGTCGGCCTAAGATAATCGGTGGTTGTCCTTCAACATTGGACGACGTATGGTCCACAACTAGAAAATCTTCGGGGTAATAACAATCCCCTACTCTTACAGTAATTCCTCTCAACATCCCCCTAGATGGTTTCCTTGACCCGTCTGCAAGCACAACCGTGGTGTCCACCTCTTCAAGCTCACCAAAATCGTATTCATCAAACACTCGACCCGCCAATATGCTTATGCTTGCCCCATGATCCACCAATGCCCTCTTAGTCTTGAACTCACCCAACTGGACTGGGATCATAGGCACATTCTCCTCTTCATCTTCAACACTTGTAACCAAACGGATTGCACCAATGGTCATATTTAAACGGACGGGTGAATCATTATCATCAACTATTACCCGTGCAGGAGTCACTGCCTCTACATCTGGTTCTTCAATACAAACCTCATCTTGGGAATCCGCGATTGACTTAGATACTTGAGATTGTGAGTCCACTTGATTGTTGCTTCCTAACCTCTCGGACTCACTTTTAACCCGCTCATTACATAGTGCATTTATGAATTCACATAGCTTGACTACATCTTCATAAATCTTATATATATCAGGGATGTCTTGGGCGTTATTTGATGAGTCATATTCATTAAAATGACCATTGCCTCCATAACCAGAGTCCTCAAAATATTCTGATTTTCCATTACAACCCCAATCTGGCTTGTACCGGTGACCATCATCCATCTCATAACCACTGTACTCCTAATTTGGATCATGATGGTAATCCATATCATTGATCTCTTCTTGATATCTATCTTGATAAGAATAACCCCGGTAACCCGCATTTTCTTGTCTTTGCATGCGTTGAGACCATACCCACTCATCAAGTTCAGCCTTACTCTCGAACATTGGGCATATGAATGCCCAATGTCCTTGGCACCCACACCTTGTGCATGTAACATATTCTTTATATTCCCAGCTCATATTTCCTGCACAAGTAGCAAACGAAAAGCAGTACCGAACAAAAAGAAAACAAAGACAAAAGTGAAAGAAAAAAAACTAACTAACTAGAAAAGGCAAACACTTTTTGGATTTTTTAGATGGATCCTCCGGAACCACAAGAATCCTTAGTTAGAATTAGAATGCGATTCCAACTCTTTATCCCCCCAGCCTAGAAGGAAAGATCTATGTAAAACGAAAGCAAACAAACAAAACTAAACTAAACTAGCACTAAGCGCACGTGTCACACCCCTAATTTCCACGTGTCACCGGTGGGCCCGGTGGGGGAGTACGTGACGTAGTTGATATCATCATAGTGAAACAACACAAATTTATAATGCACAGCGGAAGCAAAGATAGATTTATTTCAACTTAAAGTTTATTGTAATATCCAAGTATCACAAAATGTCGAAATAAAATCCACAGGCAGAATCAAGTAAACAGGAAACTTCATTTCAACAGACTTCATGCATCCTAAGCTTGCGAGACTTCTATGGATGCTTAAGGAGTGACCAGCCTATTACGCGTAGTACCTGCACTTAGTCTTGTTTGGAAAATGCGTCAGTTTACACTGGTAAATACAATTTAACTGACTCATTTTGAAAACGTTTAAAATTGATTTAAATGCACGTGGCATAAAACTTTTTATAACTTGGGATAATTATTTGCTTAATAATCTTGTAAAAGAATTACATGTTTATTCTGCGTTCAGTAGCCCGGGTGCGTACCGGGTTAAGGATTAATAGACACACCACTTAATATAATTCCGCCGCGAGACTTCTCTCGTACCGACGATTATACATGTTATACAGCGCTACGGGTATACGCCTACACCCGAGTGCTAAGGTCGTGGCCATTCTTTGAATGATGCCAAGGATATCCGGGACATGGTCATTAAGCCCCCAAAGGCTTTAAACAAACAAAACAGCATTTTCAAACGGGTTCATTTGACTGCACATAACCAAGACCGGTTATGGTCAATTTCCCGACCAAGCGGTATTTTATATACCGTACCCCAAGCCCGTATAGGAAAAATAAGTTAAACGTATTTACCTGAGCAAGTATAAACCAAATATAACGAGTGCAAGTAGCTTTTAATGGGCTCCTAGATCTGGAAATTAAGGTTTTAATAACCTATTAGAATCCTAACGGGTCTTAAGCTTAGACCGGTTAGTTTTATATATAGATTACGGTTTTAAACGCACAATAAGGCGAAGACCGTTTAAGAATGTGGTTTTGACCCAACAAGTTTGCACACTTGTTTTATATGGGTAATATAATCACATTCTGAATTTTGAGACCAAAAAGATATGGTTTGACCCGTTTCGGCTAAAATTGCCAAACTAGTCACTTAAGCCGATCCGAACGCGTAGAATGCGTAACGAGTAACCATATGAGTCAAATACAAGTTTCTGAAGTCAATATGCTTAAAATATGTTGTGATATCAGAATGATACCTTCCATTATGCCCCAAATGATTATAAACCAAAACTATGCCTCAAAAGGGCGTTTTGGTCATTTTATAAGGTGAAAAAGGGTTAAAATGATAACCTGAGTTACAGGTCTGATTTAATTAGTAAATATATTTAATTTACTAAGTTATAACAGTAGGGTGTCAAATTTATGTGAAATTTATTATCTTTAACCTTACTATGCACCGTAGGGGCATTTTGGTAATTTCACATGTGCCTAAAAGGTCAATTCTGGAATTCTGAGTTCAAGACATTTGCCTACTGTTTAAAATATAAAAATTTACTAAACATATCAGTAGGTATCAACCTTTGTGCTTAATAAGGTTCTAGTGCACACTTATGTGTTAAAAATGCCTAAAAAGGCGATTTGGAGCCATTTCCGGGTTTTCTGTAAAAAGCTAATATTTTTTAATATTCCAGAAGGCTCAAAATAGTTTATTTATCATAACAAATCAGTAGAAATTGGTTTGAGGTCAAAAGGATTTGTAAAACTCAATTTATGGCTAAAAAGGGCAAAACCGGCATAAACCGAATTAATCTTAGAACACTAAGTTATGCTCAGCCTAAAAATAAATAAAAATCACCAAAAATCCCAAAATATTATTTTATAACAGTGGGTAAAAAGATTTAGCCGCTCATGATACTCTTCCGATCTTCAACGGCTCGAGATGAGATTGAAGACATGATCGAATCCGGTGTTGTGCCGATTATTAATGATGATGATGTGTGATGATTTGAGAGCCCCAAAAACCCCGTGTACCGCTGCTTCCTCAAAGTCGATAATGATTGATTATTAGAACCCGCGGCCCAGTCCAAAGGACAAAAATATCGGCCCCATCACAAGTCTCCGTGATGGATGATGAATGATTATTAAGAATTCCTTTTTGAAAGACTAGCCAATGATATCTCTTCTATGCCCAAAGATGTGCTGCCCCTTATCATCCAGTAAGAAGTTGCCTCTCATAATTCCAGCCCACTTGTGATGATAATGTCGCCAATGATCGGCCCAATCATTCCTCCCAAAGAAATCTGCCAAGCCCATGTTGATGATAATAATTGATATTGGGCCCCTATCTCTGCGTGCAAGAAGTCCATCATCCAATCTCATATCTGACGTCAATAATAGCCACCAAATATGTGATGTCAATCCTCTAATGTATGCGTGTGTATTCGTCCAAGAAGTCAGCCGCCACCTAATGTTTTCTTCTTTTAATGATGATGATGTCGGTTCCTTTTTATCTCTAGTCAAAACCCTTCACAAGTCCACGTGACTTTTTATGTTTAGTTTTTTTTCTTTCTAAAGTTTCTAAAGTCAACATGCATGACTTCCTTTCTAAGCCGTAAGTTACGGGCACAAAACATAAGTTACGTTTTGTATCTTCTGTGAAGATCATGGGTCCATCAATCTCATCTTTCATTTAATTACCAATCACCCCTTGGATTTCATTGTTTCATAATTCTCTCACACACAAGCTATGTATCAACTTTCAAATCATTACTTTCAAGTCCCTAAACTTCACTTCATCACATGTTTCGCACATTTGAGTTATCTCCTGACCCGAACAACTCCCGCTTCATCACTAAGCTCTCTAACTTCGTCGTATTACGCGATTTACCTGTAAAACCACGAACACTCGTAGTTAACACATTCAAAGCGCGTAGTCGCTTAAAACACAATAAGACACGTAAAATAAGCACTTTAACACCCGGGTTTCACCCTCTCCATCACATCCCCACACTTATCATTGATTGTCCTCAAGCAATTATTACAACATTACTTACCTTACTAACAAGTCACCATTAAATCCCTTACCGAATTAGCAATTTAAGGTCCCAAGTCATACCCGTCCCATAGACTAACACAATCGATATTGACAATCTGACAAATAAGTGATACGCATTTAAAACAATTTAAGACTTGCCTAACTAAAACTAACATGCTTATGATACTACACACATGCCACACGCCCCTCACAATAATCACTCCTCTCGGCTTAATCAAGACTAGCGTGTAATGTGCTAGTATGTAATTCGCTTAAAACCAAATATACTACCTTGCAATCATAAGCTTGTATAGCAATCATACCTCCACTGTATCAAATAACGTAACACATATCAAAAGGACTTTTGGGTTTTGGGTTAAGGGTAAAGGTGAGGAAGTATTTTTTGGATTTTATGTTTATTGGCGAACACAGACGAACATACCAAACCATGACAACTTATTCACAATAATACTAACACTTCGGGTTATTTTCCGACCCATTTATATAACACAAACATAATAATACTTTTATTTTTTCTTTTTCTTTTTCTTTCTTTTCTCTTTTTTTTTCATTTCGTTTTTTCTTTTTTTTTCAACAAATATCTAACACATAATTGCCATTCATGGTTGATAGTCAAAACAGGTCAAATGAGGTGTAACAAACGAAGGGTAAAAGGCTCAACATGGTTAACTAAGGTGGGTGGATAAACAATCAACAAATAACACAATAGAAGGGATCCTAATGCCTTTATCATGTATATGCATACGCTAAACCACAGTCTCGGCACGTATCAAACTACACAAGTTCTAACACAAAGCAACATATGGCCTACACTCAACAATTGAACAATTATTGCAATTTGAACTAACAATCTAGCAGGCTCAAGTATCTCACACAACGAAAGGAATAAGGGTTACCGACACGTAGCATGTGTAATTCCTAAAGCATGTTACCCCTAGTTAGGCATCTCTTCTCAATTATTTTCTAAAAACCTGTCAGAAATACTCTCATGAAACTTAAAGGGACAACCATGACTAGGGATCTAAGTTAGTTTAATATCAGCAAGAAACCCTTTAGCGATTGAAAATGTTGGTTTTCGTGAAGTTCAAGTATACTTGAGAAACAAAAATTTTCAAAATTTTTCCATTTTCAGCAAATTCAACCCTTCAAGCATTTAAGATCCACAACCATACCAACCCTTTTCTCGAGTTACCGCATCCCCACACTTGGGATACATTGTCCCCAATGTATGGTGCAATTTATAATCTAAACTCGAGAGATACCACCCGCAAACCATGAACGGCTAACAACTAGACGACTCGACACATAAAACCACTCCCAACAAAAAAATTTCACACCACCAAGTTCACAAAAACAAATAAAACACAGGATAGATAAACACATGCACCTGATCTGAAAACAAGTGAGTGTTTGTAGTGGTGTAGCTGCCGCGATCTAACCGGAACATACGCCCCTCATGGATTCTTTGAGATCTCACCGGGGATGTTGCAAAACATCCCCACACTTGATTCATTGCATCCGTGGAGATGGAACGTAGAAACCTGTCAAAACACAAACACACCAAAACGAAACCAAACCAAAGTACAAACTCTACATCCTCGGGCTGCCTCCCGAGAGCGCTAAGTTTAAAGGTCTTCAGCCAGACCGTACCTGATTAAGCTCATGGTGGTTCAAATGGCATCTCTCGTGCAAAGAACACTTGTGCTGGTGGATGGTTAGTATCCCACTGCCATCCTTCATTCCATATGGCATCCAAATGATCCGGGTTATCGAAATCTATCGACTGTAAGAATTCACCCTTAATTTTCCTTGTGGGCTTCTTCTTTTCCTTCAACTGTGAGAACTCACCCATATTCACCTCAAGTGGTCTCTTCTTGGATTTGGTTGCATCCTTTCGTGACTCCTTTTCTAACTTGACTGATCTCTTTTTGTTTCTCATCTTGAAAGCCACCACGGTGATTTGACCACTTTATCCTTCACGACCTTTTCATCTTTAGACCTATCAATCATAGCAACACTCTCTTTTGGGACATCCTCATTAATTGGAGGATGACACTTATTAGCAATATTAGAATAAGCACAAGTGTGAGACATAAAGTTTAAGGAAAACTTACGTGACCCGAAGACCATATTCAAAGTATTAGCTTTGTCAATGGTAGCCTTCGCGGTTTTCAAGAATGGTCGGCCTAAGATAATCGGTGGTTGTCCTTCAACATTGGACGACGTATGGTCCACAACTAGAAAATCTTCGGGGTAATAACAATCCCCTACTCTTACAGTAATTCCTCTCAACATCCCCCTAGATGGTTTCCTTGACCCGTCTGCAAGCACAACCGTGGTGTCCACCTCTTCAAGCTCACCAAAATCGTATTCATCAAACACTCGACCCGCCAATATGCTTATGCTTGCCCCATGATCCACCAATGCCCTCTTAGTCTTGAACTCACCCAACTGGACTGGGATCATAGGCACATTCTCCTCTTCATCTTCAACACTTGTAACCAAACGGATTGCACCAATGGTCATATTTAAACGGACGGGTGAATCATTATCATCAACTATTACCCGTGCAGGAGTCACTGCCTCTACATCTGGTTCTTCAATACAAACCTCATCTTGGGAATCCGCGATTGACTTAGATACTTGAGATTGTGAGTCCACTTGATTGTTGCTTCCTAACCTCTCGGACTCACTTTTAACCCGCTCATTACATAGTGCATTTATGAATTCACATAGCTTGACTACATCTTCATAAATCTTATATATATCAGGGATGTCTTGGGCGTTATTTGATGAGTCATATTCATTAAAATGACCATTGCCTCCATAACCAGAGTCCTCAAAATATTCTGATTTTCCATTACAACCCCAATCTGGCTTGTACCGGTGACCATCATCCATCTCATAACCACTGTACTCCTAATTTGGATCATGATGGTAATCCATATCATTGATCTCTTCTTGATATCTATCTTGATAAGAATAACCCCGGTAACCCGCATTTTCTTGTCTTTGCATGCGTTGAGACCATACCCACTCATCAAGTTCAGCCTTACTCTCGAACATTGGGCATATGAATGCCCAATGTCCTTGGCACCCACACCTTGTGCATGTAACATATTCTTTATATTCCCAGCTCATATTTCCTGCACAAGTAGCAAACGAAAAGCAGTACCGAACAAAAAGAAAACAAAGACAAAAGTGAAAGAAAAAAAACTAACTAACTAGAAAAGGCAAACACTTTTTGGATTTTTTAGATGGATCCTCCGGAACCACAAGAATCCTTAGTTAGAATTAGAATGCGATTCCAACTCTTTATCCCCCCAGCCTAGAAGGAAAGATCTATGTAAAACGAAAGCAAACAAACAAAACTAAACTAAACTAGCACTAAGCGCACGTGTCACACCCCTAATTTCCACGTGTCACCGGTGGGCCCGGTGGGGGAGTACGTGACGTAGTTGATATCATCATAGTGAAACAACACAAATTTATAATGCACAGCGGAAGCAAAGATAGATTTATTTCAACTTAAAGTTTATTGTAATATCCAAGTATCACAAAATGTCGAAATAAAATCCACAGGCAGAATCAAGTAAACAGGAAACTTCATTTCAACAGACTTCATGCATCCTAAGCTTGCGAGACTTCTATGGATGCTTAAGGAGTGACCAGCCTATTACGCGTAGTACCTGCACTTAGTCTTGTTTGGAAAATGCGTCAGTTTACACTGGTAAATACAATTTAACTGACTCATTTTGAAAACGTTTAAAATTGATTTAAATGCACGTGGCATAAAACTTTTTATAACTTGGGATAATTATTTGCTTAATAATCTTGTAAAAGAATTACATGTTTATTCTGCGTTCAGTAGCCCGGGTGCGTACCGGGTTAAGGATTAATAGACACACCACTTAATATAATTCCGCCGCGAGACTTCTCTCGTACCGACGATTATACATGTTATACAGCGCTACGGGTATACGCCTACACCCGAGTGCTAAGGTCGTGGCCATTCTTTGAATGATGCCAAGGATATCCGGGACATGGTCATTAAGCCCCCAAAGGCTTTAAACAAACAAAACAGCATTTTCAAACGGGTTCATTTGACTGCACATAACCAAGACCGGTTATGGTCAATTTCCCGACCAAGCGGTATTTTATATACCGTACCCCAAGCCCGTATAGGAAAAATAAGTTAAACGTATTTACCTGAGCAAGTATAAACCAAATATAACGAGTGCAAGTAGCTTTTAATGGGCTCCTAGATCTGGAAATTAAGGTTTTAATAACCTATTAGAATCCTAACGGGTCTTAAGCTTAGACCGGTTAGTTTTATATATAGATTACGGTTTTAAACGCACAATAAGGCGAAGACCGTTTAAGAATGTGGTTTTGACCCAACAAGTTTGCACACTTGTTTTATATGGGTAATATAATCACATTCTGAATTTTGAGACCAAAAAGATATGGTTTGACCCGTTTCGGCTAAAATTGCCAAACTAGTCACTTAAGCCGATCCGAACGCGTAGAATGCGTAACGAGTAACCATATGAGTCAAATACAAGTTTCTGAAGTCAATATGCTTAAAATATGTTGTGATATCAGAATGATACCTTCCATTATGCCCCAAATGATTATAAACCAAAACTATGCCTCAAAAGGGCGTTTTGGTCATTTTATAAGGTGAAAAAGGGTTAAAATGATAACCTGAGTTACAGGTCTGATTTAATTAGTAAATATATTTAATTTACTAAGTTATAACAGTAGGGTGTCAAATTTATGTGAAATTTATTATCTTTAACCTTACTATGCACCGTAGGGGCATTTTGGTAATTTCACATGTGCCTAAAAGGTCAATTCTGGAATTCTGAGTTCAAGACATTTGCCTACTGTTTAAAATATAAAAATTTACTAAACATATCAGTAGGTATCAACCTTTGTGCTTAATAAGGTTCTAGTGCACACTTATGTGTTAAAAATGCCTAAAAAGGCGATTTGGAGCCATTTCCGGGTTTTCTGTAAAAAGCTAATATTTTTTAATATTCCAGAAGGCTCAAAATAGTTTATTTATCATAACAAATCAGTAGAAATTGGTTTGAGGTCAAAAGGATTTGTAAAACTCAATTTATGGCTAAAAAGGGCAAAACCGGCATAAACCGAATTAATCTTAGAACACTAAGTTATGCTCAGCCTAAAAATAAATAAAAATCACCAAAAATCCCAAAATATTATTTTATAACAGTGGGTAAAAAGTTTGGTATAAAAATTTGGGTTTTAATAGGCTATACGTAATTTACGCCATTTAATTAGTAAAGAAGCTCTTAATTACGCTATTGAGCATAACTCTTAATCTAGACCTCAAACTGACTTCAAATTTTGGGTGCAAGTTTATAAATCAGTAGCTAAGGTGTCTACCCTTTTATATTTTCAAAAATCCCGTTTTAAGATCAAATGGGCATAATGGTCAACATATAAGCAATTAACGGAAACATGCATGTGAATATGATATCTTATGAACCGAGTTGCATAACCTCAGGGAGTTATACTAACATGAATATAGGTTCAAAAGAAGCTCTAAGGCAATCCTAAACTTGACTAAAACGGGTCAGAACTGAAGGTCAAAGCGAAAGTCAAACTATGCGACTTTCGGTTCCGAACCGGGTCTAAACAGAAAATTGTCGAGTTGAACATGTTGGAACATGTTCTTATATTATTTACCAAGTTATATTAATGATTAAACAGGTTGCATGCACCCTACATTACCAATTATGCGTTAATTCGCAATTAAGCGTTCTGTTGACTTTTTATAAGAAGCTTTGACTCGACAATTGACATGTTTAGAGTGGGAATCAGGAAATACCCTTTTAAGGGTTTGTTACCCACATAATTACCTACTTAAAGGTACTTTTAATTCGTGATTTGACAGAGCACATTTTAACTAATCACGAAGTCAAACCTTAATTACGACGGTTTGACTTTTAGCTAATTAACTAAGCTAAAACGAATTAGGAAGGGTTAAGGACACTTACTAGAGTCCTAATTAGGATTAGGGGTGCTAAGGATGAGTGCTTGCTGTCCAGAGAGCTCCAGAGAGTGTACTTGTGAACTTTGCAAGTGAATGATCAACTTGTTCACAACTTGGAAGCTCTTATATAGTAATTTTGATGTAACAAGATGGTGCCAAACAAGTCTACACTTGTTGTAGGATCATCCCACATGTCCCTAGTGCATGAAAAACAATTTGCCCAGCCCCTGGTATCCATTCATAGGCTTATAAGTCGGTTACAGACCTGAACTGGCAGCTGCCAGACATTTTCTGTCGCTGGCACCCTCACGCGGCCCGCGTGAGGGTATGGGGGTTTCTAATGCGGGCCGCATGGACCGGCAAAACCTGCCAAACAAGTTTCATCTTTTGCACTTTTGGTCCCTGGTCCTTTGTAACGTGGTTTTGAGCTTCTAAATTGCTATTTCAGCCCCCAAACTTGATTTTTAAGGGCCTTGGGACTTTTACTAATTTGGTTAAGTCCTTGACTAACCTTGTAACCACTCATAAGGCCATAGAATTCAAAGTTGACGCTTTTAACCCCTCGAACACAAATTTGATCATAACTTTCTCATACGTTAACGAAACTTTATGAAATTTTAACCACATATTCTAGTGAGTATATTTTAGCATTACAAAGCTTCGGGTCTGCCAAAAGGTCACTCAGAGGTATACTTTGCACATGTTGACACTTTTAGCCCCTGCAGTTTGTAATTCCTCACTTTCCATTATGTTTCGCTTCGTATGATCCATGATTTATTCGTTGGGAGGTAAAAACATTATGTAGGGCTATTTTGGAATATATTTATCCATTGTTGACACTTTGGACCCTTATATTCACATAGTTACCCTGTTTGTCAACTTTAGTCCCTCAAAGTATTCTTTCTCACGTTCCGAGCTTATGACACGTGTTTATACTTTATTGGACACAAATTTTCAAGGTGTTACAGCACGACTCCCCGGCAACGGCGCCATTTTGATGTCTGTCGTTAGTGACATGCAAAAACCTAATTAACCTAGGTAGCTAGGGTAAGCAGGGTATCGAATCCAGAGGAGTCTGTGGTCAATGCTAATTATTATTTGTTTGTAAATATTTGAAACACTTTGAGAACTTGCTAGAAAACTATAAACAATAACTTTGAGATTGTAAAAACAATGATGAGAAAAGGTGATCACTCCGGGATTCAGATTCTGTAATTACTAATAACCTAGTTCTGATTTTATTGGATGCTATTGATTGAATAGTAAATCTGTCACATCTACCAATTACCTATGCAGTTCAAAATCTTAATATTAATTGATCGGATAAATATTAAAACAAACATACATAGAAATCATTCAATCAACAAAAGCATAATTGGATTCAACACATAATTATAACTCTGACTGTCACTCAGGATTTGTGTGTCACACAAATTATATAATCACGCAAATAGTCGGCTGTCACCCAACTACAAATCCAAATCTCAATACAAAACAGAAACTAGAATTAAAAGTGTCTCACAAGAATCATTCATCCGAAGTGTTCACGAGAGATTTAGCCGCTCATGATACTCTTCCGATCTTCAACGGCTCGAGATGAGATTGAAGACATGATCGAATCCGGTGTTGTGCCGATTATTAATGATGATGATGTGTGATGATTTGAGAGCCCCAAAAACCCCGTGTACCGCTGCTTCCTCAAAGTCGATAATGATTGATTATTAGAACCCGCGGCCCAATCCAAAGGACAAAAATATCGGCCCCATCACAAGTCTCCGTGATGGATGATGAATGATTATTAAGAATTCCTTTTTGAAAGACTAGCCAATGATATCTCTTCTATGCCCAAAGATGTGTTGCCCCTTATCATCCAGTAAGAAGTTGCCTCTCATAATTCCAGCCCACTTGTGATGATAATGTCGCCAATGATCGGCCCAATCATTCCTCCCAAAGAAATCTGCCAAGCCCATGTTGATGATAATAATTGATATTGGGCCCCTATCTCTGCGTGCAAGAAGTCCATCATCCAATCTCATGTCTGACGTCAATAATAGCCACCAAATATGTGATGTCAATCCTCTAATGTATGCGTGTGTATTCGTCCAAGAAGTCAGCCGCCACCTAATGTTTTCTTCTTTTAATGATGATGATGTCGGTTCCTTTTTATCTCTAGTCAAAACCCTTCACAAGTCCACGTGACTTTTTATGTTTAGTTTTTTTTCTTTCTAAAGTTTCTAAAGTCAACATGCATGACTTCCTTTCTAAGCCGTAAGTTAAGGGCACAAAACATATGTTACGTTTTGTATCTTCTGTGAAGATCATGGGTCCATCAATCTCATCTTTCATTTAATTACCAATCACCCCTTGGATTTCATTGTTTCATAATTCTCTCACACACAAGCTATGTATCAACTTTCAAATCATTACTTTCAAGTCCCTAAACTTCACTTCATCACATGTTTCGCATATTTGAGTTATCTCCTGACCCGAACAACTCCCGCTTCATCACTAAGCTCTCTAACTTCGTCGTATTACGCGATTTACCTGTAAAACCACGAACACTCGTAGTTAACACATTCAAAGCGCGTAGTCGCTTAAAACACAATAAGACACGTAAAATAAGCACTTTAACACCCAGGTTTCACCCTTTCCATCAGGGGGTCGAAAACGTATATACCCAAAATTTTCTATAAGACCGGGGGTCGAAAACGTATACATCCAAAATTTTCTATACGAAAACTACATGCTCTCCACTACTGAGCGAAAAGTTCGGGGGGTCGGCCGCCCTCTCCCACCCTAGAAAAGTTGCGCCTATGGGTAAGGTTTGCCAAACATGGGTCTTAGCATGAAGAGTTATCAGGTTATACATCATACAAAAAAAAAAATACTTTTATAGATATAAATTTTTTTTAACACAACCCATAACCCATGAAACTTATGGGTATCTAACCTAGTAAGTTTTATATAGATACAAAGGTTGGTGGGAGGTTTGTTGGGAACCTAATTTATTTGTGGACTTGAGTTGACACAAATATTTATGGCTGAAAATTAAGCTTTTATGTGTGTAAGACACAATTTAACAAATAAAAAGCCAGATATTTCTATTTGTAGCTCTATCTTGGTTCATGCTCTAGACCTAACATGTAATTTAGATCTAAAAGTAGTTTATTATAAGGATATCAATTCCATTCATTTAATATCTTTTTGGTGTCAATAACATAACAAATATCATTTCTATATTGTTTGAAGTAATGTAATGGTCATACAGTCCATGAATATATGCATTTTATCTATATTGAATTCATAAAAAAAGTTTAGGTACATGATAATTGATCATAGCATTCGAAAAATTCATCGTTTATAAAGGTTGTTAGAAAATACAGTTCGCAGTTTACAAAATGATACGAGAATAAAAATGAATACAACATAGATTAATCTTGATGAACTATGAACAACACGCAAAATGAAGAATATTATCAATCAATTTTAAAATACACTAGTTTACACATTAAAATATGTTAGGTCTTGGGTTCAAGTCCCACAGACGACAAGAATTAAAAAGAAATTTGTCGTTAAAAAAAATACAGTAGTTTACACATTAAAATTTGCTATCATATATTACAAAGTTTCTTCCGTGCACGCATACACACATATTAATTCAAAACTCTTTTAACCAGTTTCTATATCCAAAGTGTAAGCAATTTAGCATCAGTTAATTCAGAACCCTTTTTAACCGGTATTCTATATTCAAAGTGTTGGCAGTATAGCATCGGGACCCTTTCTAACATGCTTTCAACATCCATAGATAGCATTGATTCGAGACAAACAACGAATCCGATCCGTCCATCGATCAAGACAAACCCACCATCATCCAATGAATCCACCATATGCAAAATTGAGGACCATGTGATTCGAAAAATGGTTAGGCGTGGGCTAAATGAAGACACGCATGTAGTGGTCAAATGGGATTCATGCACCCATTGGATATTCTTCCATGAATATGGGGATGGCAAGCACATAAACCATGTGGACCTATTATATCGTATCCCAAAATTCCAAGCGAATCGAATATATATAGTAAATGACAACCTTTTTAGAAAAAAGTTCGTATAAAATTGATTTTTTTAAAAATACTTGGCCCTCTTTTCCTCTCTCACTTATTATTTTATAAATAAAAATCGAGTTAACAGCTATTTCCGTCTCTGTGATTTGTCTAGTTGTGTCAGTCCAGACCAAATTTCAGATTTGTATCATTTCCATCCATGACATTCTTGAAACATGACATTTTCATTCAAAAACTTAACGTCTGTTAAAACCTGCCGTTTAATGAAAGGTAAAACCGTCATTTTCCTTTTTTATTTTCTCTTTTCAAACCTTATTAAACGAAAAATTTGGAAAAAGCAAAATGGTATAAAAAGGAAAATGACGGTTTTACCCTTCATTAAATGACATGTTTTTACATACGTTAAGTTTTTGGACGGAACTGACATGTTTCAAAAATGTCAGGGACAAAAATGGTAAAAATTTGAAAATTGGCATGAACTGGTATAACTGGACAAACCATAGCGACGAAAATGCCAGTTAACTCTAAAAATTATTTTAATTCTAAGTTTCTTATCAATTTATTTAAATTATAATTTTAAAATATTTGTATAATAATAGAATACTATATAAATAAAATGTAGACAAATAATAGGTTTGTTTAGGCTCGAGCTTGATAAGTGAAACTCGGGCTTGGGTTTGGGCTTGTTTATTATACAAACTCATTTTTAGTCTCGAGCTCGAGCTCGAACTCGTTTAAGCTTAACTCAATTCTATCTTTTAGCGAGCCGATGAATAAGATTTTCTTCACGACGTGCTCTTTTAAAGAATCTGATGGATTTATACGAGGGGGGATCAACATTATCAGCCCAAAATTGCAAAACTGTACCCATAGTACAGCCCAATTTGCAAGCTATCATTGTTGAGCAAAGTTTTAAGCCCAAAAATCCAGCCCAGTTTGCACCCATATTACAGCCCACCATTTCTTGCAACCCCATAATCTCACTCTCAAGTCTCATCGTGCAAATAATTAAAATCGATTTGGATATTAAAAAAAATACACTGCCCACTTTGAATTTCGATATAACTTTTAGATGTATTTTTTTAAAATCAAAATCTCCTTCTAAACTTGGTTTGGGTTTTATCTAAGTGGATTTAGGTCAATTTCATGTTGAACCTGAACACGTCTATATAAAGGGATCATGTGTTTATCAATCCGACACGTGGTATTTTCTTGGATGCAAAATCTTATCTCTATGAATTTAGGTCTTCGTTAGTTTTTTTTTTCTTGTGTGTGTGTGTAGCATACCAATGCACTTTTAATTCTGTCTCATTTTGGTCATTGTAACTTTTTTTTTTTACAGTTGAGTCCTTAAATGATGTTTTTCTTCATGTTAGGGTGATTACGGGGATGTTTCTACCGTTTGGGTCATTACATGGACTTGATGAATTGATGTAAAAGTTTGTCCTAAATCATTAAAATACTCTATAATGACCCGAACATGACAAAAAGACATCTTATAAAGACTCAGACGTAGACAATGGAATATGATGTCTAAAACAAGACAAAAGTGATAGTACATTAGTATTTTCACTGAAAAAAAAAAACTTTTTTGAGGATTTTAAAACACTTATGATATCTAGTTATTTACTGAGAAACAAAATATGGTAACATTATGATCGATTCTAATTCTATAGATATGGATTCTAATGATGCAGAAGTGTTATCAACTATTTTTAAGAAACTGTTTATTTGGCATTTGACTAGTTGTCTTCATGTGCCAAATGCAATTACTTTACTATATGTTAATAAGAAAACTGAATGAACGGTGCAAAAGGTCATTCTGGTCATTTCGTTGTATAACCAGTTTAAAGGGCAGACAAGAGAGAGAAAGAACACCGTCAAAGAGCCCGTTAGAGAGAGAAAGATGTGTGTGTGTGTGAGAGAGAGAGAGTGTAGAGAGAGAGAGGCCGATGATGATGGTCCGATGGTGTTACAACCTGCTTGCTGGCATCAACAACACTCGAAGATGACGTTCTGAGCATTGTGGTGGCGGTAGTCTCTGGTGTGCAAAGTAGGGTTTGTGACGGTATGATTGTCGTGGTCTTTGGTGGCGGCAAACATGGCTTGGGACGGAGAGCGACCAGGTATGATTGTTGTAGCTCTGATAATGACGACGTTCAAGCGGGTAGGGTTTCGCTCAACTTCCGGTAAGCCCTTTTTTCTAGGGGTATAAACGAGTCGGGCCGAGCCCGAGCTCGCCTGGGCTCGAGCTCGGCTCGTCATGTTTTTTTAAAGCTCGAGCTCGAGCTCGGCTCGGTTCGAGCCTACTTATTTGAGTTCGAGCTCGGCTCGTGAGTAAAACCCAAAGCTCGAGCTCGGCTCGAGCTATTTTAAGAACAACCTTAGACGAGTTAAAAACTCGGCTCGAGCTTGACGTGAATGTCGTGGTACACGCAAATTTAATCCAAATAACAACTATAGATAGTGGTAAATGGGTATCGAACTCAGGGAGTATGTGGAAAATGTGTTGATGTTATAGCTTTGCACTTTAACTAAAATTAACCTAAATTGCAGAAATAAAAATCAAGAGTTTGGTTTGTTTGTTTTTAAGAACTAAATTACTAACTATTGGCAAATCAAAATTGGTTGTTTAACAGATTTAGGAAGAAAGCGACCATCCTAAACTTCCGGTTTGCTTTTGACAATTGTGTTTAAATTCACTAGAAAGAATCACATAGACATGATTCATGTATGATTGTTTGTTCGTGATAAAAGGGAACTAAGTACTCGGATTATGAAAACGCGAGGTTGTTACCCGATAACCAATTGACTAATATCCAACCCTAATCCCTCCCGTGATATCTCGATTGTCAGTGACACCAAGAACGTACGGTTTAGAATATGATCATAACATCAATCAACAATTTACAAACAAACATTCACACACCATAATAAACAAACAAACATTGCAAGTCTATTATTCTAGAAATACGAATCCAAACACAAAAGTCATAGACAAACCTTCAATTTAGGATGATCACCATAAGTTTAGCCACACATAGCTTGGTGAATCATCATAGCAACAAGTTTAATGTTCATACCAATCAAAAACATCAACCAAATGTTTAGAAATGTTTTCAACCAAGTAGAATCAGCCAAAATCGCCCCTAAGATGCCAGAGAAACGTTCAATGATGAGATAATGTGAAAAGACACCTAAAAACGGTTTTAATGAAGGCAATTACGAAGTTCCTCGCAGCCTCCACCGTAACTTACGGTGCCACCGTAAGTTACGGTGGACATCATGTTGTTACGGTGACTCTCTCCTGAGTTACGGTGGAAGATTACAAGTATCAGGGCCACCGTAAATTACGGTGGCCACCGTAATTTACGGTGGAGCCCTGATTTTTGGGTTTTGTTTCTTCGTTCCTCCAACGCACGACCCGTTCATCTCCAAACCGTCCAAAGCTGCATTTTATCCCTTTTTAGCTCCCGAACCGCACCTGAAACATAAACAACCGTAGTAATCTAATTCAAGATAATTACACAATTAAGTGAAGGATAAATTCATATTTTAACATCATTAAGGGTTGTCCTATGGACCACCCGTCACATCCCCACACTTAACCGTTGCTTGTCCCAAGCAACTCATCAAACCGTTTTCAAAACAAGTGATCAATGTAAACCAAGCATAAACATGTAGTCCTTTTATTAACCCCTTTTTAACACCCAAAATAATGCACCCCTCGCTATGTCTCTCCTCTCGGTAACAAGTAAGCACTAGCAATATGAGCTAGACACACAAAGGCTAACGGGCGGTTGCACAACTATAGGCTTGTACCTAAATCAATCCTTCTCCTAAAACGTGCCAAACATGAATGCAAATCAAAGGGACTTTCAAGGTTGTAACGTGGCTAGGTGTATGGGTAGGAAATGGAATATATATGAAGTAGCGAAAACTTAACCCGGTCTTTTTATTACACAATCAATAAACAAACAACTGACTTAACTACTATATACAAAACAACTAAACATCACTTTTTTTCATTTTCATTGCTTTTTATCTCTCTCTTTTTTTTAACATCATAGCAAACATACAAAATAACATCAAAAATATCTACAAACTACTCAACTACTACTAATACTCTAAGACCGGGTCAAGTTGGGTAAATTTTTAGGTCACTAGCTAGGGGGAAACAAACGATAGGCTTTTAGGCACAAAATTGGGCAACTAAATGTCTAAACCCCCGCCCCTCTCGCAACCATGCTCATATATATAATTTATGAGGTCCAACCCCCAAAATCCCACACTCACACACACTAAAGACGAGGCTACCTAAATGCCCTTATCATTTTCGCATTCACGCCCAACTAAGGACTCAAACCGTATCAAGGCACAAGTTCTAATGCACCCCCACCCGTAGCTACTCTCATCAAAGATAAGTATTATTTATTTACATGTGTGGCTTCAACTCTCACCAAGAATAAAAGGGTAGCAAGGGCTGCCGGTGCATCAATTGGGGTTAATCTAGGGTGTTCAAATTCTCACATTGTTTTGCTTGACTTAAATTTTTTTTCAAAATCTTCAAAAATTTCCCCCCATCCCCACACTTGGGATACATTGACCCCAATGTATGGTTTTACGAGGATTTGATCACTAAACATCTTTCACATCACCCAAAAGCTCAACACTCAAACCACAAATTTCTTTTTGGTATTTTTCATTTTATATTTTTTTATGTTTTTCTTCTTTTAAAAACATAACACCACCAACTAGCACCGACCCGATACAAAACATCAAACTAGCAAACTAACACCACCCAACCACCCAACCATAAACATAATAACTCAAACAAATATTCACAAAATATACAAGGAAGAAACACGACCTGACTAGTAATAGCGTGGCTGTGGAGGCCCAAAAATGGTAGACATCATATCATTCCATTCTCCAAAAGCAAATGTACCGCTACTACTCCCACCTTGTTGCGGGGCTCCTTCTTGTTGGCGCGGATCGATCCATTGTGAATGATGAAGCGGCGGGGTCGGATACGATATACTACCATCATAAGGTGATAGAGACGCATAATCCACATGTTGTGGATCCACAACCACCGGCCGCCCGGCGTGCCAATCTACATGCAATCTTCTTGCTTGGTCATCATTGTATCGACTATTCATTTCCAATTCATGGGAATACGCATGCGTGTGATTCCACGCCTCTTGACGATCAAAGCTATGTTTCAAAGACCGCTCCATGCTTGCACTCATCATCGTGTGTTGATCAAATAACGTCCGCTCCGAACCCGACCATGACTCAAAAATGGGTGCCGGAGGACGTTGATTCTCGATAACCTCTTGCATCGTGCCATCATGAGCCCAATTTGGCTCATAGGAACGCTCCGTGTAATCGTAAAAGCACCACCATAAACTCTACCCAGGCCCCCTTGGCCTACATTCACATTCTCACCACCATGCGGCTCGTTCGCATAATCATCATCACCACTCGGGACTTCCGCATCACTTTCGGGTTCTTCCTCTTCACCCGGTAGAAGATCTCTTGCACCCACCTTTAATGCTCTCCATCTCTACCCATCTTCCTTTAATGATCTCTTGCACCCACCTTTAAGATCTCTTGCACCCACCTTATGGTATCGTTCCGATTGCGTGTAAGTCCAACCAATCCCCAACTTGCCTAAAGTAAAAGGCTGATGCCTTTTTGTTTCCCCTCTATCCTCTGACGTGATTGCCTTTTGCTGCTTCATCAATCCCGTGATAATTCGGCAATACGTGATAATATCCCTTCCCAACTTGTTTCGGCAAATCCAGAGGTGGTTCATGATCAGATATCGGATTGGAAAACACGGAGACCAATTGAGTAGCGAATAGAGGACGGGTACTTCCGGGTACCTCACTTGCTCCTTGTCCCCCCTTCGCGGAATGACATTTAAAATGCAGATTGCTAGCAACAACTTCGCTTCTATCTTCAAGTTCTTCCGGTATAACATGCCACTGTAAGTACCCGGCAAAAACAACGCCGCTAACATATCATTCCAACGAACATGCTTCTCCGGTTTAAGCAAAAGGTCATCAAGACTAGGTATCATGTAGTCACGAGCATGTAAACTGTCATACTTCCCCAATTTCTTTAGCGTGTCAAAAGATATCTCCACCGGAATCCCATTCACCTCACCCGTTAACTTCATTTATGACGGCTTATCATATTTATTACACTTAAGGGTTGCCATCCATTTTTGAATTTCGGTTAAGAACATTTTTATCCTTATCATAACAACTAAGTGCCGACTCCCATCCTAGAGCGCGGAATTTGGCAAACACACCAAGCGGGCCAAATTCAACTTCTCTCACCTCCCTTTCACAGATGAATGCAGCTGCCTTATTTTTCAATCGGTTCATACTGTCGTGAAAGAGTGTTGGTTGCCAATGCTCCGGTTGGTCATCCAATGGACCCGACTCCCATTTTGGCTTTTCAGTCGGGTCCAACTCCATTTCTTCCTCGCTTTCACTCTCATCAACTCGACCCAAATATTGCCTCTTCTTTGGTTGCACTTCCGGCTGTTTGCCCTTTTCTTTCGACGAAGAGCATGAACTAGCTCCCGCTCTCTCTTTCGTTTTGACCATTTTCCTACACACATAGAGCAAACAACACAACCAAACACAAAAATTAGTCCTTTCTCCCCAAAAACATCCCCACACTTGCTTGTTACTATGGTTGTAGATGCTAGTGAACCAAAATTTTATAAATCATTTTCAAAGAAATTTGGGCATGGTGTCTCTACAATGTAGAGATTCCCAAAAGTTCACTACTTTAATCACCAATCCTACATCTACAAACCATAATCATGTTCAAGTAACCATTTTCATAACAAATTTTAAGAACAAGCAAGTGGGTATGAACAAGTAACAAAAATAACCTTCTTTTTCACAACGCATCAACAAAACATAGTAAATAAACTCATACCTTTGTTTGAAGATGTAAGAAACACAAATGAAGCAAGAACTTCAAAAACCCCCCAAAATTTTCGGACCTAGGGTTTGTGATTCGGACCAGAAAACTTCGTTTTTTCACAAATCTCTTGGCAAAATCAGCAACTACGTGAAAAATTAGTCAAGATAGACCTAGATTTCACTTGATTTGGACAAGAATTGAGTGATATATGGAAGATTTAAGGTTGAAGAAGGTTGGAGATTTGGTGGGTCTTGTGAAGATGATAGATGAGAATGATGGATGAGAAAAGTGAAGAGAATATGAGTGGCTGGGGTTAATTCACGTAACTGATTATTATTATTATTATTATTATTATTATTATTATTATTATTATTATTATTATTATTATTATTATTATTATTGTTATTATTATTTTATACATGCAGAAACCGAATCGACCCATTGTCTCGCCAGGTCCACCGTAAATTACGGTATGGACCGTAAATTACGGTGGATGCTGGCAAGATTTTTCTACCGTAAAACAGTAGCAAAATACCGTAAAGTCCAAACATTTCCACTAGCCACCATAACTTACGGTACCACCGTAAATTACGGTGGCACCTGGACATCCATGGTTCGCCAAAAAGTGTGATTTTAAGGGTACTTTTTTAGATTTTTCCATTTTTTTCGAATATTTTTTTGTGTTTTTTAAAATTTTTCAAAAACATGTAAAAATCACCCTACCCCCTCGAAAGTCCCATGTTTTCCTTAACACAATGTTAGAGTAATTCGTGACCCGAATATCCCCACACTTATTTCAAACACGGATTTCAAGGAAATACGATAATTGTGTAAACTATACAAAACAAACTAAACAAAATACTAACTATTTACACTACCAAACCTGGGCCTCTCACGGTTGTTCCTCATCGACCGGGCGTAGAATGTAGCCCACTTTGTCAAGTTCCAAGTTGTTAATGTCATTCCCCTCCAAGTACGGCTTCAACCGATGACCGTTCACCGTTTGTTGCTTGTTCGTTTGCTCGTCTTGGATGTCTTCATCACCAAACCTTCCAACTCGCCGAACAACATACGAGCCCATCCATTTACTTTTGAGCTTGCCCGCAAACATCTTGAGTCTTGAGTTATACAACCAAACTTTTTGACCCACTTCAAATGTTTTCTTTCTTAATTTCGCATCATGTACTTTTTTGAGTTTGTCTTTATAAGCCGATGCACATTCATACGTCTCGTCTCTAAGTTCTTCAATTTCGCACAATTGCAACTTTCTCATCTTTCCCGCTTCATTGTAATCCGCATTGACCGTGGTGATTGCCCAATATGCCCGATGCGCTAACTCCATTGGCAAGTGATAACCCTTCCCATAAACCATCCGGTAAGGTGTTGTGCCAATCGGAGTCTTGTAGGCCGTTCGGTATGCCCACAATGCATCGTCTAACTTGCTAGACCAATCCTTCCTATCCGTTCTCACCGTCTTCATGAGGATTTCTTTGATTTGACGGTTGGACACTTCGACTTGTCCACTCGTTTGCGGATGGTAAGGTGTGGCAATCCGGTGATTCACACTATATCGCTTCAATAATTTCCCAAAGTTAAAGTTCTTGAAATGCGAACCACCATCACTTATGATAACCCTTGGAATGCCGAAACGGGCGAAGATGTTGGATTGAACAAACTTACAAACAACCGAGTGGTCATTTGTTCTTGTTGCAATAGCTTCAATCCACTTTGAGACGTAATCCACCGCTACCAAATATATAGGAAGCCATTCGAATTCGGGAAGGGACCCATAAAGTCAATGCCCCAAACATCGAATATTTCTACAACCAAGATTGGTTGTAATGGCATCTCATCCCTCTTCGAGATGCTTCCCATCTTTTGACAGTTCACACAGTTTCTTGCAAACTCACAAGCATCTTTGAAAATTGTGGGCCAATAGAACCCACATGAGAGAACCCAGTAGCCCGTTTTGTGCCCACTAAAATGACCTCCACATGCGGACGAATGAGCATGGGCCAAAATTTCCAAAATTTCTGTTTCGGGCACACACCTCCGAATAACTTGATCCGGCCCGATCTTAAAAAGATCCGGTTCATCCCAAATGTATTACTTCACTTGGACCATAAATGGTTGTCTTCACTTCTTAGTCCAATGATTTGGAATGGCACCCGTGGCTAAGTAATTCACGTAGTGAGCATACCACGGTGCAATAAAGGTGGAAACGGCTAAGAGTTGCTCATCGGGAAACCTCTCGTTTATTTCACTCATATCATCACTTCTCTCCACCGGGATCCGGGACAAGTGATCAGCCACTACATTCTCACTTCCCTTTTTATCTCGGATCTCTAAATCGAACTCTTGTAGCAACAATACCCATCGAATCAACCGGGGCTTTGCGTCTTTTTTCTTCATCAAGTATCGAACCGCACTATGATCCGAATATACCACAACTTTACTCCCCCAAATATACGAGCGAAACTTATCCAAAGCATACACCACAGCTAATAATTCCTTCTCGGTTGTGGTGTAATTCAGTTGCGCTTCGGATAAAGTCTTACTCGCATAATAAATTACCACCGGTTTTCTATCAACTCGTTGACCCAAAACTGCACCAATAGTAGTGTCGCTTGCGTCACACATAATCTCGAATGGCTTTGACCAATCCGGTGGTTGCAAGATGGGAGCTTTGACCAAATGTTCCTTCAAAACAGTAAAAGCTTGCATACACTCATTAGTAAAATCAAATGGAACATCTTTTAATAACAAGCTGCATAAAGGTTTGGTGATAACACTAAAACCTTTTATGAAGCGTCTATAGAACCCCGCGTGTCCCAAAAATGATCTTACACCCTTAACATTTTTCGGAGGTGGCAAAGAAGCTATTACCCGTATTTTTGCTTTGTCCACCTCTATGCCCCTCTCTGATATCACATGACCAAGCACAATGCCCTCTTGCACCATGAAGTGACTTTTTCCCAACTTAGCACTAAATTTTTCTCAACACACATTTTTAAAACTTTTTGTAATTCGTTGAGACATGATTCAAAACTAGTGCCTAAGATTGAAAAGTCATCCATGAACACCTCAAGCGACTCTCCAACCATGTCCGAGAAGATACTCATCATACATCGTTGGAACGTTGCCGGTGCATTGCACAAGCCAAATGGCATTCGCCGAAAAGCGAAAGTGCCATATGGACAAGTGAAGGTGGTCTTGTGTTGGTCATCCGGGTGTATCGCTATTTGATTGTAACCCGAATACCCGTCCAAAAAGCAATAAAATTTTTGACCCGACAGTTTTTCAATGATTTGGTCAATAAAAGGTAACGGGAAGTGGTCCTTAGAAGTGGCGGCATTTAATTTTCGGTAGTCAATGCATACACGCCACCCGGTGACCGGTCGGGTGGCAATTTGTTCACCGTTTTCATCTTTGACTACTTGAATGCCGGCCTTCTTAGGCACAACTTGGGTGGGACTCACCCAAGCGCTATCCGAAATCGGATAGATGATTCCCGCATCCAATCATTTTATTACCTCTTTCTTTACTACCTCCCTTAGGTTCGGATTCAATCGCCTTTGAGCTTCTCGTGTCGGTTTTGCATCTTTGGTGGTGATAATCTTGTGCATGACGATAGATGGACTAATTCCTTTGAGATCGGCAATCGTCCATCCAATAGCTCCCTTGTTCTCCTGTAACACTTCCAATAAGGCTTGCTCTTGCGCCATATCTTAGAGGCAATAATGACCGGTAGAGTGTCATTATCCCCTAAGAGAGCATACTTCAAATGGCTTGGCAAGTCTTTGAGCTCCAACCTTGTTGGTTCTTCTAACGATGGTTTAGTACCCGAGTCTATTTCCACCGGCAAACTTTCAAATTGGTGAGTCCATGGCGGTCGACCTTCCTTCAAAGCCATAGCATCTTGCTTTTCTTATTCAACCGCTAGTGCACACGCATGTACCTGCCATCCTCCTCGTACTCGTGCGGGTTGCATCCATCGACTAAATCTGCCATGAAACACTCATCAACACCAACATCATTAGCATTGTTAGTAAAAACATTCAAGCGCATTTTCCATTTCCAAAAGTCATATCGACTGTACCAAATCTACAATCGATCACAGCATGCGCGGTGCTCAAAAATGGCCGACCCAAAATAACATTTTGTTGTTGTTTTGGGTCTGCGAATGAGTGGTCCATGACTAAAAAGTCAACCGGGTAATAGAACTCATCAATTTTTACAATCACATTTTGAACCATCCCTCGGGGTAACTTATGAGACAAATCGGCTAAAACAACCGTTGTCTCCACTCTTGCTAACGGACTAAAGTCGTATTGGTCATATAAGCCCCCCGGTAAAATGCTTACCCCGGCTCCAAGATCAAGTAACGCCTTTGCCATTTGAAAATTACCAACTTGTATATTTATCAATGGCGTGCCCGAATCTTTGAGCTTTGGGGGAAGCTCCCCGTTCAAAACTGCACTTACTTGCCCGGTCAAGTCTACCCGCTTAGGCATTTTCTTCTCTTGTTGCCTTTTTTGAGTACATAATTCTTTAAGAAATTTCGCATGAGCGGGTACTTGTTTTATTGCATCAAGTAGTGGAAGATTAATTTTTACTTGTTTGAACATGTCCCACAGTTCTTCTTTTTGGGGACCTCTTGATGCAATAAAATTTTTCCTACCCGGGTCAAGTAAGGCCGATGGAAATGGGACTTGACTCGGTTCACCCTCAACTTTTTCACTTTTCTCGTTTTCACCCAACCCCGGGTTGTTAACATTTGATTCTTTATGTGTAACCGGCGAAACATCATCATCACTTTCATTACCCGTGGCATCCTCAACTACCCCCTCGACCAAACCCGGTGACAATTTGGCCTTAAATTCTTTGCCACTTCTCAAAACACTAACATGATTAATATTAACATTGTTACCTCGTGACGAACCATGCGAAGGATTTACCTTAGTGTCGCTAGGAAGTTGACCCTTGTTCTTCTTCAACTCCGCCACGTCGGTCGCCAATTGACCCATTTGGGTTGTTAGTGATTGGATGCTCTTGTCACGAACCTCATCCTTTTGCATCCGGACTTCATCGAGTTGATTCCGCTTTTGCATATCTTGTTGCATAGCCCGAAGCATATCCATGACTTCATTCCCGCTTGATGAACTTTGACCCGAACCACCTTGACCCATTTGTTGGAATTGCCCTTGATAACCATAATTGTTTCCACCCCGATAATTGCCTTGATTGTATTGTTGACGAGGTGCAAAGTTACCTTTAGCTCCTTGAAAGTTTGGGTTAGCTTGGTTCGCCGCGTTCCCATAGCGAAAATTCGGATGATTTCGCAACCCGGGGTGGTATGTGTTGGAGTTCATGTTGAAATTTCGACCACCCCCTCCTTGAATTGCATTAACCTCTTCTACTTGCTCATCAACCACTCCCACTGCACAAACTTCCGCCGTATAGCCTATTTCATTGCAATTAGTGCACACGTTGTACACTTGGTTTGTGGTTTGAACATTGCCACTCTCTACTCCATGCACTTGTGGTCTTTGTGTCACATGCCTTGCCCGCCTTGAAGATTGAGCTTTCCTCTTCAAATTCACCGCCATTTATTCTAAAAATGCCCAATCAACATGTTCATAATTCGTACCTAATGTACCATTAGTGATTGACATTAGATCCCGTGCATCCTCTGAACTCAACCCTTCATGAAACACATTCAACAATTCCCAAAGTTTGATCCCGTGATGAGGGCAATTCCATAACATCATGTTGAACCTTTCAAAAGCTTCGTGAAACATTTCCCCTGATTGTTGTTGAAAACTTCTCAAACCGCTTCTAGCATCGTTGGTCTTTAGAGAAGTATAGTATTCATCTAAGAATATTTGCTGCATGTCGGCCCATGTAAAAATGGACGCGGAGGGCAAAGTGTGAAACCATTTCTTTGCTTTATCTTCTAGTGAAAACTGGAAAAGGACCAACTTGACATCATCCGTAGAAAACCCTTGACCTCCAATAGTGTTGCAAATGGAGTCATATGTCTCCAAATGAAAGTAGGGTTCTTCCGTTGCTAACCCTTTGAACTTTGGTAAACTTTGGAGAGCGGTTGTTCTAACTTCAAAGGTTCTTCCATCCGCACGATGAGGAATCACTGCCGGCGAAGGATTGTTAGTGATAATGGGCCGAAAGTGAGCTTCAATTCCCCGTACTACTTCCCTTTGATGTATTTGCGGGGCACCTAATGGTGCTCTTGGTTGACCCATTTGCCCTTGCATAGGCCCTTGAGGAGCAAACTGTGGTTTATATTGATGTTGATGCATTGGTTGTTGAATAGGCCCTTGAAATTGTGGTTGCATGTTTTGAGGCCGCACTTGATGTAGCGGTGTAGGGCGTTGCAATTGTGGCCCTTGCGGTCTAATGTGTTGCACGCCAACCGGTAGTCTACTCATATTTTGAAATTGTTGAATTGGTTGACTTTGTTGACCCGCTTCGCCCTGTAATCCCAAATATCCTCCATCACCCCCATAGTAAAAATTTTCCTCTTCATATCCCCAAAACTCCTCTTCATACCCATCGTCGTATCCATCCCCTTGAATTCCCGAAGATTGCCCTAAGGGAAGAGTTGAATATTGAAAACCCGATTGGTTTTGTGGTCTAAAAGATGGCGTAGCATGCACAATAGTTGAATTTGGTGTGATTGTGAAGTTAGAGGATGATTGACCCGTAGTTGGGGGAAAGAAATGGGAAAGTGGTGGGATTGTGGTAGAAGGGTTAAAGGTAATAGCGGGTGCAACTTGGGTAGTGATTGGTTGCGTGGCATTGGTTGGTGTGACTTCGGTAATGGTGTTAGGTATAGTGGTATTTGGTGATGGTTGTGTGACAGTAGGTGTGAAAGTTGAGGTCGTTTGACCCGTTGTGGGTGGTACTTGAGATTCTTGCATTATGTTTCTTGGTGTAATAGGTGACGTGGGTGAACCAACAATTCGATTTTCTCGTAATAAAACCCGATTTTGCCTTAGCGTTCTTTCAATTTCCGGATCAAATGATAGTGGTGATGACTTATGAGAGCCTCTAGTATGCATACACATGTTGTACCTGCACACTAAACACAACCAGCGTAAACCAGAAAATAACAAAACAAAACTATTAAACTAACACACGTTGCGCACTACTCCCCGGCAACGGCGCCAAAATTTGACGTGAATGTCGTGGTACACGAAAATTTAATCCAAATAACAACTATAGATAGTGGTAAATGGGTATCGAACTCAGGGAGTATGTGGAAAATGTGTTGATGTTATAGCTTTGCACTTTAACTAAAATTAACCTAAATTGCAGAAATAAAAATCAAGAGTTTGGTTTGTTTGTTTTTAAGAACTAAATTACTAACTATTGGCAAATCAAAATTGATTGTTTAACAGATTTAGGAAGAAAGCGACCATCCTAAACTTCTGGTTTGCTTTTGACAGTTGTGTTTAAATTCGCTAGAAAGAATCACATAGACATGATTCATGTATGATTGTTTGTTCGTGATAAAAGGGAACTAAGTACTCGGATTATGAAAACGCGAGGTTGTTACCCGATAACCAATTGACTAATATCTAACCCTAATACCTCCTGTGATATCTCGATTGTCAGTGACACCAAGAACGTACGGTTTAGAATATGATCATAACATCAATCAACAATTTACAAACAAACATTCACACACCATAATAAACAAACAAACATTGCAAGTCTATTATTCTAGAAATACGAATCCAAACACAAAAGTCATAGACAAACCTTCAATTTAGGATGATCACCATAAGTTTAGCCACACATAGCTTGGTGAATCATCATAGCAACAAGTTTAATGTTCATACCAATCAAAAACATCAACCAAATGTTTAGAAATGTTTTCAACCAAGTAGAATCAGCCAAAATCGCCCCTAAGATGCCAGAGAAACGTCCAATGATGAGATAATGTGAAAAGACACCCAAAAACGGTTTTAATGAAGGCAGTTACGAAGTTCCTCGCAGCCTCCACCGTGGACATCATGTTGTTACGGTGACTCTCTCCTGAGTTACGGTGGAAGATTACAAGTATCATGTGTAACAACTCTCACTAAAATTAATACTTAGTATGTTAATTATCTATTAAGAAAACCCTAATTAAGACACCCAAGTGATTCTGCACAAACCCTAAAATTTTCAGAACAATCGGAATCAGGATCAGGGCCCCTAAAACCCAGGGGGGTAAACCCTAGTGGACGATTATCTAAATAACTTGTTGTCGAATTCGAATTTGGAGAAATCATCAACTCAGCAGGCTTAGTCCCACACGTGGCAACCCTATGACCATTAGGTGTCCTTTACGGACCGTAAGGAAAAAAAGTCTTACGGTCCGTAAGCATGTCAAATTTTATGTATAAATAGCAGACATTGGGACTTGATTTATGGCACTAAAACGACGAAGAAATTCGTTATACACACCGAGATATCATAGAAAGAGTCCACAACACACACAAATTCACGAAGTGCTGCCGCAAAACAGGGTAATAACTCGATCGCTATTACGATTCAACGTCCGATCGATTGAAACTATCCAACGTATGATTAAGTGTTGCTCAAATTGAGTTTATACTTTGTCATTCGTCGTGATTTCGACTTGAATGTTTGAGTGCTGTCCGAACTCGGGCTACACTCTGTCATTCGTTGTGAATCCGCTGAATATTTAAGTATTGCACTTTGTTAATCGTTGTGAGGATTTAATCTCGTGAATTGTCGTAATTGTTGTATTAGTTACTAACCCAGTTTATGTGCATTATTATTTAAATTAGGTTAACCAAGGCTAAATCAGTAGGCTTATACACTGCTCGTTAAATCTGCAATGTGAGTCATTATCTTTTTATCAACTGTTTTACAATACTCCAAATTATTTTCAAAAGTTATAATTACAGGGACTAAGTCGTGGATATCCTGAATCACTGGCTAGTGGGGTATTGTGCACATTACTAATTTTCTCCCAGTTAGGTTCATTGACCTACTAGGGATAATCATCATTATTTGGGTTCATTGACCTAATAGTGGTATGACCATCGTCACCATTGTGACATGTCACCATTGTGACACGGCGCCAGATAAAAATAAGATATAAACCATTGTAATCGCTCTTATGCTGTAATTTTATAACTAAGGGTCATTTTATAAAACCTGAATGAACTCACTCAGTATTTCCCGCTGACAAAACCTTTTTCAAACGTGTTTCAGGTGATCTGTTATGATCCAGGAAAAGTGCCGTGAAGCACTACAAGCTTAAGAAAGTGGCTCATGATAAAATAAAGAAACATGTTTTGTAAAATAAAAGATTTCCCAGTGAAATCAAATGATTGTAAATTACCGGGGTTTTATCCCTAAATTATGTAAACGGGCAGTTCTAAATTTTGAAAGATCCTGTTTTAAAAGACTTCCGTTGTCGCCTAAATTAAATACCACGGGATTTCTGTCCCGCGGCTCCTGAAATGGGTCAAACCGGGTCGGGGGCCGTGACAGAAAAAGGTGGTATCAGAGCCACTGATCGAGCCACTAATTTAAGCCAATTAAGTATTTAGAAAATACTTAATTTTTATTAATTGCTATTCTGTGATTATGTGTTTTATTATCTTACTAATTGTGTACAGTATGGGCAGATCTTTATATGCTAGCCAATGTAGCGATTAATGCAAATCCTTAAATAAATAATTTGACCCAAGTTTTAGTACCTTTATTATCTACAGTCTAGAAGCCTTATTCAGTAAATAAATAAATTTACAAATAAAACCTAGTGTGTTTTAAATTTCAGTTGTTTTGGTAGTTACCCAGTATGAAATAATATTTAAAAGTTTTCTATAAAATTTTGTTATAAATTTTAACTTAATAATTGGGTGTATTTTGCTAAACAGCATGAGTGACTTGTCTGACGCCCTTCAGAATTTAAATCTCTATCCAGTAAGAATAGAGGTTTCCAGAGATTTCAATAGGTATATACCAGACATAGAAGAACCTATAGAATTCAACGCTTTACCTCTCGAGAAACCCAAGCCTAAGAAAATGGAAATTGGGGAAAGTTCTAGGCAAATTGAAAGGTTACCATCTCAGGAAGAGCTAGATTTTTTATTGGCAAGCTATAATACTATTAAGCATGTTAATGAAAATGTTTTTATTCACTTTCTTGAAACACAACTACCAATGAACTTAGAACCAGCTATTCCAAATCCTTCAATCCACTCGCAAATAGACGAATGGTTAACTAATGAAATACAGTTCCAAAACAATCCCTATAAGCTTTTTCCTCCGTTCAATCCAGAACCTTTACCAAATCCACCAATGAGTAACGAGAATATGGCAGAACTCCGCCACTTTGGCAAAGAACTAATGGATACTGGGAATAGGATCCAAGAGATTGGGGGACAGATCTCCTGGAAATACGATGAGAGGGAACGCCATTACTAGAATATCATCTGACAAAGGATAGGGGATTTATGGAACTGTGGTTGTGTAATAGTAATAGTAAAAATCAGTCTGTAAAATAACCTAAAATAAAAATTTATAAGATAATGGTGTGTATTGATGCACACTATTAAATATAAATGGAAATAAAGAAATCAATAAGTTTGGCTATATGCGTATTGTGAAATTAATATAATTATTTTATGTATAATTGTTATTATTAATACTAATAAATATATTATCAGATGGAAAACGCTAGTAATGAACCAGTTAATGAGGTTAATCAATCTGAGCAACAACCGGGGGATCAATATATGACTAGGCATGATATGGAAAATATCGTTGCTCAAGGGATAGCCAACGCTATTCCAGCAATAGTTGCTCAAGGGATAGCCAACACTATTCCAGCAATCGTTGCTGCTGTTAAAAATCCAATAGAACCACAACAAATCGTTTCTAGCAAACGTATTTCTGAATATAACTTCAGTAATAGCGTAAACAGAGGCAATAATCATACTAATCATGAGAATGAACCACGGCAAGCTCCTCCCCCTAAGAAAATGAAAGCTGCAACGCCTGGTTGCACTTACAAAGAATTTCTTGCTTGTAAACCCACTGAGTTTGCAGGCAATGAAGGAGCGACTGCGGCACTGCGTTGGTTAGAGAAAACCGAGGCAGTAATTGCCATAAGTAAATGTGCTCAGGATGATCAGGTCATGTACGCGTCAAACCTTTTCAAAGAAGGGGCGCTAGAATGGTGGAATACGATGTTACAAGCAAAAGGAAGAAGGATGGCGTATGCTATGAACTGGGAAGAATTTAAGAGCATTGTAGAAAGAAAATTCTGTCCCGAATATGAAAAGGATCAAATGACAAATAAGTTTTTAACCCACCGGATGGTGGATGTAGATTGTCGAAAGTATACTTCGACATTCTTCGAGTATGCTCGAGTAGTACCAACCTTGGCTTCGCCAGAGCCGGTACTTATTTCTCGTTATGTTTGAGGATTGATTGCTGAAATCCGTAATATCGTCAAGGCTGCAAAACCTCGCACGATTGATGATGCGGTGGATTTAGCCAATACTCTGACTGACGAACTAGTACGGACAAGAGAAGAAAATAGAAGGAAGGAAGTAGCCCAAAAGATTACCCAAGGATTCCGTCCGGGTAACCATAAAAATTTCAAGAAAGGAGGGAATGGGCAATCTTCCACTAGCCCATCTTGCAATTCTTGCAAAAGAAAGCATTTTGGAAGATGCAAAGGATATTGCAATTTTTGCAAAATTCGGGACATCAAGAAGAAGACTGCAGGAGGAAGAGATTTTCAGTCTGCTACAACTGTGGAGAAGCTGGACATCTTAGGCCAGATTATCCAAAACTGAACAAACTATCTAACAATAAAGCCAAACCTGCAGAAGAAGCAAAAAGGAATGTAAGAGCCTTCCAACTGACTGCTCAGGAAGCAGAGCTCATTCCAGATGTGATAGCTGGTACGTTCTTAGTTCACAACGTTTACACAAAAGTATTATTCGACTCTGGTGCAAACCAAAGTTTTATAAATATTTCATTCTGCCAAACTCTTAACTTACCTTTAACCAGCATTAGGCAAATTTCTACAGTAGAAACAACCGATGGGAATTCAGTTAAAATAAGTAAGGTTCTGCAAAACGTAGAAATAGAACTTTTAAGTCATAAAGTTCTGCAATCCCATTATCTATGAAATTAGTTGAATTTGATGCTTTGTTAGGAATGGATTGGTTAGTAAACAACCATGCTCGAATTATCTGTGATAAGAATTCCATAGAAATTTGTGCACCCACTGGAGAAGTAATAATGATTACAGGAGATAAGCCATGTAAACCCATAAAGTTCATACCAGTAATGAAAGTTGCTAATTATGAACAAAAGCAAGGAATAGTTTCAGTAATCATTAATACTAAAGATAAAGAACTTAAGGAAATTTCTGTAGTTTCAGAATACCCAGATGTATTCCCAGAAGAATTACTAGGGTTACCACCAGATAGGGAGGTAGAATTTAGGATTCATTTAATTCCAGAAACTATACCGATAGTCAAGGCACCTTATCGGTTAGCACCCACAGAAATATTAAAACTGAAAAATCAATTAGATGAATTATTAAGTAAAGGTTTCATACAACCTAGTTTATCCCCGTGGGAGGGGGCACCAGTGTTGTTTATTAAGAAAAAGGATGGTCCGATAAGAATGTGTATTGATTATAGAGAATTGAATAAGGTTACAATTAAGAATCGATACCCATTACCTAGGATTGATGATCTTTTGGATCAACTTCAAGGAGCTAGATATTTTTCTAAGATATACCTACGTTCCGGATATCATCAATTGAAAGTACAAGAGGAAGACATACCTAAAACTGCTTTCAGAACTAGGTATGGTCATTACAAGTTTACAGTCATGCCCTTCGGATTAACGAATGCACTTGCAACATTTATGGACAAATGTAAACCATATTTGGATAAATTTGTAATTATCTTCATCGACGGTATACTTATTTATGCCAAAAGTCAGGAAAAACATTATTAGCACTTGCATGCACTCTTAACTTTGTTAAGAAAAGAGAAGCTCTTCGCCAAATTCTCGAAGTGTGAATTTTGGCTGTCAGAAGTACAATTTCTAGGTCATATGGTGAATCATGAAGGTATTCACGTTTCATCGACGGTATACTTATTTATGCCAAAAGTCAGGAAAAACATTATCAGCACTTGCATGCACTCTTAACTTTGTTAAGAAAAGAGAAGCTTTTCGCCAAATTCTCGAAGTGTGAATTTTGGCTGCCAGAAGTACAATTTCTAGGTCATATGGTGAATCATGAAGGTATTCACGTAGATCCTGATAAGATAGCAGCAATTACCAAATGGAATGTTCCGTAATCCGCAATGGAAAGTAGGAGTTTTGTAGGTTTAGCCGGATACTATAGACGATTTATTAAGGATTTTTCCAAGATAGCTATATCATTAACTAAGCTAACCTGTAAAACAGTTAAGCTTGAATGAGGACCTAAACAAGAAGAAGTCTTTAGGATCTTAAAGCATAAATTAACAAATGCCCCAATCCTAGCCTTACCAGAAGGAACAAAAGATTTTAAAGTATATGGTGATGCTTCAAAGCTAGGATTTGGATGTGTGTTAATGCAACGCAAAAAGGTAATTGCGTATGCATCAAGGCAATTGAAAAAGCACGAAGAAAGCTATACCACTCATGACTTAGAATTAGGAGCCATAATTTTGCCCTTAAGATTTGGAGACATTATCTGTATGGAAGTAAGTTTACTGTCTATACGGGTCTTAAGAATTTAAGATATATATTTGAGCAAAAAGAATTAAACATGAGGCAAAGGAGATGGATGAAAATCCTAAGTGACTACGACTGTGATATTCAGTATCACGAAGGAAAGGCTGAAGACGGCTAGAGATCGCCAGAAGAGTTATACAGATAATAGACGAAAGCCGTTGGAGTTTCAAGTTGGAGACAAAATGCTATTGAAAGTATCTCCTTGGAAAGGAGTTGTTAGATTCGGTAAAAAAAGGAAAGCTAAGTCCAAGGTACGTAGGACCATTTCCAGTGATCCAACGTATAGGACCAGTTGCTTATCGTTTACAACTACCAAAAGAGTTAGCTGGAGTACATGATGTATTTCATGTATCCAATCTCAAGAAATGTCTATCAGACGAATCTTTGGTAGTACCTCTCCAAGATATAAAGGTAAACGAAAAATTTAAAATTTGTAGATAAACCTCTTCAGATAGAAGATAGAAAGATCAAATTTCTCAAAACACAAACGATTAGTGTTAGTTTAAGTAAAGTGGAATTCAAAGAGAGGACCAGAATACACTTGGGAGCTGGAATCAGAAATGAAGTGGAAATATCCTCATTTATTCCGGTAAATGTCGAGGACGAGATTTTTCTTAAGGTGGGGAGGATGTAACAACTCTCACTAAAATTAATACTTAGTATGTTAATTATCTATTAAGAAAACCCTAATTAAGACACCCAAGTGATTCTGCACAAACCCTAAAATTTTCAGAACAATCGGAATCAGGATCAGGCCCCTAAAACCCAGGGGGGGTAAACCCTAGTGGACGATTATCTAAATAACTTGTTGTCGAATTCGAATTTGGAGAAATCATCAACTCAGCAGGCCTAGTCCCACACGTGGTAACCCTATGACCATTAGGTGTCCTTTACGGACCGTAAGGAAAAAAAGTCTTACGGTCCGTAAGCATGTCATATTTTGTGTATAAATAGCAGACATTGGGACTTGATTTATGGCACTAAAACGACGAAGAAATTCGTTATACACACTGAGATATCATAGAAACAGTCCACAACACACACAAATTCACGAAGTGCTGCCGCAAAACAGGGTAATAACTCGATCGCTATTACGATTCAACGTCCGATCGATTGAAACTATCCAACGTATGATTAAGTGCTGCTCAAATTGAGTTTATACTTTGTCATTCGTCGTGATTTCGACTTGAATGTTTGAGTGTTGTCCGAACTCGGGCTATACTCTATGATTCGTTGTGAATCCGCTGAATATTTAAGTATTGCACTTTGTTAATCGTTGTGAGGATTTAATCTCGTGAATTGTCGTAACTGTTGTATTAGTTACTAACCCAGTTTGTGTGCATTATTATTTAAATTAGGTTAACCAAGGCTAAATCAGTAGGCTTATACACTGCTCGTTAAATCTGCAATGTGAGTCATTCTCTTTTTATCAACTGTTTTACAATACTCCAAATTATTTTCAAAAGTTATAATTACAGGGACTAAGTCGTGGATATCCTGAATCACTGGCTAGTGGGGTATTGTGCACATTACTAATTTTCTCCCAGTTAGGTTCATTGACCTACTAGGGATAATCATCATTATTTGGGTTCATTGACCTAATAGTGGTATGACCATCGTTACCATTGTGACATGTCACCATTGTGACACGGCGCCAGATAAAAATAAGATATAAACCATTGTAATCGCTCTTATGCTGTAATTTTATAACTAAGGGTCATTTTATAAAACCTGAATGAACTCACTCAGTATTTCCCGCTGCAAAACCTTTTTCAAACATGTTTCAGGTGATCTGTTATGATCCAGGAAAAGTGCCGTGAAGCACTACAAGCTTAAGAAAGTGGCTCATGATAAAATAAAGAAACATGTTTTGTAAAATAAAAGATTTCCCAGTGAAATCAAATGATTGTAAATTACCGGGGTCTTATCCCTAAATTATGTAAACGGGCAGTTTTAAATATTGAAAGATCTTGTTTTAAAAGACTTCCGCTGTCGCCTAAATTAAATACCACGGGATTTCTGTCCCGAGGCTCCTGAAACGGGTCAAACCGGGTCGGGGGCCGTGACATCAGGGCCACCGTAAATTACTGTGGCCACCGTAATTTACGGTGGAGCCCTGATTTTTGGGTTTTGTTTCTTCGTTCCTCCAACGCACGACCCGTTCATCTCCAAACCGTCCAAAGCTGCATCTTATCCCTTTTTAGCTCCCGAACCGCACCTGAAACATAAACAACCGTAGTCATCTAATTCAAGATAATTACGCGATTAAGTGAAGGATAAATTCATCTTTTAACATCATTAAGGGTTGTCCTATGGACCACCCATCAGAGCTCGCTTCAGTATCGCTTAAACGAGCCAAAGCTCGGCTCAGGCTCGGCTCGCCAATGTTATCATCATTATTATTATATTATATATAAAATAAATAATTTTTTGTTTGGGCTCGTTTAGGCTCGCGAGCCTAAACGAGCTTTGTATTTCAGGCTCGAGCTCAGGCTCGATAACTAAACGAGCTCTGTTTCAGGATCGAGCTCGGGCTCGTTAAAGCTCGGCTCGTTCGAGCTTTTAACCGAGCCGACAACGAGTAGCTCTCGAGCCTTTAGCCTCTGGGCTTGTTTACACCCCTACCTTTTTCCATTGCATGTTTGCTTTTTGCTATTTGCTATTTAGTTAGATCGGCTGTCCCTGAACCATAATCCGACGACTAATGTTGATCTGATGAGTAGGTAATGTGCGGTGAGGCTCTGACGAAGATTCCGGTGAACGGGTAAGCTCACAACACTCACAAACCATTAGAACCCCTACAATTTGATCTAACTTGGGTTTTATTCATGAATTAAGATGCATCAGATTGTAATTTCTTGTAGATAATTATCACACAGTTAACTTCGTTTGTCACAAAGATTATATGTCAAGTAGCATGTGTGCTGAAAGCTTTTAATCTTGATTCTACTTCATGCAATTAAAATTATTGATATGGTAAAAGGCATTGGCACAACTTTAACACCGGCAAGGTTTGTGTCTGCTTAAGTGCCTCATTTACTGGGTAAGATTTAAATGCTTATGTTTGTTTTTAAGGTCGCATGCCAAGTGTTTGTGACATTGCCTAAATGAAGAGATCCAAACATTGGTTAATTAGTAGTATATGTATTTTGTACAAATGATCGAGCATTGGCCTATGACCCTATTTGAGGAATTCCCGACCGTGTTTCTGAATATACGCAGCTTACTGGCCGGTTCCCATAAGAAATCATGTTAGTTCTCACTTTAATATTGTTTTGTGCATTGACAAGCTTCTTGGCAGGTAATTAACAGAAGGCTATGAAGTTAGCATTGATGTTATTTAGTTGATATATAAGTGGATATTCTAAGTTGTGACCCTTCATGATACTAAATACTGGTGGTTGGATCGGGATTTTTCTCAAGTAAGTGACAATCTTTATAGTTTATATAATCTTTTTTCTTTATTAAGTAATGTTAATGGTGAACTTGAAGCTTGATAGAAAATTGGTAATTATGAGTTGGAATCTTGACAAGACTTGATTAAAACTTGAAATTTAGTGATTTTAGCTACTAATTTTAGTTATTGTTGAAACTTGAATACTAGGTATTATAGACTTTTTAAAGAGTCATTTAACTTCGCTTCGTCATCTCTTCAAATAATATTCCTGAGAAAATTGAATCGGATATATATAAAAGCCGAGAGTTGCATTTGACCTGAGCAGGTCACGATCTTTCACAAGCGATTTTTGAATTTGTTTTTGCAGCTGATTCAGCTCCCAGTTGTGATCCTGATTTTGTAATACCGATTAGGTGATTTGCTTTAAACTGAACTGATAGTTGTTATTCAGTGATTTACTGTTTTGTTCACAATGAGTCTTCCTAACATGTATACGGATATTGTTAGCAAAACATGACTTATGTGGTGAGCAAGTGGATGATGAAAAAATTACATATTTTATTGTAGTGGCTATGATTTTTAATGAGAATAACTGAATAAAGCATGATTCTTAGATTAGCTAACATCAGAGTTATAATTATAGTTTTAATCTTCAGATGCTAATCTCATCGTAATTGAAACAAGAAATTCGATATGTGGGTTTGCTTCATGCGAGTTTTGAACTCAATTAATGACAAGGTTCATTCCAGTATAAATATTTGATACAAGTTTCTTTTTTATATGTATTTTGGATTAGAATTATACATTGTAACCAGATGATGAAGACTGGAGTTTGAACTTCATGTTCAGAAGCCCTTTTTCTCAGCTTGATGGCCCTGGCTTAAAGTTTTTATTATGTTTTATTCTATCCTATCAAATATGACAGAAGACGTATCTCTCTTTTCCTTCACACATATGCATTTAGTATTTTTATTTTAACTGATGCTTTTTTTTCTTTTTAAGTTTATATATAGAAAAAGGTGACTAAGTGGAAAAGTCCAAATTGTAGACTGTTTGCAATATGGGTAACTTAAAGAATCCTACGAAATCAAAGTTGTCACACTTACACATACATTCGGTTCTTTTTTATTAGAATTTGGTTTTAGACATAGTAACATGGTCTGCAGCAGGCCACTTCGTTCTTGCTATTGCATTGAATATATTTGGCATACTAACTAACCATTCTATTTTGGATGTATAAACATGAGCTATGATGTATATCGCTAAAAAGGGAAGAGACGGTCCACAAGGTTACAATGGTGTAAGGACCAAAAACTATGGAGCCCGCAATGTAAGCTTCTTGATTTTAACAAGTAGCTAGCATATTGTTATGATTAGGAGATCTATATTACTACAAATAATCAAACTTTCGAAATAAAACTATTTATTACGAGGTATTTTGTGTGATTTGACTCATTCAGCCTTTTCTTATAATAGCCAAGTTTTTATTAACTCATTTGACCCGTTGCGTCAAAAGTAAAACGCAAGTTGGACCGTTTGAATTTGATGAATTTTTAAAACATATACAGGCTTTGTACCGAAGCGAAAAACCCGAGAAACAAGAAACAACACCACCAGACAGCATTCTCGAGGACGACATGCTGGAGCTTTTACTAAAACAATTCTTAGGTTTTAAGGACGTCAGAATGATCCAGGCAAAACTTGGTGTCGCTTTTGTCGAGTTTGATGAAAAAAATGACTTTCTATTGCAATGCAATCCCCGCAAGGCTCAAGTTGTACTGTGTAGTGATAAAGATACATAATGGTGTTTCTGTGAATGTGTGGTTTAATTTAAAAAGAGAAGACGAAGTGTGGTATTTTGTTTGCTCTGGGCGTTACAAGTGCCACCTAAGATAGGTAAAGCCTCATTACAGTCTTATGTTGACTTGCAAATCGTAGGTTCTTTGGGCCATTTCAAAACTAGATCTTATTTCATGGTTTCATGAAATACAATTATTAGAAATGAGTAGGAGTAGACCTCTGTTGACTTACTTTGCTTTAACATCGGTTCCCTTTTCGAAAAGGCAACCCTCATTCTCCCCCCTCGGAGAGGAATGCCTAGATAAGGCAAACCTTTAGGTAACCTAATGGCAAAAGGCGACCTTATACCCCCGCGATCGCAGACCACTGGTAGCCCAAGCCTGCCATCATTAGCATCGATGAAAACCTGTCATTAGAGCATTACGGTAAAATCCGATTGAAACCTGATTCGAACTTGAGACCCGTAGCCTTCAACTCTGAAACTTCACTTCCCTCCAATGTCACTCATTAAAACGTCCATGTTATCAAACCAAGAACGATTTGAACTAGCGCGCCGCAACGCGCGCATGAAACAAACCTAGTTATTTTCATTTTAAGATCAGACACTTCATTGTATCTCTTTCAATGTTTCATTCTCTTCAATCTCTATTTACTATTATGTCACTTTAAAATCGTTCTCACCGTTTTCACACTTTTAGGCGTTTCCCTATATTCTGCCCATATATATAGTTTTTTTATTTTATTTCTTAAATTTTTAACTGCCATATCACTAAACAAGAAATAGTGGACACTATTTCGTCGATATCGCTACCACTACTAGAAAACTGCTACTATTCCTACCAAAATTTCCTACACATTTCCTACGAACGAAAATACCAACACTTTTCCCTCGAAATTCCGACGAACAAGAAAGGGTCTTAGTTTTGTGACAAAAAAGCCACAAATTGTTGTGCGTAAGAAAAGTGTCAGAAATTTCCGATGGAAGTTGTTTTCATTTTAACCATTAGTAGAAAATTTGTAGGAATCGGTATGCTTAAAAAATGTGTCGGAAATTTTCGACGGAATTCATTCTCATTTTAACGATTAGTAGGAAATGAGTAGAAATCCAATTTATCGTAAAAAATATTCATAATAAATAAAATTAATGATATTAAAATATAAAGTTTTATTATTTATAAAAAAATATATGTTATGTATTCTTGGTCCCTAAACTAATCATACATCTCACATTTTACGGATTTATCTTATACAACTAAAACGCATGAACTCGCAAACTTTTGTTGACTTTTTCAACTTAACATGTATTTCAGGGAATTAGTGGACCATGCAGGGATTTCAATCAAGAAAGCAAGTGTCAAGACTCCATGCCACATTTTGAAGGGTTTGTCCGTTATATACCGCCTCCTTGCGGTGATATAGTGGTCAAAGCCTTAACATTTTAAAACTTGCATTTTGATGTATGATACTATGACAACTTATTTTCATTTGAAGGTTTGTAAACAATATACTTAACTAATGTTGCGTTTTGAAACGGTTATGGCAATGACATTGGAGCTTATTTTATTCATTTAGTATGTTCGCTTCTATTGTATGCAATGGGAATCAATCAGGTCACACCTCGTGCTTCGCTGTGAGTGGGTGTGACATATACAAGATTACGAAAGTATATATTAATACTAGAGGGACAAATTGTATTTTGTTTTTTTAGGTTGATTCTGTTGGGCTGACCCGAAACACTTTAACTTCTTCTTTCTTATATGAATTGAGTTTTTATGCTATGTTAGAGCCAATTTCCGACATGCTTAGTCTATTTACGTTTGAATTGAGTTTTTTATTTGAAATAAGGCCAAACTACGAACTCATAAAAAATGGTTAAAACTTGTCTTTTGCGCTCTCCAAAAGAGCCTTGGTGATTGTTGCTTTTATGTCATTTTTTATACTAAATTACTCTTCGTAAATTGATATATTAGTTGTATTAGAAAAATTAGGAAATTAGTTTTAAAAACAAATTATGTGAAACTCCTCGTTCAACGTGCGATAAGGCATTCATGTATACTTTAACATATGTTACTTCCACCTAAGTGTCACATCAAACTTTTTTCCCTATTTCACTTTGCCATGCTCCAAGGAAATGGTTTAATCCCATTAACTTCGTCTAACCCTATCTTTTATGGTTTTTGGTCTAAGAAAGAAAAGAACAATTAATTCAATCTCTTAACATTGGGTTAACATGTTAACACATAACCCATTTAATGTCCTTTAACACAATGAGGGAGTAGCTTGCAATGTTAATTAACATGTCATGTCATTGTTAACAATCTAAATGTTATAGTACATCTTATGACCTGAAAAACATAGGTATCCGCGACAATGAATTAAAGATGCATATAGAGGGATATATATAATTCTCCCTTTGTTTTATAAGAAAATAATATTTTATTCTAAATTGCTTAAAATTTTTAAAAAGAAAAAGGCATAACTTATAAATAAGAAAGTAAATTGCTAAAATCGTCCCTGAGGTTTGGGCACGTTTGCCAATTTCATCCAACACATTTTGTTGTACCATTTTGTCCTTCACTTTTGGGCTAATTTGTAATTTTCATCCAAACGTCTAACTTTTTTGCCAAAATCGTCCCTGTGGTTTGAGATTTTTTGTCATTTTCATCTAAATATATACTAGAAAATTAACTCAAATTAGACGTTTGGATGAAAATAACAAAAAATATCAAAAGTGAAGGACGAAATGGTACAAAAAGTTGTTTTTGGATGAAACTGACAAACATGCCAAAACCTTAGGGACGATTTTGGTAATTAACTCTAAACATATTAAACCATAGAGTTAAATGCCATTTTAGTCCCTGTGGTTTGGGTCATTTTGCTAGTTTAGTCCAAATGTTTCATTTTTCGCATGTGGGTCCAAAAAGGTTTCACCGTTGCCATTTTAGTCCACTGGGTTAACTTCATCTATATTTTCTGTTAACGAGAAGGACGATTCGGTCATTTTATATGTAACTATGTTAACTAGAAGGGCAATTCGGCCATATAAAATGACCGAATTGCCCTTCTTATTAACGGAAATAATGGATGAAATTAACCTGGTGGACTAAAATGGCAACGATAAAACCTTTTTGAACCCACAAGCGAAAAATGAAACCTTTGGACTAAACTAGCAAAATGACCCAAACCACAACAAAATGACATTTAACTATAAGGGTTAGGATCAAATAGGAAGTTTATTTTGGCTAGGAAGTATAGGAAGCAATAAGATTAGGACATGTGGCAAAATTTAAAATAAAGAGGAAGGGTATTTTAGTCAATCTTATCCTTTTCTTCTTCCTTCTTCTTCCCAGTAACATCAAAACCCACAATCTTCAACCATTTCTTCACTTTCTATCTCAATAATCACTACATTATAGTGCGATTTTCGTCACCAATCAATGATTCAAACACCCGATCAACGTGTTCTTCAGCTTTTTTAAAGAAAACCCAGTTTAATTTCATATAAAATCTCGTTTTTTTCGGTGATTTTGAAGATACTCACTCGATCCGTTCGATTCGATATCTGATAAGGGTTTCAATCATTCAAATTTCGTCAATTGTTGAAGAAACCGACTTCGATCCATGTAAGAAATTCTTTAATTTCATTTTTATTATCTGGGTTTTTGATTTAGTCATTGCGTTTTACGCTCTTGGCGGGGGTCCGGGGGCAGCGCCCCTGGTAGCAGGGTCCCAGGGCGGCAGCCCCTGGCTGGGGTTGAGCTGACAGATCAAATCACCTAGGTTCAAGGTTCCATCTTCATCCACAGGACTATCAGAAACGACGACGACGGTCACACCACTGGTGAATGCCGATGGGTCGGAAGTGGGCCAGAAGGACCCCATTGGTTCTGAATTTGTTAATGTAGCTACTGATAGTTACACTTGGAGAAAATATGGTATGAAGCAAGTGAAGAATCCTGAAGGTGGCTCTAGAAGCTATTATATGTGTGCTTATAGTGCATGTGATGCTAAAAAGATTGAGTCTTGTGAGAGATATAATTTTACTATAAAGATAGTTTATAAAGGCCAGCACAAACATGATCCACCTAAGAGAGTGGCTTCAAAGGGAGGTGAGCTTTTGAAAAGAAAATTAGTATCAACGCTTCCGATTCAAGTTGAGCAGATTGATCACTTGGAAATAAAGCAGAGGTGAGTTACCAATGTCGTTTTTTAAGCTTATGTTATATGTCGTTAAATACGTTAAATTTTGATTGATATCCAGGTTAGAGAAGAACAGCTCAAGCTACGGAAATCCTGGTTCCAGAAATTGCCTCATTTCGAAGACAGTAATTCGTAGACAGTTTTTGATTTGCTACTCTCTGGTTCAGACAAATTCACAGACAGGTCAGTTTGTGTCCATTGCGTTTTAGAAATAAGAGAGTTTTATGTATTTTCTGGCCATTGCGTTTTAGAAAAAAACATATTTTTGAAGTGTTTTTAGTTCATTGCGTTTTAGGTAAACACATTTTTATTTTTTTTCAGTCCATTGCGTTTTAGAAAATACACTGTCACACCCCAATTTCCACGTGTCACCGGTGGGCCCGGTGGGGGAGTATCGTGACGTGGTTGGCAACATAATAGTCAAACAACACAACATAATAATGCACAGCGGAAGCATTCTAAATTATGATACAACCGAATTTATTTATTGTAATTAAAGTCACAATATCCGGATGTTTATCCACAGTAGGATCGAAACAAAATAATACTTATGGTTCAACAGACTGCAGGCATCTTAAGTTTGCGAGACTTCTAGTGATGCTTAGGAGAAATCCCAACCCATTTCGCTTAGTACCTGCATTTAATCTTTTTGGGAAAATACGTCAGTTTACACTGGTAAATACGATCAACTGACTCATTTTGTAAAATGATTGAAAATTTGGTTTGGATGCACGTGGCATAAACATTTTTGTTAACTTGGGAGAATTATTTAATATTATAATCTTGTGAACGAATTACATGTTACTTATGCGTTCAGTAGCCCGGATCTTGTCCGGGTTAAAGATTAATAGACACACCACATCATAGAGTTATACACGGACGGTGTACGCCTACACCCCGTGCTCAGGTCGTGGCCATCTCGTAAGATGATGCCAAGGATATCCGGGACATGGTCATTAACCCCCCAAAGGCTATAAAGTAAACAAGACTGTTTAAACGAGCCGATCAAATTATTCAACTACCCACTTTAACGGTGGAGATTTGATGCCCGATCAAGCGGTATGCTATATACCGTAACCCAAGCCCGTATAGGGAAAATAAGTTAAAAGTATTTACCTGATGCAAGTATTAATCACAATAAGCAAAATGCACGTAGCTTTTACTGGTTCTCCTAATCTGGAACGAAGGTTTATAATAATCTATTAGAATTGCTAACGGATCTTTTATTAAGCTTAAGCTTAGACCGGCTAGTTTCAAGATACGGTTCGTACGCACGATTAAACGAAGACCGGACAGAATGTGATTCAGACCCGACAAGTTTGAAGATTTGTTTAATATGGGTTTATTATTCACATTCTGGATTTTGAGATAAAACCGTTAAGGTTTGACCTGTTTCGGCCAATTTATGAAAACTTGTTACGTAAACCGAACCGAACGCGAAATAAGCGTAACGGGTATCCGTAAGAGCCATATACAGGTTTCCTAGGTTAATATGCTTCAAATATGTTGTAACATCAGTAGGATGTCTTTCATTATGCCCGAGACGAATTTAAACACAAACTATGCCCCGTAGGGGTAGTTTGGTCATTTTAGAGGTTGTAAAAGAGTTTGGATGTTTAACTGAGTTACAGGTCTGATGTAAACAGTAAACATACTCAATTTAATATGTTATATCAGTAGACTAAAGCATGTATGTGAAACTTATCATTTTTAACCAAACTAGGCCCCGTAGGGGTATTTTGGTAATTTCACATAAGCCGAAAAGCTCAAAACTGAAGTCTGAGTTTATCAACCTTTGCTTACTGTTAAAATATTATAATTTTCCTCTTATATCAGTAGGTATCAACCCGGGTATGTCCAATATGATTTTAAAACATACTATGCGTTAAAAACGCTAATTAAGGCGATTAAGGCCATTTCCGGGTTCGATACTAAAATCTGATATTTTTATTTTTCCTGAAGGCTTAAAATAATTTATTTATCATATGTGATCAGTAGCAAAAGGTTTGGAGTCGTTTAGATAGGTAAAACTCATTTTATGGCCCGTAAGGGCAAAACCGACAATTACCGGATTAAGCCTGCGACTATGAGTTATGCTCAGCCTAAAATTGATTAAAAATCTTTAAAATTCCCAAAATAATATATTACATCAGTGGGTATTAAGTTTGATACCAAAAAGTAGGCTTAACTAGGCTACATGCTAATTACGCCGTTTTATTAACATAAAGCATTAGTTTTGCGATAATAAGCATAACTCTTAATCTACAAGTCAAACTGATGTCAAACTTTTCATACAAGTTTATATATCAGTATTTAAGGTTTCTACACTGTTACATTTTCATAAATCACGTTTTAAGGTGATAAGGGCATAATGGTCAACATATGAACGATTAACGGAAACATGCATATTAATTGGGTAATCAACAAAACAAGTACAGAGGCTTATACTATCATGTAACCCAACCCTAATGAAGCATTAAGGCATTTCTCATTCCATCTAACTCGGGTCAGAACTGAAGTCAACGTAAAAGTCATAGTTTCGTGACTTTCGGTTCCGAACCGGTTTAAAACTGAGAGTTGTCGAGTCTGACGAGTTTAGACATGTCCGTACACTTATTACCAAGTTATATTAAGTTTAAAACAGGTTACACGCATCACTTATTGCTAATCGTGCATAAAATCGTAATTTACATAATTGTTGACTTTTTCGGTCAACGTTTGACTCGACAATTGACTTAGTTATGTTTGAAATCAGTAAGTGCCCTTATAAGGGTTTAATACCCATATGATTACCTACCTAATGGTGCTTTTAAATCAAGGTAAGACTGAGTTATCATTAACTAATCACGAAGTCAAACCGTAGTTACGTTGGTTTGACTTTTAGCTAAATAATTAAGCTAAAACTAATTTAGAAGGGATTAGCAAGCTTACTAGTGTTTAATGGTTGATTAGGGAGGCTTGTGATCTACTTGAAAGCTCCTCAGATGATCCACAAATGCAAGAGAAGGTGTGAGAATGAATGTTGCATAAGGTGGCCTTATATAGTGAATTAACCCACCATAACATGTTGACATCTAGCTCTATGATCAACCACAACCGTCCAACACATGTTCCTAGTGCTCTAGCACAGTTAGGGGTCGCCCAACATGTTGCAAATGCGTTTAGAGGTCGTTTCTGTGCGTGTACAGGGGCCTGTCCCCGTTTTCTGCACCTGGGCCTTGGACGCGGCCCGCGTCCTATTTCCTCGGAGCCCAAGCGGGCCGCCTGGCCTGCCAGAATCTGATTTTTGATTTCTTTTGTTTTCCAACTTGACCTTTGGTTAAATTGAAAAGGGTAACTAGGTTTTTAACTCGCATTTTGACCCCTTATACTATACCCACATAGGCTTTAGGACTTATACCCACTTTGCCAAGTCCTCGTACACTTCCGATTAACCCGAAAAGCCTTAACTTTCAACGTTAACACTTTAACACTTCGCACACGAATTTGATCATAACTTTCTCATACGTTGACGAAACTTTACGAAATTTTAATAGTGCATTCTAGTGAGCATAACTAATATTTACAAAGCTCCGGGTTTGTCAAAAGGTCACTCAGAGGTATAAATTGAACATGTTGACACATTTGGTCCCTGTAGTTTGAAATCTCTCACATTTAGCTTTGTATGATCCATGATTTATTCGTTTGAAGGTGTGAGCATCGCGTAGGGTTAATGTACATTACATTTATTCACAGTTGACACTTGGAATACGTATATTCTCATACTTTCCACGTTTGTCAACTTTAGTCCTTCTATAATATTCCTTCCACGCGTTTACACATTTGACACGTGTCTACACATTATTGGACGTGAATTTTCGAGGTGTTACATCCTCACCCCCTTAAAATAAATCTCGACCCGAGATTTACTGAAATAGATAAGGGTACTTTTCTTTCATCGTGGATTCAACCTCCCACGTGTATTCGGGACCTCTACGGGCATCCCATTTGATCTTTACAATAGGCACATGTTTTCTTCGAAGCTTCTTCACCTGTCGATCTTCAATCGACAAAGGTTTTTCAACAAATTTCAGGCTCTCGTCTATAAGCACATCTGTATGTGGTATCACCAATGATTCATCAGCGAAGCATTTCTTTAGATTGCAGATGTGGAATACATTGTGAATTCCACTGAGCTCCTCTGGTAAGTTTAGCTTGTAGGCAACCGATCCGACACGTTCGATAACCTCGAAAGGTCCTATGTATCTCGGGCTTAGCTTGCCTTTCTTACCAAACCGCATCACTCCCTTCCAGGGTGACACTTTAAGTAGGACTTTGTCACCTACTTCGAAGTGAAAATCCTTACGCCTTGGATCAGCGTAACTCTTCTGCCTATCCCGGGCAGCTTTGAGACGGTCACGAATCTGGACAATCTTATCCGTGGTTTCGAACACTATCTCTGGTCCTGATAACTGGACATCTCCAACTTCCGCCCAACACACTGGCGATCTACACTTTCTACCATATAATGCCTCGAAAGGCGCAGCCTTAATGCTGGTGTGGTAGCTATTGTTGTAGGAGAATTCGATCAATGGTAAGTTCTTATCCCAACTACCACCCAAATCGATTGCACATGCACGTAGCATATCTTCATACGTTTGAATAGTACGCTCACTCTGACCGTCAGTCTGGGGATGATAAGCCGTACTAAAATTTAGACGCGTGCCTAAAGATTGTTGGAAACTTTTCAAAAAATGCGATGTGTATCTAGTATCTCTGTCAGAGATAATAGATACGGGTATGCCATGCAAGGCTACAATCTTATCAACGTACAGTTGGGCTAAAATATCGGAGCTATAAGTCTCCTTGATGGGTAAGAAATGTGCTGACTTAGTCAGTCTATCGACTATAACCCATATCGTGTCATTTCCTTTCCTTGTCTTGGGTAACTTGGTGATGAAATCCATAGTTACACATTCCCACTTCCACTCGGGAAGTTCAGGTTGTTGTAGCAAGCCTGACGGCTTTTGATGCTCAGCTTTGACTTGCGCACAAGTCAAGCATTTGGCTACATGAGCGGCTACAGACTTTTTCAAGCCTATCCACCAATAATTTGCCTTCAGATCTTGGTACATCTTATCAGCTCCAGGGTGAACGGAATATTTGGAACTATGGGCTTCCTGGAGGATAACATCTCGTAGTCCTCCATGAACGGGAACCCATATTCGTCCGTTTAATCTTAAAATTCCGTCTTTGCTAAGAGTTAACTGCTCTTCAGTTACTCCTAACTTTTCATTCGGATAGTTAGCTTCCAACACAACTTCTTTTTGTGCAGCTAACAACCTTTCTATCAAATTGTTCTTCACTTCAATGCTCTTGGCATTGATTCGGATGGGTTTCACCCTTTCCTTACGACTCAAGGCATCGGCGACTACATTCGCCTTGCCGGGATGGTATCTGATTTCACAATCATAATCATTCAAGTTCTCCATCCAACAGCGTTGCCTCATGTTTAATTCTTTTTGATTAAACAGATGCTGGAGGCTCTTGTGATCAGAATAGATCACAAACTTGATTCCATAAAGATAATGCCTCCACAATTTCAGTGCGAACACAACGGCACCCAATTCCAAATCATGGGTGGTGTAATTCTTTTCATGCACCTTTAACTGTCGTGATGCATAGGCAATAACCTTGCCCTTCTGCATAAGCACACACCCCATGCCGGTGTGTGAAGCATCGTAGTAAACTACGAATTCTTCAGTGCCTTCAGGTAATGTCAGTACAGGAGCGTTGCTCAACTTTTGCTTCAGAACCTCAAAGGACTCTTGCTGCCTAGGCCCCAAACGAACTTTTCCTTTTTCTTGGTCAAGGAAGTTAAGGGTGCAGCAATCCTTGAGAAATTTTCAATGAAACGCCTGTAATATCCTGCCAATCCCAGGAAGCTACGAATCTCTGTAGGCGTCTTCGGCTCTTTTCCAATTCATAACCGCTTCAACTTTAGCGGGATCCACCTGGATACCACGCTCACTGACCACATGTCCAAGGAATTGGACCTCTCGAAGCCAAAATTCACATTTGGAGAATTTGGCATAGAGCTTCTCTTGGTGTAAAAGTTTGAGAATACAACGAAGGTGTTTCTCATGGTCAGCTTGGTTCTTAGAATAAATGAGAATGTCATCGATGAAGACGATAACGAATTTATCCAAGTATGGCTTGCAAACGCGATTCATGAGATCCATGAATGCAGCCGGTGCATTAGTGAGCCCAAAAGGCATCACTAGGAACTCGTAATGACCATAACGAGTTCTAAATGCTGTTTTATGCACGTCTTCATCTCTAACCTTCAGCTGATGGTAGCCTGACCTCAAATCAATCTTCGAGAAATAACTGGCTCCTTGTAACTGATCGAACAAGTCGTCGATCCTGGGCAAAGGATATCTATTCTTCATCGTGACCTTATTAAGCTCACGATAGTCGATGCACAGACGCATCGACCCATCCTTCTTCTTTACGAACAGAACTAGCGCTCCCCAAGGAGACGAACTAGGTTTGATGAAACCTTTGGCTAACAATTCGTCTAGCTGTGTCCTCAATTCTTTCATCTTGGTGGGTGCCAACCTATAAGGTGCCCTGGCAACTGGTGCCGTTCCGGGGATGATATCAATCCTGAACTCCACTTGCCTATCTGGTGGCAAACCGGGTAGTTCTTCCGGAAAAACTCCCGGGAATTCAGAAATAACATGGATGTCTTCTATCTTTGGTTTAGGGTCATCAATAATTACTTGTGCCATGTAGATGACACAGCCCTTCTTTAAACCTTTTGAAGCCTTGAGCATAGTCACCTGCTCAGGCAGCCCATACTGGGTATCTCCCCGAATGGTAAGTGATTCGCCAGACGGAATCTTTATCACTACCTGCTTCTTGCTGCATACAATTTGGGCCTGGTTGTGAGATAACCAGTCCATACCCAGCACTATGTCAAAACCAGCCAACTTAAACGGAAGTAGAGACAGAGGAAAAGAATGGTTCTTAATGGATATAACACATCCATCTAACATAGTTGAGACGGTCTCCATGGTTCCATCTGCTAACTCTACCTCATAATTCACTTTTAAGGCTTTGACATGTAATTTTAGCAATTCACAAAATTTATGATCTACGAAAGACTTATCTGCGCCTGAATCAAAAAGTACTCTTGCAAAGACATCATTTACAAGGAAAGTACCTGTTATAACATTATCGTCTTGCACAGCCTCTTTCGCGTCCATTTTGAAGACTCTAGCATTAGTCTTCTTAACCTCCTCAGGCTTTTTGTTGTACTTTGGGCAGTTGGTCTTGATGTGCCCCTTTTCATTGCAACGGTAGCACGTTGCGTCTTTTATCTTTTTGCAATCCAGGGTTTTGTGATCCGTGGACTTGCAAATTCCACAAGCAAAGGGTTTTGACTGAGTCTGAGAGTTTGACTCCAATCTGCACCTTCCATAGTGCTGCTTCTTGCAAATTTTACACTTGGGCTTTTCACCAGAATTATGCCCATCCTTCCTCGACTCCGATCCTTTCTTGCTGTCACCGCTCCCACGGTGCTTCTTGTTCGACTTCCGCGAACCATCATCTTCACGCTTCCTTTTCTCGGCCTCCTTATTCCTCAGCGATCTCTGCCTGACCGCATCCAGAGTGAGGGATAAGGAAATGTCAGCTACAGACCTGAAGGTAGCTGGCCGAGAAGCTTTTACGCTTGCCTTGATTTCCGGGGCTAAACCCCCGATAAAGCGAGTGATTCTTTTTGGCTCCGGAGTTACCAGGTAAGGAACCAACCGGGATAGCGTATTGAAGCTGGTCAGGTAAGCTTGACAGTCTAAGTTCGTCATCACCAACGATAGAAAGTCAGATTCTATCTTCTCCACCTCATGTTGAGGGCAGTAGTTATCCTTGATTAGGGCGACAAATTGATCCCACAATATATTATACAATGGGATTTTTCCGGTGGCCTCAATCAGAGATCTCCACCATGCTAACGCTTCACCCTTGAAGGATTGTGATACAAACTTAACTACATCCCTTTCAGCGTACCCGCTGATATCTACCACCGTGTCCATCTCGTCCAGCCAAGTCATACAGTCGACGGCCCCCTTTTCCCCAGTAAAATCCCTGGGCTTGCAAGACACGAAGTATTTATAGGTGCAACCCTTGTTACGGGGCTCTTGATGCAGTACTAATTGTTGAGATGGGACACTTTGATGGTTGGTGGACTGACGGTCATCACCATCTTTCTTGGGTTCATTCTTTTTGGGAGGAGGCTTGCTATGAGCCTCAGAATGTGTCTTGGGCTTTGAATGTGGTGCAGAGTGGGTCCTACTTCGAGTACCACTGTATTCTTCATATTGCCTTTCCAAAGCCTGTGTGACAGCGCCGTCTATGATCGCTTTTAATTCAGCACCAGTTAACGTAATCTAGCCGTTCTCATTTTGCTCCACTGGATGGCTATTTATCTCATTTGAGTCAGCCATTTGAATTGAACTGCTGTAGAAAACAAGGACAATATTTTATTTGGGTGTTTTTAAGGAATTACCCGTTAGGGTAACTCGTTAACCATGGTAATCAGAGACCATACTTGGTTAACTTATTAATCGTATTAATTTAGGATTTCAATTATAATTTATCCTAATTATAAACAATAACAATATATATTAGCACATAAGGTTTAGTCACATGGACAATTTGAATTTATAAGCTATGATTTCAGAGAATCAAGACTTTTAAGGTTTGAACCAAGTTCATTACCCTCATCAGACAGGGAGTCATAGCTACCTCTGCCTTATGGCTCATATGGAAGTGAGCTGGGCCCGTAGGCATCATATTACCACGTATGGTAAAATATGACCATCTTGGTTGATGATCTCAACCCATGATTCAGAGATCATATAATTGGGTTTGGAATCTTCTAGAGAATCCTTATACTTATAAGAATGACATGTGACTTTAACAAATCACTTCTGCCAGGAGTGTTAACATGTTTTAAGATGTTAACAGGGGTTTGAATCTTTTAAACAGGTCTTACCATCTTGGCCCGGGCTTATATTTGACATGAGGCTAGGTTTCACACTTTAAGACTCTTAATTAAATAATTACATAGGCAGATTAATTTAAAAGGAATGATCTTAATTTACTTCATTTATAAATTATTTATGCACGAAAATGGCAACATGAAATTTATAAAACAAACATTCCATTAATTATACATAGGTTACATGTTGCCCTAAACGGGTCTTTTCAAACAACCATTACCCACGTAGGGGTTTTAAACAGGTACTTGCCCACGCAGGGGCTTTAAGTAAACAAACTAGTCCACGCAGTGACCTTAAACATCATACCCACGCAGGGGTTTAATTAGCACACGTACCCACGCAGGGGTTTAATAACAAAAACGTACCCACGCAGGGGTTTATTAACAAAACATACCCACGCAGGGGTTTATACTACAAGACTGGCCCACGCAGGGGCTCAACAATACTTGGGAGGATTCAGTGGTCCTTCTTGCTCTTTCCTTTGATCAAGCTTGTCAATCCTTGGAAGAATGTTTGCCGCTCCCTTCGCTCCCTGTGAAATTCTCGCTCTACATAGTCCAACCTTTGCAGAATTTCTTCACGCTCAGGCGGAGAGAACCTTGGTGGTTGCGATTGTGTCCGTATAATAGGTCTTGCAGGTATCTGGTATCCATGAGTTGGGTACCCTACACCCCATGGGTCTCCATATGGTCCTTGGGTGTTATAGTTAGCCGCCACCACGTACGGATCGGCTTCAGCGTAGTTGTAGTTGGTGTGCACTGGCTGCTCGAACGGGTTATACGCCATGGAACCCGTGTATGCCGGAATTGGGTTATCAAAACCCATAGGCGGTGGTTGTGGTGCAACTGGGTGTGAAGGCCCACCCATTTGTGGATCTTCTTGATGTGGCGGGTAGTGGCTGCCAATTGATTGGAGCGGAGAACTAAAATGAAAGTCTCCTGTTCGTACTGATATGCGCGCTCCGGTTCTCCTACGCCTTGGTGGTTGCGGGGGTGCCGGTTGAACTGGTGGTGGAGGAGGTGGTGGCGTGACTGCCACGAACCTTGGATCCTCAGAGGGATCTTGTTGCTGTTGTTGCTGCTGTTGAGGTGATGCATGGCGAGGAGGCGTAAAGTACCATTCGTGCCTGGTAAACATAGCTTGAAAGCTATCTGGACCAACATAGGGTGATCCGTGGAAAGAAGACCCATCCGAGATCTCTATCGGGTGGTTTGGTGTGCCACTGGCAGGCTCGACAGGGTCCGTATCCTCGTCCATGTCGTCCGCATGATCTCCAGAGAAATGATCTTCTGGACCTAATGGGTTAAAGTTCCCTGGTTCTTGCAGGAAGTTTGCCGGGTTAAACCGGCCCCTAAAAGCTGGTGTAGGGTCACCGAAGGAGTTGTGCGATAAGGATCGCTGTAATGGTATGTATGAAGGTTGAGGGTTGTGGGGCTCATAATCTGGTTGTGGCCCATAAGGGTTAGGAGGTGTTGAACTGTGTGAGACCGATCGTCTAGCCGGCTCGAAGAGGTTCCTCCGGTTCTGCTGGGGATCGTCACTCTCCGTGGTAGATGGAGCTCGCGCGTTCGAAGGTCCAGCTTCATTATTATTGGGGGCGGTGATTGGCCCCTTGCCTCTTCCTCTTCTCCTGAAGAATATTGGCGGCATTTTGTTAATTCCTGTCAATATGGCATGAGATAACAAAACAAAACATAGGAAAAATAAAGGATAATACAAATAAAGTGGGATTTGTCCTATGTTGTAGGTCTAGACTCGAAGTTTAGAATTATGCAATTGTGTAACTGAGATTAAACACAAAAAGGCTAGTGTTTAATTCACTCAGTGTTGGCTCTGATACCAACCTGTCACACCCCAATTTCCACGTGTCACCGGTGGGCCCGGTGGGGGAGTATCGTGACGTGGTTGGCAACATAATAGTCAAACAACACAACATAATAATGCACAGCGGAAGCATTCTAAATTATGATACAACCGAATTTATTTATTGTAATTAAAGTCACAATATCCGGATGTTTATCCACAGTAGGATCGAAACAAAATAATACTTATGGTTCAACAGACTGCAGGCATCTTAAGTTTACGAGACTTCTAGTGATGCTTAGGAGAAATCCCAACCCATTTCGCTTAGTACCTGCATTTAATCTTTTTGGGAAAATACGTCAGTTTACACTGGTAAATACGATCAACTGACTCATTTTGTAAAATGATTGAAAATTTGGTTTGGATGCACGTGGCATAAACATTTTTGTTAACTTGGGAGAATTATTTAATATTATAATCTTGTGAACGAATTACATGTTACTTATGCGTTCAGTAGCCCGGATCTTGTCCGGGTTAAAGATTAATAGACACACCACATCATAGAGTTATACACGGACGGTGTACGCCAACACCCCGTGCTCAGGTCGTGGCCATCTCGTAAGATGATGCCAAGGATATCCGGGACATGGTCATTAACCCCCCAAAGGCTGTAAAGTAAACAAGACTGTTTAAACGAGCCGATCAAATTATTCAACTACCCACTTTAACGGTGGAGATTTGATACCCGATCAAGCGGTATGCTATATACCGTAACCCAAGCCCGTATAGGGAAAATAAGTTAAAAGTATTTACCTGATGCAAGTATTAATCACAATAAGCAAAATGCACGTAGCTTTTACTGGTTCTCCTAATTTGGAACGAAGGTTTACAATAATCTATTAGAATTGCTAACGGGTCTTTTATTAAGCTTAAGCTTAGACCGGCTAGTTTCAAGATACGGTTCGCACGCACGATTAAACGAAGACCGGACAGAATGTGATTCAGACCCGACAAGTTTGAAGATTTGTTTAATATGGGTTTATTATTCACATTCTGGATTTTGAGATAAAACCGTTAAGGTTTGACCCGTTTCGGCCAATTTATGTAAACTTGTTACGTAAACCGAACCGAACGCGAAATAAGCGTAACGGGTATCCGTAAGAGCCATATACAGGTTTCCTAGGTTAATATGCTTCAAATATGTTGTAACATCAGTAGGATGTCTTTCATTATGCCCGAGACGAATTTAAACACAAACTATGCCCCGTAGGGGTAGTTTGGTCATTTTAGAGGTTGTAAAAGAGTTTGGATGTTTAACTGAGTTACAGGTCTGATGTAAACAGTAAACATACTCAATTTAATATGTTATATCAGTAGACTAAAGCATGTATGTGAAACTTATCATTTTTAACCAAACTAGGCCCCGTAGGGGTATTTTGGTAATTTCACATAAGCCGAAAAGCTCAAAACTGAAGTCTGAGTTTATCAACCTTTGCTTACTGTTAAAATATTATAATTTTCCTCTTATATCAGTAGGTATCAACCCGGGTATGTCCAATATGATTTTAAAACATACTATGCGTTAAAAACGCTAATTAAGGCGATTAAGGCCATTTCCGGGTTCGATACTAAAATCTGATATTTTTATTTTTCCTGAAGGCTTAAAATAATTTATTTATCATATGTGATCAGTAGCAAAAGGTTTGGAGTCGTTTAGATAGGTAAAACTCATTTTATGGCCCGTAAGGGCAAAACCGACAATTACCAGATTAAGCCTGCGACTATGAGTTATGCTCAGCCTAAAATTGATTAAAAATCTTTAAAATTCCCAAAATAATATATTACATCAGTGGGTATTAAGTTTGATACCAAAAAGTAGGCTTAACTAGGCTACATGCTAATTACGCCGTTTTATTAACATAAAGCATTAGTTTTGCGATAATAAGCATAACTCTTAATCTACAAGTCAAACTGATGTCAAACTTTGCATACAAGTTTATATATCAGTATTTAAGGTTTCTACACTGTTACATTTTCATAAATCACGTTTTAAGGTGATAAGGGCATAATGGTCAACATATGAGCGATTAACGGAAACATGCATATTAATTGGGTAATCAACAAAACAAGTACAGAGGCTTATACTATCATGTAACCCAACCCTAATGAAGCATTAAGGCATTTCTCATTCCATCTAACTCGGGTTAGAACTGAAGTCAACGTAAAAGTCATAGTTTCGTGACTTTCGGTTCCGAATCGGTTTAAAACTGAGAGTTGTCGAGTCTGACGAGTTTAGACATGTCCGTACACTTATTACCAAGTTATATTAAGTTTAAAACAGGTTACACGCATCACGTATTGCTAATCGTGCATAAAATCGTAATTTACATAACTGTTGACTTTTTCGGTCAACGTTTGACTCGACAATTGACTTAGTTATGTTTGAAATCAGTAAGTGCCCTTATAAGGGTTTAATACCCATATGATTACCTACCTAATGGTGCTTTTAAATCGAGGTAAGACTGAGTTATCATTAACTAATCACGAAGTCAAACCGTAGTTACGTCGGTTTGACTTTTAGCTAAATAATTAAGCTAAAACTAATTTAGAAGGGATTAGCAAGCTTACTAGTGTTTAATGGTTGATTAGGGAGGCTTGTGATCTGCTTGAAAGCTCCTCAGATGATCCACAAATGCAAGAGAAGGTGTGAGAATGAATGTTGCATAAGGTGGCCTTATATAGTGAATTAACCCACCATAACATGTTGACATCTAGCTCTATGATCAACCACAACCATCCAACACATGTTCCTAGTGCTCTAGCACAGTTAGGGGTCGCCCAGCATGTTGCAAATGCGTTTAGAGGTCGTTTCTGTGCGTGTACAGGGGCCTGTCCCCGTTTTATGCACCTGGGCCTTGGACGCGGCCCGCGTCCTATTTCCTCGGAGCCCAAGCGGGCCGCCTGGCCTGCCAGAATCTGATTTTTGATTTCTTTTGTTTTCCAACTTTACCTTTGGTTAAATTGAAAGGGTAACTAGGTTTTTAACTCGCATTTTGACCCCTTATACTATACCCACATAGGCTTTAGGACTTATACCCACTTTGCCAAGTCCTCGTACACTTCCGATTAACCCGAAAAGCCTTAACTTTCAACGTTAACACTTTAACACTTCGCACACGAATTTGATCATAACTTTCTCATACGTTGACGAAACTTTACGAAATTTTAAAAGTGCATTCTAGTGAGCATAACTAATATTTACAAAGCTCCGGGTTTGTCAAAAGGTCACTCAGAGGTATAAGTTGAACATGTTGACACATTTGGTCCCTGTAGTTTGAAATCTCTCACATTTAGCTTTGTATGATCCATGATTTATTCGTTTGAAGGTGTGAGCATCGCGTAGGGTTAATGTACATTACATTTATTCACATTTGACACTTGGAATATGTATATTCTCATACTTTCCACGTTTGTCAACTTTAGTCCTTCTATAATATTCCTTCCACGCGTTTACACATTTGACACGTGTCTACACATTATTGGACGTGAATTTTCGAGGTGTTACATACACTTTCTTTTGTGTTTTTAGGCCATTGCGTTTTAGAAATAAGACATTTTTATGTGTTTTTTGGCTATTGCGTTTTAGATAAACACATTTTTGAAGTGTTTTTAGTTATTGCGTTTTAGGTAAAACACATTTCTATGCTTTTTCAGTCTATTGCGTTTTAGAAAACATACATTTTAAGTGTTTTATGGCCATTGCATTTTAGAAATAAGACATTTCTTTGTGTTTTTGGTGCATTGCGTTTTAGGTAAAAGTGTAAAACACATTTTTATGTGTTTTCAGTCCATTGCGTTTTAGAAAGTACACTTTTTTTGTGTTTTTAGGCTATTGCGTTTTACAAATAAGACATTTCTTTGTGTTTTCTGACCATTGCGTTTTACAAATAAGACATTTCTTTGTGTTTTTGTGTATTGCGTTTTAGAAAAATGTCAATTTTAGGTTTTTTTTTCATTGCGTTTTACGCAACTGGGTTTTTTCCATTGCGTTTTACGCAACTGGGTTTTTTCCATTGCGTTTTACGCAACTGGGTTTTAAATTTTTTTTTCGAGTTAATTGTCATTTTAGTCCCTGTGGTTTGGGCCATTTTGCCAGTTTAGTCCAAAGGTTTCATTTTTAACATCTGGATCCAAAAAGGTTTCATCGTTGCCATTTTGGTCCAACTGACTTAACTCCATCCATATCTGTTAAAGCTGCCAAGGGCATTTTTGTCATATATGGATGGAGTTAAGTCAGTTGGACCAAATGAAATGACAAAAATGCCCTTGGCAGCTTTAACAGATATGGATGGAGTTAAGTCAGTTGGACCAAAATGGCAACGATGAAACCTTTTTGGATGCAGATGTTAAAAATGAAACCTTTGGACTAAACTGGCAAACTGGCCCAAACCACAGGGACTAAAATGGCAATTTACTCTTTTTTTTTCGAAAATATAGCAATAGTATACTCGTTTTAAAGATAAAAACTCTCGTTTTTTTTGGTGCAATTTTTATAAAAAAAATAATATCGTATGAAAGAGTTATTAACGTTTAAAAAATAGGGGGAATTGGAGGAGAGAGAAACTATTGCCTTGGATTGACTAGAATGCACCTAAACAAACCCACGCGCCTCTTTTATTCCCTTCAATTTCCCTCATTTAATCTTAGCTCTTGATTAACTAAATGGATCCAACTGACTTAACTCCATCCATATATGACAAAAATGCCCTTGGCAGCTTTAACAGATATGGATGGAGTTAAGTCAGTTGGACCAAAATGGCAACGATGAAACCTTTTTGGATCCAGATGTTAAAAATGAAACCTTTGGACTAAACTGGCAAAATGACCCAAACCACAAGGACTAAAATGGCAATTTACTCTTTTTTTCGAAAATATAGCAATAGTATACTCGTTTTAAAGATAAAAACTCTCGTTTTTTTTGGTGCAATTTTTATAAAAAAATAATATCGTATGAAAGAGTTATTAACGTTTAAAAAATAGGGGGAATTGGAGGAGAGAGAAACTATTGCCTTGGATTGACTAGAATGCACCTAAACAAACCCACGCGCCTCTTTTATTCTCTTCAATTTCCCTCATTTAATCTTAGCTCTTGATTAACTAAATGGATGGTCAAGATTACTTCAATTGCCCGGATGGTCCCTGTGGTTTGTCATTTTTTCACGTTTAGTCCCCACCTTTTCAAAATAGCATGTTTGCTCCCTATGGTTTGATCACTTGTTACTCAGGTAGTCCCTACAATGGATGAGAGTTAGTTTGTTAAGTTAAGTTGGTGTGAAAGGACCAAATTACCCTTACTTATTAGAAAAAATAATTAAAACATTAATAAAACTCAAATAATTTATTAAAAAAATAAAACATGAAGACCAAATTGCCGGCGACCTACCCTCCAAATGATTTTTTAACGTCGGTCACCCCACCCACCTCCATCCTTTCCGGCCATTTTTCGTTTTCCGGCGACCTCCCACCCAACCTCCTCCCTTTCCGACCACCCACCACCACAACCCTCCACCTTTCCGCCCCACTTTCGTTTTTCCGGCGACCTCCTACCCACCCATAACCACCGCCACCCCATCATGGTCCTGGTCGATTCTGACAGTTCACCAGCTAGATATGTACGAGATCTGCTACAGAATCAAAATTGATTCCATTATTTGAATCCTGAAAAAATCAGATACAAGAAACATAAAAAATCAAAGTGAAAATAGAAGACCAAACTAGAACCGACGGGTGGGAATAAAAATTCAAGATATAGACTCATCGAATCAGTTTCAGAATTAAAACCGATCTAATACAGACAATTCAGTATATCATCCAAAAACAAATTGATTTAATATGGATGACGATTTACAGGTCATCCTCAAGATCGAGAATGGTTAGATCTATAAATGAAACTTGTAATAAATCCACTTACCACTATTATCCCCAAAAGAATCTCATCAGGGGTTAATTTTTAATTTTTAACAATGATACCTTCATCGATGCAAGGAGAATCTCATCAGGGGTTAATTTTTAATTTTTAACAATGATACCTTCATCGATGCAGGGAGATGAAGATGGATGAGAGGGGTGAGGTGGGTGTGGAGTGGAGTGGGGTTGCAGGTGGAGGGGAAGACGTGGGAATAGGATTAGTTTTAAGAAATTTGTTTTTGTTATATATAGGTGGGGCCCACTTGACTATAATAAAATTTCTTATTTATTGTTTTAGTTTTGTTTTATAATATACATGGGTATTTAAGTCATTTTACATGGACTTAACTGAAAAAGTTAACTCTCATTCAATGTGGGGACTACCCGAGTAACAAGTGAGCAAACCATAGGGAGCAAACATGTTATTTTAAAAAGGTGGGGACTAAACGTAAAAAACTGACAAACCACAGGGACCATCCGGGCAATTAACTCTTTCTATTATATTCTAACCCTTAACTATAAGGGGTGGAGGGGTGGTTCACTAGTGATAGTTTCTATCACTCCTACTATCCAATCAAATCATGCCATGTCAGCACCCAATATTCTATCACTAGTGATAGAAATGTAGGGGGGTGGTATCACTAGTGATGAGATTCCAATGTACAAGTATTAATGCACAATGTACAAGATACACATTCATCACCAAAGTTTTTCAACGCGTTATATATATAACGAGTGATACTCTATCACTCGTTATGGAAGTGCCGGCGGCGGTGTTCCACGAGTGATAGAAATGTATCACGGATCATAACGTTCCCACCCCGTGTCACCTAATAAAACCATATAAACACGAGGCATAAAACTTATTAAATTTCGTATATAAACTTTTTTAGATTTTAGATTTGGGGGTTTTCAGTTTTGCAACAGCCGATACAGAAAGCTTCTCCCGCCGCTAGGGTTTCATCTACCAAATCGATCTCGAAACGCATCAATGGCGGAAAAACACGAGTTCGAGTTCCAGATATACAACTCCATGACCAAACAGAAGGAGAAATTCAAGCCAATTGTTCCAGGCAAAGTCTCCATGTACGTCTGTGGCGTTACATCTTATGACTTCAGTCATATCGGTCACGCTCGTGCTTACGTCGCCTTTGATGTCCTCTTTCGGTATACGATTCTTTCCTTTCTGTTTCTGATATCTTGTTTTGGACTAGTGGATGTAATGTGCGTAAGGTTTACGCGATTGATTAACGGTTTGTGTTTTCAGATTGAACATTAGATTTAAGCGTGTCATGTGAGAATAAGTTGAATATTAATGATTTGATTGCAAGTTGTAGTTTCGGATTTGTGCAATTGAGTGAAAAAGTTGTGATGATATTGAAATTTGAGGTTTCTTCATTTGATTTGATACTAGATTGAGTGTGTAATGTATTTATAAGTTGAATATGAAGATCTGATTGCATGCAGTTGAGAGAAATCCTTGGTTTAAAAAAGTGCGCCTTAAGCGCGATTAAGCACGAAGCGCACCTAGGCCCAAAGTAGATCGCCTTGTGTGACATAAGGCGCAGGGTGTACAAGAAGCGCAGCTGAGGCGCGCTTTTTATGGTAAAAATCGACATAAGGCGCAGCTGAGGCGTGCACGTTTTGTACATGGGGTGTTTCTATGCTTCTGAGTGTTGTACAACAGGCTTTTTATGCTGTACACTTATGTTTTTTTCATTGTAAAACATATATAAAGCTTAATTATAGCTAAATCATAGGTATTGGATGCTAAACACTTATGGGATATATAAAATAAACTATATAATCACTTTGCGCTTCGCGTACGAAAAGCTCACCGCTTTTTAAAAATCGGTTTTAGGCCTCATCGCTTTTGTGCGCTTCCTGCTTTTTTAAACCAAGGAGAAATCAATGCGATAATATTGAAATTCGAGGTTTTTTTTTTCGTTTGATTTAACACTCGATTGAGTATGTATTTTAACTATAAGTTGAATATGATGATTTGATTGCAAGTAGTAGTTAGATATATGCAATTTAGTGAAAGCATTGCAAGTTGTAGTTAGATATATGCAATTGAGTGAAAAAATGAAAACAGTGTGGTGATATTGAAACTGGAGATTTTTTGGTTTAATTTAACACTAGATTGCAGCATGTAATCTAACTTTAAGTTGAATATGACGATTATATTGCAAGTTGTAGTTAGATATATGCAATTGAGTGAAAGTATTGCTATGATGTTGAAATTGGAGCTTCTTTGGTTTAGTTTAACGCATAGTTATCAAAAGCGCATGCTTTAGGCGCCTAGCCGATTTTTTGAGCGATGCACATCCAGTTCACTTCTACTTTCTAGCTAATTTTAGCGCAGTTTTTTTAATTTGTAAATTTCTAATATTCTGCAGTCTTTATAGGCATATTATCTATTGGCACTGATATATTATTATATATTAAATACATATATGTCGGTTAGGCATAGCATGTAAATAGGAGATATGTATTGTAATTTGAATATGGTGATCTGATTTAAGATTAGGACAAGGAATACTTATATTAATTATACTCTGTACTCTTATTACGTTTAATGTTTTATATCAAAATACACTTTCATTACCAACCAATTATATCACTAAAAATCCAGATCTCAGTTTGAATTCTTCATATCCAAGTTTATAACACATCCATGGTTTTGAAGATTGATGAAGAACTTCTGGTTTTCAAGTTTTACTATATATTACTTTATGAACCTTTTGTCTTCAAGTATGAACATTTTGGGATTTGGGATGATTTTAGTACTTTATGTTGAAGATTGTGATATTGGAATATATTGGTAGTTGAAGAAAGTGTTATTTTCCATTATATACTACATTTTTATTTTTTTTTTAATTCAAGGGCGCCTTTTTTTCTTAGGGCCACCCTTTTTTGCGCCTTTTGCCTTGGTCCTAAGCGCTGCCTAAGCGCCTTGAGTGCTCCTCACGCCTTTGATAACTATGGTTTAACGTTAGATTGCGTGTAATTATGCTATAATTTGAGTATGATGAATCTGTTTGCAAGTTGTAATCGGATTTATGCAATTGAGTGAAAAAAGTTGTAATGATACTGAAATTGGAGCTATTTTTGTTTAATTCAAGTATGACGATTTGATTGCAAGTAACTTGTAGTTGGATATGACGATTTGATTGCAAGTAACTTGTAGTTGGATATGACGATTTGATTGCAAGTAACTTGTAGTTGGATTTATGTAATTGAGTGAAAAGTGAAAACAGTGATGATATTGTAATTGGAGATTTTTTGGTTAAATTTAACACTTGATTGAGTGTGTAATTTAACTATAAGTTGAATTTGGCGATCTGATTGCAAGTTGTAGCCGGATTTATGCAATTGAGTGAAAAAATTTGCAATGTCAGTGAAAATAGTGCTTCTTTGGTTTAACATTTGAACGGATTTTTTCTTGTCTCAGTTTGAAGCTGGCCAAAATGTTCAATACTAAATGTTTTTATCCATGCAGTATTGCAGTTTAGTTTGTATACTCTAACCAACCAACATGTGGTATACATCTTGAAGGTATTTGAAACATTTGGGCTATGAAGTTAAATATGTGCGGAATTTCACTGATGTCGATGATAAGGTATGAGTCTCAAAGCTTACGTTCTTTCTTGTACTCCGGATTGTTATGATGAGTTTTTCTCAGACTTATGTTTTGTTTGCATTATTGATGTTTGATTATTGAACATATTTTTTCAGCACCCGTGTGCTCTTTCTGATATATGATCGATGAATTAGCATTATTGAATTTTTTGGGAGTATTTGGTTGACTTGATGTTGATACATGATTGAATTTTTTGGGAGTACTAGGTTCACAGTTTAGTAGTTTACAATTTACATATGTCATGGAGTTCACATTTGTACCAAAAACAAAGATGAATGAGTCGATTATGGAATAAGAAATCCTATGTTTCGTTTTGAGGAATGCATTAGATTTTGGACACGCTCTTTGTTTATATTTTACTCTGTCCCACTTCATATCATTGTACTGTTTTTGGGTATTATTGCACTCCCGTCTTGAATTTCTTTTCTAGCTTGACATGCTCTTAACATTTATCGACACGCTGATTAGCTATTGGATAAGCATTTAGTTGCAACGCGTTGGTGGCATGGTTGTAGAAATCGCTACTAGTCGCTAGTCGGCCGGTGAGGTGGGGACTAGCAATTAATCGGGATTAGTTGTAATTAAATCGGAAATTAATCGAGACAAATCGGCGATTAATCTGGGATTACGCGACGCCTAGTCGGGATTTTTACAACTGTGGTTGGTGGTCTATACTCTATTGGTATTTTGTTTATAAAGTCAACACGAAGAGTAGTTATATCTGAAACATAATGGATATAATTAGTAAGGAATGAATTAGCTGATATGTGTAGTTGTTATTTCAGAGGTTCACTACTTCACTTGTAATTAATGGTGATTTGGATGCCCTAAATAAAATCTGTAAAAAGCTTCAAAGGCCATTGATTAGATGTCGTTGCATTTTTTTGTCCTACATATTATTCTAATGCAGTTTAGTGTTTTTAATGAAGAAGACAAGAGTATATATGAATTTGAGCATTTTATTGTGATAACTCTTAAGAACAGATTATTTGGGACTTGGGAGATCATATTAGTACTTTAGGGTACATTATCCTTATATTAATTTTCCAAGCTTTTGAACAGTATTTTTAATATTATAGTAATACATATAGTTTTTTAATACTTTTATTATTTTGATATTATAATCTTATCCTTATATTAATTTTCCAAGCTTTTCAACAGTATTTTTAATATTATAGTAATAAATATAGTTTTTTAATACTTATCACTTATATACAGTTTGTAGTAAGTGGTACATATAGAATGTTAAATCATATCAAATCCATAACATTAAGTGTTTTTTAGATTTCTAAAACAGTCAAAAGTGATAGTGAACAGCATTTTATAGATGTTTCTTGGAAGTATGCGCACTTTTGTAATTTATTTTTTGGAGTTAGGAAAAGTACTTTTTGTTTCTTGGTACTGATTATATTTTGATATCAACCATCACAACAAAAGAAGAATGATGTACCAAGTACTATGAACATGTTACATATTTTAGGTAGACTTGCTCCACTTCTAACGTGATATATATTTCATACGATTAGAAATTTTTCACATGCAGATTATCAAAAGAGCCAACGAGCTTGGGGAGGACGCGTTATCTTTAAGCAGTCGGTTTTGCCAGGAGTATCTGACTGATATGGCTGATCTGCATTGTCTGCCACCTAATGAACAACCACGTGTTTCAGATCATATGGATCAAATAAGGGATATGATTCAAAAGGTACCGTATTTTTATTTTTCATCATTTTTCTTGGATTATATGACATTTTAGTATTTTACCCTATTTTTGTTTGTTATGTGCAGATTATCGACAACAATTGTGCTTATGCTGTTGATGGTGATGTCTATTTTTCTGTTGATAATTTTCCCAATTATGGACGGTTATCAGGAAGAAAGCTTGAAGACAATAGAGCAGGTGAACGGATTGCTATTGATTCAAGAAAAAGAAATCCTGCTGATTTTGCCTTGTGGAAGGTGTGCATTTGTTATAACTTTTTTTTTCCTGAAATATTAAAGTTGCAAAATGGACGTGTTAGGCTTGTTGAGTTGACCCACAAAACAATCTTTCTGTTGAATACTGTTACTGTTAATATATAACAAAAGAGGGTGTTTTAGGAATAGTACCTAAGACACAACCTATTATTTTATTGTTTTTCTTTGCCAAATTTACAACAATGCCATCCAACTCATGTTTTGTTTTGTTTTTTTTTTATTTTTGTGTATTTAACCCTTCAACTTTTAGCATTGCCAGTTACACCCCCTCAACTTTCTAAAAACTTTGTAAAATGTCATTTTGACCCCCTCGAATTTTGCGTGCTTATTTTTATGTACGTGGGTCAAATATAATACGTTTTTGTGCTTATTTTTATGTACGTTTTTTGTTGGTCCACGTTTTGTTCGGAAACGAATCGGGTCAAATATAATATGTTTTCACTATGCAGTATAAATTCTAGTTGCTTTACGTTTCTACTCTGCCGCAACGCGTGGTACCCTTCTTTAACGTAAAAACACTATTTTCTTACGTGCTTATATATAGATAAGTTTCGTTATAAATCCAAGTTGGTTTACGTTTCGATGTAAATTTTCTTGGTGATGAGTCGGGTCAAATGTAATACGTTTTCGTGCTTGTTTTCATATGCGTTTTCAGTTGGTCTACGTTTTGACATAAATTTTGTTTGAAAACGAGTCGGGTCAAATATTTGACGGTGTGAGTTTGAGTCATTTTAGGATTCGATGCCGCCGCAACGCGCGGCAGATCAAATTATTAGTTTTATGAATAAAGCGCTAAATATGATATATTGTAACAATAAAAATCTACTGTTTGTCTTTTACATACATATATGCGTTTCTTTTCAGGCTGCTAAACCAGGGGAGATAAGTTGGGACAGCCCATGGGGCCCAGGAAGGCCAGGATGGCACATTGAGTGCAGTGCAATGAGCGTAACTTATTTAACCGAAACTTTCGATATTCATGGTGGCGGAATGGATTTAATATTTCCACATCATGAAAACGAAATTGCTCAGAGTTGTGCCGCCTGCCCAAATGCCAATATAAACTACTGGATGCATAACGGTTTCGTAACTGCAAATGACGAAAAAATGTCCAAGTCTGTTGGAAACTTTTTTACTATCCGTGAGGTCACAAAACTGTATCACCCTCTCGCCTTGAGGCACTTTTTAATGGGCACACATTATCGATCGCCGGTTAATTACTCAATTGCCCAGATTGAGATCTCTTCAGAGGCTGTTTATTACATTTATCAGGTACATATAATTGATAGTTTTAACCAGAGTAAAATGCCATTTTCGTCCCTTAGGTTTGGCCAGTTTTGTGACTTTCGTCCAAAGGTTTGTTTTTTGCATCTGGATCCAAAAGGTTTAGAATCTTGCCCTTTTCATCCGGCTCGTTAACTCCATCCATTTTTCACCGTTAAGTCGGGGGCATTTTCGTCTTTTTTGTTAAGGGCAATTTGGTCTTTTTCACTTTATGTACAAGCATTTAGCATATTGTACACGTATTCAAAAGACCGAATTGCCCTTCAAGCTAACAAAAAAGACGAAAATACCCCTGACTTAACGAAGAAAAATGGAATGGAGTTAACAAGCTTGATGAAAATGGCATCCAAATGCGAAAAACAAACTTTTGGCCGAAAGTCGCAAAACTGGTCAAACCTCAGGGACGAAAATGACATTTTACTCTTTTAATCATATAGATATTTTGTGTGTTGACATGTTTTTGGTTGGTAGACCTTGGAAGATTGTGACGGTGCTATCTCACAATTTCAAGAAGAAATCAAAACTAGTGGGAAGAAGTATTCTGCTACTGACGATGCTAAAAAATGTGTCAAGAATCTGAGAAATCACTTTGAAGAAAAACTGTCTGATGATTTACACACCCCTACTATTCTGAATGCTGCTCTTCAAGAAGCTTTAAGATTGATGAACAAAATCTTGGGCATGCTCAAGGTCAGAACGTTGAATTGCACCAAAATCTCACTTTCGTAAAGATGGCAAAATAGGCAGCATGGGTAATTAGGGGTGTTAAACAGGTCGTGTTCGTGGGTTGGCGGGTTCAACTCGACCCGAACCTGAAAATTTTAGACGATCCCGAACCCAAAAATCGTGTCATACATATGAACCCGAACCCGAACACGATCCGAATATTCGCGCGTTGACTCGAACATGACCCGTTCAACACGATTTATTTTTTATTTTTTATTTTTTTTCCGCAAATTAATATATTAAAATTAAAATTACTACAAAAAACACAAATATATATAACAAAATTACAGTTAAATAATAAAATCTTATGTCAGTTTCTCTTTTTAAGTTATAATTATGGCGTAAAGTACACACCGGTCCCAATATTATTTATGACATAAATGATATAATAAAAATGGGTTAAACGGGTCAACTCGTCAACCTGACTGGGTTGACCCGAACCTGACCCGTTTAGATAAACGGGTTCGCGGGTTCTTACTTTAACTAGTTTTTTGATAGTTAAAGTAAGATAACCTGAATTTACTCGTTCAGAGAAACAGGTTGACTTTACTTTCTGTACACTTTCCTGCTGCTGACATCTGTTTCAATTTTCGATTATATATACTGATTTGCAGAAGAAGCTTCAAAAACCACAGAAGTTATCGAACATTGAGTCTCTTATTCAGTTGGAGAAAGAAGTGAGAGGCGTTTTGGATGTGTTAGGGCTACTTTCCAGTTCAACTTATTCTGAGGTTAGCTTCAATGCTTCATAAACTGCCCCCTTTAGTATATGTAGGGCTGCAAATGAACTGAACGTTCAGTGAACAGTTCGTGTGGTTAAATGAACACATTCGTTCGTTTATGTTCGTAAACGTTTTGTAACGTGTTCGTTTGGGTTCGATAGTTCATTGGGGTTTTAATTTTTATATTTTATATTCAAATACTTCAAAATCCCCACTAATAAATATTAGCGTGTTGCATTTTATTTAAATTATTTAATATTTAATAAATATTAGGTTAGTATACTATGGGTGGATCTACATAATATTTGTGATGAAAGATACGGATTTTATTCTAATTTTAATAAATGTTCTTTTGTGTTGCGTTTGCTTGTGTTTATGAATGTTCGTGTGTGCTCATTTATGTTGTGTGTGCTCATTTACATTTGGTACTTAAACTTAATGAACAAACACGAACACGAACACATTCATTTTCTTAATGAACGAAAACGAACAGAAAACCTCGTTCGGTAAGTGTTCATGAACAGTTTGTGAACGCATAATTTCCTTAACAAACGAACACGAACACATTCATTTTCTTAATGAACGAACACGAACAAAAAATCTCGTTCGGTAAGTGTTCATTAACAGTTTGTGAACGCATAATTTCCTTAACGAACGAACACAAACACATTTATATTTTCTTAATGAACGAACATGAATAGAAAATCTCGTTCGCTAAGTGTCATAAAACTAGTTCTTTATTGAACATTTTTCTGTATATATGTATGTGGGTGTACATATATATCAAAAAGAGTGATTTTGAAAGTTTGTGTTTATTGTCTGGTGCAGGTATTGAAGCAACTAAACGACAAAGCACTAAAAAGAGCAGAATTAACTGAAGAAGATATACAGCAACGTATAGAAGAGCGGGCATTAGCTAGAAAGAACAAAGATTTCACATTAGGTGATCAAATCAGGAAAGATTTGACTACAAAAGGGATTGCTCTGATGGATGTTGGCAGTGAAACCATTTGGCGGCCATGTGTACCGGTTGAACTTGCCAAGTCTTCAGATGGTCAACTTACGGGCCCACCTGACACATCAGATGGTCAACAGCCCGGACAGTTGAAGCCAGCCGATGCTACAAAACCTTGATCATTTTTCCTTTTTTGGACTTCTAACTTATGTATGTGAACTGTGAAGTATAAGCACTACTGTGGTAAGAGCTATGAAATACTTGACCTTTTGTTTTGTGTTCGATATACAGGTACAACTGTTTTGATCATATACCGTTGAGACCCTATTTCACAAAGTTTTATCGTTATTTAGATTAAGGGCTTGTAAGATTTGTATTTAAAATTTTGTGGCCTGATTGTTTAGTTATACCTGAAGATAACTTCTTATTTGATCTTGGTTATTTCTTTGTACGAAATGCTGGTTAACAAACCTTCAAGGCATGGTTGTTAATAGTAGTTGCTATAGCAAATAACGTAGCGTATAAGTCGAAGGTCGCTACAGTGTATTAACCATAAATACCGGGATTTCAATTTTTTATTTTATTATTTTATTTTAAAAAATATAAAGAGCGATTAAGTATTGCTATAAAATAGTTGGATTTTAGGTTTTTTTTGGTTAAATATACATGTAAAATAGCATATATATCATACATATAAATTTCTTTTTTTAGTGTGTCGCTATTTATAAACTAGCGTCGGCCATTTATGGCTATTCGTTATAGAGCACATAGATACATTTGTCGCTATTCGCCATTAACTATGCTTCAAGGGAGTGGTGCATTCTTTCTAGCAGAGTTCTTACTCAATTGGTTGGCAGGTATTGGTTAATTGCTCAACTGGTTAGCAGGGTATTACTTGATAGCGAGGTCGTCTGGTCGCGTGCTCTCTAGTAATTGGTTCTCAAAATTACCAATGGATATAAAATAGATATACAATTTTGTTTTTGTATTCCAAGTTTTTCCCGGTTGTATGTAGGCTAAAAATGGAAATACAAATCTTTACGTGAGTGGTGCTGTGCCTAGTTTTAATTGATTTTCCAACCTTTGACTAGGGCCGTCCAAGCCGCTCGCTTGGAAATTGCTCGGAAAATGCTCGTTTGATTTGAGGCTCGGTTGTAAACGAGCCGCTCTGCTCGATTCGGTTCGGTTCAGCTCGAATTATAAGTTTTAATTAGTATACATATACATACACATAGGATAAGGATCCGTTAGGAACCACCCTTTATTGCGAGAACCGCGAGAACCAGTATGAACACATGGCAAAGTTGTAATTAAGTGACATATAATTAAAAAACACGCTCTCCTGTTATTTCCAGTTATTTCCAGCCCCCTTGTTCACTACCGTCTTTTACAAACTAGGGTTTCATTGGAGATCTTGCATAATCGACGACGGCGATCTATGACGGCGACTGAGCTCTCCAATTTCATGGCGGCGACATCCGTATTTTATGGCGGATTCACTGGGGATATTGATTACGGTGTTAGGGATATTGATTACGGCTACATATGGCTTCGTCTGACTCATCTCGTGTTGGAGTTGGCACGGTGTTTATGGTGACATATGGCGTCTCCTGATTCATCACCTGTAGATCCTTGTATATCTGATGATCCTCCTCATACATTGTCTGAATATCATCCTCATACAACATCTCTGATGCCGACTTTGGTGGTCCATTTGCTGTCAATCCCGTTGATAATCACAGAATTATGTCTAAAACTGTTGTAAGTCAACATACCCTTGATGTCTTTGAAATTCAGATTCTCGAATCTATGTTTACATCAGACATTGTTGTCTTATAATCAATGTATCTGATCGTTCATTATCTTTTGACACTAATTCGACTAGTACAGCACCTACAAATACAGAACATCAAGAGTTGCAATTTACTCGATTTGTGACTAAAGGTATTATGTTGACTGTAAATGATGTATATACTTTGTAAATGATATTATATTAAACGATATGCACATGTGCATTATACTTACTGTAAATGATGTTGTATTAAATTAAATGCACATGTGCATTATGTTATTATGTTGATTGTAAATGATATTGTATTAAATTATATGCACTGTGCATTATGTTGAAAATTAGACTATATGTCGTGGATCTATAGTTTCTGAACAAGTGCCTTATGGATGACTATCCAATTATGTACAGGATGGCAGCAAACAAATGGGCTTGGGTGGCGGACAACTACAAAAAATAGGGGAGGTGACTGTGTGGGATTGGTAATGGAATAACAATCCGACAACCGGGGAGGCATGAGTGGAGTTTATGTAGCTTTTGGCGCTGCTGAGAGACACCAGAATGAAGACGGGTCAATATGGGTGGGGTTGGCACTCGGAAAAATAAGTCGACTTTCAATGTTAAAACCGTTAGAGAGGATTTGTGTGTCCATAAGCGACATGCTCAGTTGATACAGCTATTGCATCTTCTTCCATTTTTTGTTTCTGCAACTGTCATATGGCTTCTGTTTGAGAGGATAAGCTACCATCTTCTTCCATTTTTTGTGCCACTTTCTAATACTTACTCTGGCCATATTGTTCTTGTGATCCAATTTGTCTTCTTTTGTTAACAGGTGAGTTGATCACCTTGGTATCTATAGCTCCATATCCAGGCTGACCAATTGTTTCCTGACAAATTAAAATTTCAATATTCTTGCTTGATTTACCTTTAATTTTGACAGGTCTCCTCCAAATTTTCATGATATTACATTGTCCCAATAAATTTGTGATGCTATCGCTTTCCTTGTGATGGACCAGATCAATTAGGCCTGCTTGTAATTAATGGAAATGACTACTGGGAGAGACTTGAAAAGATTTATGAGTTTGGGGTTTAAGCACGTCGGGAGACTTGTCTGTTCGGAGTTTGAAGTCTAGGCTACAAACATATAATAAAGAGGTTCCCAAGCAGGTATTTGTTTGGAATAATTGGACACCTTAAAAAGTTGGTTTGGTCGGGTGGATAGTCTTAGTCGAGAGACTCCCAACGAAAGTGGCACTTAACGCATGAGTCATCCAAACACAGTCAAACTGCTACGTTTTCTGCAGCGATTCCCCAGAAACATGCGAAGATATTTTCGTTTCATGTCAGTTCGCTCAAACAGTTTGGTCCGTAATTACTCAATGGTGCAAAGGCTTGGCTGCATTTATTTTCAGTCTCAAAGATTTGCTGGAATATCATAATATTGTCCAAAGGTCTGCAAAAAAGAAAAAGACGATTTATGCGGTGTCCCTTATCTACCTCTGGAGCGTTTGGCGAATGTGGAACAAGATGGTTTTTAATCAAAGTCAATTGTCGGTGCATAAGGTAGTTGAGGAGATCAAGAACATGAGTTAGTTATGGGTAAAAAATAGATCGAAGGAGGTGAGTTTAACTTGGGCGGCCTGGAACAATTTTGATGTATTTCCAGTATAGTATTCTATTTGTTTTTTGCTGTATGAGTTTTCCTTCTGTTGGTGGATGTAATTGTGGTGTAGCACCTTGCTAAATGTTATGAATAATTTTATATAAGTAACATCTACAAATTTAGATCAACAAGAGTTGCAATTCATACGTTTTGAGATTAAAGACATTATACATTTATATGTGTTTCGAAGTTTACACTCGCATGATTCATTTTTATATCCTTAAAGTGTTTTTTCATAGTTTACTCTTACATGCTTCATTATTCTCTCATCAATTAAATCAAAATTATTTACAATCATACCATAATAATGCACATGTGCATTATTTTGCCAATACACCATAATCCATGTTTAATTATTAACCCTTTTTTATCATTAAACATTAAACAAACAATTGGTTTATTACATAAGTTACTTATATTTTCATACATCATGTATTCCTGCACATGTGCATTATGTTACCAACCATCTTCCTGCACATGTGCATTATGTTGCCAACCATCACAAAACTGTTAACCATCAGTACATAATGTTATGCACATGTGCATCACATTACCAATGCCCCGTAATCATCACCGAATAAATGTTGAACAAGTGCGTAAACACGCCATATACCTTATTAATTAGAATATTGTATGTTTTAATTTTTATGTATACATGAACAATTACAAGTGTTGTACATTCTACACTACAGGAACAATTACAACTAACGTACATTCTACACCTAATGGCACGCTATAATGGATACCCTATGTTGAATCTGAATACAACCATATGGGCATCAGTATCAACCGTCGCCGTTACCGTTGATCTTGCCAATTTCTTGTTCTTTACCGCACGCACTTCGTCACCTCCTTTTTTTATGTTTCATCACGTAACATCCTTTTTTTGAGGTTTCATCACGAGTTCGCTTAATTGCCCGCCTTTTTTGTGTTTATTTCTTCTTGCGCGCCTGTGTGCATTATGTTGCCAACCATCTGTACTCATAAAAAAAATAAACTGTTAACCAACAGTACATAATTATGCACATGTGCATCACATTATTAACATCCAATAATCATCAATAATAAACATTAAACAAATAACTGTTATTTTTTACATTCATTACTTTTATTTTCATATATTACATAATCATGCACATGTGCATTATGTTGATGCCAATCCATTATCATCACAAATAAACTGTTAACCATCAGTACATAATGTTACGCACATGTGCATCACATTACCAACGCCCCGTAATCATCACCGAATAAATGTTGAACACGTGCGTAAATACGCCATATACCTTATTAATTAGATTGTTATATGTTTTACTTTTTATGTATACATGAACAATTACAAGTGTTGTACATTCTACACTACAGGAACAATTACAACTATTGTACATTCTACACCTAATGGCATGCTATATTAGATACCTTATGTTGAATCTGAATACAACCATATGGTCATCAGTATCAACCGTTGCCGTTACCGTTGATCTTGCCAACTTCTTGTTCTTTACCGCACGCACTCCGTCACCTCCTTTTTTTGTGTTTCATCGCGTAACCTCCTTTTTTTGAGGTCTCATCACGAGTTCGCTTAATTGCCTGCCTTTTTTTTGTGTTTATTTCTTCTTGCGCACCTGCACGATATATGTAATGTGTTTACATAAATGATATCATTTAACATGAATTTAATAAAGGGATGCACATGTGCATAAACTCCCATCTGGATCATCAAACATTAACCAACCTTTTTTACCTTTTTGTTTAACTGTCGTGTAATCATATTCCATTCCATCCGACATTTTAATTAACATTTCATCCATTGGGTTCAAAAAAAGAAATAAACATAACTTATCAATGAATATGTGCATTAACATTAACTTTATCATCACCATATACAATATGCACATATGCATCAACATAAACGACCTTATTAATATATTCTAGCAAATTATGCGCATGTGCATAGTGCATAATTATGCACATGTACGTTAGCATGAATGACCTTAATAACCCATTCTGTCAAAGTATGCAGATGTACATAACTATGCACATTTGCATCCATATGCATACCATTATTAACTTAATCTAGCAAACCATACATATGTGCATAACTATGCACATGTGCATTAACATGACTCACCTTATCAGCAAGCTTGCTTCAATAATAAACCTTAACTAGCAAGCTTGCTTCAATAATAAACCTTAACTGGTACCAAATCAAAATTCGTAAGCTTGCTTCAATAATAAACCTTAACCTGTACCAAATCAAAATTCGTATTATCACTAACCATATAGAACATTAATCATTAACAAATCTATTATGGTAAGATATGCACATGTGCATAACTATACATATGTACACCTAATACCGACGATAATTGATTCCCGGCGATACCGTCATAGTGACACACTAATTGAACCATCTATTCTTATAATCACGTTGGAACGTTGCCCTAATTACGAACGGATTAAAAATCCACAATGTTGCCTTAATTATTATGTTCCTAATATAAATTATACGACTAATTTTGTACGAATTTGGGGAACTAACCTCAATTATATGACGAAATATGAAATATCTGTTGGTAAAATCTCAAATCTGAGATAAAATCTCAATCCAGGTGCTTCAATATGGTGAACTGATGATGGTGAAGTGATGATGTATTCGGGACGATGATGAAATCGACTGTAATCGACAAATTCTTGATAGATTCAGGTTGAGAAATGTTCAGATATTTGGATGTAATCAGAGTTTGGAGATTGGACATGAAAGTTTGTATTAAATGTAGTTTAATTTTTGTTTGAAGTCCGATAGTAAAAGGGAAGCAGGTAAGCGGGTTTCTTAAAATTGTTTGGTATTTACAAAATTGCCCCCTGTTCACATTGGTTCTCGCGGTTCTCGCAATAAGGGTGGTTCTCGCATGAACCCCACCCCATACACATAGGGGGAAGATCATGCGAGAACCACCTCTTATTGCGAGAACCGCGAGAACCAATGTGAACACAACCAAAAATGCCTAAAAATAGCTAAAAATCACACAATTTTTTTTTTAATATTTTTTATATAAAAATCGCTACTTTTCGAAGCAAAAAAAAAAAAATTAAAAAATTTTTTTTTTGCCACTAAAAGTAGCGATTTGAGCATAAAAAATATTTAAAAAAAATTAGATTTTTTTTTGATTTTTTTTAGATTTTTTTAGGTTTTTTGGGGGGTTTAGTTTTTAGCATTTTAGCTTGGGGGGGGGGGGGGTTTAGGTTTTTGGGGGGTGGGGGAGGGGGGTTTAGGTTTTTGGGGGGCGGGGGGGGGGGGTAGGTTTTTTTTTAGGTTTTTTTGGGGGTTTTAGTTTCTAGCATTTAGCTTGTGGGGGGGGGGGGGTTAGGTTTTTTTTGGGAGGGGGGGTGGGGGGTTTAGGTTTTTTTTTTTTTTTTTTTTTTATTTGGGGGGGGGGGGGGTTAGGTTTCTTTAGCTATTTTAGGTTGTGTTCACATTGGTTCTCGCGGTTCTCACAATAAGGGTGGTTCTCGCATGAGCCCCTCCCTATATATATATATACTAGGTTAAACCCCGTGTATTACACGGGTTGTATAAGTGTAAATTTATATAATAAATAATAGAAACGATCTATCTTTAAAAAAACCGTGTATTGAACGTATTGAATAAAATATAGTGTCAAATATTAATACATACAGTCGTCGTGATTTATCTTTAAAAAATGAACTTTGATGTACTATTTAATTATTATAACATTTTACTTTGTTTTTTTAATATTTACTATTAGCTTAAAAACAGATGTATTACATGGGTTGAATAATATTTTCATGATGCATTCAAATTATGAGATACAATTATTTTAGCTAGTTTTAAGGACCTTCATGCTTGTTTGTTTATTTTGATAGATAAAACACTCGTCTCAATTTTGTATTCAAGAGAGTTTATGGTACAAAAAGGTGGAGATCGATCCCACATTTTTATGTATTTCATCATTTTTTTATTTTATGAATTATACCGTAAGAAATAAATTCTCTTTGAATGGAGTATAGAATTGCTATATTTTTAAAAATGATGTTCTTTCTAAATGTTGATGCAATGTGCGATGAATGATGGGTGTAAACCAATTATAGCACCACGTCTAACATTACAAAGGAGAAACTAATTTGTCTAAATTTGACATTTAAAAGAATTGTGCGACCATATGTCTATATCGGTGAGTCCAAACCATTATAGTGATGCATCTAAAAACACTTATAGTTTGATAAAAGCATATGCACTGGACCTAGAATTATTTAATTCTACTGAAAGAAAAAACAATAATGCAATCTAATCTAATTTTAATAAAGGATTTCAAATAATATCACATAGTGCTCTCTCCTTTTATTCAATAATAATATTATTAATAGTGATATATTAGATTATTATTATTGTTATATCAAACTAATATTGTTAATATATAATGTTTATCTTTTATCTTTATTATTATTTAATGTTATTTATTTAATTACATTGTTAATGATAAGTCGTAAAAAGTTTTTTAGTATTGTTTACTTTTTATTATTATTATTATTATTATTATTATTATTATTATTATTATTTTATCTTTTATATAGTAAATAAAAATCTTTTATAAAAAAGGTGTATTCTTATCTAAATTTTTGTTTAAAATTTATCTATAGAAAAACAAATATTTATTCTTATCTAATTTTTAGTTTAAAATTATTATTGTTATTTAACATAGATAAATAGGAAAATAATGTGAGAAAGCATGAGAAAGTGACACGTGGCAAAAAAAATTTGTTTATTAGTATAGGAAGATATATATATATTTTGACCTTAAGCTGAAAAATATAATGTTGTGGATTTGATTACTAGGCAATTCACATAGGAAACATCAGTAATGGAATATACTTTATGTAAATATAGATAGATCATGTCATTAACTTTGTAATTATCTCTTCCCTAAATTGTGGGATTGTATCTTATATATATATTGAGATATCAATGAGAGAGGAAGTCAATTGAGCCATAACATTCTTCATGGTATCAAGAGTCTAAACCCTAAATCCCTACCCCCTCCTCGCCGTTTTCTGTTCCGACCGGCCTACTTCTCTCATCACCCGGCCATGTCTTCTTCACCTATTCACCCTGCGGTCACCGTAAACAACACCAAAAACTTCATCCCTTTGATCCTTGACAGTCAAACCGAACACTACAACACATGGGCCGAGTTGTTCATCCTTCACTGCAAAGCTTACGATGTCTTTGATCACTTACAACCCCGTGTCACCGCCACCTCTTCCTCCACTGAAAAAGACTCATCAGACAAGGAAAAGGATAAAACACCGGTCACCAAACATCCCTATCTTGAGTCATGGGAACGGATAGATTCCATTGTTCTCCAATGGATCTATGGTACCATCTCTCAAGATCTCATGCACACCATCATGATCACCGACACCACCGCCTACGACGCATGGTGTCGACTCAAAAACCTTTTCCTTGACAACCAAGCCGCTCGTACCATCACCATACAAAACAAAATCTTCAACACTCGCCTAGAACTGTTCCCAACTATGGCCGAATATTGTCAACACATGAAACTCCTCCATGACCAACTTACTAGCCTCGGTCCACCATCTCTGAAAACCAACTTGTCCAACAGATTCTCACCGGGTTAACTGATCAATATGAGAGCATCTCTCTTATTATTCAGCAGACTCAGCCCCTCTCAAATTTTTACAATACCCAATCTCGCCTATGCCACGTTGAAGAACGAAAAAACGCCCAAGCTAAATTATCGGCTCAAACTGCCGGAACCGCCCTCCACACCACCACTGTTCAAACCAATCGTGTTCATGCTGACACCCGAAACCACAACCGGTCTGATAACTCCTCTGATCATGGACGCGGCCGAGGCCGTGGACGCGGTCGCTCCTCCTACGGACGTGGTCGGTATCCCCAAACCAACCATTACCCACAACACTTCTGGCCGCTTCCTCCATGGGCCGGAAACCCATCACAACAGCCCTCACCATCTTGGGCCCAGTGGACACCTCCTCCTTGCCCATACCCATCTAACCCCAGCCCTTCCCATTCGGCCCAACAACAACAACAGTCCTCGACCCAGGGCATATTAGGCCCAAAACCGCACAACCAACCTGCGGCCCAGTCATATACTACAGGCTATGCTCCAACAGATATCGCCCAGGCATTGTACAACTTGGCTCTCCACCACAACGATTCATCATGGACTATGGACACGGGTGCTTCAGGTACAATGTCTCCTCAATCTGATAAGTTTTCATCTATTTTTAATTCTGGCACAACCATTCCGGTTCTCGGACAAGGCAACATAACCTTTCCACCAACATTCCCACCCTTTAAACTCAATAATGTTTTATATGCTCCTAACCTAGTTAAAAACCTTATATTTGTACATCGTTGTACAACTGATAATCAATTGTCTGTTGAATTTAACCCATATGGTTTTACTGTGAAGGACCTACAGACCAAGAAACCTATCCTACGGTGCAATAGCTCGGGGGATCTCTACACTCTCAGCTCATCCAACATCACCAATCTCACCACTGCGTCCACTTATGCAGCTATCTCTCAATAAATCTGGCATCAAAGGCTCGACCACCCAGGCCCAGCCATTTTACAAACTTTAAAAACTTCTCATTCAATTTCGTGTGGTTCTTTGAATAATAACGTTTGCACTGCTTGGATTTTTGGAAAACATACTAGACTTCCTTTTGTTGCATCTAATACAAGTGCTTTCCAGCCATTTGATCTTGTTCATAGTGATGTTTGGACATCCCCCATCCTTTCTAATGGGGGTCATCGATATCATGTATTATTCTTGGATGATTACACTAATTTTTTATGGACCTACCCAATAGTCCACAAATCCGATGTTTTGCCATGTTCACAAAAATTAATACCTTTATTCAAACCCAATTTGGCACCATAATAAAACAATTCCAATGTGACAACGGGCGGGAATATGCCAACCACCAATTTCATACATTTTGCAATATGCATGGTATGCACTTCCATTTTTCTTGTCCTCACACCTCCTCACAAAATGGTAAAGCCGAAAGAAAAATACGCACCATCAATAACCTAATGCGTACCATTTTGGCTCACTCTTCAACTCCAACCATCTATTGGCCTCATGCTCTCGAAACCGCAACCTACCTCTTAAATATCATCCCAAACAAAATTCATATTCAACCCCCCACCCAACGCTTATACCACTGCACTCCGTCTTACGACCACCTCCGCGTGTTCGGGTGCATTCGATATCCTCTTATCCCTTACACGGCCATTTACAAACTCGCCTACCGTTCCTACCCATGTGTGTTTCTCGGTTATCCATCAAATCACGAAGGATATAAATGTCTTGATCTCAAGTCCCAAAAAATTACCATAAATTGCCATGTCCTCTTTGATGAAACCGGTACCATCTTTCCTTTTTCCAAATCAAACAAACAAACACCTCAAACCTACCAATTCCTAGATGACCCTGTGCACCCATATTTTCACCTTCCCCCTACCATCCAACCCACCGATCCACCAGACCCTCCTACCCCATCACCCATTCCTCCACAGCCCAACTCCCTTACGGCCCACATCGATCCCCAACCCAATACTATATCCCCACTCCCTACACCTTCGTCGGCCTACTCCAGCCCCTCACCCGTCAACTCCCATCCTTCGGCCTCCAGCCCAACCCTCCAACCAGCCCACTCGCCACCCACTGCCTCGACCGCAAGCCTATCCCCAACCCACCACCTTTACCACCACCCCGTACGATGCAAACTCGTGCCATGTCCGGTATCTCCAAACCGAAACATATCTTCAACCTTTCCACAACCTGCATTGCCCCTATCCCTAAAAACCCCAAAGATGCCTTGTCTAAACCGGAATGGTATAATGCCATGCAAACCGAATTTAATGCCTTAATTAAAAACAAGACGTGGGAACTTGTCCCGAGATGTCATGATATGCATATTATTCGTAGCATGTGGCTTTTTCGCCACAAATACAGGTCCGATGGCACATTAGAAAGATACAAGGCACGACTTGTGTATGATGGTAGAAATCAGGAGGTGGGTATTGATTATGGAGAGACCTTTAGCCCGGTTGTTAAACCGGCTACTATTCGGACAGTTTTGATTGGCCTTATCGCAGTCTTGGTCTATTCACCAGTTGAATGTCACTAATGCTTTCCTACATGGAAATCTTACCGAGACTGCAATCCTATGCTTTGGACATTGCGTGACAACTGTCAAATTTGTGTGCATCCGTACAATTATTAGACAATAATTAATGCTTAATGACTGTGCTGAATCACAATTAATGACTTGAATTGCTTTCTTATTATTGCCATATACATACATGTGCATCACATATTGCTTAATGTTATATCATTATTGCATAAGAACATTATTGACTTAAATGATACACGAAACACAGTCAGCACAGTTATCAAACGAACCAAGAAAATGCTGACGGAGGTCAGAACATAGACAGACAATGTGTTGAGACACAGAGTGAGCTAGAAACCAAGTATAACACTAGTATACTGTGTAGGAAAGTAAGGATCACAAAACTGCCTTCCTAGAGATAAGTTTAAGCCGGAAAGTGCCTAAAACTCACACAAACTGCAGAATTCTGCAGAAAATCAGCAAAATCAGCTTTTAAACACATTAATATCATGCAGAAATATGGTTAAAAGGTCCTGAATGCTTTCCTAAGTGTCGGGAATCAAAAGTGTCATAAAAGGGAACATAAAGCACACTAAATTGCATAACTTAGCACCTTAACGAACCAGTAACCAACCAAACAACCGGACACTACCCGAAACACCAAATTTTCACTAGAAGCACTGTTTTAACATTACCAAGCTAGTTATGATCCCCGAACATCATAACACACCATATAAATATCTAATAACTAAATCCCTAACTAGATACTTGGATTTCAACTATTAACTAACTTAATGGTTAGAACCTAGTCTACTACCCCCCACACCCCACCTATGGACGGCCCATACATGGCCCCCACCATAAGATTTTATTTCAATATAAAATTAGATCTTGTTTCCTCTTTAAATGACATATTATACATTGGTAGAACTCTTGAAATGGATTATAAGTAAGACTAGGAGACCATGAGCTTCATAACTTCCACACAATATAACACCCCACACTTTCTTATCTTCCTTTCCCCTTGGTTCGGCCGAGATCACCACCACCATAACCACCATCATTCAATCATCCTCCATATATTCCAAGCACATACCAAGGTGTTAGAAGGTGCGTAAGGAAGCTAGGAGCTTTCGGAAGTTCAAGGACCTCTTTCATTTGCTTTTATCCACTCTATTTCTCCTCTTGATCATCCCTAGCCTTGAGCTAGTGGTAAGAACACAAATCCTTCCATTTTACATCTATTTCAAGTGGTTAAAGAATGATACATGTTGAATATCATGAAGAACACTAAGAATCACAAGAATAAAATTTGAACATAAGCTTAAATCATGAAGAAACTATGTTGTTTATGTGTTGTTATGCTTGATGATTGTTGTTTATTCATGGATTCGATGTTGATCATCATATGATCTTGCTAGATCATGATTAAAAACATAATTTAGCAAGATGAGAGGATGAAAATGTTGTAGGATTCTAGATCATCCTCACATAGAACATGAACTTGAAAGAATATGTGGTTTTCTTGTAAAATAATGATCAAAGTAGGTTGTAATACTTGTAGATCTAAAATTTCATGGATGATTTCTCAAGAAACCAAGTTAAAAATACAAGTTTTACTATATCATGGTTCTTAAACAAATAAACCTTATTTTTGGTGGTTAATAAAGTGTAGAAGTATGTATGTAACAAGAAAAATCCATGAAGAAACATTTTTAGAAAATATGATCACAAGTTGTAAAGATCTAAATTCTTTAAAAATGATGTTTTTAAAAGATCAACCACACTTTAAAGGGTAACAAGACTTACTAAAAACACTAGTAAGTTACTACAAATTTTTATAAATATTCAAGTACATGAAGTAGTAGATTATGCTTGTTTTTTGGCAAAATTGATAAGTAAAGATGGTTTGTTGTTGATTGTTAATTGATTGTGATGATTTACAAAAGAAAATGATATATCTTCAAAGTATGGAAATCTCCCTTTTTAGGGGAAACTATGGCGAAATTTCTCTAAAAATTAAACACTTAGAAAAATATTTCTAAACAAACATTTACAAGTGTGCTTTAAACCATAAATTTTTACATAGACTTTGCCATAATTTTTGTTCAAAAACATAAATATTGGAGGTTGGATTTTATAAATAAAAGTGACAAAATATGTATTTAGGAAATATATATTTAAAAGGCACCATGTGTGTGATTATTTGTATACTATGTGTATTAGTTATATTATTTTAGGACTTGAAATAATATAACTCATCATAATACCAAAAATTACAATCCAAAATATTACCAAAAATTCCAAAGAATAAATATACAAAGAATACCCAAAATACCTGTAAGAACGAACTAAGGAATATAGCTTACAAAATATTCTGGAAAATTATTCATGTGAATATTTTGGTAAATAAAATTTTGGACACCAAAGGAAACAAAAATATGATTTTTATAATTATTACAAATTTATATCATATTTTTTACTAGAAGAAAATTTTTTGGTAAATAAAAATATATATGTATTCTCGGAATTAATAGAAGGTATATTATTTTTGGAAAGAAAAATATATTTTCTCGATGTACATGAAATATATTATTTTTGGGAAAAAAATAAGTTTGCATATATTTTCCAAGTTAGACTTTAAAATGTATTATTTTGGAACTCATATGAAAATACAAATATTTTTGCCAAAGGAAAAATTATCAATAATTTTTCAAAGTAATATCTCTTAAAATATATATTTTGGAAATATATATATTAATGTATTTTACTAGAAATATTATTTCGGAAAAGTTAATACAAAATTTAGTATAAAGAATACTTGACAATTACAAGAAATACGTATTTTCGTACGTATAAATACCCACCGGAATACGACACTCATACATGGCAAAAATATACAAGGATAAGAATACGAATACAAATACACCTATCCTTGGGAAGGAAATACATGTATAAATACTTGTTTCGAGTTAAAATATTGTTATAACTATTATTCCAAAAATTTAATAAATATAATTTAAGTTAAACTATTTATTATTTTAACAAATAATTTATATAACTTGAAATAATGAAAGACACAAAGAAGCGTAACTCAAAGACACTAATTAGTACTAAGTCAAGGCGCGACCCACTCGTCTAATAGATCATAGTACGTTGTTGGTAGTCGTGTACACCAGAGGAAACATTGAGTTACAGGCGGATTCGAGGAACGCAAACCTGTGAGTTCATGTCCCCCTTTTCTTTTAACTGTTTTCAGTTTTATAACTTCGGGGGTGAAGTACATGTTACAAACTGTTTACAAACGTTTATATGTGGTATGGTTAGCTAAGGAAGGGTACTGCTAGATTATGTGAGTGGTGGGTATTACGCTTAAGACCATTAATCCTCGTTGTAGGACCAAGGGACATGAGTGATATATCTATTTGGGTGTAGCGAGCCCACACCCATGTAGACCGGGGTTTGGCCCATGAGGTGACTATGTCTTCAAACTGAAACCGTGGCAAAATTCTGCTAGGATTGAGTCTTCCTACATCACGTCACACATATTAATGGCCTTGCTAACCATTAATGATCTGTTTTCCTTGTTGCTTTCATACCAGAGTTTGCAAATACATACTTACTTACAATGATTACAAAGATTATTCGAGCTCACACACTAAACACATGAACTCGCTCAACTTTTGTTGATGTTTTCAAACTACATGTATTTCAGGAAACTAAGTATGGATCTGGCGGGCGTTGGAGTTTTCGAGTGTTTGTTTGGAATAAAAGATGTCATCCGGTGTCGAATGGTTTGGAGTGTGTATCCTATCCTGGATAGGATAAATATTTCAAAGCCTAGTTTTCATTAGAGTCTTTTGAGATGTCCTTATGGAACTTAAAACCTGTTGGTGTTGTATTTTAAGCTTGAAGTCTGCGTTTGGGATTTGAGAACAATTGTTGCTTGTAATGTTTTAAAACTTAATCAATGGATGAACATATTTGGTTTTATCATATAGTTGTTTGTTATGGTTGAATGCAATGATATTAAGCAAGTCACACATAATCACACTTCCGCAAAAGTCAGAGTGTGACAGTTTGGTATCAGAGCTTCGATTGTAGCGAACTAGGATTCTTTCTCGAGTCTAGACTAGAATCATTAGGGCTCTCACGAAAATGTTTTTACAGCATGTTTTCATTGCATACACGAAACGCCCAGATCCAGGGAAACCGACCTTTTTACAAAATAAAAAGACAAGAAACACAATGCACAGTTACTTTGTTAGTTTAGTCTGGGAGACTAGGAAGGATACATGATTACATGATTTCATCGTCTTTGATTACATGTTAAATGTTGAAAGTTAATATATGTGCATATGTTGTGAGTGTTCTGTTATAGACACTATGTCGTCTTCTGATAGCGAATTGTCCGACGACCATGATCCCATGGCAGTAGTCTCCGACGATGAGGTTATGCTAGAGCCGGAGATCTTCACATCGGATCAGAGAGTAACCCGGAGATGATGCCCGACGACGGCGACGACTTGCAGCCATTCGCGTTGCCTGACTTTGGAGATGATTTACCGCTTGCTGATGGCATTCCAGACGAGGATCCTTTTGTTGTTCCCACCCCAGTCCATGATCATCTTATCATCGATCATCCCGATGGCGAGCATGTCGTGGCGTCGATCCTGGCTCCCGTTCCTTTAGTGGCCATTCCTCTCGAGGATTTTCCTTTTGATGATTTGATTGATGTTGACGTTGATTTGTTTGTTGATGGTCCTTCTGATGATGCCCATGGTGATGGAAAGCTAGATGGGGATGTTGTTGCTATTCCACTTCCTGAGATCCCTGTTATTGAGATTTCCTCTGACTCTAGCTTACATTCTGTCTCGGATTCCTTTGAGCCTGTGACTTCTTCTGCCTTGCAGGCAGTTGGATTATGACGCTATGCCACTGATTCTGAGGATGATACGGCCATGTCAGCTGCACCATCTCCTCCTCACGACTTTGAGCTTGATCTTGAGCTAGACTTTGTTCCTGATGATCAGCCCGATGCTGCACCTGCTGATCCTAAGTCGATACTTGCTCCTGCGCCTTTACCTGATCATGAACCTATTCCTTTTGGCATACTCGATATTGCACCCCTCATACCTGATCCAGTTCCTGCACATGTTGATCCTCCTGTTATTGAGCCATTATTTCCCTCACCTGCACCCGCACCGGCTGATGTTGCTCCTTTTCACCCTGTAGAGTCTGATGTACATCGTATTGACTTACCTATCGTTTTCTTACAGGACATCCCTGTACTCCGTCCAGGAGAAGGTACTTCGGGCCAGCAACCTAGTCATGACCCTCATGTTTCAGCAACGTTTCCACACATTCCCCAGTCTGCACCTTTTACTTCTTCACCAACTGATGAGCCATTCCAAGGGTCCCGGCTATATTCCATGCCGACCTTAGACCCCTACCATCCCTCGCATTTTGTTGGCTATACACAGGATGAGTTACTTTATTCGCTTCAGCTTGGATTTGAAGTTATGAGTCGCAGAGTCTTGGAGCTTGAGTCAATACCCGTCCCTTACCGTGTCGTTGTCAGTCTACTTCTGTTCACCTCATTCATCACCGCCTCCTTTTGCACGTCCATCTGCTCCTCTTACTCCTTTCCCAGAGTTTGGTGCTCGATTCCTCACCGTCGAGCAGCAGGTCTGTTATTTGCTTCGTCATGTGCACAAGCTCGAGGAGGAGCTAACACATGTTTTCAGTTTGATTTTCCTCCCTCCTCCTCCTCCTCCGCCATTAGTACAATAGGTTTTTGGTTTTATGCAGATGCATTACCTTTGATAAGGGTACCACTTTTGAGCTGAGCTGGTGAAGCCTTTTGGAGACCACCTTTTGATTGTGAGACTTTTGTAGATTGGTAGACTTGTTGGACAAGGGTAGTGTGACCCTGTGTTCCATTTTGATATGATACACTTTGCAAAACATGTAACAATACTTTGTAGTCAATGATTAATGAAAGCCCAATCGTCATGTTCTCATTTAACATGTAAATCAACAAGGTGTTTGCTTGTTATGTTCTCATTAAATATGCTCCCATTTACTTGTTTATGTATGATTATGTTGTTGCTTGATTGTTTGATATGATAATTTATTATGTGTATGTACATACGACCTCTAGACAACTATATGCATTTCCCTGAACAAATGAGACCTGACCCATACAATCTTCTTAAAAGATGTCTCCTTAGGAGATCATTCGGCTGACCAACGCAGAATGGCAAGCGCACATCTCACGGTCCATAGCTCGGCACGAGGTTCTTCGCTACAGACACAGCGGAAGTATCTCGGGGAATAACCCACCTAACGGTTGTACTTACAAGCAGTTTCTTGACTGCAAGCCTCTGAATTTCGACACCAGTGGGGGTGCCGTAGTTTTTGTAAAGTGGGTCGAGAACATGGATTATGTTCTGTAAATGAGTGGATGTACTCCATAGCAACAAGTCACATACATTTCTGGATTGTTTCAAGATGTGGCGCTGTCACGATGGAACCTTCGGGTTCAGATAATGGGCGAGGCTGCTGCGTATGCTTTGACATGGGATGAGTTGAAAGAATTGATGCGTAAGGAGTATTGTTCCCAGATGGAGATCTAGAAGCTGGAAATTGAGTTCTGGAACTAAAGATGGAAGGTCCAAAGGTGGCGGAATATGTACAAAGACTTCATGATTTAGCGCGAGTTGTCCTATACCTGGTGGAACCAGAGATTGAGAGGATCGAACAACTCATCTGGGGGATGGTGCCTCAGGTTCTGAGCTTGATGACAGCATCAAAGCCTCCAACAACTGCCGAAGCAATTGACTTAAGTGCGATGCTCACTAAAGAAGCAACTAGATTGGAAAAATTTTCAACCTCTGGAGGGAAGAAGGAGACTCTTGTGGGGCCGTCTAGGAAGAACAAAAGAAAGCTCACTGATTTCCAAAAGGGCGCTCGAGCGAATAGCAACGACAATGCCAAAATGGGGAAAGAGCACATGGGTATCCTACCTAAGTGCGACAACTGTCTACGATATCATAATGGGCGATGCAGGTATGGGAAATGTGGAACTTGTGGAAAAGTTGGCCATCCTAAGGAGACATGTTGGTATGGTACCGGACATAGGAATGAAGGTCAGGATGGCAGTGGAAACCGTGGAGAAAATGACAACAACGGTCGTCAGGACGAAAACAGTAATAATCAAGAACAAGGGCAAGGTTGTAGTGGCATAGGGCATTTCCGAAGAGTTTACTTGGGGACTAAGCCGAGATGTGATGAGTGCAAGTTTCACCATGAAGGTCGATGTCTGAAGCCTTGGTGCGATAAGTGTGGAAAGGAAGGACACAACAAGTATGCCTGTCGAACGAAGTACCCTAGACAAGGAGGAAATGATGACGGCAACCAAGGCGGAAATGATAATGGTAGAGCTCCAGGTTGCTTCGAATGCGGGGACGTGGGGCACTTTAGGAAGGATTGCCCAAAGAATGACTAGGACCGTGGAAGAGCGTGCAACATCGGAGCTCGTGAAGCATGCAAGGATCCAGATGTGGTTACTGGTACGTTCTCTATCAACCAAAAATTTTGCATATGTGCTATTTGATACTAGTGTCGTCTATAGCTTCGTATCCCTAGAGTTTAAGAATATACTTGGCTTAGTAGCAAGTAAGTTAGATATTCTGTACTTGATAAAACTAGCTAATGGGAAGTTAGTAAAAACCAACGAAGTGATTAGAAGCTGGTGAGTTTTCGTCAGATCTTCTGCCAGCTGAAACAGGAAGCTTCGACGTCGTAGTTGGAATGGATTGGCTGTCGAGTAATGGTGCAGAGATGGTTTGCCACGAGAAGATTATCCGTATCCCGATGGCGATTGAAGGGATGATTGTGATACGCGGGAAGAAGCAGGATACGACTCTACGGATCATTAATTGTTTAAAGGCACGGAAGCTTTTGCGCAAATGATGTGTTGCCTTCTTAGTTCATGTCGTGGACAAAGAAGCCAAAGAACCTAAGTTCGAAGATATCCCCTATGGTAAGGGAATATCCTGAAATCTTCCTCGAAGACTTGCCAGGATTACCTCCGCAACGACAAGTCGAATCCTACATTGACTTGGTTCCAGGCGTCGCGCCTGTGGCCAAGGAACCTTATCGACTTGCGCCTTCAGAGATGAAAGAGTTGTCAGTGCAACTTTAGTAGTTGCTAGATAAGGGATTTATAAGGCCAAGCTTCTCGCCTTGGGGAGCTCCAGTTCTGTACGTCTAGGAGAAGGACGGAAGTTTTTGAAAGTGCATTAACTACTGGGAGCTGAACAAGCTAACCATCAAGAAGTCAGTATCCCTTGCCGAGGATTACTGATTCATCCGACCGACTGCGAGAATCCAACTACTATTCCAGGATCGATCTTCGTTCAGGTTATCACCAGCTATGGATTCAGGAAGAAAATGTGTCAAGGAACAGTGAGTCGACAATCTGTTTTAATCATACGCTAATATTATGTTTTCTACACGATGCACAAAACAGTTTTACACAGAATACAGAACTTGGAAGAACCTAGGAGACATGTACTTAGGACCTTCGGGAACTTAGGTCGAAACTCATCTAAAGGTTAACACCTAGGAACCTCGTCCGTTAACTCAAGCAAACCCCATTATCCTGACATATATGCTATTACAGTTAACCGAACAGATAAAGTACTCAAATTTCTTTTATTGAAATTTCCACTTTTGTATCTAGCCAGTAGATTTTTACATCTCTACTCCTCTTAAGGGTAGTTGCATCACGACAATTTTCTTCATTAAAGAGAACACTCCTTTGTCTCGGCACTTGATCATTTCTTCATTATAGCGAATACTCATTGTTTCATTTCTTGGAAATTCATATGTTACGCATGCACCATTTGTTATGCATGTGGTTTCGTTTCAAATAAGCGCTTCATCAAAGTTCAAATATTATTTTGCTAAATCTAATTATTGATTTGTGATTCGAATGACCTATATTATTGTAATGGTTGGCTCCTTTGCTACCAAGCCAACACACTTTCTTGAAACTTCTTTTCTTTCAGGTTACATACATGGTTTATCCTTGTAACCATGCCAAAAATTCCCTTGTCGATACATGTATTTATTGTCAAATTTCGCTAAAACCAAGTTCAATTGCTTGAACTTGTCCATTTCGCATCTTCAATTCAAGACACCATATGATGTATTGAGAGCATCATGTTCAATTTCATTTTTGCCAGTGTTTCTTTTGTCCTGAGTTGTAGTAGACTTGTTTGGTCTACGGCTCCATTAAGTCGTCTATTGATTCCGACACCTTGAGGTGATGTTTTCACTAAATTGAAGCTTTCGCTAATCTCGCTTACGCATCTCATACGCGGATTTAATTGTTTATTTATTGACTTGCTCTAAATCCGTTTTGTTTTATCACGATTAAAGCAGTCTTAACACAATCGTGTGTTAAGACAATGGTACATAAATTCATTTTATATCCCAATGTACCTTCTAACGGTTCTTTCATTATCGATCGAATGCCCTGCAGTATTCATTATTTTTCATCTTCGATCGGAGACAGTAGTTCTTTGGTGTTCTATATTAAATTGAGAAATCCTACGATGCCATTTGAATCAAGTTTTCAGGATCGCTTCATTACACTTTCGTTTGATTTCAAACATGGTGAACTTGTTCGATCACCGCTATTATTGAATTATGTCATTACGACACCTTGTGGTGTCGGTGTAAACTTGTAGCTTGTGCTAATCATGGTCAACCATTCCACACAAAACTACACATACTTTTGTTTGACTTGCCAATTAAACACTCTTAATGCAACTATGTATTAAGACAATGGTACACCAGATTCGGTTGTATTTCATTTTGGTGTATTCTTGCAATTCAATAATGTCAACACACTAATCTTAACCATGTATTTGTTTGAAAGTTGACAAACCATTTTCATGTTACTACCATATTCGAGTTGTTGATTTTGAGTTCATTTATCGGATGCTATTGTTTCTCAAAACTCATTCGCGTATTGTGAACGATCGTTTGAAATTCTATTGGTCGAAACTCCTCTTTAATTGAACCCTTGTGAAATAGGTTACACCAGACTATACATCTATACGTCTCGTATCTTTTGACATCAAATCCTGAAACACATACCTTTTTACCTTTGGGTTCGTACTGTTGTAACATGTCCTTGGACTCACCTGATTCGAAGAAGTTTTGTTTCGGTTTCGTGTTGATCACTTTGGTATTATTCATGTCCATACACACATAAGGTAACCCTAAGGAGTTAATGTAGTTTAAATTTCGAGGACGAAATTTTCTTAACAGTGGGAGAATGTGACAACTGTCAAATTTGCGTGCATCCGTACAATTATTAGACAATGATTAATGCTTAATGACTGTGCTGAATACAATTAATGACTTGAATTGCTTTCTGATTATCGTCATATACATACATGTGCATCACATATTGCTTAATGTTATATCATTATTTCATAAGAACATTATTGACTTAAATGATACACAAAACACAGTTAGCACAGTTATCAGACGAACGGGGAAATGCTGACGGAGGTCAGAACATAGACAAACAATGTGTTGATACACAGAGTGAGCTAGAAACCAAGTATGACACTAGTATAGTGTGAAGGAAAGTAAGGATCACAAAACTGCCTTCCTAGAGATAAGTTTAAGTGCCGGAAAGTGCCTAAAACTCACACAAACTGTAGAATTCTGCAGAAAATCAGCAAAATCAGCTTTTAAAAACATTAATATCATGCAGAAATATGGTTAAAAGGTCCTGAATGCTTTCCTAAGTGTCGGGAATCAAAAGTGTCATAAAAGGGTACATAAAGCACACTAAACTGCATAATTTAGCACCTTAACAAACCAGTAACCAACCGAATAACCGGACAGTACCCGAAACACCAAATTTTCACTAGAAGCACTGTTTTAACATTACCAAGCTAGTTAGGATCCCCGAACATCATAACACACCATATAAATATCTAATAACTAAATCCCTAACTAGATACTTGGATTTTAACTATTAATTAAATTAATGGTTAGAACCTAGTCTACTACCCCCCCACCTATGGACGGCCCATACATGGCCCCCACCATAAGATTTTATTTCAATATAAAATTAGATCTTGTTTCCTCTTTAAATGACATATTATACATTGGTAGAACTCTTGAAATGGATTATAAGTAAGACTAGGAGACCATGAGCTTCATAACTTTCACATAACATAACACCCCACACTTTCTTCTCTTCCTTTCCCCTTGGTTCGGCCGAGATCACCACCACCATAACCACCATCATTCAATCATCCTCCATACATTCCAAGCACATACCAAGGTGTTAGAAGGTGCGTAAGGAAGGTAGGAGCTTTCGGAAGTTCAAGGACCTCTTTCATTTGCTTTTATCCACTCTATTTCTCCTCTTGATCATCCCTAGCCTTGAGCTAGTGGTAAGAACACAAATCCTTCCATTTTACATCTATTTCAAGTGGTTAAAGAATGATACATGTTGAATATCATGAAGAACACTAAGAATCACAAGAATAAAACTTGAACATAAGCTTAAATCATGAAGAAACTATGTTGTTTATGTGTTGTTATGCTTGATGATTGTTGTTTATTCATGTATTCGATGTTGATCTCATATGATCTTGCTAGATCATGATTAAAAACATAATCTAGCAAGATGAGAGGATGAAAATGTTGTAGGATTCTAGATCATCCTCACCTAGAACATGAACTTGAAAGAATATGTGGTTTTCTTGTAAAATAATGATCAAAGTAGGTTGTAATACTTGTAGATCTAAAATTTCATGGATGATTTCTCAAGAAACCAAGTTAAAAATACAAGTTTTACTTAATCTTGGTTCTTAAACAAATAAACCTTATTTTTGGTGGTTAATAAAGTGTAGAAGTATGTATGTAACAAGAAAAATCTATGAAGAAACATTTTTAGAAAATATGATCATAAGTTGTAAAGATCTAAATTCTTTAAAAATGATGTTTTTAAAGATCAACCACACTTTAAAGGGTAACAAGACTTACTAAAAACACTAGTAAGTTACTACAAATTTTTATAAAGATTCAAGTACATGAAGTAGTAGATTATGCTTGTTTTTGGCAAAACTGATAAGTAAAGATGGTTTGTTGTTGATTGTTGATTGATTGTGATGATTTACAAAAGAAAATGATATACCTTCAAGGTATGGAAACCTCCATTTTTAGGGAAAACTATGGCGAAATTTCTTTAAAAATTAAACACTTAGAAAAATATTTCTAAACAAACATTTACAAGTGTGCTTTAAACCATAAATTTTTACATAGACTTTGCCATATTTTTTGTTCAAAAATATAAATATTAGATGTTGGTTTTTATAAATAAAAGTGACTAAATACGTATTTAGGAAATATATATTTAGAAGGCACCATGTGTGTGATTATTTGTATACTATGTGTATTAGTTATATTATTTTAGGACTTGAAATAATATAACTCATCATAATACAAAAAATTACAATCCAAAATATTACGAAAAATTCCAATGAATAAATATACAAAGAATACCTAAAATACCGGTAAGAACGAACTAAGGAACATAACTTATAAAATATTCCGAAAAATTATTCATGTGAATATTTTGGTAAATAATATTTTGGACACCAAAGGAAACAAAAATATGATTTTTACAATTATTACAAATTTATATCATATTTTTACTAGAAGAAAATATATTATTTTTGGTAAATAAAAATATATATGTATTCTCGGAATTAATAGAAGGTATATTATTTTTGGGAAGAAAAATATATTTTCTCGATGTACATGAAATATATTATTTTTGGGAAAAAAATAAGTTTGCATATATTTTCCAAGTTAGACTTGAAAATGTATTATTTTGGAACTCATATGAAAATACAAGTATTTTTGCCAAAGGAAAAATTATCAATAATTTTTCTAAGTAATATCTCTTAAAATATATATTTTGGAAATATATATATATTAATGTATTTTTACTAGAAATATTATTCCGGAAAAGTTAATACAAAATTTAGTATAAAGAATAATTGACAATTACAAGAAATACGTATTTTCGTACGTATAAATACCCACCGGAATACGACACTCATACATGACAAAAATATACAAGGATAAGAATACGAATACAAGTACACCTATCCTTAGGAAGGAAATACATGTATAAATACTTGTATCGACTTAAAAATATTGTTATAACTATTATTCCAAAAATTTAATAAGTATAATTTAAGTTAAAATATTTATTATTTTAACAAATAATTTTATATAACTTGGAATAATAATGAAGACACAAAGAAACGTAACTCAAAGACACTAATTAGTACTAAGTCAAGGCACGACCCATTCGTCAAATAGATCATAGTACGTTGTAGGTAGTCGTATACACAAGAGGAAACATTGAGTTACAGGCGGATTCGAAGAATGCAAACCTGTGAGTTCATGCCCCCCTTTTCTTTTAACTGTTTTCAGTTTTATAACTTCAGGGTGAAGTCACTACAAAAAAAATGTCATTTAGTGACATACAAAAAGTGACACAAAAAAACAAATAAGTGTCGCTAAAAATTCACGTAGGAATGGGCGGCACACAAAAAAGGTGCCACTAGAAGCGCTGACGCTAAATCCTTTTAGCGGCACTTTTTCAATCTGCCGCACAAAGTTTTTGGACTTTTAGTTGCACTTTTTTATGTGCCACTACAAACTTTTGAGCTTTTAGTGGCACAATATTTTTGCCATAAAAAACATGAGGTTTAATGCCATTAATGTTTATCATAATAAATTTTTAATTACAAATACTGTTTATTAACATTAAAAAATAAAAATAAAATTGTAAAATGTAGAAATCATAGTATAATCACTTAACTTAAAAGTTCAACTGATCATCTTTCAATGATTCCAAATTTTTGCAAACAAATGTCTAATAAGTGTCAACCTAAGTCTAAGGATCAAACATATGAAACAAAAAACTAATAAATGTAAGAACAAAAACTCAAAACTTTATTGCGTTCATGAATATCTTTCATAATCTTCATGCGAGTAAAATAATCGTCGTGTTAACTCTTTCTTAGCAATCATATTTCCCACTTCATGGTTGTTCCCTGTACTTGCTACTTATTGTCGCCGCATTAGCCAAGTCACTACATTCAACCTAAAGTTCACAATTCATGATAAATTGATTAGATCTCATAAACATGGCTATCAAAGATGTCAGAACAATTAATAAAGAGTTAATTACTGTTTTCGTCCCTGTGGTTTGTCAAAAATCACTATTTCAGTCCATTAGTTTAAAAATTGCGATTTTAGTCCCTGTAGTTTCACTTTCGTAACCATTTCAGTCCACCTCGTAACCATTTCAGTCCTTGTACTTAACAGAATAATGGATTGAAATGGTTACGAAAGTGAAACCACAGGGACTGAAATGGTTACGAAAGTGAAACAGCAGGGACTGAAATCGCAATTTTTAAACTAATGGACTGAAATAGTGATTTTTGACAAACCACAGGGACGAAAACAGTAATTAACTCATTAATAAAAGGAAAACTCACTTCTTTTGGCATCACTTTAAGCTAGTCAACCAAAGATTAGGTGGTTTTTTCAATACTCTAGTTGTCATAATTGCCAGCACCTAACGACAAAAGAGTTCATGATGAGAATTTTTACCTATTAGTTGTTTATAATGGGTCGAATTGAGTTATCTTCTATCTTAGACGGGTCAATTGGTGAACTAAAACATTGCTAAAAATGTGGTGAATGGGTCGATAGGGTCCAAAGATGCGCAAAGTATATATTCTTTGAGCATGCAATCTCTTTTTTTTAGCACTTTGTACTGCTGTAGTTTTTTTTGGTCAGTCATAACCCACTAACTAGAAGTTACACCCCTAGATCAAGTAACAGAACATACACATACCTTTGCAAGTTGTGTATTCAGTTCCAGTGATTTAGACTTGCTATGTATAAAAGCGTTAAACCCAAACAGACTTATATACTGATTTGATGTTAAATTAAACAAACTAGATGAAAAACAAAACAGAACTAATTACCATCCAATATCATTTTTGGCAAGCCCTTATCATTTGTAGATGTGCCACCAGAATAACCTATCATATATAAAAGTATCAAAACTGATGATTGTCTCATTGATACAAGATTTACATATATACAAAAAGAGAGCTAAAGTCTATGCACTAATTTAGCTACAGGTGATTAATTACATGGTAAGTTACAATCAAAAAATTAATTTGGAGATTCAATTTTCTTTGGTGGGAAATTCGGTTTTGACCAAGGTGGATCTAATATGCCCCCGCAAGATGGACGATCGTGAGAGGAGACCAATCTTGGTAGTGAGAAGCTGGAACCGTTGTCGTAGTAGGGGCTTAGTTAAAGCATCCGCAAGTTGATCATCTCTTGAAATATGAGTTACGCGGATGGTACCTTCTTGAACCTTTTCACGGACGAAGTGAAAGTCTAAGGCAAGGTGCTTCATACGCGAGTGAAAGACCGGATTTGCTGAATAGTGAGTTGCACTTAGATTGTCACAGTAGATGGTAGGGGTGACCGTTGATTTGTATCCAAGTTCAACCAGTAAGGATATTAACCATTGCACTTCGATTGTCGTGGAAGCTACAGCCCGAAACTCAACTTCGGTGGATGATCGAGCCAGTGTCGGTTGTCGTTTAGAGCTCCATGAGATCGGATTTTGACCGAGGTAAACAATGTAGCCTGTCGTGCTTCGATAAGACGGGCGATCACCGGCCCAATCCGCATCAGTAAAAGCATGAAGCTGTAGAGGTGATTTGCGCCTAAAAAAAATCCCATGATGTAGAGTGCCATGCAAGTATCGGAACAATCTCTTTAAGGCTTCCCAATGTGTAGTAGTTGGTTTATGCATAAACTGTGAAAGTTTGTTGACAGTGAATGCAATGTCTGGACATGTTAGTGATAAATATTGTAAAGCTCCTACAAATACACGGTATTCAGTTGATGAGGGTAAAGGGTCACCATCCAATATGGTAACGGAAGAGGAACTCGACATCGGTGTGGGTGACGGCTTGCAATTACTCATGTTGGCTTTTGTGAGAATGTCAAGAATATATTTAGATTGGGATAAGAATAGACCATGGTTATGAGGAATAACCTAAATACCAAGAAAGTAGGAGAGATCACCAAGATCTTTTAGTGAGAATCGAGTGGCAAGAGATTGGATGAATGAGTTTATAAGAGATGAATTAGCACCGGTGATTATGATATCATCAACGTAGACTAAGATGAAGATAGGGGAGGAGGTGATTTTGTTAATGAACAGAGAAGGATCCGATATGGAGGGTTTAAAATGAACCGATAGGAGATAATGTTTGAGTTCATCATACCAAGCACGAGAGGCTTGATGAAGACCATAGATGGCCTTGTTGAGCTTGCAAACACGGGTAGGATAGGAAGGGTCCACAAACCCGGGTGGTTGAGACATGTAAACGGATTTGGTTAAAGTGCCTTGTAGGAAGGCATTCTTGATGTCGAGTTGGCGAAGAGACCAATTGAGGGAAGTGGCAATGGCAAGAATGAGGCGTAATGTAGCGGGTTTCACTACGGGACTAAAGGTTTCAACATAGTCTAAGCCGGGACGTTGGTGAAAACCTTTAGCGACAAGCCTCGCTTTAAGGCGATCAACCGAGCCATCGGGTTTGAATTTAGTTCGGTAGACCCATTTGCAGCCAACAAGGTTAGGAGCGGTATCGGGAGGAACAAGTGTCCAAGTTTGGTTTCGTTTGAGAGCGTCAAACTCGGATTGCATGGCCTCTCGCCATAACGGTTGTTTAAGGGCTTGGGTAATACTATTGGGCTCGGGGAGAGAGTGAGTTGTGGAGTGATATAAGACGTAGTTGGAGTTGTGATATTTTGGGTTTGGTTTGCGAGAAGGTCGAGTTTGATAGGAGGCAGTGGTAGTGGGTTCGGGTTGTTGGGGAGGAGAAGAGATATTGGAGGAGTCGAATGAAATATTTGTGGGGGAGGGCGATGAAGATGTATGGTTGGCAGTATTGGAGGATGGAGGTGGTGGGTCGTTGGTAGGGATTTGTATAGGTGGTGGACGTCGTTGATAGGTAATAATAGGTGGGTTGGAAGTGGGTGGTGTGGTGGTGTAGTGGTGTCGTTAGTTGGGGCAGGAGGGGATGACGATTGGGAAGTACTGGAAGGTGATGTTGAAAGAGGAATGGATAGGGTAGTGAGAGGTAACCATGTGTCAGGTGAGGGTGTGGAGGGGGTAGAGGTTTGAGAGAGAGATTCATAAGGAAAAATGTGATCGAGAAAACGAACATGACGAGATGTGTAGATTCGATTAGTGAAAGGGTCAAGAAGATGGAAAGCACTTTGAGAAGAGGAGTAGCCGATGAAGATACACGGTTTTGACCGAGACTCGAGTTTGTGTTTCGAGTATGGGCGTAACCAAGGATAAGATAGGCAACCAAAACCATGAAGTTTTTTATAGTTTGGATGGATGCGAAAGAGACGAAAGTAAGGAGAATCATTGTTTAGGGTGGCGGTAGGTAGTCTATTTATGAGATAAGTAGCGGTAGTGAAGGCAAATGGCCAAAATTTTAGGGGCATCTTGGCATGAGAAAGTAGGGATAGACCGGTTTCGACAATGTGGCGATGACGCCGTTCAGCGTAGCCATTATGTTCGGGTGTGTGAGGAGGAGAGGTGAGATGAGAAATGCCACAAGAAAGTAGGTGAGAGGATAGTTTGAGATATTCTCCACCATTGTCCGAAAATAATTGCTTAATTTTTGTTTTGAAAAAATTCTCAACGAGGTTTTGAAATCGAATGAATGTATTAAGAGAGTCCGATTTACGTTTTAATGGGTAAATCCAAATGTATTTTGTGAAATGATCAACAAAAATTATGTAATATTTGTAACCATCAAAGGATGTGATTGGTGATGACCAAACAACAGAAAATAGTAATTCTAGAGGTGTGTTAGAATGCATAGAGGATGAATGAAAAGGAAGTTTATGACTTTTATCAATGCAACAAGAATTACAAGATTCATGCTTACTAGAAATAAACGGAACAAAAGAAGCTAGATGTTGTAAAACTCGCAAATGTGGATGTCCTAGGCGGTGATGCCACGAAGACGCTTTGTTTGTTTGCAAGTGGAACGCTTGTGGGGATTTGGTTGAGGATAGCTCATAAAGACCATGACTAGTGATTCCCCGAAGAATGGTTCGGCGAGTGTGAAAGTCCTTAATGACAAAATAAGAAGAGAAAAATAATATTAGTATGTTGTTTTCAAGACATAAACGAGAGATAGATATAATGTTGCGAGAGATAGAAGGGACGCAAAGAACATTTTTTAGAATGATAGGAACATTAGAAAAATAAAGAGTTATAGTGCCAACGTGAGTAGTTTTAAGAGACGAACCATCACCGATGATAAGATCCTCGGTACCATCATATGGGTTATGCATAGAAAGTGCACTAAGATCATTTGTAATGTGATGAGAAGCACCACTATCCTTTAGCCATGATAGATCGGAGTCCATCATAGGGTGGGTTGCCATCATGTGTGCTTGCGGTTTTGGTTGGGTATTGGTTCGGTTGTAGGTAGGAGGTGTGATTGAGGGGTGGGTTTTCTTAAAAAGTGGGCAGCAGGTTAAGGAGTGGCCTTTGGTAAAACACCATTGACATTTACCGAGAAAGGGACGCTGATTTTGGGCAGAGGTGGGAGTGGGAAGCAGGCCGGGGTTGTTGTTGGGTGGTCGTGAGGACCATGGTTTAGGGGACTGACGGCTGTGGGCGGCAAAGGCGGTGGCTGGCTGGTGAATGGAGGCGGAATCGGGTGGGTTTTGTGAGATAGAAAGCTCATGATTGATGAGTTTTTCGTGAAGTTCATGGAAAGAGATTGGATTGTCACGAGCATGAACAAATTCAATCACAGGTTTATAGGTTTTGGGATCTAATCCTTGAAGGATAATGTCAGTGACATCCTGAGGATCCATGGGTTTGCCAAGAATGGCTAATTCATCAACTAGAATTTTTATGGATTGCATAAAGTTGGTGATGGATTGGTCAGGAGATTTTATAGATTTTTTGAGACGATGTTGAAGTTGTTTGATGTGTCCACGAGAAGGAGAAGCATAGGTGGATGCCAAAATCTTACAGGCATCAAGAGAGGTTTTCGCATTGGTGATGAGGGGAACAATCTCGGCAGAGAGGCTGCCGACAATTGCACCGAATAGGAGTCGATCTTGGCGGTACCAGGCGGGGTAATCGGCATGTGGGTTAGTGGAGCCGTCGGTGTTTTTGGTTGGAGAAGGAGCAAGGTGAGAGCCATCTACGAATTTGTATAGGTCCAAACCTTGGAGGATGGCTTCTAGTTGGGTTTTCCAACTAAGGTAATTTGTAGAAGTGAGTTTTAGGGAGGAAGGGAAATTAACCATGGTGACCGATTGGGTGGTGGGCGAGCCGGTGGTCAAGGTGGTGGTGGTGACGATGTTGTCGGCCATGGAGGAGAGGGTGGTTGTGTTTAGGTTTTGCAAAACCTGGTTGATACCATATAAAAGTATCAAAACTGATGATTGTCTCATTGATACAAGATTTACATATATACAACAAGAGAGCTAAAGTCTATGCACTAATTTAGCTACATGTGATTAATTACATGGTAAGTTACAATCAAGAAATTAATTTGGAGATTCAATTTTCTTTGGTGGGAAATTCGGTTTTGACCGAGGTGGATCTATATCATACGCCGAGCCACCAAGTGCCAAAGTTTTCCCTCACATAATTTTTCTTTTCTTGATAACTCTGTTAGTAACCAGCAATGAAAAATCAGTAATTCATAGTTACAAGAAAAACATGAAGCAAAGTAAATAAATTTATAGGAAATGCACACTAATATCATTTAAACTAACATACATATGCTACTGTGCAAAGGTCACATGTCCAATGAGCTTAACATGTTGTGTACAGGCCCCTCAAATAGGCTTAAATGACTCTAGAAATAAGAATATGTCTAATAAGCCATTTCAACCGTTAACAGAATACAATATCAGCAGCCAAAAAAAGATTTCAAAACTAAACTGAAAACGATTTCAGTAGCCTAAAAGGAAAATTCAATAGTTAACAGATTAAGAGTTCAGGTAAAGATGTTAAAGAAAATGATTTCAACAGCACCAGGTGGGTTTTAAGTACAATTTTTTGGATGCAGCCAGTGTATGCAACAGTAGATCATTGCACAACACACACCTTGGCCAAAGGAGATACGCATTTCATTATTGTACAAAAGTACCATTAATATATAGGTATGAAAAACAGCCTTCATATAGCATTTTAGACAGCAAAGGGCCCGGCTGTAATTTTTCAGCTTGAGCTCCGCTTGTGAGTAATTTTTCAAGCTCGGGCTCGGCTTATTAGTATTCATTAATTAAGTGATACACAAAGATATTTGCTTTTAGGAATGACTCAACACGCCAGTCCTGCAAAAACATAGTGCTTGAACAAAATGATTCACCATTCGGTTATCAAAGTCTTCACCCTCAAGATGCGTCTCACCCGCAGTCGATTTCACTTCAAAGATACCCTCTTCGATCGTAAGAATCGATGCATCAAATGTACCACCACCGAGGTCGAAAATGAGCACGTTTTTCTCACCAGCACTAGACGCTTTCTTGTCTAGACCATAAGCAATGGCTGCAGCAGTCGGCTCGTTGATGATACACATCACGTTTAAACCCGCTATGACACCAGCATCTTTCGTGGCTTGCCTTTGCGAGTCGTTGAAGTATGCAGGGACCGTAACAACTGCGTTTTTGACAGTCGATCCCACGAAAGCTTCAGCGATTTCACGCATTTTAGTGAGCACCATTGAAGAGATCTTTTCAGCTGAAAACGGATCCTCACCTTTGTAAGAGACCCCAATCATGGGCTTTTCTGCAGAACCAGAACTGACCTTGAATGGCCATAACTTCATGTCATCCTGTACAGATGTGTCACTGAATCTCCTACCTATAAGTATATTGCTTTCAAAGTCATATCGAATAAACAAATTCTATGGAGGCATTTCATCGAACACCTTGAGTGTGTCTCAGATGACCCGACAAATCACAAAGATTCAACTTCACTTCACATCACATAAAACAAGCTTATATCTATACAAATACATAATAAGAACAATTCAATATCTAAAAAAACATATTTCACATATTTATAAAATCCATTTAATTAAAATTTCAAACAATAGTTAAATATTGGGCTGGTCAGATCTGGTTAATGCACATCTCAATAGAAAAAAAAAAAAAAAAAAAGGTTCTTGAATCAAGTAAGTTAGCTATTCTAGGTACTCGTCAAGCTTATTGTCAATATGACTAGTCTAAGTGGATCAAAACCAAAAAGGAATTGATTTCAATAAAGAAGTTAATGTAAAAAAATAAATTAAAATATATGAAAATCAAATGCTCCAATCTTTCAAATAGAGATATTAATTCACACAAATGAGAATGAAAACTGGTAAAGAGAAAGCCTTAATTGGATGTAATGCAACCCTAGCAAAAAATATATTCACTAATATTCAGCAATGAATAACAACTATACACTTTGTGCCCGATTAACTAGGGGCATGTTTGGCTTAGCTTTTTCAAAAGGGCTTATGACTTTTTGGAAAAAGTCAGGATTTTAGTGACTTTTTGGAAAAGTCACTTTTCCTCTCACATACACCTCATTGCCAAACAGACTTTTTAAAGCTTATAACTTTTTAAAAAGTCAATAAGTTGTTTCAAAAAACTTAGTCAAACATGCCCTTAGGTTAGGGTGTTGTTATGATATAAGAAACCCAAAATTGTGCATTCGTACCTCAAGAGTAGGAACTGATTCTGTTGAGAGAACTGTTGAACCCTAAGAGAACCACCTGTTGATGATGATATTTGAAGAACGACTGAAATAGAATTTGAACTCACAGCGAACGAGAGAGACTAGGGTGAGAGGGAAACTGTAAATCGAGGAGGGTGGAGGGAAACTTCTGTTTTTGTAGAGTGAATTTTAGTTTGGAGGGATAAGTTTAAATTTTAATGTAAATTTTAAGAACATTTTGGAGGTAAAAATTAAAGATGTTCACAGTCTAATTTTATCAAAAGTCATTGAATGTCTACAGAGGCCTCACGCTTAGGATTTCTTAACTGATATTTCTATTGAAGGTCTGAGTCAACGTATGTCATCGATGGAGTACCAGTTAATCCTTAAGTACCGTCTGATAATCCCCATGTTCCCGAATGATAAACTTGTCCAGTCTACCGTAAAGCACGCCTGGATAAATACGGGGAGCATGCCTTTGTCCCCCTGGCATTTGACACGTTCGGCTCATTGGCGCCGTAGGCGGTTCGGTTCTTGGCTAGAGTTCAGCGTGTGGTCCACAACAACTTTTCGACTCCCCAGGGGTGCAGCTTTGTTTTTAGTAGATTAGCGTTTTCTATTCAGAAGAGGATGACGGCGCAGTTTGTTGCTCTTCTACTTACTATCCTTATGTAATTTGCCCAGCTGATTGAAATGAATTTATAAGTTCCACTAAAAAATAAAACGAAGTTAAACCGTTAATAATGGGTTTTGTTGTTGTAAACCAAAACTGAACGATTAAAACCCAGAACCAAACTAAAGCGTTACTAATGGTTTGGTTTTGATTTGATTTCTTAGTTTGGTGTTTTGTAATTAAGATTTGAAACTTAAATTTAAAGCATGAAATTGAGGTGTACAATCGCAAGTGAAACTAGAATCGACGCCTAAACATAAAAAAAAATTCCAACAAATTTTGCACTAATTTCAAAATCCTGTGAGTTTTAGAGCATCCACAATAGACATGTTTTTTGGTGTTTTTAAAGAGAGAGAAAGTGAGGTGGAGGAGAGAGGGTGTGAGGTGGAGGAGAGAGAGTGTAGTTATGTTTGTGGGGAAAATGAGAAAAAATGGAGGGAATAAAGTTATGTGAGTGTGATGTAGGAGAGAGGAGAGAGAATAGAGAAATAGTGTTTTTTTGTGTATGTGAGTGGGTCAAGAGAGAGAAATGCTCTCATTGGTTGGGCATGTGCCACATTAGCACCAAAAAACACCACCAAAAAACACCTCTATTGGTGATGCTCTTACAATCCTTTTGATAAAATCAACATATATATTTTCACAATACACATAACATATATATAGATTTTTTATCATATCATTTAATATTAGCAATTTAATTTAATTAGACTCGTACTCTTGTAACTATATGATTTCTACATTTGATTCAGCTTATCTTATAGTCCATTTTAAATTTAATTAAACTTTACCTAGTTATAATTTTAATTAAGGCTAATATAAAAATAAAATATATGATATGAAGTATTTTCAAAAATTAAATATAAGAAATCTTACAATTCCCTCCGATTTATACAACCGGTTTTTTGGTGTGAACCGCAAACCAAATCCTGGCCACAATTACAATTTTTTAAACCGACCGAGTACTAAAATTATGAAGAAAAACTGACATTGTAAAGAAACTATGGCAACCATTTGAATAGTCGCACGGTGTTCCTGAACCATGAATATAATTACATTTTTTTTAGTTTTGATTACTTCTTAGGATTAGTGGCATAAAGAGGTAAATTTTAACGGGAGAGTGAAAGTGTGAATTAGTGGCTTATATAACCTAAATAACATTAAAAGTGTGTGTCAATGTAACATCCCAAAACCCGAATGTTCATAATTGCCATGTGTTCTTATATGTGTAGGATCGTGTGTTGACCCAACTGAGTCCTTCAGAGATTTGCTCTTGCTCTTCAGATGCGGAATAATAAGAAAAACAAGTAGAAATAGCACGATCTTCCTTTTAACTCTCTTTTGTATTGAATATAAACGTTTTACAGCTCAAACGTCACACCGGCAGAGCTTCGGCGTGGAATTCAAGACCTCTACTTCTGGAATCGCTCATGGACCTATTTATAGAGTTCTGGAGCCGCTCATGTGGTCAAGTGACACATGAGCGGTCCATACATGTACACATAAGCGATCCAAGGTGACACATGAGCGACCCGACCATATCATGTCCCTAAAAGCGACCCGACAATCTAAAACCTATACCGACTCCTGTTTTCTCGTATTTCGAGCCCTATGCTATACAATATGGTATAAGACATGATTCTAGACACTTAGACGGAATCAACAGATGTAGTGCACCAACAGACTCCCCCTCAGATGTTGATGGAGTCGTTATCACACTCTGAATTTAACGCTGTATCTTTTCCTCGTCAGGCTAGATCAGTCTCTGGGCTTTCTCATTCTCTCTATCTTCAGACTCCCCCTCTCGATTTGCTGGTATTCTTTTGTCCTTCAGCAATATCTTCAGGATCGTTGTCTGGCATTCAAACACTCTAATTCTCTTGATTAGATCTCTTGATTCCTTAAGTTCATCAGCATCATCAGTTTGTTATGATCTTCAGAATCAGAATCTAATCTTTATAAACTTTTAGAATTGATTTCCATGATCGAAACTTGGCTCTCTCCTATCAGTTTCGAAATCTGGTTACCTGCAAAATCTTAACCCAGAAATAAATTTCCTAGATTCATCATATATCAACAACCTGTGCACCAACAAATGACTCTCTCTTACCAAACTATGATGAACCACTTGAAGAAGGTTAGATTTATCAAAAACAATTAGATTTACACAAACACTCCCTCTCAAATACTGCTCGTCATGTTTAGCACACGGAATTTTGAAAATCAGTTTTCCAATATCGGTTGTCGAAAATCTTTTTGACTTTTTCAAAAATTATGCTAAAACACACACAAAATCTTTTTGGATTTTGAAATAAAGAAACTAAAATGCAGAAATAAACTATTTACAAACAATATTTTTGTGAATTCGTGCAAGAGGATCATATCAGTTTTGAGACAAATCACCAACACCGTTAAGCTTGATTTCATTTTTAGTTTTAAACAATTTACCTAGATTGTCAGTATGTTTGTCCTCTTAAATTTTCAACACAAATTTCAATCGATTCGAGATACGATATTAATGTTTTAGAGACTTAAACTTAATTGTGTATCACTCCACTTGAATATACTCCCGTATCCAGATCCCAAATATTCAGTCTTACAGGTGAGTATACCACAGATGATATCTGTAAAGGGGTTAAATGCGAAACCGTGAGAGCTCAGGTCAGAACTTCCGTTCAGCAGAGAGATGACGGCTCGACTTTTGGTGGGTCCCCTTTAGAGGATCTTTTTGCATTTCAACAGCAGCAACTATCAATTTTATTGTTTCATCAGCATGCTGAGGGCGAAGCTTATGTTTCAAAGCTTTAGCAGAAAGTATTATCCGGGGACTAGGTCAGTACTTCCATACAGCAGAAGTCCCGGGATAATACCCCAGATATCACTGAGTATAAAGACCTAGTATCTCAGAATACGGGACCTTTCAAACAAGATTTCGGGGGTTACCCATATATTCAAGAATAGTTACCCACGAATCAAGCAAGTTTGATTTAGGTTTATATCTCGTTTCAATTTACTAAATGTGCGAAAATCTACTGACACATCCACAGTAAGATTGTTTAACACTTTTTAGACTTTACATATCTTTAGCGTGTCGTGATAGTCCACTGATGTACTATCTTTTACTCTTTTTCGCAACAAAAAAACTCAGTTTTGAATTTTATCATGTTTTTGTCTTTTTCAAATTTTCAAATGTTTTTGGATTTTCTGAAATTTCCCTACTCCCCCTAAAATGCAAACACATTTTAAAGAAAAATTTGAAAACTTCTAGACTTTTTAAACCTACTAAAAACATAAAAAGTAAAACAAACTATACAGAAACTTGACAACTGACACTGAATCACATCAAATCGCCATTCACTAGGCATAAACAATCTGAACTCCCCCTATCACAAATCATTTTCTCATTTAGATTTCAAAACACTTAAGTTTGTTTTAATCAAAATGATTTTTCCGGAAAATGAATATGTGTTGATAACAACCACTTGTAGGTTTATCAATCTTAAAAACGGGGATGTGGTTCATCATCTTGTCTATCTTTTGTCATGAATAGTAAATCAAGTACAATTTAATGTCCCTGATTTACCATTTGCCTCTAAGAACCTTCTGTACCACTTGTAAATGTAAACACTTCAAAGTATCCAAACATCTCAAAATTTAACCACAATTACCACTTGTGGGATCAAAAATTACCACTTGTAGATACAATGGTTACCACTTGTAGGAATGTGACCTCTACATTACCATTTTTCAACCAAAATGCCGATTCCTGCTTCGCAATTACCAACCTGGAAGCTCCGGCGTAGTCCTTCAACCTGCAAACAAAAACATTCAAGCATTAAACACAAACAATCAAACTTTCTCAAATACTAGAAAGATGCCGATTCATGATCCACGATATAAACTTGGGATCTCCGGCGTAGTCCTTTCATCTATTCTGGGAAGCAAACTTCCCTCCAAGTCTTTTCAGACTTGATGGTCTGTAGCTCTTGAGCTGTTGGGTTGTAAGTAGCCTTTTTCGTTGCATAAAAATCTTTCACCCCTTTAGCTCTCCCACTTAACATTTTCTCAAATATCTTCTTAACATTCCCGTTGAATGTTTTCTCAACATCAAAATCTTTTTCATCATCATAAAATTGATTTGAAATTTCAATTTTTCCAATTTCCTTCAAAACCTCCTCAAACTTCAATGATGGAAAAACATCATCATTTTCTGAACTTTGTTTCATAACTTGTGGCTCGTCTGGCTTTGTGGAACCAGATTCATTGCCGACATTTACTTCATCTTTCTTTGCAACCCACACTTGGTTGTTCTTTCCTTTCTTCTCATACTTGTTCTTTTGTGAACATTCTCCAACTTCATTTTTCGAATTCTTAAACATTTTGGATTTTTCAGCTTTTTCTTCAACTTTGTCTTTCATCCTCTGAGAAGCTCCCTGTTTTGCCTTGAAATCTTTTGAACAATCCGATGCAATGTGATCAGCTTCATTGCATTTCATACAGGTTTGAGCAGTTCTCGGATGAAAAACTCCAGTTCCATTCTTTCTCTTTTCAGCAAGAAACTCTTTGTTAGTTTGTCTCCAAAATGATTTCTGCTGTTCGTCTTCCGAGCTTCCACCTGTCACAAATTCAGATTTCTTTTTAGAATTTTTCATATTTTTATCATCTTCTAGTGGAATAAATCCTAAACCTTTCTTTTTGTAGCTACGATTTTGGTTAGATTTCTTTGGAAAACCAGGACCAGAATTGTAACCTTTTTTCTTGTTTAAACGCTGCTGAACTCTGGAAGTATATTTTTTAGGTTTTTCAAAATTTTGTGAAACTTTCAACTCAGAAATATTAACCTCTATAAGTTTAAAAGTTTTGTTGATTAGATCCGTTTTAACACTAAAAATTGGAAATTCTTTGTTGTAATATAATTTGTCAGAACCATTCAAAGTATAAACAACTTCGAATGTTTCATCATTCAAATCAGCTTTTGATAACAAAAACTCTTTACTATACGACTGTTTAACCGACGAATTTTGACTGTTGACAGACGACTTTGACTCTCCAGACTCAGATTTTGACTCTATCTCCTCATCAGTATCCAACACCTGACCGACCACCTTTTTGATTAGAACAGACTCATGATCGGTATCGGACGAGGTAAACGTCACATCAATATTTTCTGGTAAGACGTCAGTTGTGTCTGTTTTAAGCTGTATATTGACTGCTTTTGCAAGCTTTTCCTCATTTGGTTTCCTAGGTGAATACCCATCCCAAATTGGAGGTGGACACTTGTTATAGCTAACGGTCGGTTTCTTACCACAGTCTTTCTTCTTTGTTAGCTTCTCGTCTTGAAAAGCTTCCATACCTGCAACAGTTGGGTAAACTCGATCAATAACATAATCAGAGGTAGAATAGCTCAACAATAACCTCCTAATCCTCTCATTTTCAATCTTTTCCTTCTCCAACTCTTGCTTCCATTTGGCACTCTCTTCAATGTAGAAATTTATAGCTTTTTGCTTCGACATTAAAGTTGCATTCATCATTGTCATCGCCTGTTCTCTTTCTGTGTTTGTCTTTTGAAGACCAGTAACTGTTTTGTTCAACACGTCATACGATTCCTTCACATAATTGAGATTGAACAATAACTGCTCTTTCTTTTTCTCGTACTCAGCTATGATTTCATTTTTTGCTGTACACTCTTTACAGACTTCCAAACACTTCTCACAGGGCTTGATGACTTCAATAATTTTTTCAACTTCGACTGTTTTCACAACTTCTACCACTTTCTCGACTTCGATCACCTTTTCCACTTCAATCACCTTTTCAGTAATCTTCTCTGTAACACTTTCAACATTCTGAACTTCACCTTCAAATTCAAATTGTTTATCTTTTTCATCTCGTTCCTCTACCAGTTTCTCCATTTTTTCTGCAAAATAGAAATGAAAACTATTAGGAGACAATTGAGATTTAGCAATATTTATATGTTTCTCTTCCTTATCATCACTGCTGCTTAGATCAGGTGATTGATCAAAATGTACAGATTTATCAGAGTCACCATCTGATACATCAGAAACCGATGGTGTTTTGTCAAATACAATATCCTGTTCTTGCACAGTTTCATCTTGTAAACTTTTATCTGAACCATCTGTAACATCTCCAGAGTGTTCTGAAAGTCCATCAGTACTATCTGAACTATTGTCTGATGACACAGATTTTTCATCACCACTGGATACAATCTCTCCAATAGATCTCATCCATGCAGCAAACAAATTTGGCTCTCGGACGATCTTTGCAATGAAAGCTTTAAAACCTCCCTTTTCATCTGCAAACATATCCCAACTGAAACCATCTGGTAGTTTCTCATCATCTTGATCGATAACTCGTTCTGCTGTAGCATCAGATGATATGTAGTCACTCCAGCTGAAATCTACCACACATGCTCTTTTGGAATCTTCAATTTTTCTTCCGTGAGCTGTCTGAGGTTCCTGGGATTGACCAACTTGTTGCTAGATAGCTTTGCGGTAGTAGTCATCTTTCCCGAATGGATTCTGTGCTCCACTAGCTTCTCTTCCTTTGCATTCCCGCTTGAAATGGCCTTTCTCCCTGCAACGAAAACACGTAACTTTAGATTTATCAAAACCTAAAGTAGACACATGTGCATCAAGAAAGTCATTTCTCCCAGTAATAGTTTTGAATTTCTCAGCTCGACGAAGAACACTCGCAAGACACCATTTGATATCCATAAGCTCCATTTCCTCGGCGTCTATTTGATCGTAATCCTCTTTGGTGAGCATAGGATTTCCGATTCTACCAGCAACTAGACCTTCATAGGATAATAAAACTGAACCCAGAAGTGCCATATGGTCTTTAGCAGTGTCTTCAGAGAAGCTTTGGCCTTCTGGAAGGTTGAGAGCTATGTTGCACTGAATTATGTATCCATTTCCAGTTTTCGTACTCTGAGACTGAAAGTTTGTGTTAGTTTCTTTTGGATTCACACTCGGAAACGATGAAAACCCGCTGCTAATCTTGTTTGGACCCTGATCAGTTTTCTCAGATGAATCTCCAGCACTGAAGGCGGTTTGAATCTTTGGACTTCTTTCATCTTCAGAAACTGGAACACTTCCTTTATAGTACATTTTAACATCTTGTTGACCACCTGGGCTATTCATCCGGGCTATCTTTTGTTGTTCTAGATCTTGCCCCTCTAACTTCTCAATAAACTGCCCGATAGTTAATCTATCATAAACACCTGTGTTCTTCAATATCATCAAATACGTTCCCCACTCTTTCTGAGGTAACGCATCAGCCAATTTTTCAACCCATTCCTCTCGTCCTTTTTCAACTCCCAATATTGATAACGAACGCACTAAATGGCAATATCTCTCAATTAGCTTTTTAGTATCCTCTCCCGGCAGACTGCTGAATAAATCAAATTCCTTTTTAAGCAAAGCCTTCTTGCTTTTGAGCATGCTTTCACTACCCTCGAATTTTGCTTTAAGAGCATCCCAAATTGATTTAGCAGTTTTGTCATGCTGTAGCAAAATGAATATGTCTTCTTTAACCGCCTGCTGTAACAAGCTAATCATCATCTTTTCTGCCTTGTACATTGCTCGTTCTTGATCTGAAAATTCAGATATTTGTTTAGTAACTTGCAGCTCTGTTTTAGGCAATTTGTATTCTTCCAATATGCATTCCCACGATCTGAGATGATTTGCCTGAACCCAGTTTTCAAACCGATCTTTCCATCCGAAGTATTCTTCTATACTCATCAGTTTCGGAGGTTTCTGGGTAGTTCCCGTTTCGTTTTCAATACTCATGGCTTGTGCAATTGTGGCTGGAGTTGTAGGTGTAGCAAAGGCGTTATAAAAACTAGAATCCATGTCGACTTAGCACGTATTTCAAAGTAACTGTCAGAAAAGCGATTCAACTATTATCACAAAAGCGAACCAAACACAATGTCAAATACGCGATCCACACTTTGTTCGAAAAAGCGATCCTCGATGATCCAAATAAGCGATCCAGAAAAACAATGTTTTGGAGCGGTCCTGAGGTGTGAACTTAAAAGCGGTTCAAAGTAATGTATGAAAAAGCGGTTCACAATTTTGCTGTTCGAGCGGTTCACGAAATCCAAATCAGCGATCCAACAAACCGAATAAGCGAACTAAAACATCCCTATGAGCGGTTCAACTTGTCTGAATGAGCGATTTAATGAGTCAAATAAGCGGTTCCAGGTAATGAAATGTACGAATGAGCGGTTCCACCTAATATCTAAAAGCGATCCATGCTGATGTCATCTCGAGCGATCCATATTTCGAACTTGTTTTGAACTGTTTTTAAGCTGATATTTGATCTGGAACTTCTAAGGGTTTATCTCAGTACAATGATGAACAGTCTGTGAGAACTTGAACGATTTTTGACCGAGAAATCTTCTTGAAATTAGAAAAGAAGGTGTAGAAATGAGAAACAACACTGAAAACCGGCTATATTCTGTAGAAAACCTCCTCCGTGGCTCTGATACCACTTGTAGGATCGTGTGTTGACCCAACTGAGTCCTTCAGAGATTTGCTCTTGCTCTTCAGATGCGGAATAATAAGAAAAACAAGTAGAAATAGCACGATCTTCCTTTTAACTCTCTTTTGTATTGAATATAAACGTTTTACAGCTCAAACGTCACACCGGCAGAGCTTCGGCGTGGAATTCAAGACCTCTACTTCTGGAATCGCTCATGGACCTATTTATAGAGTTCTGGAGCCGCTCATGTGGTCAAGTGACACATGAGCGGTCCATACATGTACACATAAGCGATCCAAGGTGACACATGAGCGACCCGACCATATCATGTCCCTAAAAGCGACCCGACAATCTAAAACCTATACCGACTCCTGTTTTCTCGTATTTCGAGCCCTATGCTATACAATATGGTATAAGACATGATTCTAGACACTTAGACGGAATCAACAGATGTAGTGCACCAACAATATGACTTAGCACGAAATGTAATAACTAGGTTATTAAACCTAGTTAAATGCTTGGTTAAAACAACTAAGAATATGAAATTGGGCAAATTATGAATAAGTGACAATCATGAGGGGTTGATATGTAATAAATGGAAAGTTAAAATATAAAATAAAAATTAAAACCCTAATATCACACACCTGGGCGTGTGTGTCGATCAGAGCAGGAGAAGAAAAAGGGGAAAACCCCTAATTATCACAAATTCAGCAAATTAAAGCCCTAGATGTGATTCTGAGTCCATGCATGTCTCGATTTTCTGATCATCTATGCATTCTTGAACACAAGGTAAGTAGAATTTTGGCGTTTGATGACTTTGAACATGATGGGTGTTCATAAATCCATGAACTTTTGTGAAGTTAGTATGAATAAAGATTAGAAAACACCAATATAACATGATTGATGCTTGAATTTGACTAATTTAATAGTGAATATGAAAACCCACTTGAAAGTGTCATGATGAGAAGGATTATGTAGAAGTTCTATGTTAATTAGTTTAATGATCAAGTATGATAGTGTTCATGATAAGGATTGTTAGTTAGAAACAAATTAAAATGAAGGTTGCATAGAAAATTTATGAAATTTGGTGTTCATGATGGTGTTGATATGTAAGGGTTATATTATGTTATGATGCTTGTACATTATGCTTAATTAGTTGTATGCATGCCAAGTGTTTGTTAAAATGCTTGAATCATTAGCTAATGCACACATACATTCACACATGTGTAGTTTCAATGTGGTTCATGTTCTATGTAAGAATTTGTGAGAATTATTGTATCATATGGTCTCTAACATGTTTATGATGCTTAGCATAAATTGTGAACATGAATTGATGATGTAAAGTCGAGTTTTAGTTCATAATTCCAAAGATTTACAAAGCTGATTGGAAGTAATTATTGTTGCGCACCTGTTTTGAAAAATTCGTATAAAATCAACCGTAGCTCGGTTTAAGGCATATGATATATGGTTGGAAAGCTATCAGAGCATATTACATTTTTCATGTGAACATATTGAGCTAATTCAGATCGTATAGAGGCGAAAATGGGTCGAGAACAGCTGCTGTACAGAAAGTGCAGCAGTGAAAAGAATGCGTATGGTGAACTCAACATGAATGATTGTCCATATACCCGTTGCCTAAACACTATATGTTGTTTTGGATGAATTATTAGGATTGTTAAGGTGTGATTAAAGTGTCTATATGAATGAAAATGGATCGTGCAAGTATTTTCTTAAATGGGTCGAACGGGTTGACCATATAGTCAATAATCTAGTAGAAAAGTATGTGGATTATTATCAATCTATTTGAATGGCATGTATAACCACGAGGTATAGTCTAATGATTAAAGGAATGAACTTGTTTCCATCAAGGTGTAGCAAGGCTTGGAAGACAACATGGAAAACAAGTGGAAATGGTGACGACTTTCTTACGGGCTAAGGTAAGTGATCTCGATTCACTTATTAGTATGTATATAGAATTTTGATATTTATGAATGTGGGGAAATCATGTATGGTTGTGTAATAAGAGAGAGAATTAAGATAAGTAATTCTTTTTGTTAGACGAAGGTAGTTACCTAAGATGAAGGTAAATTGGTGGGATTAAACGGGTCGAATAAATGTGCATAGGTAATGAAGCAATATGTAATTCGTAAAGACTAAGGACCCGGGGTAAGGTTCTTAGTCAATTATGAAAGGAATTGTTTTACGGATGTTTGGGAACAAGTTCCAAATGCAACGGATGCGAAACGAGCAAGTTATGCAAATTTTAATATTAAAATGGGATGCTGAACTGGGCTTCACCGTAGCTTACGGTGCCCACCGTAAGCTACAGTGGGAGCTGGGGCCCTACTTCTGCCGTAAGGCAGTTTACAACTGCCGTAGGACTTTTGGGGGCCACCGTAAGCTACGGTAGCCACCGTAGCTTACGGTGGAGGTTTATTGCATATGTATAGTTTACGAATTTCTTTGTTTTTCCTTTGATTTCGAACCCCGTAAACCCATTCCAAGCCTCATTAAGCATACATAATGTTCCTCAACCCTACCAAATGGCTTGGTGAGCTACGGGTGAGCATGGATCTCATTCTTAAGATCCAAAACACATCCGAAAGATATTTTAAAAGTGTTTATGATGTGTGAGTAAGAACGGGGTATGTGAGCGAGTATGCGGGGTAATGAATTAAGTACGTGGGTATGCATGTATATATAGATTTCACTTCATTCCAAGGGCTTAAGCTTATAAGTAATCATAACTAGGAGTGAGTATGTATATGAGTTTGTTCGTACGTGTATTTTTATATGGAGGTTCGTAATTAGGATATGTCAGTAAGCCATAAGGAATTATGTATGTGATTTGTAAGAGCTAGTATGTATGTATGATTGTAATTAAGTATTTTATAAGTATGTATGTAAGTATGGTGTGTGTGTGTAGTATGTGACCGACAGTGCACATACGGATGTGTGTAGGTACGATGTAGTATTAATTGTATATGAGGGAATGGGGCTTGTATATGTGTGTACATAGCCTTAATATGTTTGAGCACTAAGTTACTAATCATGTGCCTTGAGAATGAAATGAGATTGCAGGTATGCTATGGTAGTCCATCGTGAAGTTTTGAGGAACTGGAATGCAAGATTGTACTCGGAAGGATAATCAAAAAGTCAAGTCTGGCACACGTAGAAAGATTGCGGCGTGATCAATTAATTATGTATGGTAGATTATGAATGTAGATTATCAAATTTTAATGACGTGCATGTTGTGGTGAATGTAGGTTACACGGTCTATCGTCGGTATGAAGTATTGGAGGATTGAAGATCGAGTCAAGGGCAAGAATTGTACGGGAAGAGTAGTCACATAGCTCAAACGCGTATATGTAATTGATGTGAAAATTCATAACGAACGATGTAAACCCTTTAATTAACTTTAAATATTTCTAGTAACGAACCCCAAGTATGATACATGACTAAGATAGAAAGAAATTTTTAAAGGCCCAAGTTTTCCGCTGCGTCATTTTAAGGTATTACGTTTTAGGGCATTACAAGTTGGTATCAGAGCCCTGGTTTGAGAGAATCAAGTAACAAGAGGTAGATACTTGAACTCAAACCGGTGTGCTCTCGTGACCAAGAACCCGTACAATCTAAGACTCGATCGAGGCCTAAATGCAAAAGCGAATGTAAGTATGTATTAGATTATGTATTTGAAGGAAACTAATAGTATGTTATGTGCAAGGTAAGCGTAAGAGTTTGAAGAGGGTGATCCGTGAATGCAGAATAGGATGAATGCCAAGGCGGGCGAAGGTGCAACTAGGCAAATTAACCCCAGGTACACAATACTAAAATGTATGAGTACCGATGTCAAAATAAAAAGGAAGGGGTCTCCTTGGGAGGGTAATTATTAAACGAAAGGCCATGATGTGGTCTTGGGGAAGTTTTGGAAATATGCACGAAACTGAAACCCATCTCTCGGGCATAAGGCGATGATTACACGAAGGCACGAAACTAGTGTGTGGATTGCGCACCTGGCCAGTACGCAAGAAGCATATGACGTTCGTGAGACCGTGGCAATTGTTGCAGGTATGCCCGGTAGAACGGGGTAGCAGACGGGCGCTATGTTGTAGCGAATGTGAATTAGCAAACCATTGCGGATTTGGTTATGCTAACGAAGGTTATGATAAGCTATGCGAGCCGACCGGTTCTAGCAAACGAGTCGAGCAAGAATAAGCTACCATCCGTTTTGAACGGGTGACTTTGAATGCTCTCATGAATGCTAGAAGCTTAATCCGTTATACGGATAGAAAGAAGAATTTATGTTAAAAGCGAAAAACCCAAATACTTGGGTAGTCGAATGTGTATGCTTAACTCTCTTTGAGAGTGTTTATGCCAAACCCAATTACTTGGGTAGTCGAATGTGTATGCTTAACTCTCTTTGAGAGTGTTTATGCCAAACCCAATTACTTGGGTAGTTGAATGTGTATGCTTAACTCTCTTTGAGAGTGTTTATGCCAAACCCAATTACTTGGGTAGTCGAATGTGTAAGAAAGAAGAAAGCTCATATGTGGATGGAACTAAAATGAAGCGATCATGATTCGACAACTGAGATGACTAACTTTAAAATCTTGTTGCCGAAGGTAGGTAAAACCTTAAGTTTTTGTTAAAGCACAAGAAACATGATTTGACTCGTTATTGTAAAAAGCAGGATTATAGGAAGTCGTCTGATACATGTTATGTTAATATGTGTTGATTTTGATTACCCGATGAATTACGTGTGTTGGAAAGGATATGAAGTTGATTAGATGTTTTGATGCTTGTTAGAAATGACTAAGGAAAATTAAGTATGAATTATGCGAATGATATGATTGTTACATGTACAAATGAGTATGCTAATAAGAGCGTGGTTTCAATGAAATGAAAGTATAGGAATCACGTCGTGACGGACTCAAGCATGAAAGGATAACGGGTCAAGAAAAGGCGAGGAATCGGTCACGAGTACGGACGCATAAGGTAAGTGATTCCTGTAATCACTTATTAGTACGAGTAAGTAATATACTGTTTAGATTAATTGAACTTAATGTTTGAGGTCATATATGTGATGAAGTCTTCGTTGTAAATGATTGAATTAAAGTTGACCAAAATGCCCTTGAACGGTATTTTGGGCAAACGATAGTAAAAGTGGTTTAGAACCAAGTTGTTCGATCAAAGTAATGTTTTAGATAAGTACGGAAGGGAGAGGTATGGTCTTTGCAAGCCATAGACCTTACAATGCGTAAATACCCATTACGGGTCAAAATGAGCTTTTGAGCGAAAAATAGATTAAGAGAATGCTAGACATCCGAGAAATTAATCTTTATGATAGGCGTCAATGAAACCATTAAGTTCTTACGAGATTGAGGTCGATTAAACAATTTACGTTGATAAATGCACGAACGGGTCAAATGTTTAGAAGGTCATAATAAGCCGAATGCATGTAAGTTAAGAATTTCTTTAATCCGGATGTGGGATTTTAAGTTTATATGATGGAATGTGAATTTACAAGCATGTAGGAAGAAACGGGAGGTTAAACGGGTAAGCGGTTCAAAAGTTGCGCGCGTTTTAGTGCGCTCGGACGACGAAACGGATCTGCAAAAAGGGACTTTTCTAGAAGCCGTCGCCGACGGGTTCCCACCCCGTCGCCGACGGGCTCCCAAAAGCACGAAAGAGGCCGACGGCCTAAATGACTGGTTACGGGATTTTTGGGCGACGGGTATAAGGAGAGGCCGTCGCCGACGGTTCCCCACCCCGTCGACGACGGGTTGTCTAGCCCGATTCTCTGATTTTGTCTTGTGTTGCATTTCCGAGTGATTCGTAACGCACCCCGGTGTATCACTCGATGATTCGTAAAGCTTCTCATGAGCATATAGGTATGCACCTTAGTAGATAAGCAAGTATGTACGTTTGTATGCATCTGTACACGTATGTAGAAGTTATGTAAGTAAGGTATGTATGACCGTAGGTACGTTTATAGTAGGAAAGCTAGTTTTAAGTACGCAAGTGAGTACGTACGAAGGTATGCACGTATGTAGGATTGCGTGAAGACATCTGATATGTATGTATGAGTAGTATGAAATGAATCGAATTATCCCAGATAGTAAATGTATGAATGTAATATGGTTAAGTAGGAAGCTAGAAACGAGTTATGACCTTAGGTCTATACGAGTGATAATTGTATGCACTTGGAAAAAGGTTCATCGAATGAAATGTTAAGTGATTGTATGTACTAGAAACTGGCAATACAAAATGAAAGACACTAATAAGAGCTCTGGATCAGACCCTGATTCGCGTGTGATTATGAGAGTTAATTACTAATCTAAGAAGATCACAATGCGTACGATCATAATTATTCATGGTTAAGACTTTTGCAAGAACCCCGAATGAATTATGTTGTAATGTGCCCATTAAATTAGTACGTTAGAAAGGTAAGAGAAGGAACGAGGAAGGTTTCGGGGACGAAACCTTCTTTAAGGGGGGTAGATTTGTAACATCCCAAAACCCGAATGTTCATAATTGCCATGTGTTCTTATATGACTTAGCACGAAATGTAATAACTAGGTTATTAAACCTAGTTAAATGCTTGGTTAAAACAACTAAGAATATGAAATTGGGCAAATTATGAACAAGTGACAATCATGAGGGGTTGATATGTAATAAATGGAAAGTTAAAATATAAAATAAAAATTAAAACCCTAATATCACACACCTGGGCGTGTGTGTCGATCAGAGCAGGAGAAGAAAAAGGGGAAAACCCCTAATTATCACAAATTCAGCAAATTAAAGCCCTAGATGTGATTCTGAGTCCATGCATGTCTCGATTTTCTGATCATCTATGCATTCTTGAACACAAGGTAAGTAGAATTTTGGCGTTTGATGACTTTGAACATGATGGGTGTTCATAAATCCATGAACTTTTGTGAAGTTAGTATGAATAAAGATTAGAAAACACCAATATAACATGATTGATGCTTGAATTTGACTAATTTAATAGTGAATATGAAAACCCACTTGAAAGTGTCATGATGAGAAGGATTATGTAGAAGTTCTATGTTAATTAGTTTAATGATCAAGTATGATAGTGTTCATGATAAGGATTGTTAGTTAGAAACAAATTAAAATGAAGGTTGCATAGAAAATTTATGAAATTTGGTGTTCATGATGGTGTTGATATGTAAGGGTTATATTATGTTATGATGCTTGTACATTATGCTTAATTAGTTGTATGCATGCCAAGTGTTTGTTAAAATGCTTGAATCGTTAGCTAATGCACACATACATTCACACATGTGTAGTTTCAATGTGGTTCATGTTCTATGTAAGAATTTGTGAGAATTATTGTATCATATGGTCTCTAACATGTTTATGATGCTTAGCATAAATTGTGAACATGAATTGATGATGTAAAGTCGAGTTTTAGTTCATAATTCCAAAGATTTACAAAGCTGATTGGAAGTAATTATTGTTGCGCACCTGTTTTGAAAAATTCGTATAAAATCAACCGTAGCTCGGTTTAAGGCATATGATATATGGTTGGAAAGCTATCAGAGCATATTACATTTTTCATGTGAACATATTGAGCTAATTCAGATCGTATAGAGGCGAAAATGGGTCGAGAACAGCTGCTGTACAGAAAGTGCAGCAGTGAAAAGAATGCGTATGGTGAACTCAACATGAATGATTGTCCATATACCCGTTGCCTAAACACTATATGTTGTTTTGGATGAATTATTAGGATTGTTAAGGTGTGATTAAAGTGTCTATATGAATGAAAATGGATCGTGCAAGTATTTTCTTAAATGGGTCGAACGGGTTGACCATATAGTCAATAATCTAGTAGAAAAGTATGTGGATTATTATCAATCTATTTGAATGGCATGTATAACCACGAGGTATAGTCTAATGATTAAAGGAATGAACTTGTTTCCATCAAGGTGTAGCAAGGCTTGGAAGACAACATGGAAAACAAGTGGAAATGGTGACGACTTTCTTACGGGCTAAGGTAAGTGATCTCGATTCACTTATTAGTATGTATATAGAATTTTGATATTTATGAATGTGGGGAAATCATGTATGGTTGTGTAATAAGAGAGAGAATTAAGATAAGTAATTCTTTTTGTTAGACGAAGGTAGTTACCTAAGATGAAGGTAAATTGGTGGGATTAAACGGGTCGAATAAATGTGCATAGGTAATGAAGCAATATGTAATTCGTAAAGACTAAGGACCCGGGGTAAGGTTCTTAGTCAATTATGAAAGGAATTGTTTTACGGATGTTTGGGAACAAGTTCCAAATGCAACGGATGCGAAACGAGCAAGTTATGCAAATTTTAATATTAAAATGGGATGCTGAACTGGGCTTCACCGTAGCTTACGGTGCCCACCGTAAGCTACGGTGGGAGCTGGGGCCCTACTTCTGCCGTAAGGCAGTTTACAACTGCCGTAGGACTTTTGGGGGCCACCGTAAGCTACGGTAGCCACCGTAGCTTACGGTGGAGGTTTATTGCATATGTATAGTTTACGAATTTCTTTGTTTTTCCTTTGATTTCGAACCCCGTAAACCCATTCCAAGCCTCATTAAGCATACATAATGTTCCTCAACCCTACCAAATGGCTTGGTGAGCTACGGGTGAGCATGGATCTCATTCTTAAGATCCAAAACACATCCGAAAGATATTTTAAAAGTGTTTATGATGTGTGAGTAAGAACGGGGTATGTGAGCGAGTATGCGGGGTAATGAATTAAGTACGTGGGTATGCATGTATATATAGATTTCACTTCATTCCAAGGGCTTAAGCTTATAAGTAATCATAAATAGGAGTGAGTATGTATATGAGTTTGTTCGTACGTGTATTTTTATATGGAGGTTCGTAATTAGGATATGTCAGTAAGCCATAAGGAATTATGTATGTGATTTGTAAGAGCTAGTATGTATGTATGATTGTAATTAAGTATTTTATAAGTATGTATGTAAGTATGATGTGTGTGTGTAGTATGTGACCGACAGTGCACATACGGATGTGTGTAGGTACGATATAGTATTAATTGTATATGAGGGAATGGGGCTTGTATATGTGTGTACATAGCCTTAATATGTTTGAGCACTAAGTTACTAATCATGTGCCTTGAGAATGAAATGAGATTGCAGGTATGCTGTGGTAGTCCATCGTGAAGTTTTGAGGAACTGGAATGCAAGATTGTACTCGGAAGGATAATCAAAAAGTCAAGTCTGGCACACGTAGAAAGATTGCGGCGTGATCAATTAATTATGTATGGTAGATTATGAATGTAGATTATCAAATTTTAATGACGTGCATGTTGTGGTGAATGTAGGTTACACGGTCTATCGTCGGTATGAAGTATTGGAGGATTGAAGATCGAGTCAAGGGCAAGAATTGTACGGGAAGAGTAGTCACATAGCTCAAACGCGTATATGTAATTGATGTGAAAATTCATAACGAACGATGTAAACCCTTTAATTAACTTTAAATATTTCTAGTAACGAACCCCAAGTATGATACATGACTAAGATAGAAAGAAATTTTTAAAGGCCCAAGTTTTCCGCTGCGTCATTTTAAGGTATTACGTTTTAGGGCATTACAGTCAAACAAAGATGACACACAAAAAGTGCCACTAAAAACATAAATTAATGGCTTAAAAACTAAATGCCACTAAAACGTGTGTCAGGCAAATATGGCATACATAAAGTGCCACGAAAACCTAAATTAGTGGCATAAAAGCTAAATGCCACTAAAAGTGTGTGCCACTAAATGGACTTTTTTTGTTAGTACATGTTACAAACTGTTTACAAACGTTTATATGTGGTATGGTTAGCTAAGGAAGGGTACTGCTAGATCATGTGAGTGGTGGGTATGACGCTTAAGACCATTAATCCTCGTTGTAGGACCAAGGGACATGAGTGATAGATCTATTTGGGTGTAGCGAGCCCACACCCATGTGGACCGGGGTTTGGCCCATGAGGTGACTATGTCTTCAAACTGAAACCGTGGCAAAATTCTGCTAGGATTGAGTCTTCCTGCACCACGTCACACATATTAATGGCCTTGCAAACCATTAATGATATGTTTTCCTTGTTGCTTTCATACCAGAGTTTGCAAATACATACTTACTTACAATGATTACAAAGATTATTCGAGCTCACACACTAAACACATGAACTCGCTCATGATGTTTTCAAACTACATGTATTTCAGGAAACTAAGTATGGATCTGGCGGGCGTTGGAGTTTTCCAGTGTTTGTTTGGAATAAAAGATGTCATCCGGTGTCGAATGGTTTAGTGTGTGTATCCTATCATGGATAGGATACATATTTCAAAGCCTAGTTTTCATTAGAGTCTTTTAAGAAGTCCTTATGGAACTTAAAACCTGTTGGTGTTGTATTTTAAGCTTGAAGTCTGCGTTTGGGATTTGAGAATAATTGTTGCTTGTAATGTTTTAAAACTTAATCAATGGATGAACATCTTTGGTTTTATCATATAGTTGTTTGTTATGGTTGAATGCAATGATATTAAGCAAGTCACACATAATCACGCTTCCGCAAAAGTCAGGGTGTGACACATTGTCAGTCGTGCGGGTATGACTACTTGCAATCCTGTCACAAATCATGTCGATATAAAACCAAAACTCGGCGCTACATCTAGTGTTCCGGTTGATAACCCCACCTTTTACAGAAGCCTTGCAGGTGCGCTTCAGTATCTCACCTTTACTAGGCCTGACATCAGTTATGCCGTTCAACAAATCTGCATTCACATTCACAACCCCAGCACCGAGCACTGGAATGCCTTGAAGCGTATTATTCATTACATTCGCAACACCGCGGAGTATGGTCTCACTCTCTCCCCATGTCCTGATATCTCTCTCCGGGCCTATACAGATGCTGATTGGGCTGGGTGTTCGGATACCCGTCGCTCTACCTCAGGATATTGCGTTTACATGGGACAAAATCTTTTATCTTGGTCCTCCAAGCGACAGTCGACCATATCTCGATCAAGCGCCGAAGCCGAATACCGTGCGGTTGCAAATGTCGTTGCTGAAATTTGTTGGCTCCGCAACCTTCTTCTCAAGTTGCGTCGACCCCTATCCACGGCTACTTTAGTGTATTGCGACAATATCAGTGCAATCTACCTATCCAGTAATCATGTTCAACATCAACGCACCAAACACATAGAGCTTGACATTCATTTTATGCGTGAACATGTCCAACGTGGTGCAATACGGATACTTCATACCCCCACTCGACTTCAGATTGCTGACATCTTCACCAAAGGCTTACCTCGGGTGTTATTTGACGATTTCCGCTCCAGTCTCAACATTCGCCCACCTCTTGCTTCGACTGCGGGGGTGTAATGGAATATATTTTATGTAAATATAGATAGGATCATGTCATTAACTTTTTAATTATCTCTTCCCTAAATTGTGCGATTGTATCTTGTATATATATTAAGATATCAATGAGAGAGGAAGTCAATTGAGCCATAACATTCTTCAACCAGGATCCTTTATCTTACAGACGAGATTGAAAATGCAAAAGCATCATCGTCATCGCACAAGTGTTGGTAACATGTTTAATCCTTTCTCACGTGACTTGGATTTAACATTAAGATATTTATAAGACTTTTGAAATTTATAAGATATTCCATACATGGACCAAAACCGTAATTTACTATTTTATTTATTTTAACAGAAAACCCATTTTAAATTAAGCCTATTACTTTTTTACATATCAACACCAATTAGTAAAGTTTAAACCCATTTAAAATTGGCTTGTAACAACCATAAATTTATTTAGCGAATCCCGTAAATAATCACAAATTACTAAGTAATTATGTTTAAACATTCATGCTCAAATACGAGTTTATTAAAACTTTTCTAAACTTTGAAAGCAAAACAACATATTGTAATTCAATTCATCGTTTTAGAATAACGACGAAACAACTTGCGGAAGCTTCATTTAACGTGTGTTCGGTTCTTGCTCGACGCTTGATCTTCATCCGGGACTCTCGGCATTCACCTATGATCAATACCAGCTTAAATGTTAGTATTGATAGTTTAAATAACGGTACGAGACAAAATAAATGATAATGGAAGGAAACCCCAACATTAATCTCTTGATCCCAAAAACAAGGGCTTTAACTTGTGACAACTCGACCTTTCGACTTTAAATGCACGTTGACTTTGACTGTTGATAGTTGACTTGTTGACTTGTAACTGTACATGTTATCTGTTAATGAAACGTATTATATTGCGCCTATATGTGATTACGGTCATGATGTGCATATATGTGATTACTGTCATGATGTGAGTATTAGTATAAAACACTTAGACTTATTCACCAATCAAACCATCTCGACGAATCAAACTTGTGATTCGCCAAGGACCACTCAACGAAACAGAAGCACTGTTTCGTCAACCCATTCTTAACGAAACAGCCTATTTCGCCGGCCCATATGATTCGTCAAGCCCATTAAGGGCCCAGGACCATTAAAACACGTATATGTTAGACGGAAACCCCTCATTCGTCACACTTTAGCAAAAATCAGAACCCTAGAACGCTCCTGCAATTGACGGCAGCCCTGTGTATTCCCCAAGCTCTCGTGAACGATTAAACCTTCGTACCATCTACCTCGGTTAGTTGCATGTTTGCTAAATCGATTTCTTGATCCCTTGGTTTCGTTATACGTGATGTGCATATGCTGTTGATCTCTAAACCTGATGTCATTATGTTGATTCTGATTTCGTTATGCATAACTAGTTGGTTACTTAGATTTATGTGAAACATGTCTATCCGTTTACACATTTGATGAAACTGATTTGAATGTAACCACATGGTGATTTCCTGAACTCACGAATCAGAACTAGTAATAACTGTATGAACGTCTAATGATATGATGAATTACGTGTCGGTTCCGTAACTGTTATGTGTAGGGTACGGTTTAATAGTATAATATTCAAATGATTAATCGTATGTTCTGCTTGATGATTGATGATAAAGAGTAACGACTGCTCTAGAATGATTAGGGTTTCTGTGATAAGTTCTGTAATTGACTGCATGATTTTCGGTAACTGACATGTTGACGTAACTGCTGCTTAACGAATGTGAATGTTTGACGAATTGGAAGTCTTGGCGAAACAGAATGTGTTTTGCCAAGGATGTCGACGAATTAGAAAATGTGTTTCGCCAAAGGTCCTTAACGAAATAGAATTTAGATTCGTCAAAAGGTAGTTGACGAAACACATTGTGTTTCGTCAACCTGTGTTTCGCCAACCTCTGTTTCGCCAACTTGGATAACCTGCACAGTAAACTGATTTAATTCTGTTAAGTGTTAACTGAGTTAACTAACTGATGTTAAACACTATGCATGACTTATGTGATGTTGATTAGTGATGTGTACTACTTGGTGATCATTGATTATGCTTATACGTGAACTGTATGAATTCAAACTGATTATGTACGTGCATACTCTAGGACGTGATTGATTTACTTTGAGCACATACTTAGCATACCGAGCAAAACCAAGGTGAGTTCACACAAGCCAAGGCATGGGGTTCCCAGGGTGGGAATGGGGATATAATGATTTACTATACATACATAGATGATAGAACCTACTGCTAGACTAGTAACACTTATTGAACGATCTTCGCACACCTGCCAAGGGTTGGCCGCGATATTATGACTGACTTCGCACACCTGCCTTTGGAAGGCCGCGAACTGTAATCTGCTAATCTTCGCACACCTGCCTGGTAGGCCGCGATACAAACAAACCTAGTCTAGAATACTCGGGAGGAACATCCCCTAATATCTTCTCATACCTGCCTGGGAGGCCGCGATGGAAACTAAAACGATACATGACTTAACAAACGAACAAAACGTTACTCACACTATACTACTACTGAACTGTTAACTGTGAACTCGCTCAACTAGTTGTTGATTATCTGTTGCATGCCTTGCAGGACCTTAGGTACAATACGGAGCTTGCACAAGGAGGAGCGGGTCGTTGTGGGCAATGGATCATGACGCTATGTTTAACGTTTCTAATAATTGAACTTATGATTTACTTTGGGTTTACATACTTATGCTTCCGCTATTGATACTATGTTTGGTTTGGAACATCAATTGTATTGAATTGGGTTTTACGAACTATCTTATTTATATTATGCTATGTTCAATATGATTGATGGCTTGATCCTGGTCGCGTCACGCCTCCAAGCGGTGGTACTCCGCGTGTGGATTTTGGGGGTGTGACAGATTGGTATCAGAGCCATTGGTTATAGAGAACTTGGTTTTAATATGGGAAAACATTTTTATTAAAACCAGACTATAACCAGAACAGTGCTCTCAACGATCCACAACGACGCTTCGCTCCACGTGCAAGACTCGACATCTTAGGTAATAAGGTTTATGTTTATTACCTGCTTGCTATAACTACTTAGAACTTTGCTCGTAGTATGCTAGATTACATTGCTTACTATACGTCATTACATGAGAACCCCTATGTGCTTACACTCTTCTGTCATCGCTCTATTCGCGAACCTCTCTAACTCATGTTGCATTTGCTATGAAGATCATGTCTGGACGAATTAACATGACTCAAGCCCAGCTAGAGGCTCTCGTTCAAGCTCAAGTTGCTGCGGCACTTGCAGCTGCTCAAGCAGGTAGTATACCCTGCAGTATAGACTCACACTAGGATCTTTAGATCCTACATTAACTCTCGTATTTAACTTTGTCCTATTCGTACACAATAGGTCAACACGCGCAGCAACCTATCTGCACTTTCAAGAACTTCATGGACTGTCGTCCAAGTACTTTCAGTGGCACCGAGGGGGCAGTGGGACTCCTCCATTGGTTTGAGAAGCTAGAGTCAGTGTTTGAAATGTGCGAATGCCCTGAGGCACGCAGGGTCAAGTATGCCACTGGCACGTTGGAAGGGATTGCGCTCACCTGGTGGAACGCGCAAGTACAAATCCTAGGGTTGGCGGCTGCTAACGCCACACCTTGGGAGGATTTCAAAGAATTGATTAAGCGTGAGTACTGCACGCGAGACGATATTCACAAGCTGGAGAACGAGCTATACCACTTGAAGATGACGGGGTCAGAGATTGAGGCTTATACGAAACGGTCAAATGAACTGGCCATCTTATGTCCAACGATGGTGGACCCTCCAGTTAAACGCATTGAGTTGTATCTCAAGGGGCTTGCGCCAGAGATTCAGAGCCACGTGACGTCGGCTAACCTCAACAATATCCAAGACATTCAGCGTCTTGCTCACCGACTCACCGATCAAGCAGTGGATCAGAACAAGCTGCCAAAACGCATCAGTGCTACCACTACTGCCACTACTACTCCAGCTACTACTTCTGCCACACCCAGCGAGAACAAAAGAAAGTAGGATGGGGATTCCAGCAGGGGATCAGTTTCTGTTCAGTCCCAAACACAGCAGCGTCGCACCAACGACTACCAGAGTCCGAATCAGCAATCATCGGGTAGCCAGGGGCAGAGTGGTTATAGGGGAACCCACCCGTGGTGTAACAGGTGCAACAAACACCACAGTGGAAGATGTCGCAGGGAACGTTGTCAAAGATGCCTCAAGCCGGGTCATGAGGCTAAGGATTGTAGAAGCTCACGGCCAACAAATCAGAACCAGCAACTCCCACCGCCAGCTCCACAGAACCAGCAGCAACAGCCACAGCGTGGAAACCGGGGATGCTTCCAGTGTGGGGCTGAAGGTCACTACAAACGTGATTGCCCTCAATTGAACCAGAACCAAAATCGCAACAACAACAATAACCAGGGCAACGGGAACAATAACAACAACAACGGGGGAAACAACAACAATGGCAACGAAGCTCGGGGTCGTGCTTTTGTGCTAGGTCGGGGTGACGCAGTGAATGATCCCAATGTGGTTATGGGTAAGTTTCTTCTCGACGATATTTATGTTACTGTCTTATTTGATTCGGGTGCTGATACAAGCTATATGTCTTTGAAAATGAGTAAATTGTTAAAACGTACACCAACACCCCTAAACACCAAACATGTCGTAGAGTTAGCAAACGGTAAAAGTGTAGAAGCCGCACATGTAATCAAGGGTTGTAGCATCGTTCTAGCTGGTCAGACCTTCTCGATTGATCTTATACCCATAGTTTTGGGTAGTTTCGACGTCGTTATCGGTATGGATTGGTTATCCCAGCATCACGCAGAGATTTTGTGCAAGGAAAAGGTCATTCGTATTCCTCGCTCTAGTCAGGAACCTCTCGAAGTTCAAGGCGACAAGAGTGGTGCTGTGGTTGGCATCATCTCTTTCTTAAAGGCGCAGAAATGTTTACGAAAGGGGCACACTGCAATTCTGGCACTCGTTACTGACGCATCAGCAAAGGAAAGAAGCTGGAGGATATTCCAGTTGTACGCGACTTTCCTCAGGTGTTTCCTGAAGATTTACCCGGTTTACCGCCTCACCGCCAAGTCGAATTCCAGATTGAGTTAGCTCCTGGAGCAGCACCTATAGCCCGCGCACCGTATCGTTTAGCCCCAACCGAACTGGAAGAGTTGTTAAAGCAGTTACAAGAGCTCTTGGAAAAGGGCTTTATTCGTCCAAGCTCTTCGCCTTGGGGAGCTCCAGTACTTTTCGTGAAAAAGAAGGATGGCACTTTCAGGATGTGCATCGACTACCGTGAACTGAACAAGGTGACGGTGAAGAACCGTTATCCTCTTCCGCGTATAGATGACTTATTCGACCAGTTGCAGGGGTCGGGTTACTACTCCAAGATAGACTTGAGGTCAGGGTATCATCAGCTGAGAATCCGGGATGAGGACGTCTCCAAAACCGCTTTCAGAACTCGTTACGGTCACTACGAGTTTCTTGTCATGCCATTCGGGTTAACGAATGCGCCTGCCGTATTTATGGATCTGATGAACAGGGTGTGCAAGCCGTATCTAGACAAGTTTGTGATTGTCTTCATCGACGACATTCTGATTTACTCCAAGAGTCAGGAGGAGCACGAACATCACCTGCGATTGATCTTGGAACTTCTTCGAAAGGAACAATTGTACGCCAAGTTTTCCAAATGCGACTTCTGGCTTCGTGAAGTCCACTTCTTAGGCCATGTGGTGAACAGGGATGGGATTCATGTCGATCCATCCAAGGTAGATTCGATCAGGAACTGGCCTGCACCGCGTACACCAACGGAAATACGCCAATTCTTGGGTTTGGCGGGTTACTACAGACGATTCATAAAAGACTTCTCCAAGATCGCACAGCCTCTTACGCTACTGACACAGAAGGGTGTCACCTATCGCTGGGGAGAGCCCCAGGAGATCGCTTTTCAGTACCTAAAGGATAGGCTTTGCAGCGCACCTATTCTCTCACTGCCAGAGGGCACGGAAGATTTTGTGGTTTATTGTGACGCATCGATACAGGGACTTGGGTGTGTGTTGATGCAACGAGAAAAAGTTATTGCTTACGCTTCACGTCAACTCAAGGTTCACGAACGGAACTACACGACGCACGATTTAGAGCTGGGAGCTGTTGTTTTCGCACTTAAGATATGGCGACACTACCTGTACGGTACCAGGTGCACGATTTACACCGATCACAGGAGTCTTGAGCATATCCTTAAGCAAAAGGATTTGAACATGCGTCAACGAAGATGGGTTGAACTTCTGAACGATTACGAATGCGCCATCAAGTACCATCCAGGCAAAGCCAATGTTGTGGCTGACGCTCTCAGTCGGAAGGACACTTTACCTAGGCGTGTACGAGCTTTGCAGCTCACTATTCAGTCCAGTCTTCCTGCACAGATACGAACTGCTCAGATCGAAGCATTGAAACCCGAAAACGTCAAGGCTGAAGCCTTGCGCGGCTCAAGGCAACGAATGGAACAAAAGGAAGACGGTGCCTACTATGTAACGGGGCGTATTTGGGTCCCACTCTTTGGCGGTTTACGCGAGCTGGTAATGGATGAAGCACACAAGTCTCGTTACTCGGTACATCCAGGGTCGGATAAAATGTACCACGACATCAGAACTACATACTGGTGGCCTAGTATGAAGGCCCACATCGTTACTTACGTCGGCAAGTGTTTGACATGTGCAAGGGTCAAGGTGGAATATCAGAAACCAGGGGGTCTACTTCAGCAACCCAAGATACCGCAATGGAAATGGGAAGAAATTTCCATGGATTTTGTTACAGGCCTACCCAGATCCCAGCGTGGGAATGATACCATTTGGGTGATCGTGGATCGACTCACCAAGTCTGCACACTTCCTAGCTATAAAGGAAACGGATAAGTTCTCCACTCTCGCAGACATCTATCTTAAAGAAGTTGTTTCGAGGCACGGAGTGCCCACTTCCATCATTTCGGATCGGGATGCACGATTCACGTCAGAGCTATGGCAAGCAATGCACAAATCCTTCGGCTCACGGCTAGACATGAGCACAGCATATCATCCTCAGACGGATGGGCAGTCTGAGCGAACGATCCAAACTCTTGAAGACATGCTTCGGGCATGCGTTATTGATTTCGGCAACGGCTGGGAAAAACATCTCCCTTTGGTGGAGTTCTCATACAATAACAGTTATCACACCAGCATACAAGCCGCTCCATTCGAGGCATTGTACGGACGTAAATGCCGGTCACCTCTCTGTTGGGCAGAGGTGGGGGATAGTCAGATCACGGGTCCAGAAATTGTGGTGGACGCCACAGAAAAGATTGCACAGATACGACAACGCATGGCGGCAACACGCGACCGTCAGAAAGCCTACGCGGACAAGCGTAGAAAGCCACTGGAATTTCAGGTCGGGGACCGGGTTTTACTTAAAGTCTCACCCTGGAAGGGTGTGGTACGATTTGGCAAACGGGGCAAACTAAATCCGCGGTACGTCGGACCGTTCGAAATCATTGAGAAAATAGGCAAAGTGGCCTACAAGCTAAACCTACCAGCGGAACTCGGGGCAGTTCACAATGTATTTCACGTGTCGAATCTGAAGAAGTGCCTGTCAGATGAGACCCTTATAGTTCCTTTTAAGGAACTCACTATCGACGAGCGGTTGCAGTTCGTCGAGGAGCCAGTTGAAATCACGGACCGGGATGTTAAGGTCCTCAAAAACAAGAGAATCCCTCTTGTTCGAGTTCGTTGGAACTCCCGTCGTGGCCCAGAGTACACCTGGGAACGCGAAGACCAGATGACAGAAAAGTATCCCCAGTTATTCGGAACCAATGCAACCACTGCTGAGGCTGAAGCTACTACCACGAAATTTCGGGACGAAATTCCAGATCAACGAGGGGAGGATGTGACACCCCAGGAAAACCAGTGAATGATGCAACCTGTCTAGCTTCCTCAGTAAGTACGTACCAAATTTCGGGACGAAATTTCTTTCAAGTTGGGGATAATGTGACAACTCGACCTTTCGACTTTAAATGCACGTTGACTTTGACTGTTGATAGTTGACTTGTTGACTTGTAACTGTACATGTTATGTGTTAATGAAACGTATTGTATTGCGCCTATATGTGATTACGGTCATGATGTGCATATATGTGATTACTGTCATGATGTGAGTATTAGTATAAAACACTTAGACTTATTCACCAATCAAACCATCTCGACGAATCAAACTTGTGATTCGCCAAGGACCACTCAACGAAACAGAAGCACTGTTTCGTCAACCCATTCTTAACGAAACAGCCTATTTCGCCGGCCCATATGATTCGTCAAGCCCATTAAGGGCCCAGGACCATTAAAACACGTATATGTTAGACGGAAACCCCTCATTCGTCACACTTTAGCAAAAATCAGAACCCTAGAACGCTCCTGCAATTGACGGCAGCCCTGTGTATTCCCCAAGCTCTCGTGAACGATTAAACCTTCGTACCATCTACCTCGGTTAGTTGCATGTTTGCTAAATCGATTTCTTGATCCCTTGGTTTCGTTATACGTGATGTGCATATGCTGTTGATCTCTAAACCTGATGTCATTATGTTGATTCTGATTTCGTTATGCATAAGTAGTTGGTTACTTAGATTTATGTGAAACATGTCTATCCGTTTGCACATTTGATGAAACTGATTTGAATGTAACCACATGGTGATTTCCTGAACTCACGAATCAGAACTAGTAATAACTGTATGAACGTCTAATGATATGATGAATTACGTGTCGGTTCCGTAACTGTTATGTGTAGGGTACGGTTTAATAGTATAATATTCAAATGATTAATCGTATGTTCTGCTTGATGATTGATGATAAAGAGTAACGGCTGCTCTAGAATGATTAGGGTTTCTGTGATAAGTTCTGTAATTGACTGCATGATTTTCGGTAACTGACATGTTGACGTAACTGTTGCTTAACGAATGTGAATGTTTGACGAATTGGAAGTCTTGGCGAAACAGAATGTGTTTCGCCAAGGATGTCGACGAATTAGAAAATGTGTTTCGCCAAAGGTCCTTAACGAAATAGAATTTAGATTCGTCAAAAGGTAGTTGACGAAACACATTGTGTTTCGTCAACCTGTGTTTCGCCAACCTCTGTTTCGCCAACTTGGATAACCTGCACAGTAAACTGATTTAATTCTGTTAAGTGTTAACTGAGTTAACTAACTGATGTTAAATACTATGCATGACTTATGTGATGTTGATTAGTGATGTGTACTACTTGGTGATCATTGATTATGCTTATACGTGAACTGTATGAATTCAAACTGATTATGTACGTGCATACTCTAGGACGTGATTGATTTACTTTGAGCACATACTTAGCATACCGAGCAAAACCAAGGTGAGTTCACACAAGCCAAGGCATGGGGTTCCCAGGGTGGGAATGGGGATATAATGATTTACTGTACATACATAGATGATAGAACCTACTGCTAGACTAGTAACACTTATTGAACGATCTTCGCACACCTGCCAAGGGTTGGCCGCGATATTATGACTGACTTCGCACACCTGCCTTTGGAAGGCCGCGAACTGTAATCTGCTAATCTTCGCACACCTGCCTGGTAGGCCGCGATACAAACAAACCTAGTCTAGAATACTCGGGAGGAACATCCCCTAATATCTTCGCATACCTGCCTGGGAGGCCGCGATGGAAACTAAAACGATACATGACTTAACAAACGAACAAAAAGTTACTCACACTATACTACTACTGAACTGTTAACTGTGAACTCGCTCAACTAGTTGTTGATTATCTGCTGCATGCCTTGCAGGACCTTAGGTACAATACGGAGCTTGCACAAGGAGGAGCGGGTCGTTGTGGGCAATGGATCATGACGCTATGTTAAACGTTTCTAATAATTGAACTTATGATTTACTTTGGGTTTACATACTTATGCTTCCGCTATTGATACTATGTTGTATTGAATTGGGTTTTACGAACTATCTTATTTATATTATGCTATGTTCAATATGATTGATGGCTTGATCCTGGTCGCGTCACGCCTCCAAGCGGTGGTACTCCGCGTGTGGATTTTGGGGGTGTGACATAACTGGTCTCCACCGTAGCTTACGGTAACCACCGTAAGCTACGGTGGCCTCTGTTTCAAAATACCCCCACCGTAAAGCAGGAGGTAACTGGCGTAACGATTTCAGCCCCACCGTAACTTACGGTGGGCACCATAAGTTACGGTGGTCCCTGTATCAGACCTTTCCAATTTTTTTTTAAAACACAAAAATTTTCGTATCTTTCAATCCGGGTATCCGTTTGACCTCCCGTTTCTTCCTGAATGATTGTAATTTAATTACTAATGTATCTATCGAATTATTATATCAAAATTTGGATGTACGGGTTGAAAGTCTATAAATGCCTTATGTATTTATTTGACCCGTTTAGCTTTTTCATTAACTTACCCACTAACAAATTTTATGTCCGCAAGACGTATTTACCCTACATCCGGGGCTTATGATCACCGGCTTTTCATTACCAAATCTATGGTTTCACGCCCTTGTAATCCGTCATTGCCAAATGCTATTCTAAACACACCTTTCCTACTTACTAAACAATTATTCGACCCGTTTGACTCATTTATGGAATCCTTCATTTCTAATGACTACCAAACGCTTTCTAATCTAATTTAAACTCATTAATTCAAGTAGTGAACATTGTCAGTTCAGCTAATACCAATCTTTATTCTAAGACACAACTTTGAACGAATACATTATCTAATTTTGCATAATGTAACGAAACAAGTTACATACTTGCATGATTCATCAACATTGATTTCTAACCATAATTACCCATTCCCGGACTTGTCAACCTTAGCGTATTGCGTCCATTCCATGGTTTACGCTTTTATAACTCAATTTTTAATGAGTGATGTTTTAGTTACTTCAACACTACAAATTCAACCATTGTTCGACCCATTTGGTTGTTTAATGGAAACCACCATTTTACAACACACCAAACTTACTCTAACCAATATTTTAATCCGTTTCTTTATCTAGTGAATTACGTCACTCTATTTTTATTCCAACGTGACTAATTACACAATATTATCAACCAAGGTATCTAATTAGCTCCTTTGACTCGTTTGGTTTGTCGAGTGAACTTCGTCAGTTCTATGACATACCAAACTCGCATTGACACTACTATCTCAATAATATTTCTAAGACTTTTGTTTATGCACAATGTAACGAAACCGTAAGTCACGTACCTTCAAAGCGTTCCCGCCAAACGCGTATCATCACTAGCTTGTCCACTTAACGTTCCGATTTTCTTGCCTATAGAGTTCAACCATAGATGTTTAGAACTCTCTTATAGTATATAACGCATAATTTACCACACTAATCAAATATGCGTTTTTAGTCCAATTTCTCAACACTTGTCTTCTCTTAGGCATTATATCAAACACCTAATGAGCATGATTTCATACAATTCAAAATCAAGTTCTTGACTAACTATTTAACCAAGATTTAAACATTATTTCACATGTTCATGACAATTTTTCATATCAACCAATCTGGATTTGCTCCATGGAGCTCAAATACACTAAGTTAACAAAGGTAATCCTAGTGTTTAACATAATTCTACAAAACCACTTATCACCTTCAATGGTGATTATGAGCTTCACAAGAAATAGGCAAAACTTCTACAAGTAATTGACTAGGGTTTATCCCTAGACACTATTTCATCCCAAACAACCAACATGCAACATAAATTCTGAATTTCATGGATTTACTCATAAATTTAGATGAAGGTTTTCCATGAAAATTACATACCTTATGATCCTTTTCAAAGGGGATCACTATTTTGTGCTTGGAAATTGATTTGGAACATATTAGGACTTCCAATTTGATCAATTTTGACAAGAACTAGGGTTTGGTGGGGAGCCCTTTGTCGCCCCTGTGTTCCTGATCGACCAGACACACCTTTGTGTGTGTTTGGTGTGTGTTATTTTATTTTTATTAAATCAAGTTTCAAGTTTTACAACATAAGCCCCTCAACCTTTGTTAACTTTGTAATTTAGACTTTTTCAATCACTTCATGTGTTACTACAAGACAACTAGCTAACTAGGTTATTTATTTCCTAGTTAGCTTATTCTCATTTATTTAGTACTTTAAAACTCTAATATAAAGTTTTATAAATTTAGGGATGTTACATGGCTCAATAATGACCCCTTTTTTCCACTCGCCCTGGACCCAAACTTTTTCAAAGATTCTCTAAGATGACCCTGGTTTTTAATGTTATAAGTTTTATTTAAGGAAAATGGTAAAATGACTAAATTACCCTCTTATAAGATGCACGTGATCACAACTAAGGTTAAAAATTTTGAGTTATGACTAAAAAATGTGTCAAAATGGGAAATTTGCCTGTAATAATCCTTAGTAGATGTCACTAGCCATTGGCAGTCCCAATTTTGAATATTCACCATGCTAGTCCAACCTTTCAGTTATTTTTCCTCCACCGGTCCCCTGTTAAAAAACTTAACGGAGTTAAGTTTTTTTTTTCCGAATTACAAACAGATGTTTTAGGGCTTTTGATTAGAACGACGATACGAGTCCATTTATGTAAAACTTACCTCGAAACGGTGCTCCAAACGATGAAAACCGTGCTTCAATTCGGGTGTTTAAACTTCCAATCAACAAAAATCAAGTCGTTTGGAGCACCGTTTCAAGTTAAGTTTTACATCAATGGACCCGTATCGTCGCTCTGATCAAAAGCCCTAAAACATCTATTTGAAATTTGGAAAAAAAACTTAACTTCGTTAGGTTTTTTTAACGAAGGACCAGTGGAGGAAAAACAAACAGGTGAAAGGTTGGACTGGTAGGGGAAATATCCAAAAGTGGAATTGCCAATGGCCAATGATGTCTGCAGATTATCAGAGGCCAAGTTCCCGTCAAAAATAGAAATTTTTTTAGTTATAGAGGGCATAATACACTTTGAGTAAACTGTCAAAATGGTCTCTGAGGTTTGGTCACTTTTGCCACTTTAGTCCAAAACTCAAACCTTTCGAATCTTGGTCCCTGTGGTTTCAATTTTGTTGTCATTTTCATCCAAAAGAAAAATCTGATCAGATTTTTCAGTTAACATCAAGTTTTTTTGTCTTTTTCCTTCCTTTTAATGAAGGGCAAAATGGTAAGATTTTTTAAATTGTTATCATAAAATGTTAAAAAACTATTTTGTCCTTCATTAAAAAAAAGGGAAAAGAAAAAAAGCTGGATATTAACTGAAAAATCGTATTGGTAACATGAATTCCAGATGTTCTTCCATTTAAGTACTTGGGTTTAAGAGTAGGGGCCAACATGAATCGTATTGGTAACTGGAAACCAGTGTTCGACATTTTTGAGTCTAGATTGCCTCTTTGGAAGGCATCTCTCCTGTCTATCGGTGGGAGAATCACTCTCATCCGGTCCATCCTTCAGAGCTTACCGAATTATTTTTTCTCGCTTTTTAAAGCGCCAGTGAAAGTGGTTAATGATTTGGAAGCTTTAATCAAAAAAAATTCCTATGGGGAGGATCGACTAAAGTTAAAAGGACGCATTGGGTGGCTTGGGATAAAGTGGCTTTGGCAAAGAAGAACAGGGGTCTGGGAATCAGCAAGCTCAGTCATGTTAACATTGCTCTTTTGAGCAAGTGGGGGTGGAGATCCAAGTGTGAAAAGAATAATCTTTGGGTCAAGGTGATAGACGCTATTCATTCGGGCAGCTCGGGTTGGTCTTTCTTACCGGTTATAAAATCTCTTGGAGGTGTCTGGCAAAATATAGTCTCTGCTATCAATAAGCCTATGCCAGGTAACATCCATCTTCGTAATTTTTTTCGGGGTTCGGTTGGTAGAGGTAGCGATGTATTGTTTTGGTTGGACCTGTGGATGAAAGACGTCCCTCTCAAAGAGGTGTTTCCTAACTTGTTTGAGCTAGAATTGGTTAAAACATGTTCGGTTCGTGATCGTCTGATGGGAGCATGGCTGTGGAAGCATGATCCGGATCATGACGTCGAGATCAGGGAGTTGACCGTCTTATTAACATGTCTTATTTCGGTTTCTTTGAGCAATTAGTTTGACCCCCGGAAATGGCTGGGTGATAGCTCAGGTATCTTCTCTGTTAGTTCTGCTAGGAGTATCCTGGAGAAGAGCTCGGTGAGTGGAAGTGGCTATATCATGAACTAGTGTAGGTTGATTCTGGTTAAGTGTAATGTCTTTGCCTGGAGAGCAGAAATGGGCATAATTCCCACTGCATATGTGCTTCGGAGAAGGGGTATTGTCGTCGGAAATGGCCTATGTCCTTTGTGCAGATCCGAGGAGGAAACCGTCGACCATTTATTCATTTCCTGCATCGTGGCTTCGGTGATTTGGAAGAAAATTAGTCGATGGTGTCGCACCGTTCCTGTTTTCGCCTTTTCTTTTAAAGATCTGCTGGAACTCCACAAATCAGGGAAATTTAGAGCTGGGGAGAAGGCCTATTTTCAGGGCATTGTTCGGGTCGCTTGTTGGTGTCTGTGGTTGGCGCGGAATAAGGCTTTGTTCTCGGCAACGGAGGTGGAGGTAGATTCCATTTTTAGTGATGTAAAGTCGTTGGGTTTTTTGTGGTTCAAGCATAGAATTAAGAGCAATCCTATTTCGTAGTCGGATTGGTGTAAATTTGTAATTATGTAGTTGTCTTTGGTTCCCGGCTCAGTCTTCGAGCTTGGGCGTTTTCTAATGAAGTTTCCCTTTCAAAAAAAAAAAAAAAAAAACTGAAAAATTTGACCAATTTTTGATTTTAAATGAAAATGACAACAAAATTAAAATCTCAAATAGTCCCAGATTGAAAAAAATTTAGCTAATTGATAAAATCGATAAAAGTGACCAAAACTCATGGACCATTTTGTCATTTTACTCTACACTTTATAGAAAACTAGGGCTTGGAAGGAAATAGCGATTGGAGTTGGATCTGATCGAAGAAGAAGAAGATGGTGAACATGACGACGTTTTTCGGGATGTCGATTGGAGCATTTGTGTTCTGGCAATCAATGGATAAAGTTCATGTCTGGATCGCTCTTCACCAGGACGAAAAGGTCTCCCTCCATATCTTCTACCTTTTTCACTCTAGATCTGTCATTTTATGCACACATCTACGGTCTACCTATTTGATTTTTTTATGTAAATTTTCAGTTAGGGTTTTGATATTGTAGTTTGCAATACTTTCATGTGTTTCTGGTTAGATGAACAGTTTAGAGATTGAAAACATGGTTTAAAAAAAAGGTTGAGGCGTGTGCCTCGAGGCAAGCGGTAAGAAAACATGTATGAGGCGCGCCTCATGGGGTTATGTCTGTACCTACGCCTCTAAGGGCCAAGGCGGTAAGAAAACCTGCGCTTCAGGGTGCATCATGGGGTTATGTGTGTTTTTGATGTCTTAAGACTTTATGTGTCAATTATTTTAACTTTTATAAGTTATATAATTTTATATTTATTTGTAATTCCGCCTTGGGATTACGCCTCGAGGCTCAAATCTGTTCTTTTAAACCTTGAGTGCAAATAGTATGTTAATGAATTCAGTTTTACTTGAATGCTCTAGATAAGATAGGATTGATCTTTCTTTTTATTTTATTTTTTTGTTTCTAGGGTCTAAGAAAATAGATTTAGATTTTGTTCTCTGTTACTTCAGAATCTAGAATTTGAGCATTGTAAGATCTCTATTGGAATATATAGATAGTGGTCCGGGTGAGAGGAAGTGAGGAACTTATAATGATTTGAATCTACTTTCTTCTCTAAATTGCATTTTTGTTGGCATGCATAGTTGCATACATTTTTAGGTGGTGTTTGGGACTGGTTAATGAAACAGTTTATCTGCTTATTGTGTTATGAATTTGTGATATATCGGGTAGCAGGATGGTTAGGATTGCTTATTTGATTATTTGTGTGTGTGTGTGTGGGGGGGGGGGGTGATGTAGTGCGTGGTTTGATAAATGAAGATCAAACACGTTGATTCTACGAATACCCGTGTAGTTCTTCCCCAACCCCCAAATTGCAACCCAAAGGGCACAGAATTTGAAGTGAAAAATTGAGTAGTTTCAAAATTCAAGTCTGATCATTCATATTACTAGAGGAACATATAAATAGAAACCAAAATTCGAAATGGGCCTAAAAAAGATAACGGGCCAAACACGCGGCCTAAAACAAAAAGCCCAAAATAGTTCAAAAAACATAAAAATGCAAATAAGTAATAGAAATAAGCGTTTTTTGGCCCGGACGATGACCCAAACCGCCGTAGGCTGTTTGCAGCAAGATGGAGCTCGTTCTCACGTTCGAATCGCCTGGTCGCACGTCCAAAACGGACCCCGTAGCCCAAGTTAGAGCCATTTTAGTGAAGCCCCTTTTGTTACGCGGTCTTGGGCCTCCAAATACAAAATAGCCCGTTCCTCCACACTTGGGCCCGCATCAGGGGGGGGGGCACCGAGCCGGGCCCGAGCTCTCAAGCTCGGCTCTTTGGTAGTTTCTCAAGCTTGAGCTCGGCTCGTTTATCATCTATTAATTAATATATTAAATAAAAATATTATAAATCATACTCATTTAGGCTCGCGAGCTCGATAAGTGAAGCTCAGGCTCAGGCTCCTTTACTAAACAAGCTTATTTTTAGGTTCGGGCTCGGCTTGGCTCGTCGACAAGTTAAAATAAGCTCGGCTTGGCTCGTTTACTAGACAACATTAAATAAGGGGTTAACGTTATTAAATATTAATGAAAACTAGTATTACGTTAATAAGGCTCGACGAGCTTCACATGCCAGGCTCGAGCTCGGGCTCGATAAATAAATGAACTTTATTTTAGGTTCAAGCTCAGCTCAGGCTCGATAAAGCTCGGCTTTTTTCGAACTTTTTCTCGAGCCAATCTCGAGTAGCTCGCGAGCCACTCGGCTCGTTTGCACCTCTATTTGTAGGTGAAGCGTGAAGGTGAACAAAGTTGTTTTGAATAAGGAGTTTGAAGTAGCTTGTCAAAAGGCAATATGCAGTTTAAATAAGCAATCCTAGCGCCCCAATCAGATACGAGATGTGAATCATGTTTCGTCATGACTGTGAAAGTATTTGTTACAATGGTTGTATGATAAAATAAGACCCTTTAATCATTTCTAACCAATGTGGTTAGTTTTCGGTAGCCTGTCATTGTGTAGGCATGGTAAAGTCGATCTAAAGTATAACCATTATCCTTGAATGAAAACTGTGTGTTATATATTATTGTTGCCATACTTACTAGTCTTCTTTGAACTTTTTATCAACTGAGTTATGAAGTAAAAAGGGGTCTGTTTACTTTAACCCATGTTCTCTTGAATGGCTCAGTTCTAGTTTATCTCTTAACTCTTTATGCATGTATAATAAAAGAAAACGGGTTGAAAGTTGCTTTAGATTGTTTTTAACATGATAAAACTCTATAGGTCATTTTATTAAAAAAATGATTTTATTGAAGTATCATAATGTTTATAACCAAACTGGCAATGCTGTTTTTTTTGCATAAATTCCAACGTACTTTCACTTTGTTTTTGTTTTAATAGTCGTAAATTTTTTTTATATTTGAGTGACCAGAAGATGGCTTCATTCGGGTTGGATCATCATGCAGATTTTTTGTATGGTTTGCGTTTTTATGTGGACGTCATCTTTTAGTGACTTAAATGTATGCATAAAAATAAGTTGTATTTATATAAACTATTATTAATAATTTTAATTTTCAAAGCATAATATATTTTAATTTTTTTTCCTCTATATGCGCTTTTCTTAAAAAAACCCTCGCTTTTTTTGCGCCTTGCGCCTAGGCTCCGGGTGAGGCCTGTGCGCCTTGCGTCTTTGACAACATAGGGCAAAACAATGTTCTGTCAAATGTCAACCCAACTCGTTTCAAAAACTACCTATTCTGATCCAAACCCGTTACTTAAACTATCCGACTCACTCATTTTGATACCTCTATGTATTGGTTTCTTTGATAAAAGACTGTTATCGATGTAAATATAATATCTGTAAAATAGCATAATATTTGTAATCGTCTCGTTTGTTGCAGAAAGAAAGACTGGAGAAGGAAGCGGAAATCAGGAGAGTTAGAGAACAGTTGATACAAGAAAACAAAGAGAGAGACCCACTCGCTTAATATACCTAATTGCGTGACCAATGCGTCATTATCTGCAATACATTTCGCTCAAATTGTTGTTTGATTTGCCTGAATATTGATCAGGATACTTCTATATGAACACGACACCGATGATCGTTGTTGGTTATGGTCATCTTTTTGAATAACTATTTGTCTATTTTGGATGGAAGTTAAGTGTCCGGAAAGTGTTATAAGTAACGAATAGAGGTTACATATCCCATGAGAAAACAAAGAAGCCATACAAGAAACGGATAAATAGCTTAGACTGGAGGGTATGGGGGCCGTCCCCATGCCCGTCCTCGTGCCTCTCTCCTCACACACACACATCTATACATACATATATATATAAAGGGGTTCATCCCCCACCCCCCCTAGGTTCATCCCCTTCAAGCCCTTCCTACGTGGCGGTGATGTGGTGGCCCATCCCCTTGGGGATGAGGCTCTCCATACCCACCGTCTTCATGTAAACTTGTTTTCAAACAAGAAAGTGTAAACAACCAACTACAGACCAAAACAGAAGTTAAACATAAGCTTGTACCATAAACCGAGGGGTACTTGTATCATCCTTGAGCACATCCTCGTTAGAACCCGACTCTGAATGTGACGCAGAGTGGAAGCTAATAACAAGAATAACTCGTGAAGAAGAAAATGATGTATTTCTGAATGAGTGAAATTAACACCATAAATATGAGCGTAAACCGTGCTAATCAGATATTTACCATAAATATGAGCGGAAACCGTGTTAATCAGATATTTACGCGTTATTGGGTAAAAAAGGAAAGTACGGAAATTGATAAAATTGGGGGAAAAAATCTTCGTTGAGACCTTTCACAAGATCCGGCTCGTTGAGACCTTCACAAGCTGGGCTACGGTGGTTTGTCACAAGATCCGGCTCGTTGAGACCTTTCCGTCCGTTGGCCGTGGGCCCCGTAACTCCAACTGTAGAGCAAGTTACGTCCGTTTAAAGTTTGGGTCTTTTTTGCCATGTTTTCCCCTATCAAGCTGGTCCATGTAAGAATCAGCTAATTCTTGGGGCCGCTCCTTATCAGAATGATAGATATTTACTTTGTGCCTTTCAACAACCGGTACATTACTTGCTATACCCAAATATTCGACTTCTTACATTAAGGTCATCAATATATTTGGTTTCATTTATACTTTGTGTTACTAGCATCTAATAACTGTAGGTGATTTATATGAAAAAGAAGTTATATGTATATGAAGTCCTATTAAAAAATCGTTGTCTTATTATGATTCTATCATGTATTCATATGTGAATCAACTTTTTTCGTGTGCAAAACATCTCGCTTTCACTATCGTATCCCGTCTCATAGGTCTCAAAAAAAGTGTCCATTCCATTTCAACACGTTTTCTATACAGAGTGTCAAAATTGTTAAAACAATTTTAGTTTTAACAATTTTGACACTCTATATATAGAAAGTATAAGTGTTACAAACACGATTTTGAAAAATCACAAACACCGTAGCTAGAGACAATGATTTCATAAGGCCATTCCTTATGACCCAATATTTCTCTCGTCTCTGATAAACGGAACATTATGGATTTACCCAAGGGGTCATTTTCCTTGAGATTCATTTAAGCATGGTTGTACTAGTCAACGACCATGAACAAGAAACATCGTTCATTTTTGCTTATTTGTTTAGTTACGCTTTAAACAACCCAACCGGAAGATACATAACATCACTATTGTCGTCAAAAGGCCAATACCACGAAGAACGATCAAGAATCTAAGATCTTGTATTCATTGATGCAATCATACAATCGATGGGGGAATCAAAATCGTTAAGAAAACATATGACATCAAACGGTTTCAAACAACATGATCACGTTTTATTTATAGGCTTTTTGAAGGAATTATATACTTGATACCCTCACTCAATATAGTCGGTTTGAATACCTTGAAACATCACTCTTGGTTTTCTTCTTCTTCTTCTTCTTCAACATGAACAACATTCTGCCCAAATATATCTGGAATTCCCTTCCAATCTTTCTTCTCTCTCGTTTCCCAATATCCGCCCACGTAACGGAAACAACCATCTTCGTCTTTTTCAAACCACCTCGGTCGCCATCCTCTTTCTTGCAGTTTTCTTGCCTGTCCACACAAATAAATAGCCGGGATCTAAGTTGGCATTGCTAATGTGACACTTTGTTTTCATGTTCAACAACCATATATACATACAACTTTTTATGTAAGTTGTTTCGAGGGTGTATGGAATTACTTATTCAAACTGCTAATATGATTATCTATGCTCGTTTAAGCAATATCGAAGCGAACTCGAGCCAAGATTTTAGCTCATTTGAGATTGTTCTCAAAATAGCTCGAGCCGAGCTCGAGCTTTGAGTTTTACTCGCGGGCCGAGCTAGAGCTCAAATAAGTAAGACTCGAATCGAGCCGAGCTCGAGCTTCATAAAAACAAGACGAGCCGAGCTCGAGCCTAGTCGGGCTCGGCCCGGCTCGTTTACACCCCTAAGTAATACTATGTTTTAATTAAACAGTTTGACGATACAAAATCAATTTTAGTAGATAACCACGAGTACCGTACATGATAAGCACTTGCACGTAGTGCTGATAAGATGTAGTGAGTGAGAGAATGATTGGTTGTTACATAAATGCTTTATCATTTAAAACAATATGTACAAGTATTTATACGGTTCTCGCAGTTTTCATTTAACTGAACCATACCTGTCTTTGTAACTGCTCAAGTCTTAGTTTTTCTTTATTTGCGAGCTCATATTCACCGTTTTCCAAGTGGCGTTGATCTGGTCTAAGCCTAGAGTCAGTCGGTGGCAATTTCTCCCTTAAACCAGGTGTAACTTCATTCAAAGATATCGCAAATGGTGTGAGATTATATCTTGTCTTAGTAGCGGATTTATCTCTTTCCCATAATAACACGGCTTCTGTCATAGGATCATATCCTTTTGGTTTTGTTGTTGGATCTCCTAGTACATAGTACATAGCTTCATCCCATTTTCCTATTAACATAGCAACCTTTTCTCGTGTTGTGTTGTCATGCACAAACCCATGAACCTGTGTCAAAAAAAATATACCCGTTTTAACCCGGAAAATTTGACAAATGAACCGAACGAACACGAACATATAATTGAACACATTTTTTTGTTCATGTTCGTTTATTAAGAAAATGGGCATGTTCGTGTTCATGTTTGTTCGTTTAAAACCTAAACGAACAGTTCACGAACATAATTTAAGAGACAATAAACAACACAAATGAATATAATTGAAGAAACATAAATGAACACAAGTGAACGTAATTTACTAAACATAAACTAACATAAAGTAAATTTTTATTAAAAATAGTGATTAATAACGATAAATTCCATTGGAAAACCCATTTTTATTACTAGAAAGCCCAATTATTAGTTATATTAATTATATTTATATAAGTAGTTAGAAAGTTTCTTTTATGTTCAATATTTATATAAATATAGTTAAACTGAAACAAACATAAACGAACAAACATAAATTAACGAACATAAACAAATGTAAAAAAACGAAACATAAATGAGCACAAATGAATGAACATAAACGAACGTTCACGAACATAAATGAACAAACATAAACGGACGTTCACAAACAAAACGTGTGTTCACGTTTGTTCATTTAATTAAATGAACAAAAAATTGTGTTCATGTTTGTTTGTTTATTAAATAAACGAACTTCCCGCCGAACAAGTTCACAGACAGTTCATGAACGTTCAGTTCGTTACAGGCCTACATGTTACCCAACAATGCTGACCCATTTGACCCGTATTAAAAAGTTATAACTACCTGATGCGGATTTCTGTCTATAATCGATTGCTCCTTGAACTTGAGTTTGCAAGAATATTTACCGCTACCCGTGATTCTCATTGTACCGTAATGATCACAGTAAATTTTACCAAGGATAATATTGTATATAGAGGTGGTTACTTTACTCCACTGAAATGTTTCACCGTCTTCAAACTGCAGTTTAAGGACACCCACAGGATCGAGTTGTATAGAACGCCCCCAAAATTTTCCCTTAAGATTGGAATCTGCCCAAAATTTCCAACCTCTGCCCTCACAGTGGCATGCGACAATCATAGGGTGGTGACTCACCTATAAAATTCAAAATTCATTATTACCTCAAACATTAAAAGGCAGAGTAAAATACCATTTTCGTCCCTGAAGTTTGGCCTGTTTTGCGACTTTCGTCCAAAGGTTTGTTTTTCCGTATCTGGATCCAAAAGGTTTAAAATCTTGCCATTTTCATCCGGCTCGTTAACTCCATCCATTTTTCTCCGTTAAGTCAGGGGTATTTCCGTTTTTTTGTTAACTTATAGGGCATTTCGGTCTTTTTCACTTTATATACATGCATTTAGCATTATGTGCAAGTACGCATAATGTACAAGTATTCAAAAGACCGAATTCCCATTTAAGTTAACAAAAAAGACGGAAATACCCCTGAATTAACGGAGAAAAATGCATGGAGTTAACGAGCCGGATGAAAATTGCAAGATCTCAAACCTTTTGGACCCAGATGCAAAAAACAAACCTTTGGACGAAAGTCGCAAAACTGGCCAAACCTCAGGGACAAAAATGGCATTTTACTCTTAAAAGGCAATTGTCGACAAAACCCTGCGGATTTGCAAAATTTGGCCTATAAAGTTGTTTCAGTATATAAGTGGCCTTATCTAGTGTTTTTAACTAAATATTTACCTTTTCCGAAAAGAAACGTAGGCCCTTATCTGGATAATCTGCTTCATAGGTCTCGCCAAGAAGAGGATTGAAGGGTTTGCATTGTCTACCTTCTGTCGATGCATAACCAGAAACAGCAAAAGCCGCAATGCTTAATATTCTCATCAAATCATTCCCCTGCGTGAATACAAGTTTGAGGTCAGTCGAATTTCAGAATATAAGATATAAAATACGTTTACTTTTTTCAGGAGCAAATGGCATAATGCTTAAATTAAATAAGTTTATATGGACATTATAAACGGAATGAGCCATTACATTCCATCATGCTTGGTTGACCTATCATACATTTTTTGGCATGCTTTTTTACACATACAAACGCCAGAAATGTTTTTATACAAACAAATTTTAGTTTTATTTGTGCGATGCCAAGGTACCATTTGTTCTTTCTTATTTTTTTCGTACTATATTTAAAATGTCATGTGTAAACTTCAGTCTTGGTAATCTAGTATATGTATAATTTAAAATAAAAATATAAAAAAAAATACAAAAATAAAAAGAAAACTGAGAAAAAAAAAACTATCAAATAAGATTATATAAGTCCATAACCTAACTGAATCATCAAAAATCTTAAAGGTTATCGAAGATTACTCGGGAATAATTACGTTTCATTTCTTTCAATGATAGAATGCAAAAGAAAAAGAAAAAAAAGGGCTCTTGCCACTGGAATGAAAATTAGCAAAGTGGAAGGAATCATATGAAATTTGATGACATATGCTTGTTTGCAAGCAATCTTCAATAAACTTGAAGCCTCAAGATTTTCGATACTTAATTTGAATTATTAGTCTTTTTATCAAAATATATATTTTGCTTAGGGATGCAAACGAACCAAACGTTCGGCGAACGGTTCGTGAACCGTTCGGTGGGAAGTTCATTTGTGTTTGTTCGTTTATTAAACAAACGAACATGAACAAGAAATTCCGTTCGTTTAGTTAAATGAACGAACATGAACAAAGAATGCGTTCGTTCGTTTATGTTCGTGAACGTTCGGTAACATGTTCGTTTGTGTTCAATAGTTCATTAGTGTTTTTCGTTTTAATATTTTATTTAACACTTCAAAATTCCGACAAATTAAATATCTAATAAGTGTCTTCATTATATATTTTATTCATGAACGCTTGTTTGTGTTCATTTGTTTCAATTTGTGTTCATGAACACATTAGTTTGTGCTAATTTGTGTTCATCAACGTTAGTTTTTGTTCATTGCCTAAAATTAACAAACAAACACAAACGAACACGAACAAGTTCATTTCCTTAACAAACGAACACGAACATAAAATCTCATTCGATAAGTGTTCATGAACGGTTCGCGAACACGTATATTTCTTAACAAACGAACACGAACAAGGTCTTGTTCGTGTTTGTTCGTGTTTGTTCGGTTCGTTTGCAGCCCACTTTTGGTGATCTTTGTTCTGTTTTATAATGTTTCTTTTTTTAGATAATAAATCAAGTAGAACTAAAGCTGTACCATTGACCATTCTATTCTTTCTTTGATTCCTTCATACCGAACAGTGAATTAAAGAAAATTAACAAATTATCATAAACTGATAAACATAGCTTGAATACCTAACCTGCTTTCCCCATTCCAATGCTCGATCAACCAAACAAGAATACTCCAAATCCTCAAAGCATTTTTGTAATGAAGAAAGCGGTTCATTAAAATAAACAGGAAGACAAACACCTGATAAATCCTTTCCAATGTTATCTTTGATAATAGACCATAATCCAACCGGTTTTTCTTTTTCCTTTGGTTCAGGTAAACTGTCCCTTCTTGTAATATGAGGATACTGAATCAAATTAATTTCAGTTCCAGCTTGACCCGATAAGAAAGACTCCTTTTCATTTGTTCCGGAATTTTCTCTACTTCGATAGGAAGCACATCTTAAAACATCAGCTGACATGAATTCATTTGTGTCAAAGAAAGTCCCGTTTTCTTCATCTGATTCAATGTCTACTCCGTATCGGCTTTCGTTGTCGGCATCTGAATCGGTTCCACTGCCTTCTGACATGATAGAATAGAAATCTGTTGCAAGTAAAAGAAAAGGGTTTTGTACCATCAATAGTTGAGAGATAATTGTATAACATACAATCAAAATTCTTTAACTCATTTGACCCGCTTCCGTTTTAGTTGTTTGTTTGCTGAAATTTAGCAAAGGCTTACTAATGTCAAAATTTGTAGCAACATGTGTATCTATAACCTAGTTAACGAGAAGATGAACCATTAAAAAATAAAATTACCACTGAATCTTCTATCTTGCCCACAAGAAGAATCCCTCTCTTTTGTTTCATCAACCACAGTTGTTTCCAGCTCGATTTTCTCAGTCTGCAACATTTTTGACACTCATCTTTCATGATTCATGAAGCAAATGTGTGTGTGTGTGTGTGTGTGTATATCATTGTTATATTCTAATAGGTAGAGGATCCTGTACATTAATCCAGAAGTGTGAGAAGTGTATTATAACACTATATATAACACTATATATAACACTATATAACACCATATAAACACCGTATAACAATATGTAATACCGTATAACACCATATAACATTATGTAATACTATATAACACTATATAACAAATATAACACTATAGTTTGTCTGATAGCATGTCTATGATAGATGTATAGTGTTATATATTGTTATATAGTGTTATATAGTGTTATATGGTGTTACATATTGTTATGCGGTGTTTATATGGTGTTATATGGTGTTATATAGTGTTATATATAGTGTTATAATACACTTCTCACACTTCTGAATTAATGTACACTATCCCTACTCTATTCTAATATATAAATATTATTTTGCATCCGAACTTTTCATGTTATATGTAAATGCATATATGTTGTACTTATTACATAATGTAATATTAAAAAAGGTAGGAGCAATAGTATTCTAAAAAAACTATAGCAAACATAAAAAAGATCAGGAGAGCTTCAAATGAGATTAATTCAAAAATAAAAAATTTAGTTAAACAAATAAAAGAACTATTTCAGCTACGTTCAAAATTTTTCGAGTAATTAGTGTTATCATAACTTTTTGAAGGAAAAATAAGATTAGACTGGAAACTTTCATTCCATTCCTTGTAAAAATGGAAAAAAAAACACCACTAAAATTGAAAGGGACCACACTCCTTATATAACGGTTCGTTAAGTTCCTGCGTGGTCAACAGGCACCTTTTTCACATTTTCATAATGGTCCATTCCGTTCTTGCATACCAAACACTACTCAAATAGTCAAATGATTATGTGTACCTCTAACTGTCTTAATGTGTCTAGGAGAACTATATGTTTATGTTGAAGAGCCTTCATTTGGTTTTGCAGGGCGGTGAGTTCACTCAACATAATTGATTCACAATCCTTGATTACTTCCTCTGCCATTCCTTCTTGTGATAATCTGGATCGTAATTTTTCGGTTGAAATAACCAACTCTTCTGAAGGAACAAGATCCCCTGTAGATAACCTTGGGAATTTATCCTTAGCAGCTAAAAGGGACTCAATCCATGCATGTCTATCTTCTCTAGATATGCACCTTAAATGAAGAGTTTTTGTTCCAGAAAATATAGACAGTCTTTTGTCGTCTGACTTGCTTGCTCTTACAGATGACACCTGTACTAAGAAAACAGAGTTATCATATGCAAATTGCACAAGATAGAAACAAACCTTACACTTTTTCCTGATTTTATCAACTAAATTAGGCACAAAATGGAAACCATGTAACACTTTATTACTGATTTTAGCAACCAAGTTATACTTTAGTATTGGTTGTAGGAAGGAATTAAATGCTCAAACGGGGATGGTAGTAGGTCATTTCTTTTTGCTGATCTAAACAAATGTTGACATGGCATCTAATCTGCCATTTTAGTGTATATCTATGCATATGTGAAGTGGCATTTGATTTGATATTAAATAATGTTTTTTATATATGATGTTTTTGTCAAGTTGTAAATAAATAATTTTTATTTTTTTAAAAGCCATTTTTAGCATATGTGGCATCTGATGTGGCGGAAGCACGTAATTTTTTACTGATTGTAGCAACAAATTACCTTTTCAAAGGTAGCATGTCAATTGTTGCCTATTTTTAAAAAATTAATTACATGGCATTTATTTGTCAATTTAGTGGGAGTATATCCACATGGCATCTTATGTGACATTTGATAACTATTTTCAAATCTTTAGCTGTTCGAAAAAAGTAACTATTTTCAAATATAAAAGAAAAAAAGGTCATTTAACAAACTAGTCAATAAAGTTTTATTTTGTTTTTTCGTACCATGTCGCATCTTATGTAACTTTTAATAATTATTATTTACAAAATAATGTCTTGAAAAAAAAGATATCTTTTCTAACTCATTAATAACTTTCTTATTTTTTTTTCTTCACATAAGCAATTCTTGCAGGTGTGGCACCTAATGTGGTAGCTGACATGGCATTAACCAGTGCCACATCCCCAAATTTCGGTAAGATCAGTTAAAATGAGGTCGGTTGCAAAGTCCAGCGAGAAAAATGTAAGCTGTTAATTTCTGCATAATTTAAAGTTGATTGCTAAAATAAGGAAAAAAATGTAAAGTTCATGCCCGTGGCCCTTAAAAAATGTTGACGTCGTTGCAAAAAAAAGAGCATCTACAATTAATATATGATTCCAGGCTAGTTCCTAGATGTTAATTCAAATCTTCTGGATTCAAGAATCAGATTACAAAGAGTTCCTAGTAGTGTACATATAAGATATTGCTATCTACTCTGCAAAACAGAAAATTGAGGATGTATTTTCTATAATGCAGGGCATCTAATACGGTTTGGTCAACACATTGAAGTTATCCCATTTTGGAAAATCATTTAACGAACTTATTAAATTTAACAAAACAAAAAAGCACATGAAAACAAAACCGTTTCGCCTTGTCTGTTTTGCTTTAAGTACAAAACTTTTGTTTTGGAGGTCAGAAGCTCAGAACCATCAAATACTAGATGACATGTCCACTGGAGAATCTTGAGGTTTTCCATAAAGTCCAAACAACTAAAATCATATAAGGCTACCTAACCAAATGTCCTTGTTGTCTATGTTTTAATGGTAGTAATTGTATATTGAAAATTCAAAATTACACCAGACAATTGCACAAAAAGTTAACCAGTGTACTTGTCCATACATTGCAACCTAACAACTTTAATTGCTATAATGGAAAGTGATTTTCTATTTTCTCTTTGAAATCTTAGAAACCAGAATTGTTAAATGTGGATAAGATATTAAGATCTAGCGACATTGTAGAATAACAATTGTTTTATTAGTATGAATCTATGGAAATGCAAAATTCACATGAATGATTAAAGAAATTATGCATACCTTCAAATGTATCTCTCCGTATGGCTTCCATTGTTTCGATCCAAATCGATTATGACTGCTGCCGTTACTGCATTTCCTCATGTACCTAACCGATTCATCTCCGATGACCTTAAACCCTTTCTCTCTCCCCGGACTGAGCACGATCTTATCCGGTCCATGAGTTTTGTAATAAGACAGCACTCCATCCTCCAATGTAAACCATCTAGATCTCCATCCTTTACCATAGTTCACCCATTTATACAATATCCCAGCCACAACACCACCACCATTTCCACCAAAAACCACCGGTTTCGAAACCGAAGATTCCTTCTCCCTCACTTCAACCTCACAATCCTCCACCTCATGAATCACATTCTCCGATTCAGTGCCGACAGACGACACCTGAGCTGAAAAGCTTGCCGGTTTCACACTCCTCACCGAACTCTCAAACCCTAACTGACTCTCCAACTGCCGTTTCTCAACTCCAGACACTGGTGAACCAGTCCGATCCTTCTCAATCGAGACCGGAGCAATACAACACAACGGATTCATCTTTTCCTTAACCTAATTGCACAAAATCGATCAAATCAAAAAAAAAATTAACCTAAAAACACTCAAATCAAATACATCATAACAGATTCATCGTTTCCTTAACCTAATTGAATACAATCATTAAATCGAACACAAATTTAAGCTAAAAACACTAAAATCTACAATCTCTAAACGATACTGGAGCTATACATCATAACAGATTCATCATTTCCCTAACCTAATTGAACACAATCGATCAAATCAAACACAATTTTAACCTAAAAACACTAGAATAAGTAAAATCAACGAGCTCTAAACGATACCAGAGCTATACAACATAACAGATTCATCGTTTCCATAACCTAATTGTACACAATCGATCAAATCAAACAAAATATCAAAATTCTAACCTAAAATCACCAAATGCAACGATCTCTAAACAATACCGGAGCAACACATCACAACAGATTCATCGTTTCCGTAACCTAACTGAACACAATCAATCAAATCAAACAAAGTGTCAAAATTCTAACCTAACTTCACCAAAATCAACGATCTGTTAACAGTACCGGTTCGAAACGGAAACCGCAACGGCGAAATGCACGACGGAGCCAGATCGGAGATCAAATCAACAACGGCGATGAAGTAACTGGAGATTATGCGATTATGATGTAGTGACATATAGTAGGGTTTGTATAGTGAAAATGTAGATCAGAGAGTGTAGGTACAGTGCAATTAAGCTTGCAGATAAAGTTGTATGAGTGGAGAGAAGTGATTCATTGCATTAATTTCACTTCTGCAACTGCAACAAGCAAGCAATGGTGGTAGTGTGTGTTTTTGGGTGTTTGTGGTGTGTGAGAAAGTGTTGTGTGTCAGAGATCAAGCAGGAGGCGTAGGTTAAGCGAGAGGCGCATTAAAGAGTGAGGTGTATGCATGGTTTGTGATTCAGTTAGAGGGGTTGTTATCAAGGATATAGCTAACCTACGCATTGTGTCCATTGGGTACTTCAAGAGTTCAAGGACATTTGAGTGTCTTATTTTATTTGTTTTTCGAATCGGATTTGTTTCATTTTTTATATTATTTCTTTTGTTTTCTGATTAGCTAAAGCTGGATCTTGATAACAACTCGTATTTAGGATCCGTGTTTTACAGCGGAACGTTAAATTGTGCACGCTGTTGTAGTGTGTTAACATGAAAAATTAGACCGAAACATAAAATATGAAAAAGATTAATAAGTCGACTTAGGATCATCACGTTGCAACTGTGTCAATAAACGGGCAACACATCCGTGTTGCAGCTTATTAACTCACAAAATTTGGATCGAAACGTAAAACGAAAAATTTTGTGGCAGGTTTATAAAAGATGAAAAGTATAGGGCTAAAAGTAAACAATAATAGTAAAAGTCGTTGAACCACGCACACGCGTTGCAGCATGTTAACTCGCATAAATTTGACTGATACGTAAAACGTAAAAAAATAACTAAGTCGACGTAGGACCCACATGTGATTGGGTTGTTAAACCATAAAAAATTGTGACTACAAACTTTTTGTGACAAACATGTAAAGGCTTAAAAGTATAAGGGTTAAAAATTTTTAAAAAATGAAAAGCATAAGACCATGTGTAGTGGTTAAGCCATATAATGCTCCCACCATGGGGCATTATTCGACACGTGGCAGTCCAGTCAGTATGGGGCAATATAGCAAAAGTGGCGTAGTGAGAATAATGCCCAATAAGGCCCATGCAATCATTTCACAATTAATTTTTTTTAAGTTTAAATACTTCATTAAATAAAAAATACAATACTAGAAATAAAAAAAAAAATCCGACTAAATTAAAAAAAAATACAATACTAGAAATAAAAAAATAAAATCCGACTAAATAAAAAAAAACACTAGTTTTCGTCTTCGCTTTCTTCCTCGTCCTCCGTTTCTTCCTCACCCTCAGGTGGTACATACCGAACCGACCATGCGTGGTGAACCAAATCAACCATTAACTGGGAATGGTACGGTTCGTAACGCAACTCTCGCACATTATTCACTCTTTCTTCCATTGACGCCTGTGATGGTCCTCTTGAACGGCTTCTGGCACATAATTCTGGCATATCGCCTTTCCTTCATCTTCCAAAATCATGTTGTGCATGATTATACAAGCGTACATAGCATCTCTCATTTTTTGCTTGCTCCATGCACGACAAGGATTTCTCAAATATTGCCAGCGTTGTTTAAGAACCCCAAAGCATCTCTCAATGTCTTTTCGTGAAGACTCTTGAACATTTTTGAAGTATGCTCTTTTTTCATCAATAGGATCACTATAACGTCTTCACGAAAATCGAATACCTAGGATAAATTCCGTCGCTCAAATAATATCCATGAGGGTAGTAGTTTCCATTTGCGTAAAACGACGCTTTTGGAGCTTTGCCAGAAATCCACTCCTCTAATAACGAAGATTGTTCAAAAACATTGATATCATTGCATGACCCTACCACGCCAAAGTAAGCCGACCAAACCCCAAGGTCCTGTGAAGCAAGCGTTTGAAGAATAACAGTGGGTCCTTTTTGGTAACCCCGTGTGTGTTAGCCTCGCCTCGCCATGCGGTCGGGCAGTTATCCCAACGCCAATGCATGCAATCTATGCTTCCGATCATACCAGGCAAACCATGCTCCGCCGAATGTACCTCGTAGATCTTTTGAAGGTCGTCCCATGTGGGCGTTCTAAGATAACGCGCACCATACACATCAATAATACCTTTATAAAAAACATACACAAACATAAGCTTCAAAAAAAATTGTAAACATTATAGTAAAGTATAGGAATTGTACCGCGACAAAAATGCTCCAAGGTGTCTCGCGTTGTTTTCTCGCCCATTTTTAGATACTCGTCGTTGATGTAGGTTGTGTTTCCATAAGCAAGGATTCTTAACGTCGACGTACACTTTTGGATACCGGTAAATCCAAGTGCCCCTCTCGCATCCGCTCTTTGTTTAAAATAATCGTAGTTGGCTTCCAAGTCGTCGACTATGCGTAGAAACAACCGCTTACTCATTTAGAAACGACGCCTAAACATTTGGTTCGAAAATGTCGGCGCCTCATCAAAATAATCTTTCATCAAACGATCGTGTGCCGCGCGTCGGTCTCGTTCAATATAACCTCTTTTATTTTTTTCTGCTTGGGGACGACGACAATGGTTCACATATCTCACCGCTAGTTGACAAGCACTCGTAACCGCCTCTTGCTCAACCTCCTCATCGGTGGAATCATCGCCATCTGCAAAAAAACTCTTTGTAGTAAAAATTTACCATGGATGAAGAACTAGGGGAATCCATCAAGTTTTTTTTTATAAAATTGTAGTGTTTTTTAGAGAGTATTTGAGAGAGTTTTGGTTAATTTTGAATGGGTTTATATATATAGGTAAAAGGTTTAAAAATTAAAAAAAAAATAAAAAAATGAAATAGCCGTTATATAGCCGTTGGACGAATTTGATTGGTCAGTCAACATCAACAAAGCGTTTTTATTAAAACGCCGAAACGATTTTTTTCAAAAAACACGCCCAATAATGCCCCATGTAATGGGGGTGCGGCATTTTGGGGCGTTATATTCGAAATTTTTTTTAAAATACCGCACTTGGAAGGTTGAAAAGTTAGAGGGTTAAAAACAAAAGGAAATTGAATAGCGTTTTGTGAATGTATATTGAATGTTTTTAGAATTCTAGTAATTTTCTGTTGGTTGTTAATGAGAGGTGGAATGGAATGAACCATTCTGGAGGGAATGAAGAAATAAGTGTTTGGTTGGTCGATGGAATGGAATTGCATATTCCAAAATGCATTCCATTCCTTCAGAATCATTCCATCTGTCCCACTGTTTTTTTTCTATTTCATTCCTTCTTCACCCTTCATTAACAACATCACAACCCATAACCGTTGCCACCACCGCCACCCATCACAGCCGCCACCCATCGTCGCCACCCGCCTCCGCCGCCACCTACCGACTCTGACCACCACCATCACCGCCCACCGCCGCCACCCATCGACGACATCACTAGTGCTCCTACTATCACCGCAATCATCGCCGCCACCACCGCTGCCACCCATCTCCGCTGCTACCACCGCCGCCGCCACCCACCTCTGTCCCCGCCACCACCACTATCGTCACCACTGCCACCTTCGATCACCACCGCCCGCCGTCGTCGCCACCCACCACCGCCGCTGCCGCTACAACTGCCACCTGTTACCAGCCACCATCACTGCCCACCATTGACCACGACCATCTGATTTTATTCTTTCGTCTTTTCTTGCCTCCCAAACAACAAAAGGTAATGATGATTCATTCCATTCTTACATGGCAACCAAACAAGACATGGGATAGTAATGATCAATTCTATTACCTCATTCATTCCATTACCTCGTCCATTTCATTCCCTCGTCCATTGCATTACACCATACCAAACAGACCCCTAGTGAAATTGATATTTGCCTTCCTATTGAGTTGTTTAGAACAAAGTGAAAGGTAAGACGGTTTCTTATGCTGAAGTCGTAAAGAACATTCTTTTACAATCAAGTATGAATATGTGAGTGTAAATTATGTGTATAAATATGTCTATAGGAAATATGTATCAATCTAATGGTTTTAAGTTAACCTAATATGACCATATTTGGTATAACTCTATATGACCCAATCTGAATTTGTGGCCATTTAATTTGAATTGCTAGTAATAACATTTCTAACCATCTTAGTTATGCAAGTTAAGTTATTCGGATAACGAATCCTGAACGTTCAATAGTCAGTTGTCGGCAAAATTAGTAATAATAATATACTTATTTGGGTTTCAAAAGGCTCAGTTCGAAATATAGCCACCTAAAAACGAGTCACTTTACAAGTTTCTCATTCGTACAAGAACCAAATCAAAACCCAAGTAGTCGATAGATTGTGCGGTTATGAAAGTGGCTCAAACTATAATATTAAAGAGTTATAAAGGATATTTATACCTACGTGGTTTAGGGTTCTAAAACTTTTTATAGTATTTTTATGATTATTTTGTAGTATTCCCTCTCTAATATATTAGTATTATTTTAAGTAATAGGTTTGTTGTATATTTTGTTTTAATTACCTAAGCAATTTAGTGGTCAAATTTGTTATGTGAGGTAGTATGCTACTCTTTAATTAATATGATCAATTGCTCAAAACTGTTGTAATTGGTATAGTGAAAATGAATGCTAAGTGTCGATGCAAGTAAATGATTTAAATTGCTAAAAATACTAATATGGCTCGGGATATTGAGAACAAAAAGATAATAAAGCAAAGAAGAATACTTTGACCTTACGGATATGAAATATTCATTTTGTAAGGCTAGTGTAAAAATGAAAACTATTTGAGACACTAATGATGTTTGAAACTTGAACGGGTCGAATAATTTAGAAATTATTTTAATACCGAGAGCAAAATTTTAAGAATTTGGTAAATTCAGAAATTGGGTTTTGAGTTCATCTTATAGAGGGTTAAATCACGGTCACGTAGGAAGAAACATGACCTGATTCGGACCAAAAACGAATAAGTTATGAGGTTTTTCATAAAGACCATTTGAGCTGGGAAAATGCAGGAAATAGAACAAACTCGCTGGAAAAAGACCTCCGTCGCGCCACGCGACAGAGACCCAAGTACACGTCGCGACACGCGACGGCCCTCGCGGCCCGCAAAGGCTAGGGTGTTCTCTGTCGCGGCCCGCGACAACCTACTAGTGCTGGAAAAATTTGTTCTTGATATGTTTTGACATCTAGGACTTGTTTAATCATTTTATAAACACATATAACTAATGTTTTGGATGATTTTGGCTATAGGTAATCGTAGCAACTTGCGGATGAAGATCAAGCTTGTTAGAGGATCGAACACGCACACATGATGAAGCTTCCGCTAAATTAATCGTGTCTTTTGGGTTACTAAACTTATGATTAATAAGTATAACTATCTTTGTGATGTTTAACTTATGTAAATACTATTTAAATGTTTCGAAAGTTAAATATGTGTAGTTATGACAACATGGTTTAAATCTTTAATAAACGTCTTTTGAAGGTTTGAACTTTATATAAATGTCGTCTAGTCAATGTTTTTATAATAAATGAAAGGTAAATACACTAATAAATTGTTTGAATTAGAAAAAGACATGTAAGGGTCTTACAAAGATTGTGTGATTGCGAGTATAATAGCTGCAAAATGAAACAAGCAAGTGTGTGAGAGTAAAGGTGAGTAGAGCGTAAACCCTAAAACGATCGTCTGATCTCTTTATTTGTAGCAATAAAGAACTAACTAAGTACCCGATATCACGGGGATAATCGGAATATTTCTTTATGAACGTTGTGATATTTATGAACAGAAAGAACGAGTCTTTTGCTTGACTTGATCGTATTTAATTGTCCCTATATCATATTAACAACATGTGCAAAAATATGTTAGTTGTAAATAAGGAATAGGTTCAGGATATCAAACCTATTAAATACTAGGATAGTCAATCATTGTCCAAAATATTGGTCGAAATATTCACTTCTAACACATTTTATTTAACTTGGTGAATTAAAGGGCCCTGTGGTTTCTAATGACAAGTTCGGGTTAATAAAATCTGAGCAAAATGAGCTTGGGTTAAAATGGACTTTTTTTAGTATAAGCTTGATTCGGGTGGTATTAGATTCTCGACAAAATGAATTCGTATTAGTCGTTTTAGAATAAATACCAAAATAGGATTAGGGCAGGAGGATACGAGTGAAAGGTGAAAGTGAGATTTGAAGAAATTATATGGATCTGATGAAACAAAGGGGAAAGTTTGGGATATTTTATGACTGACACGTTGGTTGTTAATTATCGCCTCATTTTTATTCGAGTTATCAGGTTGAGGTGAAGCGGTGATATCAGGGTGGTGGTGGGGGTTTGTGGTGAGAGATAAAGTAACCCAAGTTTGATGCATCTCTCTATATATGTATATATGACACAATCAATAAATAATTAAACTTTTATTTTTTAATAATAAAATAAATACTTACATTCTTGTGTATAAAATTACTAAAATACCCTTCTAATTACAAGTAAAATTACTGAAATACACCTACTTTTAACCGATCATTTTAACGGTGTTAGAGCCGGGGAGCAAATTGGCAAAAAAAAAATTGAAACATCAAGAAGGAAAATGACCATTTTTAAAGGATTGAGGCAAAACCGTTAAAACGACCAAACCACATAGAGCAAAACGGAAGTTTACTCTTTATTTTAAACTAGGATCTTGACCTGCCGCGCTTTGCGGCGGCGTTGAAAGTTATAATAATTTGCATTTATAGTGTATATTTGACTTGACTCTTTATCCAAAAAAAAATTACGTCTTCGTCGAATGAACACGCATTATATTTGACCCGACTCGCTTTCTAACACAGTTTACAAACGTACACAAAATAAGTATAAAAACGTATTATTTTTTACCAGACTTGTTTGAGTGAAAAAATTATGTCAAAACATGAGTCGTTTACGTTGAAACGTGAATTTAAAATATACGTCGCGCATTACGGTGGTGACACCTTAGTTGTTTATAGTCGGCGACACGTTATATGATTCATTAACCATATAAAAAACATGTTTTGACATATCCGATCTAACTCTGTATAATATAAGCATTGCAGATACAGTATACGGTGATGACATTAATGTGTGATACCTACACGCGACATTACACGTGTTTGACTTTGTTATATACAGTACGTTCTTGACATTGACGTCATTAGATATGGATAAAAAAAAGAGTATGAATCGCTCATTGTGGTGTAAAGTTGTAACAATATTTTAGATAACCGTGTAAAGTCGTAAAAGTAATTTCGACATTAACATGGTTATACAAAGATAAAAAAAAGTATATTAATGTGTGACGTTATGATCTAAAGTCGTAAAAGCAATTCGTAGTAAAATGAGACGTCAAGTTATTAAGTACAAAAAGTTGGTGGATCAAAGTTATTAATTACCAAAGGTGGAAATGAATAACTTACTTAGTTTGAGAGTGTGAAATGAAAGAATTAAAAATATAAGGGTTAGAATTGTAATGTTTGATGGTTATTTGAAAGTTGAAAGAAGATAAAAGTGTAAGGGCTATATGTGTTATTTTTCAAAAGTTAAAGGAACTAAAGACAAAGGTCCACAAAGAAATAAAAATATAAGGGTTAGAATTGTAACTTTTGATGGTTATTTGAAAGTTAAAAGAAGATAAAAGTGTAAGGGCTATATGTGTTATTTTTCAAAAGTTAAAGGAATTAAAGACAAAGGTCCACTGACCTTTGTCTTTAATATATATTAAATAACCTATATATTCGAGACATTTACTTTGGATTTTTATTGCAACTTAATTTGGGATAGTTAGTTTTTATATGATTTCTCTTATTTTATAACTTAGATTGTTAAAAATCTTATAAGTAACCATAGTCTTTTTCTCTCATTTTATAATTTAGATTGTTAAAAATGTTCTAAGTAATTCTAGGCTTTTTTTTTACGGTACGGTCCTTTGGATTTTTAAAATTTAATTTTGTACCGTCTAGATTTTACGAGTTAACACGTCGTAATGCATGCACGTGATTCATCGTTTTTAAGTCTTTTTTTGTTTTAATGGTCCCGTCGTAACGTGTAGGTCCTAAATACTGGTATTCCTTATTTTTCAAATTTGAAACAATAATTCCTCATTCCCGATGGAAATAACCTATCTTGTTGGATTCATTCATTTGTACTTTTCATTATATGTGATTGTAAAATATAATGATTGTGTTCAAATATCTTTTTATTTGATGTTTTCAATCATTGTCCCACATTTTGCCCAATTTTCCCTTGGATTCCAATGGAAAATAATGTCACCGTCTTTCAAAAGGAACGATTTTAACATGTAATAATTCAACCTTTCATAGTTTATAATACACTTTTAAATATGTAAAAGTAAAAAAGGGGCAAGAACATCAAAATTTATAGATGTTATTCTAGTGACGGATGCATGATTTTATTTTAATGAGTTCCTTTTGGTAATTTTTTTTAATTCTCACTATTTTTTTCTAACTTCTACAAAGTTCTCACTAATTTTTTCCGTTTTTTCCAAACGCACCGAGTTCCTGAGAACCCACAAATGTGGGTTGGATCCGCCCCTGCGTTGTTCATTTATTATATTCTTCATCTCATATGTTTTTAGTTTTTGCTTAAAGAATACTTTACAAACTATAATGTATTTATTCTAAACAGTTAGATCACTATACATATATTCAGTTCATTCAAATTAATCTACACAACTAATTTTTTCATGATAAAGTATATTAACAAATAATGTAAAACGAAGAGAGGAAAACATATTGCATACGCCATTTTATGTAGATATACAACTATAATGGTACAAAATATGTGCATAAGAAACTTTTCATCGATATTGTTGAATACTGCGAAAAGACACGTGATTTAGCATATAGAATTTATAGAAGTTCATATTGGCCCGAATGTCTCTTGTGGATCACCATCAGTATTGCCCCTTGAACCCCACGTGGAGCGTTGCCCCAAATTCCACCAAGGGGGCACTGTCCCTGGAACTATGGGTTCGTTTGCTCGTGAAATAAGAATTGTCATGAACAAACATGTTGTAACACCCTACACAAATCTCACATTGAGTGTGGACAAAAGAGATGTTGGTTCATAAAAATGTCTCACCTCAAATATCACAAGGCATTTTGGTCGGGTGTATTGGTAGGGAATGCCCGGATGAGATGAAAATTATACAATTAAACATGCTCACATGAGAGTAGTAAATCCTTGAGCTCCCTGTGAGCAAAACAGTTGATATTTATGGTATGAAAGATCAGATGTAACAACTTACACATATACTCAACACCTTATAACTATTATTAACCAAGGTGATTTGATAAATAAAACACTCAACAAATATGATTGTAAACTGTAGAAATTTTTAAACAAGGTGATTTGATAAATAAAACACACAACAAACATGATTGTGAACCGTAGTAATTTTTATGACATACAAGTGTATGCATATATATATATATATATGCAATACATGTTCACAATTTTTTAAACACAATGTAGATTACTTATGAAATTATGCTCAATAATAAATAATTTTTAAAATTCACTTGCTTACACACCAATACAACTTGATACAAGAAAAATCATTTACAAGTACAAAAGAGTTTATAGTCATTTTCATTCATTGTCCAATTATAACATTTCAAAGTAAATTTTAAATTTGTATGATTTTCATCCCTGAAATTCTTAAAATATGTCAGTTCCGTCCAAAAAAACATCTGTATACCAGTTTCGTCCCTGTGGTTTTCCAATTATGCCAATAGGTTTTGACAGATGCTAGTTTTTTGGATGAAACTGATATGTTTCAAAATTTGATCTGGACTGGTATAATTGGACAAACCATAAAACCACCCGTAGTGGTACAAATTTTGGGCGTTTTTCCACAAAAGCACGCCCCCAAACGCCCCTATGACCGCCCCTGGGCGTTGTTGAGTCAAATTTAGTCTCCAGCGTTCTTTAATCCACGTACAACTTCCAATTCTTTGGCCAATCACATGCATTCTTGTTTTCTTGCCCAATCACATGTATTCTTCCTTTTAACATAATAGCCACATCCCCACTACACCCATTTTAGAAAACACCCCATAAAGCCCCCTTGCTGACTGGACTACCCACATAACGCAAAGCGCCTAAGGGTGGGATGTCTTCCATTACGCATAACGCATGGTCTAGTAGTACAATTTGAAAATTTGATCTGGACTGGTATAATTGGACAAACCAGCGACGAGAAAATAGTAGCTAACTCCGTATAAAATAAGAAATAAGTGATAATATTGTACGGAGTCATCGAGATTAGCCCATCATCACACTTTCTTTCGTGTTAACCTAATCGCACCAGAACAACAACAACAACAACGAGACCAAAGTTCCGATCGTGTAAAACACTTTTCGGATCTCCAACCGATCACACAAACAAACAGACGACGATACAAGAAAGAACGAAAGAGACATCAAACTAATGAGATCAAATGGATGTAGCTACACCCATTAACAACAATATTGGCTACTGTTTGTTTAATTGCTTGCATTCGACGTTCTCGTTGTTTTCAATCGATTTCCCCCAACGACCATGATCATTTCCTCACTAAAACCCATCATCGGATCTCAATTGCAGATCCCCTTTTACTCCAACAACATCGTCATCGTTTTCTTTTCTTTTTCCTCACTTTCAAATCATGGATCCTTCAACGTCTCGTCCCGCTGTAGTGATCGACAACGGCACCGGGTAATTATGTCTTATTTGATACTTGTTATTGTATTTGATCACCAAGTGTTTGATGAAAATCCTGAATGATTTATATGCACACCACCTGTTTGATAAAATTCCCCAAAGAAGACATTGTTTATATCACTAACTTTTTTATTGGATTATCTGCTTGATTAACAGAATTCATGATCCAATACTCAGTATTTTTGTTGATCACCAACTGTTTGATGAAATCCTGAACGATATTTATGCACACCACCTGTTTGATAAAATTCCCAAAAGAATATACTGTTTAAATGATTTAACTCTTTTTTGGGTTATCTGCTTGTTTACCTTTCATACCGCTTGATTAACAAATTTCATGATCCAGTACTTGGTAGTGTTATTGATCATCAACTGTTTGATAAAATTCCTGAACAATGTTTATGCACACCACCTGTTTGATAAAATTCCCCAAAGAAAACATAGTTTTATTACCAATTGTTTATTGGTTATCTGATTGTTTACATGGCTAAAATCAATTGGATATAACTTATGGTGGTACTGCAGATATACTAAATTGGGTTTTGCGGCGGCTCATTGTTCTAATTGATCACCAAGTGTTTGATGAAAATACTGAACAGTGTTTATGCACACTACCTGTTTGATAAAATTCCCCAAAGAAGTTATTGTTTGTATTACCAACGTTTTTTAGATTATCTGCTTATTTACATTTCATACCGTTTGATCAACAAAATTCATGATCCAATACTCTTTATTGTAATTGGTCACCAACTGTTTGATAAAAATCCTGAACGATTTATACGCACACCACCTGTTTGATCAAATTCCCCAAAGAAGACATTGTTTGCATCACTAACTTTTTTTTGCATCATCTGCTTGTTTACATTTCATACTGCTTGATTAACAAATCATATGATCCGATTCTCATTATCCTAATGGATCACCACTGTTTGTTTAAAATCCTGAACAATATTTATGCACACCTCCTGTTTGATAAAATTTCTCAAAGAAGATATAGCTAACTTTTTCTAGACTATCCTGTTTTTTTTTTTTTTTTTTTTTTTTTTTTTTTTTTTTCTGGCTAAAATCAATTGGATATAACTTTTGGTGCTACTGCAGGTATACTAAAATGGGTTTTGCGGGTAACGTGGAGCCCTGCTTTATTACTCCAACTGTCGTTGCAGTCAATGAATCATTCATAACTCAGCCCGCTCGTGGCTCTAGTAAGGGAAGTAGCAGTTGGATGGCACAACACAGTGCTGGTGTAATGGCTGATCTTGATTTCTTTATCGGGGAAGAAGCATTATCCAAATCAAGAACTAGTAGTACTTACAATCTAACCTACCCGATCAAATACGGACAGGTGGAAAATTGGGATGCGATGGAACGGTTTTGGCAGCAGTGTATTTTTAATTACCTGCGATGCGATCCGGAGGATCATTACTTTTTATTGACTGAAAGTCCACTAACTCCTCCAGAAAGTAGGGAGTATACCGGCGAGATTATGTTTGAGACGTTTAATGTTCCAGGGCTTTATATTGCAGTGCAACCGGTGCTTGCTTTGGCTGCTGGATACACAACATCTAAGGTATGTTTTTTATAGTTATTGTTGATATTATTGTTATCATAGTTGTTAATGGCGAATAGCGACAAATAGCGATAAGGTACCAATATGCTACATAGCGAATAGCGGTAAATAGCGGGCAGTTATTTTATAAACAGCGATACACTAGAAAAGAAATTTTAAAATTTTTTATATGTATATTATATAAAAATACCCTGGTATATATATGCTATTTTACATGTATATTTAACAAAAACCTAAAATCCAAGTATTTTATAGCTATATTTAATTGCTATTTATATTTAAAAAACTACAAAAATAAATAAAGTATCGCTATCTATCGCTACAACCCTAATAGCGAGCCTAGACCTATACGCTAGGTAGCGCGCTATAGCGATCGCTACGCTCGCTATTGACAACTATGATTGTTATGGACGTTCATTTATTTTGACTCTTTGATGTTGATGCCAATTACTAAACTCAAGATTTTAGGATTATCCTTAGACATATGTGACAAGGAGAACGAGGAACGCACAATAATGCTTAGAAAGATTTATAAAATTACAAGAATGTAGAAATTTGAGTGTGGCTAGTTAACACTCAAATAACTTAAAAAATTAGGATATCTGTGATTTAAGTGTTTAATGATTATAACAGTTTTAGGTATGTCATATACTAATTGTAAACGTTAGACATTGAAACTTGGTTACGTAGGTAAGATTTTTTTTTTCATACATAACAACCAAGTTAATTAATTTCATAACTTTTCGGTTTTTCTCATAGACCCTTGATCTAGTGATCTACTTGTATGGTGTTTGCTCCCCACAAAATTAGTGTGGGTCAAATCATAGTCACAGGATTCGCTGCACCCCCTGCGTACCAAGAATCAGATCGCATGTACCGGAATCGGGTACAAAAGTGACCTTAACGCCATGGGTTCGCGATCCGGATCGGGAAATTAGGGCGTATCCTATTTTCAACAAATTCAACCCAAATCACTAAAAATCACGTACCCGATTGATTAATTCGGTGTTTGGGAACGATCCGATACACGTACCGGAAACAAAAAGGCAGATTCAAACATGTAATTGGACTTTGACGCAAATTAATTGCTGACTCTTCGGTGCCTACGGTATGTGAGCTTGTTTTTCATGCGTATCGCATCGTTCCCAAATGTTTTCTATATGATACGTAGAAGAAAGAGTTAATAGGGTGGCAATGCTCTGTATATTAAGTTGGAATTTCTTGAAAAAAATTAATTGTAAACTGTTTTGCATATGCTACGACGTACCAAACGATATAGTACGCCGTACCGCGTACTGAATTGGCGTTCCAAAAATCCCGTCCCCCACTCGTACTGAATTTTAGAAATGCATGAATCGCGTACCCATTTTCGTTCTGCGATCCATGTGATTATGGTTCAAATTCTTGCAAGTGCAAGGTTAGGTGTAAAAGTTGTTTAATAAAACATATAGCTTTCTAAGGATTGCCTTTTATTTTGTCCCCTCTCAATTATATGATTTGGTTCTAATCTCTGTTAGTTTCAACTCTTTAAGTGGGTGTATACCTTAGGGTGAAGGGAGTGGTTAAACAGGTGAAAGTGGCAAACTTCAAAATGGACCAATCAGAGTGTGCCATGTCAGCAAGTGTGAAGAGTTTAAACTTTGGTGAAAAGTGTTGGCAATGGTTTAGACACTTGAAAGTGGCAAACTTTTTTTATTCTTTTTTTTTTCCTACCCTCCACAAATACCCATCACCTTCTTCAATCATCATCAGCATCATCACTTTTCATCTTTGTCGATCGGTGATGGTTAGTCGATTTCACAACTTGCCGCGCGGGAAAACGGGACGGCGCCGGTGTTGCCCCTCGGCAAACCGGTTTGCCGATCACTTCACCGCACCACTCCCTTCACCCTTATGTCATATATACCTCCTTCGTAATTTTAGGCATGGAAACTACATAGTCAAAAGTATTCTTTCTCAATGATGAAGGTTTTTGAGCTACCCCTAGTCAATCTTTGTGACTGCAGATTGAGTGTTTGAGTAACACCTCAAGCCCAAAGTGACACTTTAGCTCGTTAAGTCCCAAATAAACTTACAAGATAGTGGACTTTACTAGTAGCCTAGAATATATGGGTTGTAAGCTCAAACCTCTCACTTCTCTATACATGTGGTACACGTGTCAGCAATTCACATGTAACATCGAGTGAAATGAGATTGGTTGCTAAATTCGGTAAAAGGGTGGAAGGGGCACCCATCACATTCATCACACTATCACACCCAATCACAATATGACACCTCATTCTAATCACATTCTATCACACCATTACTAAAACACTTGCAGCACCCATCACACCATCACATTCCATCTCTACACTTTTTTTAGATAAAATATAAATTAAATTAAAAACAATTTTTATTACATAAAATTAGGGTGGGGTTCGACCACAAAGTCCATTTTTCCTACAAAGTGTACAAAGTCATAAAATACCACAATTTCAGCCATAAAACACACTCAAAACCCACAAATAACAGAGTGAAGATTACTAAAACACAATATCCAAACCCTAACAGTCCATAAAAACTTCAAACACACCATTGTAGAACCATGAATATAATTAAAACACAACATGATAATCAACCTAAAACACACTAATATTAGTCATTCGATAATCAAAGCCTTATCATCCAAAACACAACACAAAACCCACAAATATGGCGTTTTAGTAATCTTCACTTTGTTATTTGTGGGTTTTGAGTGTGTTTTATGGTTGACATTATGGTGTTTTATGACTTTTTACACTTTGTAGGAAAAATTGACTTTGTAGCCAACTCCCACCCCATAAAATTAAACATTAAAACTAAATAAATAAAAGAAAGTAAAAAAACCAAAATAAAAAAGGTGTTATAAACATAGAAATTTTATAATTTTGGAAATATTTTAAAATGTAAAAGTAAAAGATTAGAAGACAAAAATTGTTATAAACATAGAAAATTAGAAATTTTATCATTTTATAAACTTTTTGAAAAGATATGAAAAAAGTATAAAAACAAAAGATGTTTTAAACTAAAAGGGCTGGTTAGGTTAATTTTAAAAGTTGAAGGCATTAGTTATTTTAATCTTCTCCAATCAATCTCCTCCCTTTTTTTAATCTTTTTTTTTCACCTGCAAACATGATTTTTTTTAAACATGGCTTCTCGGTAGCATGGTGTAAATCACGGAAACAAACATCATCACCGTGAAACAATCGCTTGCGGTGGTGTTTCACTGTCTTCACGCCCATCACGAGGGTGCCCGACCCCCCTAAATAGAGTTATAGAAAGACTCAAAAGACACATTAAAAGCAAAGTTAGAGTAATGACTTAACAATTGAACATTGTATTTGTTTTGTATGACATTAAACAGCTCACGGAAAGACCTTATTGATTATATGTTGTTTATGATAAGTTTTGTTTTTTTTTTTTTCATTTTTCAAACTGATAGTCTCTTTCATCATGATATTCACTGTAATGAAACATCAAGGCTATTAATCCGAACTTGATTTTTTATATTGTTGTGAAATCTGGTAATATTCTATGTTGCTTTGTTATTTTCTGTTATCCTTTTATCTCACTCAAGTCGAATAAACTCCATTATTTTACATTGCTTTCTTCTTCTTCTTCTTCTTCTTATTATTATTATTATTATTATTATTTTTATTTTTATTATTATTATTATTATTTTTATTATTATTATTATTATTATTATTATTATTATTATTATTATTTTTTTCTTCATTTGTAGTAGGTCTATACTTCTTTATAACTACACCATCAAAACCTTTAAGAAGTTAAAATTTACTGTCACTTCCTTTTGTCTTTTCTTGGGAGTGCGTATTTGTGAAACTAAAAAGGTTATGGCGGTGTATATATAATTGTTTTGATGATGTACAATTGTACAAATCACCTTCATTTTTGAAAGCTAGATATTATTAAATATCTAAATGGCAGATGGACTATTCATTTTTTATTTTTTTCTTTTACATTAACCTATACTTTTGCGTAGTGTGAGATGACAGGTGTTGTAGTAGATGTTGGAGATGGGTCCACTCATGTTGTACCTGTGGCAGAAGGTTACGTTATCGGTAGCAGCATTAAGTCACTACCGATTTCGGGAAAAGACGTTACTCTCTTTGTTCAACAACTCATGCGTGTAAGTTGACTTTGACTTTTGTTTGCATTTTGTTATTGCAAGTTTGATAATTTTGTGTTAATCTCTCGTGAAATTTCCAGGAAAGAGGGGAGCATATTCCTCCCGAAGATTCACTTGAAGTAGCTCGAAAGATTAAGGAGACTTATTGCTACACAAGTTCTGACATTGTTAAGGTAGTTATGATTTGTGTACTAAGGGTCAAGTTATTCTACAAAGGCTTCTAATTGTAAGAAGTGTAAGAAGGATTTATAGAGTGACAAGTGTCCAATAACCTAAAACTAAACCCACTACATCACCACCAAAAACCTAAACCCCCACCCCACCACCACCCAAAAACCTAAACCCTCCCCCCCCCCCCCCCCCGGCAAAAAAACAAAAAAAAACTATACCTCACCAAAAAAACCCCCAAAAAACCTAACCACCCCCCCCCCCAAAAAAAAAAAAAAAAAAACCTAACCCCCCCCCCCCCCCACCCAAAAACCTAAACCCCCACCCCCTCGGTTTTTTTTTTGGGTGGGTGATGTAAGGGGTTGTGGGGGGGGGTTTAGGTTTTTGGTGGTGGTGGATGTTTAAGGGTTTTTTTTTTTTTTTTTTTTTGTAGTGGGGTTTTTTTGTGTAGTGGGTTTAGTTTTAGGTTATTGGACACTTGTCACTCTATAAATCCTTCTTACACTTCTTACAATTAGGATCCTTTGTATTTGATCCTAATCCTGTGTACTAAATGTCAAGAATGTTGAAGTCATCTATAGTGTATTTAAATTTTCAAATGTATAAAAACCTCTTAAATCACCTTTTTTTTGGAAGTTTTGATTTTTGTTTAGAGTAAAATGCCATTTTGGTCTCTAAGGTTTGGCCAGTTTTGCGAATGTCGTTCAAAGGTTTGTTTTTCCGCATCTGGTTCCAAAAGGTTTGAAATCTTGCCATTTTCATATGGCTTGTTAACTCCATCCATTTTTCTTCCTTAGGGTATTTCTGTCTTTTTACCTACTTTGTTTTGTTTTGAATGCTTGTATATTATGCTAAATGCTTGTACATAAAGTGAAAAACTTCGAATTGCCCTTTAAGTTAACAAAAAAGACGAAAATACCCTTAACTTAACGGAGATATTAAAATATGTTAAAACAAACCTTTGGACGAAAGTCGCAAACTGGCCAATCACAGGGACGAATGTCGTTTTACTCTTTTTTTGTAATACATATTTACCACATCGATCATTTATGAAAGTCAAAATACGGATAAAAGGTTTGACCCTATACCTAACCCTCCCTATCCGCTCATATTTCCACCTCTAGTTAACATCTACTAACTTCTTTTTGTTATATTGCTTCGAGTTTTCGTGAATTTATAACCAGATTTTATATTTTTCTTGAATTGTATAGGAGTACAATAAGCATGATAAGGAACCATCCAAATACATTAAACAATGGCGAGGTATTAAACCGAAGACCGGGGCACCGTATTCATGTGATGTTGGCTATGAACGGTTTCTTGGTCCCGAGGTTTGTTCCCCTTTTTATTGTGTTAATTTCGCTGGTTATAATCAATGTTTTAAAAACCGATTTTTAAATCAAACCGGATTAGGCTAAAAAATGGTTTAACCGGTTGAACCAGGTTGTACCGAGCGGTTCAACCGGGTTGACTAGCTAACTCTATAATTTCATAAATTATAACATCAACTCAAAAGTTAATCCAAAAATGCCTGATTACATATTAAAAGATGATCCAAAAGTAAATCCATAATAAAAAATAATCCAAAAGATAATCGAAAACCATTCAATTTTCCAACAAACTCTTTTAAATGAAAGTGTATGATATGTTTAAGCCATTTGAGTGTTGAATACATCAACTATTTTCGTTTCATACAATATTAAATTAGAACTTTTAGTTACAAATAATCATAATATATATAAAAATTACATAAGATAAGTAACATATATAAAAAAAGGAACAACCCAAACTAAAATAACCTTGGGCCGGTATTACGTTTCAAACCGGTATACCGGATTTTACCGCCGGTACAAACCTTATGCCGTTTCACTTATTTACCGGGGTGTTTCGTACCAGATTTACATCTGAAAACGGTAATACCAGTATAACCGGCCGGTATTTACCGGTTTCTAAAACATTGGTTATAATACATACTTCATGTGTTAATTACAATACCATTGCATGCATGTAACCATTTATAGCATGTAAATTTTGTCATGCAGATTTTCTTTAATCCTGAGATATACAATAGCGAGTTTACAACCCCTTTACCTGCTGTAATAGACAAGTGTATTCAGTCTGCACCAATTGACACAAGAAGGGCTTTATACAAGGTACGCTTAATAAAGGTCAAGTAAGAGAGTTATAATTATGAAAGTACATAGTAAAGGATGATTTAATATTTTTGGATGGTTATTTCAGAATATAGTGTTGTCTGGAGGATCGACCATGTTTAAGGATTTTCAGAGAAGGCTGCAAAGGGATACAAAGAAGATTGTCGATGCACGAGTTCTTGCATCGGGCTTGAGGCATAATGGTGAAGTAAAAGTAAGCATGCTTGCTTCGTAATTTTGTTGTGTCGAAAGAAAGTTTGCTAATGAATAGTAAGTATATAATTCTAAAGAGATTAAACTGCCATTTTGGTCCCTGAGGTTTGGTTACTTTTGCCACTTTAGTCCAAAACTCAAACCTTTTGCATCTGGGTCCCTGTGGTTTCAGTTTTATTGCCATTTTGGTCCAAAAATGAAATCAGGTCATACTTGTCTTATAAAATCCTGCAATTTTGTCATTTTCCTCAGGGGCAAATCAGGTCATATTTGTCTTATAAAATATGGTATTTATTTATAAAAAAGAAATGATCATTTTGCCCCTGCGGAAAATGACAAAATAACAGGATTTTATAAGACAAATATGACCTGATTTTATTTTTGGACCAAAATGGCAATAAAACTGAAACCACAGGGACCCAGATGCAAAAAGTTTGAGTTTTGGACTAAAGTGGCAAAATTGACCAAACCACAAGGACCAAAATGACAATTTACTCTTCTAAAGATGTTCAGAAGTATGATTTGAAACATAAATGTTTAATTTTTTCCTATTTAAAGTTTCAAACGATTATCATTATTGTTATTATTAATGTTATTGTTATATGATTATGATGACTATAATAAAACAATCATTATTATTTTGATTATTATAAGTATCTGTATTATTGTTATTATTATTTATTGGATCAGTCGGGTTCTAAGTTGCGACTTTTAAATAAGTATAATTTGAAGGAAAATTGGATTTTAATAATCCCACCTGAGAATATCCCCGCTAGCAGTCCCACCTTTTAGACTATTTTTTTCTTCCTGGACCTCCGTTAAAAAAAATCTAACGGAGTTAGTTTTTAATGACGTGGATGCTGACTAGGCAATGACGTGGGATTAATATTGGCCAACAAACAAAAGGTGGGGTAATTAAGGTGGGATTATTAATCCCACGTCATTGCCCAGTCAACATCCATGTCATTAAAAACTAACTCCGTTAGATTTTTTCAACGGAGGTCCAGTCAAAAGATGGGACTGGCGGGGATATTCTCAGTTGGATTATTATTGGCCGGCAGACAAAAGGTGGAATTAATTAAATCCAATTTCCCCAATTTAAACAAGTGTTTCTGGATAAAAACAAACAAAAATCCGGGCCTAAATGAGGAAAAGAAAGTCTTGTTTTAGTTACACTCATATTAATTTTAATAATAACATTATCATTATCAATAATAATCATATTCATAAATCATTATAATAGTGGTAATAATCACATAATAGTAAAATTAATTTGAAAGCTATTATCTTATTACATATGAGGAAGAAATTGTTGTTAATTTTGATTCCAGGCACAGCCAGTTGAAGTCAACGTAGTCAGCCATCCTATCCAGAGATATGCTGCGTGGTTTGGAGGATCGGTTCTTGCATCCACGCCAGAATTTTTTACGGTATATTTTTATTTTATTGTTATTACTTTCTTTGCATTTAGCAAGCACGTTGGTTTGTTTCCTACAAAAACCCAAGTATAATTGCTTGAAAGCTCTTTAAATGCTAAAATGATGGTTTGAATGCGTTGAAAAGTGGTTCGAAAACTCAATAGTTCTATATTATTCTAGACCTAGAGCTAAGCAGTTAATGCGGTAAAATATCGGATATCGGTCAAGGACCAATATTTGAGATATAGATTATGTCGGTGGGATATCGGTAATTTTAATATCCTGCAAAATTTATATATATAACAATTTAACACTAACAATTCAGTATTCTCTCATAGGGATGGGCTTTTTTTTCCCAAATACCCGTACTCGTACCCGTACCGATACCTGTACCCGTACCGATTTTAGGTATTTGGTACATGTATCGGTACCCAGTTTTATTGATTTTGGTATTCGGTACTTTCGGTATTGGTACGGGTACGGGTAAAAACGGGTACTGGTACCGAAATCTATATATACCTTTAAAAGTTTTTTTGTATTATATTTTATTTCATATTATGGTATTTTTAGTGTACTCGTATTGATTTTACCTATATGGTACCCGTATCGTATTGGTACTCGTACCAATTTTACCTATTTGGTACTCGTACTATATTGGTACTCATGTCAATGTTACCTATTTAGTACTCGTACAAATGCTCAAAAAGTAAATAAAAACAAAATGGTACCAAGCGGGTACTGTACCGAAAATACCCGTACCAGTACCCGTACCGTACCTATATATTTGGTACGGTATTTGGTACCTAGTTTTGTTCAAATTCGGTACCGGTATTTTCGGTACTGGTACGGGTATAGGTACGGGTACTGTACCAATCCCATCCCTATTCTCTCATACCATTAACAAATTAACCTTTTGCAACTTGCAAAACACTGACAATTTTAGCAAGCAGGAACTGATTAAGACTTAAAACACCAACTTATAACACTAACAATTAAGACTTAAAACACTAATTGCAACAATAAGAAGAAAGACAAATGCAAGAACTAAGAAGAAAGGTACTGATATCGGTGAGAAATATCGGTCAATATCACCGATAATTGGTACCGATATTTGACATGGGGGAAGATAATTGATATATCACCGATATTAACTGCATAGGTCTAGAAATGGCAAAGTGGGTGGGTTGGATGATGGCCAAACGGATAATTCAGAATCTGGTCTGAAACGATTGGGCCGACACACACACAGTACACACACCATTTTTTTTCGTTCTTTTTTCATTTTATTAGATAGGGTTGTGTGACAAGGCAAACCGGGTAATTCATATTCCAGACTAAAACGGGCCAGACCAATCCGTACACACTTCTTTTAATGTTTTTTCTTAAACATATTAAATAAAAAAATTCATGAACAGGCTTGCCATACTAAAGCGGAGTATGAGGAATACGGCGCAAGCATATGCAGAACAAATCCTGTTTTCAAGGGAATGTATTGATCCGGGATCCGTTTTTTTTTCTTGTTCATGTTTTGTGTACATTTTGCAGAATAGGTGTACACTAGTCGTTTCGTTTCTTGTAAGGAAAAAAAAAAGATGAACTTTATTGTATTCTTTCATTAAGAAGCAAATAGGTTTTGTTTTATAGGATTTCCCAGTTAAGTATTTGTTTCTGTAAGGTTAACTTATAAGGTGACACAAGTTGAGCAGATAAAGGTGTCTTCAGTATTTGTTACTGTATTATTTTTCCTCATGTGTTTTGTAGCCTGGCTTCATTTAGTGGGCTTATAAAAGAACCTCTTTATAAATATAACCGACTTATAAAAACTTCTTTTAGATATATGGGTAAATGTGTTTTATTTTATAAATGCACCAATAAAAATCAGGTTGAATCAAAGTTCACCAAATTATCAAATTAGGGGAAGGATCCACAATGGAGGTGTCGTTTATGTGGGTTGTTTTGCTATTCAGAGCTAAGGTCACATGGTGTGGCATCGCGTCACCCCGCCAGATCAGCAATTTTGGTGCCCAAAGCCCTCCCCCTCCTCCTGCATGTTACCAAGGGGGCGCTACCCGTTGTCCGCCAGCATGCTAATGGCCAGAAAATGGCTTTGAAGGTGGGGCCATTTTTTTCAACCAATCAAATCTCTTCTTTTTATTTATATTTTTTATTTTCTTTAATAAGGGGCTTCAAACCATTGCATTCAAGTTAAAGGGATGAGCTTTAAAACTTCCTATGTAACATGGCGCTAATATGGCTGACAAAGCCCCTAGGACTTTATACCACACTCTCCAACCTAATAATATGTTAAAATTTCAGGAATCATATAAAGTAGTGGGAGAAAGAAAGTGTAAGAGTTATGTAACTGTTTGATGTATCACATTCAAAGCACCATGTGTATGCACCATGTGTATTATATGGTACTTCAGTTCTCAATATATTTTTAGTCCTGAAATAAGTATCCTTCTAGTGTGTATGGTCAATGTATACACTAGAATCTTATTATCTCATTAGAATATGTGTTACCCTCCATGGCCATATGTGGTCAAACAACTTATTATATAAACTAATAACTTGGATTATGTTAGATGTTAAATACTCGTTCATAGGTTAAAAAAAAAACCAATTACTCGACATTTTTTATTTAAAAATGTTAAAGGTGATAATTTTCACTTAACATTATTATATATATAAATTCTAACCCTCGTAACTACAATAATTTATCATACGATCCCCAACTTTAATAATTTATATATTCATTTTTTAAATCAATTTACACTACAACTCCCGAACTTTAATAAAATCGCGTACATCCCTCACACTTTAATCAATTTTTTTTTCAATTCCCTTAATTCTTTTCTTAATTTCTCTATAGACGTGTTCCCCTAATCGTGCAACTTACTTATTTTTAGCATCGTTTCTACATGATTTTTTTCCATTGGGTGAATGCTAATATACATGTTTACATATTTAAAATCCGTCTTCATACAACGTTTAAAACGATCCATTTCTAAAACGAACACTCTCGCCCATATTTCCCACTGTAACGCTTGTTCCCGTATGTTATATATAATTAATTAATTATTTTCTTTTACAACCCCCCCTCCCCCCTCAAAATAATAATAATAATAATAATAATAATAATAATAATAATAATAATAATAATAATAATAACTAGTAAGATTCCTTTCGCGCTTCGTGGCGAGAGTTTGGTTGGTATCAGTTCGTTTCATTACAGTACTTGTACTTGTACTCACAATAGCCTTACAAAAAACAAAACAAAAAACGAATATCGATACCGGGACCTATGTTGTTCAATTAATATCGATTCGATTGGTTTGCGTTCTATGTTTAATTTTTTTTTCAACATCGCGATATAAATTTTTTTTATAACCAATATTGTGTTGCAATCATACCAAACCGAATCGGAACCGACTAAACAACATCTGTATCAGTACCAACATTTATTTATTTTCATTTTCTTTCCGATTAATTGACACCGTATTGCTACAATATTGTACCCAACCGAAGAACATCATTTTCAGTTTTGGAGTTTATTTATATATTTTTTCTTTCTATAAACTGACATTGTATTGCTACCCTACCATGCCGAACGTCAATAACATTACCAGTACCGTGACACTCTAAACCGATCGGTGTCGTACGAACAACATAGATGCTAGTACCGGTGTGTGTTTTTATCGTTTTCGGCCATGTAAAACATGTATTGATTTCTATACGAAGTGTATGTATCTTTTTGGTACAGTAACGAACCGAACCGAACCGATTTCGATCAATGCACGCTGTAACATACCATCATAACGCGTGGGCAAATAACTTGAAATGTTAAAAAATAAATAAACATACATACGGAATTTTTTGTTAAACTTAACACTAAAAAAGAAAACTAAATAATCTAATAAAATATTACTAATAAAAAATAAAAATACTTAAAACTTATCGATCACTATTTATTATTAAAAATAGCACATAAATATTAAAAAAATATTATTTACTGTTCATCACAAGTTTAGTTTAATAATTAATATTAATATTAATATTAATATTAATAATAATAATAATAATAAAATAATAATTAATAATTAATAATTAATAATAATAATTAATTAATAATTTCATTTAATAATATATATATAATAATAATAATAATAATAATAAAACTTTTTCGATAAAATAATAAATATTTTTTAAAATATCGTAAAAAATATAAAAACTTGGGCTCCAAGGAAACATATGCTTATATAACGTAAACCCAAACTTATTCCTTGAACATCCTAAACAAACCCTAATCTCAAATTTGACGAAGATTACCTGACGCGATCGATCATTCAACAGGTGACGGTTATTGCTTAATCTTCTTCTGGTTTCGTACGTATATCAATCAATCTATCTCTATGTATCTCAATCAATCCATCGGTGTTATGTTGCTATTCTTCCCACTCCCACGGATTATGGGATCATCTGATTATTACGATTCAAGATGGTGGCCGCATAGATAGTTTTAGGGTTTCGAATTTTGCTTTTCTTGTGTCGATACATCGTTACGGTCCGTATAATGGTCCGGTTGTTAGGAACGTATGGATTGTTTCTGCACTTTTGGGCCTCGAATAATGGTTATCTTCTTCTTCTTCTCCGAATGATTACTAATCACCGGCGTTTGTTTTATTATTTATTTAGTATGGCAGTAACAGCAGCTAGACGATTATCCACGAAGCCAAACACCCCGGTTTTCAAGAGAACAAACCAACAAAATAATAATATTGCAACAAGATATCATCATCCCAACTCTGCTGCTGTCTGCAAGTATTGGTTGCAAGGAAGATGCACTAGAAATCCCTGCAGATTTTTGCACCCGAATCAACATGATTATGTTTGGAAAAACCCCAACAGTTCGCCACCTAAGCGCAAAGTTATAAACAACAAAGAGAACTGTGACTTCAATCGGACAGAACAAAAGGCGATCGCAAGTAAAAACATAAACCACAAAGAGAACTGTGACTACAATCGGACTGCCCCGAAGACAGAACAAAAGGCGATCTGTGACTACGATCGGACTGGCCCGAAGACAGAACAAAAGGCGATCGCAAGTAAAAACGACACGACGGAAGAAAATGGTGTCAAAGTTGAAAGTGTTAAGTGCCACAATTTGCATTCATGGTTCGGCGATAAGGGGCTCTCGGTGCTTGCCCGGTTAGAAGGCCACTCGAAGGTGTTTCTTCGTTATTATGAACCCGCTTATGGTTTTTGGAAATTACCCATCTTTGGTTATCGAGTTATTGAGTTATCGATTGGATTTTTGTCGTGTTTAGGATGTAACTGGGATTGTCTTCCCATCTGGATCCAGTAATCTTTACTGCGGTAGCAAGGACAAATCTCTTCGAGTTTGGGATTGTAATAGTGGACAGGTCGGTTTCATTTGCTTCGAAAACATGAGTTTTATACTCGTATGACTTATGGTGATGCTTATGCTGTCGTGTTTGTGTTTCCAGTGTGTGGATGTAATCAACTTTGACGAAGAGTGTGGGACTTTGGTTGAAGAAGGTCCATGGATCTTTGCCGGGCTTCGTGATATGATCAAGGTAGATCTTTGTATACTCATTTGTTTAGCGTATGTAACACGCTCGTTTAACCATATAATTACTAATTGGGATCTTGGTTCTGGTAGGCTTGGAATCGTGAAACGCAAAATGCTGTAGTCATTCGAGCAAGCGGGGGAATGGTTAACGCAATTACTATGTTTGAAGACGTTCTTTTCGCTGGGACGGAGGTGAAATACGAAATATGCTCTTGGTGCTCTTATGGTTGCCTGTTTATTTATTAATGTGTCGATCGGGTTATGTTACATCTCAAATGGGTTAAACAGTTAAACGAGTACGATTAAAACGGATTTTTTTAGTACAAAACATTAGAAGACTATTGCTTAACTAATACAAGTGTTTTCTTATGTTTAACAAAGTAATTGTAAAAATTTTTAACCCTTATTTGGACAAGAAGGTTTACGGGTCAATCTAACATGGCCCGACCCATAGTTATTAATAGCGAGCATAGCGCCCGCTATAGCGAATAGCGTAGCGTAGCGCTCATGTGTCGCTATATGGCTGGTAGCGACAAATAGCGGTAAATAGCGAGATTTTTATAAAAGTTTTAGCTTTTTTATATTTTTTTGGGTAAAATATATATACAATTTTTTTCTGAAAATTTCATCTAGTGTATCGCTAAACATGAAATAGCGCCCGCTATTTGATCGCTATCGCTACGTAGCGTATAGGTAGCTTGTCGCTATCGTCCGCTATTCGCCATTGACAACTATGGCCCGACCCCGACACGTATCCCATGAGGCGATAAAATTAAAGTTATTTTTCCATTAGAATTTAAACTTTATATTTTGGTGCAGGATGGAACCGTTTTATCATGGAAATCTACTTCTAAAAGCAGTTTTTCCGACGAATCAACATCTTTGAAGGGCCACACAGGATCTGTACTTTCACTCATCATAGGAGCTAAAAAGCTCTTTTCGGGTTCCGCTGACTGCACTATCCGAGTACGTTACAGTAATCATTTGAGTAGATATTTCGATTGTATAGGTGAAAATCGTATCAACCTTTTTACTGATAGTGGTTCCTTTTTCGTTGAAGGTATGGGATGTCGAGTCCCTAGAGTGCAAACACGTTCTAAATGGACATAGTGGCGATGTGACAAGTGTTATATGCTGGGATCAGTATTTGTTTTCTGGTTCGTTGGATAAAACAATCAAGGTTTGGGGTGCCACTGCAAGCGGCAACATTGAGGAAGTTTATCGACATGACGCTGATGATGTACGCATGGTTTTTTTTTTTTTTTTTTTTTTTTTTTTTTGAGTTAATTACTGTTTTCGTCCCTGAGGTTTGTCAAAAATAACGGTTTCAGTCCATTAGTTTAAAAATTGCGATTTCAGTCCATTAGTTTCATTTTCGTAACCATTTCAGTCCACTTTTCAAACGGCGTTTGTTTTATGCAGTTAATGGAAGCACGTGCTTGTCACGTGATGGGCAATTTGGTCATTTCCATTCCAATTCTCACAAACCCAGTTGTATTAAACACCACCTACCCCTTATTCATCCAAACCCTGACCCCCAATTCATCTCTAAATTGCCCATCACGTGAGAAGCACGTGCTTCCATTAACTGCATAAAACAAACGCCGTTTGAAAAGTGGACTGAAATGGTTACGAAAATGAAACTAATGGACTGAAATCACAATTTTTAAACTAATGGACTGAAACCGTTATTTTTGACAAACCTCAGGGACGAAAACAGTAATTAACTCTTTTTTTTTTTTTAGATGATATGAGATTATGACACATACATGATATGATGGATATACTTCTTGATTGTTGCAGGGTGTTCTTGCATTTTGTGGGATGCATGATTCAGAAGAAAAGCCAATATTGCTATGTTCATGCAAAGACGATGGTGTTTGCATATACGATTTGCCATCGTAAGTGTCGCGCCTGCATAGCTAGATTTATATGGTTGTTGGTTCCGAACTAAGTAGCACTGGAACGGGTACGGAATCGGGGTACGGGGACGATACGGGAACGAGGAACAACAAAACTCAAAATTCAAGATACGGGTACGGCAATAAAAAATATAAAAAAATAAAAATATATTAAACAAATTCCAAAAATACTACATCTTCCAAAGGTAATTAATTATCAATAATCAAATCATTTTCAAATTCCGGTTCATCTAGTGAGAGATCGGCAATCAGTAGAGAATTAGAGATAACGAGACTTGAGAGTTTAGAGATTAGAGAAGCCGAATATGATAGGTCTATTTATTTAATGGTCGGTTGTGGAATTTGAAAGGGTTAAAACCCTAAAATTAAATGGAAACGGGCTGGATCCTTCTACCAAATACGTCCCCGACATTGGAAACGTTTAGAAAACGTCCCCGACAAGTACCCATGGTGTTTCCGTCCCCGACAAGTACCCGATACGGGTACAGCCACATAAATGGAGTCCCCGTGCTACATAGGTTCCGAAATTAAATTTGTTTTTGGTGTTTTTTTTTATAGGTTTGGTGTAAGGGGTAGAATATATTCGAGACACGATGTCAAAGCGATCCAAGTTGGTTCCGAGGGCCTACTCTTTACAGGCGACGCAGCAGGATTAGTCTCGGTATGGAAACCGAATGGAGAATCGGTTAGCAAATCGCAATGATGGCAAATGAGAACGAGTTTTAAATAAGTTACGAATTTTTGATATTACGCGAAACATGTACACTCCCCTTTGAGGAAGTAAATTGTTGATTGACAATTTGTTGAATGAATGCAATTTAGATTTGAGTATATGTGCCCAATACACAACTTATAACGTTACTGGTGACATATGATAACTAATCTGTTTTCAAATATAGTTAATACATAAAAAACAAGTGATGGGTTAACTTTTAGATTTTATACTTTGATAAAAAAACAAGTGATGAATTAACTTTTAGATTTTATACATTTGGTTTTGAATATAATTAGTTGTGCAAACTAAATAGAAGTAGAGTTGTATAAAAAGTTATAAAAATTAAGTAGTATTTGGTTTAGTAAATAAAAAGTCGTTTGTTATTATCCAACATATACATGTGATCTAAGACCATGTGTAGTGGTACACATGAATAATGCTCCTACCCATGGGCGTTGTGCGCTATGTGACAATACAGTCAGCAATAAGGTATTATCGGATGTTTTTCTAAAATGGGTTTAGTGGGGATGTGCACTACAATTTTTTATTAAAAATCGCTAGTTTTTGTACATATAAAAAACTTATTTTCAAAAAAAAAAAATATTTTTTGTAGTGCACGTGTGTAACACACATACACATGTGTACTATTACACATGTGCTACACATATGCACTACAATTTTTTTTATTATTTTTTTTGTGAAAAAAAAGTTTTGTTTATATATCTAAAATAACGAAAATTGGTATGCAAAAAAAAAAAAAAAGATTTGTATGTTTTTAAGGTTTTTTTAGTTAGTTTTCGAGTTTTCGCAATAACTAGTGGTCTTCATTTAAACTTTAGCAATGGTTAAACGATCTCTATTATTTTCATTGTTAAATTTACCGAAAATGGCATTCAATGGTTTTTATTTATGTTTTTGTATTAAATTCTTCAACCTTTAGGATTCTCACTTAGAGCATTCACATACATTCCATCATTTTTTTCACCCTAAATTACACTAAAATACACTACATTTTCTCTCTCCTTTTCAATTAAATAATATATTTTTATATCTTTATCATTATCTTTTCTCTCTCCTTCACTCACAATCTCTTTCAAAATATATTAAAAAATTATAGGGGATGAACAGTGTCTTTTCAAATATACAGATGAACATTAACATTTTCTCTCTCCTCCACTCACAACCACTTTTTATACTCTTCATATTATAAAAACCTCACTCACACAATTTAGTGGAATGGATGTGAATGCTCTTACACCCTCCCAGCTTTCTAGAAACTTTGTAAAATATTATTTTGACTCCCTTAAGTTTTACGTGCTTAATTTATGTATGTGGTTCAAATATAATACGTTTCCGTGCATATTTGTATGTACGCTTTTTGTTGATCTATGCATTGTTCGAAAACGAGTCAGTTGAAATATAATATAATTTTACTACACGGTATAAATTCGAGTTACTTTACGTTTTGACTACGCCGCCACATGTGGCACCATTCTGTAAGGTAAAAAACACTATTTTCTTACGTGCTTAATCTCAAGCACGTTTAGTTATAAATCAAAATTGGTTTACGTGTTGACATAAATTTTCTTGGTAACGAGCCATGTTAAATATAACACATTTCCATCCTTATTTTCATCTGCATTTTCAGTTAGTCTACGTTTTGACTTAATTTTTGTTTGAAAGCGAACCAAGTCTAACATTTGACGGTATAAGTTAAAGTTATTTTAGCTTTCGACGTTACCGCAACACGCGAGTCAAAATGCTAACTTGTTAAATTGGGTAGAAAACAAAAGGTGCAAAAGAAAATAAGAAATTAGGTATACGGTTTTTCCATATTAAAGAAGAAGCTGTAGAAAGATAAGATCCTGAATTTCCTTTCAACAACACCCACTGTAATCTACACACACACATATAGATACAGATTTCCGATAACGGTATGCATCGTTTCATCCTTTTTATCGCCATTTTTGTTGCTAATTTTCTCCATTTCCTGTCGGTTTTGCATCGATCGAGCTTCGATCCGGTTGTTGTTTTGTTCTATACACTTTTTACTTGTTGATCGTTAGAAATTCATATGTTTTGTATGTGTTTTTACTTGTAAATTGAGGAGATTAGGTTTATTTTTTATATTATTTGTAATTAGGTTAGATGAACTGAGGAAATTGTGATAATAGAGTCTAATTTTGTATCTCATGATCTTAGATCTATTTGTTCATGATGAAATTTATGTTAGGTTTTGCATCTTCTGTTTCAGAGAGATTAGGTAAAACAGATAAACGAATTGTTAATTTATGCTTCGATTGTTGTTGATTTGCATATGTTGAATCACATACAAAGTCAAGCTTGAGAGTTTAAAACAGATCTATTTTGATCATATTTTTGTTTCTGTAGGAGATATTTAGTTTGATTTTCTATTTTTGATTTTATTTGTAATTACTAATTAGGTTAGATAGAACTAAGGAAATCGTGATCAGATAGGCCAGTTTTGTACCTTAGATCTATTTGTTTGTGATGAAGAATTTGTGTTAGGTTTTGATTCGAGAGACAAGTTTTCGCACCTTTTGTTAGTCGGTTTCGTTAGGCCTCTGTTTCAGAGAGAGAAGGTAAAATAGATAAACGAATCGTTGAACTTTTTCATTTGCATATGATGAGTCACATAGAAAATCAAGCTTGAGAGTTTAAGAGAGTTTTATCTATTTTAATTTGAAGCATAATTAATAACTTGGCTCTTTGATTTATGAAATTTAGTCCGTGTGGCATTGACTGTATTCTAACCTGTTGCCTGTGGATCATGGGGTAAGCTTGGTGAATTTTTGTAGATTATTATGAAACCGAGAGATTAAAACTCACAATTAATTGACTTGAAAGTTAGGCTAAGAGGAAGGGGACAGAGAAGCAAAACAACGAATACATATTACTCGATATTTTGGGCTTTGTGAACATAACTTGTTTATCGTGTATATTTGATTAAGCGATGATTAGCCATTAGCTATAACATCTCGTTTTCTGTCTGTTGGGTTTTAAACTATTATATATCTGTTTATAAGAAATAAAGAAATGATTGAGGGAAGGTAATGAATCACAAAATTGAAATGCATTTGTAGGGAATTAAAGCATAGGAACCGATTGACCTTTGGCCCAATGTTACCGACGAATCGCTACAAGTTTTAGGTTGTGAGTTTGAATCTCTTTTCAGACATCAATTATCAGTTTGCTAACCGTTTGATATATAATTAAGAAAGGGCTTTTAGATTTGAATAATACCACCTTAATATATAAAAAGAATGTATAGGATAGTGATAATATAAATATGTTACCACCTTTACTTTAAAGAAGATATTTCGGTCTTGTTTGGGCTATCATCATTTTGGTATTTGATTTATGTGTATCAGGATAAATTCTTAAAATCTTTTTTTTTCTATTATATCATGCAGGTTAAGGTAATCTGGTGTTGACTCGTCGATTTAGACGGGGTGTTGACTAGATGGCTGAAGAACAGTTAGATTATGGAGATGAGGAATTTGGTGGGTCCCAAAAGACACGATATCATGGTGATGGAGCAATTCCTGCACTTGCAGATGATGAAATTGGTGGTGAAGATGATGAATATGATGATTTGTACAATGACGTTAATGTTGGTGAAAATTTCCTACAAATGCAACGGGCTGAGTCACTACCATCCGTTAACGTTGGTAACGGAAAGTTCCATGATCAAAAACCGAATTTCCCGGAAGCCCAGCCCGAAGCCCGACCCGATTCTATGGTGCCACAAGACAAAAACATACCCGGTGTTGCAGCTGAAACTGGTTATCCAACTACTGGCTTGAATAAAGAAGGGTTGACTGTTGACCTTTCGCAAAAAAGAATGGTTCCTGAAGCGAGTAACGATGTGGGGTTTCACGTAACCCAAAAACCAAGTGAGCCCATACCCATCGGAAACGAGCAAGCGCCTATGATAAATTCTAATCCAGGTAACGGTCCAGGTGGCGTTCCTCCAATGCCAGGTCAGCAGGTGGGTGCAAATCAAGTTCGAACACCGGCGGAAAATGGTGCCACGACTCTTTTTGTCGGAGAGTTACACTGGTGGACGACAGATGCCGAGCTAGAAAACGTTTTATCTCATTATGGAAGGGTGAAAGAAATAAAGTTTTTTGATGAACGGGCTAGTGGAAAGTCAAAGGGTTATTGTCAAGTTGACTTTTATGATTCGGTTTCTGCTGCTGCTTGTAAAGACGGGATGAATGGTTACGTTTTCAATGGTCGGCCTTGTGTGGTGGCTTTTGCTTCCCCACAAACTATAAGGCAAATGGGTGCTTCTTACGGTAATAAAAATCAAGGACCGGTTCAGTCTCAGGCAGACGCACCGGGGCGGAGACCGGTGAATGATGTGGCGGGAAGAGGCGGTGGGAATAATTTTTCCGGCGGAGATGCAGGGCGGAATTACGGGCGGGGTAATTGGGGCCGAGGTGGAGGAGGAGGACAAGGGGTTATGAATCGTGGCGGCGGGAATATGAGAGGAAGAGGCGGGATGGGGCCGAAGAATGTGAACACCCCCGGGTTTGGAACCGGCGGCGGTTATGGCGGCCCGGCTTTCGGTGGTCCCCCGGGTGGGTTCATGCCGCCTCAGGGGATGATGGGTGGCGGTGGGTTTGATCCGACATATATGGGTCGCGGGGCGTACGGTGGTTTTCCGGGAACCGGTTTTCCCGGTATGATGCCGCAGTTTCCCGGGGTTAATGCCATGGGTTTACCTGGGGTGGCGCCACATGTGAACCCGGCTTTTTTTAACCGAGGGATGGGCGGCGGTGGTGGTGGGGGGATGGGGATGATGGGGGGCGGTGGCGGCGGCATGGAGGGACCACAAGCAGGAATGTGGGGTGACACTGGTATGGGATGGGGTGGGGAAGACCACGGTCAAAGTCAAGGTCAAGGTCAAAGAACTCGAGAGTCAAGTTACGGTGGTGAAGACGGTGGTTCAGAACATGGGTATGGTGGTGGTGGTGGTGGTGAGGGTAGCCATGAAAAAGTGACCACCACCCGCTCAAACCGAGAAAAAGATCGTGAATGGTCGGAAAATTCCGAAAAAAGGCACCGTGGTGAGCGGGACCGGGACCCGAAGGAACACCGTGATAGGTATGATAAAGATTACAAATACAAAGAAGAAAAGGACAGTTACCGGGACCGAGACCATCACCGTCAAAAGGACCGCAACGCTGGTTACGATGATGATTGGGACCGTGGTGCTCAGGGTTCGACACGGTCCAGGAGCCGGTCCCGAGCTATGCCAGAAGACGACCGTCACCATCGCCGATCCCGGTCCAGGTCCCGAGATGCGGATTACGGTAAACGGAGGCGCATGCGGTCAGATTAACCGGTGGTCAACCAGTTCGTTTGACCAATTCTTCAACTTGTTGCTGTTTGTCATTAAACCAGTATATGCAAAAATCAGCTTTGGGATTTTAAAAGTAAGTTCTACACATTTGGATGCAAGGCGTAGATTATATTATTATATAACTCTACAGACTTCGGTTCTCTAATTATTGTGGTAAAACTGACTTAAACCATGATACATTTATAGTCATTTGTGTGTGTGTGTGTGTGTGTGTGAATTCAGTTATGTTGGTTACTAATAGTCCTCACACTACCTTTATTTAAAAGTAACATGTGGTGCTTTTGTCGTTAACCGTATTCAGGGAACAGTTAATGACCTGGACGAAGCTGACTTGATTCATTGGATTCTATAAGTTAAATTTTCCGTCAACTGCTGGTCTGCACCAGAATTAGTTTATTTTTTATTTTTCGTGTGTATCATATGTTGCGTTGTAACATCATCCCCACTGTGTCATGCAGTCATTAGTATCTGATTTGTTGTATCGGGAATCTGTTTATGTTTTCTTAGATTCTAGTATCGGGTATATGCAACCCATTTTATAGTTGTAATATGCAGAGCATGTAGGCCCGTGTTTTGTCGGTAAGCCCCAAAATGGGGATGTAATGTGTAGATCGTGTTAGTTTAGGCTTTCTTGTTGTTTCGGTTGCTGCTGTGTTTTAGAAGGGCTGCAAACGGAAAAGTTTTCTGCATGCTTGTATGCTGTTGTTTTCTAGCTGTACATTGTAACATAGTATAGTCTTAACAGGACAGACATTTTTGTACTAAACCTTTTGTACAGACAGGGTTAGATTTTCTCAGAATGTATCCTAATCCTATGTGGTTTCAATGTTTCATACTGAATCTCATATTATAGATTTTGAACTTGATCAACCTTGGCTTTGATATATTGCTTTGATTATGGTGTGTTTTGGTGTATTAACTGTGGATGAGAGCTGAACTCCAAAGTTAAGGGTGCGTGCTTGAGAGGGATCAGGATGGGTAACGTTTTGGAAGTCTTCACTAAGACAACCAAAACAAACCTATGAGTTCATTGTGGGTAAAACAAACGTTATTGGTTGGTGTGAGAGGTCAGATGTTACAGTGAGATTTACGGGGCATTATTGCATTGTAGTTTTCGGTAGGTAATAGTTGTCGTTAGTTTAAGGTGTCAACTCTAGCACTCGCTTTTTGTCGTTTGTCAGGTATAGTAATTGGTATGTGATGGCTATGTGCTTCGTTGTGGTTTTTCTTGCTATATGTGGCAAGTCTATGTGCTTCATTGTGGTTTTTCTTGCTATACGTGGCAAGTATGTCGTTGATATCACTCGGGTTTTGCTGTTCATGGTGTTTTGATACATAATAAACTACTGTATGAACCTTCTGGGGTAGCCCAGTTGGCCAGCCTCACCCAACCTCTTCTTGAGGTCACTGGTTCGATTCCCGGCAATGCCCTAATGGGGTGTTGGGGCTCTTCACCGTGGGTAATCACGCCAGGCAGCTATGGGGCTAAGCTAGCTTGCGGAGTTGCAATACTCCGGCGGATGGGAGGTCCGTGCAACTACCCCCCCCCCCCCCCCCCTAATAAACTACTGTATGATCGATTGGATTGCTTGTCAAAATTGTTCATGAGACTATTTACTAGTGAAGTACTTTTAAATTTTTCTTTGCACAAGTATGTATTAGGTAAAAGCCTTAAGGAGTGTTAGAGATTGTTTATCTAAAGTCTAAACTGGTTTTTGGTTATCTTGATATTAGGAAAGATAATTAAATGTTAAACATATTTGTTTATTATAATAGTCAACTTGTAATTCTAAACCCAGATAAAATAGTTGCATTCAAGTGGGTGATTTAAAACAGTGTGTACTCATCATAAGATAACTAAACCAGTATATCCCCTCTTAAGCCTCCTAGATACCATATATACTTGTTCATCGTACAATGTTCTTCAAAATCTTTTGATATGTTATGTGTTCATGTGTTATCATTCCTGCTTGTTTCTTTTTTTAAGCACCCAACGAAATAAAAGCCCGCTACCCGGGTCAACTCAATGGTAAAAGCGACCCTATAAGCCTACGATCGCAGACAGTGTTAGGTAGACCAAACTTACCATCTCCAATTCGAGGGAAAACCCTCTACCCAAAGGCCTACTGCGGTAAGATAAAACACGATGAGGCTTGGATCCGAACTTGAGACCTATGGGTTATGGCCTCAAACCTAGATTTCCACTTCCCTTCTAATGCCAGTTAAGCTATAGCTCATTCGCTGTATGCTTGTTTCTTGAACGTTAAATGTGCATAGTGGAGCTACTATGTTAAATGTGCATTGTGGAGCTACTATAGAAGTGTGCTTAGAATTAGGATATGATCATTGTATCAACATTTCTGATCCATTCATCATTGTCTCTTTTGATTTGTACTAAGATGGAGAAAAATGTGGATATTACCTTGACAGTTGACACAAAGGTTATATGCTTCAATCAGCATACTCGAGAACATTATGACTTTTTCCTTGCGTTATATTTTGGTAAAGTTAAAAAACTTATAATTGTACAAGAACTCTCAAGTTTGAATTGACGTTTTTTTGAAGGATAGCATTGTTGAAGTATAAACTGACATATAGAGACGTACTTTCTGTTAGTTGATAACTCATAGGAAACAATATTGTTTTGGCTTTTCAAAAGTGTCTATACATTGGGGCTGTATACAAGCCGAGTCAGCTCGAGCTCGGCTCGGGCTCGAATTTTTAATCGAGCTGAAATAAGGCTCCAGCTAGACTTACTTAAAATTCGAGCAAGATTGGCTCGGCTCGATCTAGCTCGAACTTACAAAGGACTGCAAAATTTTACTAATCAAAAAGCCCTCAAAGATGAAACTCTTCATAGACTAAGGGCCATAATTAGGGGACCCGGGGTGGGGAACTATTTCCCCGTGATATTTGTTTTGCACGCGTGATATAATCCAACAAAACACCGCCACCAACAAACTTAACGCGTGATAAATAATTTCCGTGATAAACTTAACGCGTGATAAATGGAAGGATGTGAGGGGGTGTGAGGGTTTATTGTTGGGTGTTGTGAGTGATGGACATTTCCACTAAAAAAAATTGTGACTGATGGAATAATGATTGATGACATGGCGGAAATTGATTGGATGTTGTGAGTGATAAATGGATGGTGAGTAATAACCACCCCTACCCTCCTTATAGTATAATTAACTAAATGGCTAAATATGCAAGTATGAATAATTAATTCACTTTGTACATTGTCTTTACCTTCTTTGGTAAATTACACTTTTCGTCCTTTATGTTTGTATCGAATTGCAATGGATAACCTTTAACTTCAATAATTACAATCACAGTCCTTTATTTGGAAAACCCATTACATATTTCGTCTTTTAGCACTAACCAAGTTAAAATTTTAAGTTAATTATGGCATGTGCCTTGCACATGAAGGTATGTTAGTAATTTTACCTCTTATATTAACAATATATATATATATATAGAGAGAGAGAGAGAAAGAGAAAGTATATCGTACATTACGGCTTAACGTACTTCACGTACAACAACGTGCGTTATTTGTTCTATAACATGCGTGATTAATGTTTTCAGTATGCGCGATTATTGTGTTTCAACATGCGTGATTTTGGATTTTTGAATTATAACGTGCGTGATTTTAAAATGAACGTGCGTAATTACCTGTCGTACGTGATGTATGTTAAGCCGTAATGTACGTTAACCTTCCTCTCTCTCTCTCTCTCTATATATATATATATATATACACACACACACAAAACATAAACAGAAAGTTTCTCTTCTCATCCTCTATCTCTCTACCTAGCCCTTCTCACTTCTCTTTCACCTTCACAAGAAACATCATTACTGCAACTTTAAAGATCTGAACTCATCACATATAATCAGTTCTTGTCTTTTTTTATATACATCTCCACCGTATAATAGCACCACCACCACTTAACCGTAACCTACACACCACCACCAACCAACACTACCAACCCACCACCGCACTTGAACCCCTATTTCTTACCTACAAAAGCATATACACGAAAATGGCTTGAAAACATTACAAAAACAAAAACCCCTCTAAAACCCACCATGCACAAAAACAACTCACCGAAACTTCTCTTGGAAAATCATCATGCTCTGATTTTACATAAATCGTACTTAAAGGCCGATCCACACGAAAATGGAACATTGCAGGTCATAACAAGGTTGCCGGAATCCGGTCAGAACTTCATCGGAACCCTAGGTGGGTCGCCGGAGTTGCGACTGTCATGAAAGTCGCCGGAGGTGCAACTGTCACAGTTTCCACCATCATTGTGACCTCCCATCACTCATCGTTCTCTCTCAGCCCCTTTCTCTCTCTCTCTCTCTCTCTCTCTCTCTCTTAGCCTCTCTCTCTAACCAAAACCACTCATATGTCTCTCATCTCTCTCTAAAATTGTGTACCAAAGATGGTGGGTAATTGATGATGCACTCCCACCATCACCACCACACCATCCGACCACTCACAACCTACACCTGTGCATCATCGACTACCCACCACCATCTCTACACTGTGAGTGGTCGGATGGTGTGGTGATGGAAAACTGTGTACCAAAGATGGTGGGTAATCGATGATGCACTCCCACCATCACCACTGATGTGTGTAAAATGCAACATATAAAACACATCAATTAAGGCATAAAACTAACCCTTTTTAAGTACTAATGTTGGAAAAAGAGTGTTTTTGTCTTCCTTTTGTATTTTCAGGATGAAATGAGCTCAAAATCACAAAAGAAGCAAAAAGACCACTAATTCTACCATAAATACAAGAAAAGGAACAAAAGTAGACTGCCCGGACCCTCAACGGCACCTTCCAAAGCAAAAAGAAGGAAACAGAGTCTGAACACGCCCCGTGTCCAGCGAACACGGGGGCGTGCCCAGGAAGCAGCCGAAAAGACAAACCAGTAGAAGCTTCCATTGCCCACCACGGGGCCGTGTCCAGTGAGCACGGGGGCGTGGTGAAAGTACAGCAGGCGCATTAATTGTAATTCGCAATTACAATTAATGAAGAGAGAGAGTGTCAGGCGGGCACGGGGCCGTGTCCAGCGGACACGGGGCCGTGTCCAGCCTTCTGTTTAGCCTATAAATAGAGGAGCTTGGATTCATTCTCTCTCATCCCTTGGCACACCACCTCTCTCACACTTCATCCACCACCCACCACCACCATAACACCATCATCCACCACCATCATCCATTGTCCATCGTAGAGTGTGTGAGTCGTCTCGGGATCCAAGATTGATCGTAAGAGTTCTTGACAATCAAGGCCATGTTTGCCTAAGTCTCTTACATCACTTGGTGAAGACAAGTGTTTAGTATAATACTTTTTATTTTTAATCTTTTGCACTTTTTATTTGGTTTTGTATTAATGACTTTAATAACTAGTTACTTATGTTGAAGGTGATCTTTCCTTATCGTTTGTCCGTGGTGTCTTGGCGTTATTTTACTGTCTATATAAAATAAAAGATTTTCACCATTCATATCTCCACGGTCTATATGGAGGTATGTTGGCTACCTGGTCGGGGGTTAAGTGAACGGTTTGGTAAGGGTCTTGCCCTTGTTCAGCGTTTAGAGGTCCTGCTTGGGACCTGGGTCAAATTTAGTAGGATCTCCTTCAATGCCCATAGGTATTGGATGGCGGGGATCCAAACTCTTTGACCCCCTCATAAGTTAACTACTATTAATACTATAACCCGGCTATTTAGGACTGTATCCCTGCTGACTCAGACTACTTAGCCGAGGGTAACGTCGCCGCCAAAAGCGGGGCCTACCATAATTTGCATTAATAACTTAATTCATTATCTTTCAATAATCCGACCCTTTAGGATTGTATCCTTGCTGACTCAAACTACTGGGTTGAGGGTAACGTCGCCTTCAAAAGAGGGGCCTACTACAATAACTAAGATAATCTCTTAAACAAGTGCAAAAGTGCGAAAATAATCAAAGGTTATACTAATACACGTGTCGGATCCAAGTGATTCATCTTGTCTATCTGTTTTTATTTTATTTTTATTTTCAGCATTTAGTTAGTTTTTATTTTTCTTAGTTTAAAACATTTTTCTAACCTTTTTGATTTGATTAGACGTTGAGGATAAACCGGTATTAAAAGCTCTTGTGTCCTTGGACGACCTCGGTATCTTACCAACACTATAGTACGTCCACGATGGGTGCACTTGCCCATATGTGTGTTTAGTGTTAGTAAATATCGTGTTTTATAAATTTAAAACTTGGCTAAAAGTGTAAAAAGGGCTTAAATATATATCTAAAAACATATATACACTAACACGCATCAAGTTTTTGGCGCCGCTGCCGGGGACACAAGGATTTTAAGAAAGTTAGGAATCAACGGCCTAATCATATTTTTATTTTTTAATTTTTTAGGATTTTTTTTTAGATTTTTAGCTTCTGCAGAGCTCAACACGGGGCCGTGCTTGCTGAACACGCCCCGTGCTCAATCATTGGAACTGGCAATCCTGTTTTAAGTCAGACAGTAAGCTGAACACGGGGCCGTGTCCACTCAACACGCCCCCGTGCCCAAGATTCAGTTGCTGAAAACAGAACCGTTAGATCCCGGCGGTTGGTAATTTCTGATACAAACATGAGTGATAGTAATTCTTTTTACTTTCGGCACTCTTATGGTTTGTGGTGTCGAATATGTGGAGGCGAACATGAGGAATTAAAATGTTTCTTCCTCACTTATAGGCCCCACTATATAGACCCACCGATTCCTTGTAACCTTAAGAGGGGCGAAAGTAAAAATAAGCACTATTTCTCCCTCGAATGCGCCCAGCCAGATATTCTAGGAGAAATGCTCCTTGACGAGCTATTTTCACTAGAAGAACTACTTCTCAATTGGTCAAAAGAACTTAGGAAGGATTTTTTAGATCCATCCCAAGATGATGACCATGAGGAAATGTTGGAACCGCATTCCGACAACCTCGTTGCTCCCGAAAATACCTTCTTACCTAGACAAGACGCGGACGATAGTCGTCCCTGTGCCGATTGTGCCGTGAAGGACTCCCCATCGACTTCGTTCGGTGCATACATAGACCTGAGCGATTCGGCATACACCTTCTTTAACGAGAGCCCGGGAAAGGGTTGGACTTGTCCACCTAGAATGAAAATAGGAATTACCCTCACCGACAACCTCTTGCGTTCTCGCCTTAGTATAGGACAATTAAGGTATCTTAGGCACTTTTGTCACACCCCCAAAATCCACCTGCGGATAACGCCCGCTCCGAGGGCGTGACTGACCAGGATCCAGCCACCAATCATACTGAACAAGCATAAAAGTTTAACCATCACAATTGGTGTTTCAAAACAAACAAGTTAAGTTGCAAGCGGAAGCATAAGTTCAAAGTTATAACATAAGTTCCAAAAGTTTTCAAGTTTTAACATAACATGTAGCAATCCCTGTCCCACAACGATCCTCCTCCATGCAAGCTCCAGCTCAGTACCTATGGTCCTGCAAAGCATGTAGTAACGAGTCAACAACTAGTTGAGTGAGTTCACGGGTGGGCGTTCGTTTTAGTTGTTTTCGAAAACAGTTTACTTTATCTGGCATCCTGCCGTGGGGGTTACCCCATAGTTTTAAAAACGTGACCAGTTCATTCCCAGTTACTCCGGCACTCCGGCCGTGGGGGCTACCCCATGTACATCATCTGGCTCTCCAGCCGTGGGGGCTACCCCATGTGTATACTAGACTCGTTACCGTATCGATTGCTGACTGTAGTCATGTTTATGTGCCCTGAAAACATCAATGTCTATCATCATTGACGTGCCCCAGATCCATTAGTTCACGCCCGTCCTCTGCGGCACGGTGTGAGGCTTGTCAGACCTAAATAGCGCTATCTAACTAATGACCCGCTCGCCATTGGCCCGGCGATTAGTCGATACAAAAAGGAGGGACTTCGTGATAGAGTTTTAGTCTAGTACGTTTATCCGTCCATCCGGACGAGGAATCACATTCCTGAACCACTGACGTCCTACCCGAGGTAGACGAGGAACCCACGTTCCTTAACCCCGTTCCCAACCCAGGGAATCCCATGCTTTGTAAAGGGTGTGAACTCACCTTGGTTTGCTCGGCAGTCAAACACAGAAAGTCAATCAAGTCGCAAGTAGTCAATAACGTCCTAACACGGATATCACGTATAATCAGATTCGAACCAAGTAGTGTACAAATGTTCAACACGTTTGGCAAGCACGTTTAGCAGTAACAGTTAACAGTCAATAGAAGCACATACGGTTCACAAGTTCAGCCCAACTACTTAGGCCCAAACACGTAAAAGCAGTTAACACAGAAGCCCATCAGTCTGGCCCATTAACTAAGGCCCAAAAGTGTGGTCTCGAGTCGCAACCGGACTCGCAAGCATGGTCTCGAGTCATGCTGTGTGTTGATCATGGATGGTTGCGAGTCGCAACTGGTGTCGCAACCATGGTTTCGATTCATCATGCTGAGGTCTCGAGTCGCAACGGGACTCGTAACCTGTGGTTTCGGCTTGTCCTGTTATGGTTGCGAGTCGCAACCGCGTAGTCTCGAGTTGTAACGCTGTGGTTGCGAGTCGCAACGGGTGATTGCGAGTCGGTAAGCTGTCGTTGTCAAGTTCACGTGTTGATGCAGATATGGTCAGATTAATGGTACATTATAATCAGGCCCAAATCCGGAAATAACCAATAGAATTCCACTAACATATTTCCTAATCAGGTTATTAGTCAAAGATGGATCAAAATCACAAGGGTTTTCAATCTTCAACTATCATTCAAAGTGTTCTTCATACATTCAAACACATATTCAACAAGTTCATAACACATTAACCACTTATTCACCCAAAATCATGAACAACTATCAAGATACAATTTACTAGCATGCATCCTACTTGACAACCATATTTATTAGCCGATTTTTCTTAGTATAAATACCCAAACTTTTCGGATCAAACCCAAATGCAACCAATATCCTCATTCACCTTTTTGTCATACCATGAACCCATTTTCAACATCAAATATGTATAGTTCCACTCATAACAAGAAACATTCATGAACCGATTTCTTTTCAAAACATTATGTATAACTCATCTTAACATATTGTCACATAATCTCATCTTACAAACATAACATAAACACACTAACATTTAACAAAGCATTAAGAACACTAACCGGTTATGGGTTTCGAGGGTGTGTGAAAGGCTTCCAACCGGGTGTGTGTGTGAGCCGATCCAAGTCCAAAGATCCAAGAATGGTGGAGTGTGTTTGTGTTCTAGAGTTTAGGTGAGAGAGAGAAGTAGGAGAGTGTGTGTTGTAATGTTCAACAAAATGGTAACACTAACTAAGGTAGTGTATTTATAGTCAAAGTTCCAAGTGTGTGCACCCTATGGGTTTCGGCTAAGGGTTTACGGCCCAAAGGCCCAACCGGCCAAAGGTTCTCGGCCCAAGGCCCAAAACCGATTACTAGTCACTCGAGACCTCATGGTCTCGAGTCGGGTTCCTTGTTGTTTCGTGTCGGGTTCTCGGTTCACATATAACACACATACATATATACATACAATGCACACAAAACAAAGCACATAAAAGTTCACGTTATCATTTTAACTAGTCACATAACGTACAAGCAAGTTACAACGAAAGGTTCTAGATTTCGAGTTGTCACATCATCCCCAAGTTGAAAGAAATTTCGTCCCGAAATTTGACGGCACTCACTGAGGAAGCTAGTTAGGTTGCAAGGTTTTCCCGGTTATCCTGGGGTGTCACATCCACCCCCCGTTGATCTGGAATTTCGTCCCGAAATTCCGTAGCTTCAGCCTCAGTAGCGTTTGTACTGTTCTCAAACAGTTGGGGATACTTTTGTTTCATCCGATCTTCGCGCTCCCAGGTAAACTCTGGGCCGCGACGTGAGTTCCAACGAACTCGAACAAGAGGTATTCTGGTGTTCTTGAGGACCTTAACATCCCGGTCCGTGATCTCGACAGGTTCTTCGACGAATTTCAACTGTTCGTCGATCGTGAGTTCCTTCAGAGGAACTACGTGCGTCTCATCTGACAGACACTTCTTCAGATTTGACACATGGAAAACGTTGTGAACTGCCCCGAGTTCTGCTGGTAATTTCAGTCTGTAGGCCACCTTGCCTATTTTCTCAAGAATTTCGAAAGGTCCAACGTACCGTGGATTGAGTTTGCCGCGTTTACCAAAACGAACCACACCCTTCCAGGGTGAAACTTTGAGTAAAACCCGCTCCCCAACCTGGAGCTCAAGTGGTTTCCTGCCCTTATCGGCGTATGCCTTCTGACGGTCACGAGCGGCCGCCATGCGTTGTCGTATTTGAGCAATCCGCTCAGTAGTGTCTACCACATGTTCTGGACCAGTGATCTGACTATCCCCCACCTCTGCCCAACAGAGGGGTGACCGGCATTTACGTCCGTACAATGCCTCAAACGGAGCAGCTTTAATGCTGGTGTGGTAGCTGTTATTATACGAGAATTCTACGAGTGGCAGATGCCTTTCCCAGCTGTTGCCAAAGTCGATTACACAAGCGCGAAGCATGTCTTCTAGTGTTTGGATAGTACGCTCGGACTGCCCGTCCGTCTGCGGGTGGTACGCTGTGCTCATATCAAGACGTGAGCCAAAGACTTGTGCATTGCCTGCCACAGTTCCGAAGTAAAACGTGCATCTCGATCAGAGATAATAGAAGTGGGCACCCCGTGCCTCGAAACAACTTCCTTGAGGTATATTTCTGCTAAAGTGGAGAATTTATCCGTCTCCTTGATTGCCAAAAAGTGTGCGGATTTTGTGAGTCGATCCACGATCACCCAAATAGTATCGTTTCCGCGCTGGGATCTAGGTAGGCCAGTAACGAAATCCATGGAAATTTGCTCCCATTTCCATTGTGGTATCTCTGGTTGCTGAAGTAGGCCTGAAGGTTTCTGATATTCTGTCTTGACTCGCGCACAAGTCAAACACTTGCTGACGTAAGTTGCTATGTGGGCCTTCATGCTAGGCCACCAATACGTAGTTTTAATATCGTGGTACATCTTGTCCGAACCAGGGTGTACCGAGTAGCGAGATTTGTGCGCTTCATCCATCACAAGTTCCCGTAAATCGCCATAGTGCGGGACCCAAATGCGTCCTGTTACATAATAAGCACCGTCTTCCTTCTGTTCTAAGCGTTGCCTTGACCCGCGTAGAGCTTCTGCTCTAACGTTTTCTGGTTTCAGTGCTTCTATCTGAGCAGCTCGTATTTGCGAAGGTAGACTAGAATGTATCGTGAGTTGTAAAGCTCTTACACGCTTAGGCGTAGTGTCCTTTCGACTGAGGGCGTCTGCCACAACATTGGCCTTGCCCGGGTGATACCTGATAGAGCACTCGTAATCATTCAGCAGCTCGACCCATCGTCGCTGCCGCATATTCAGTTCCTTCTGCTTGAATATGTGTTCTAAACTTCTGTGGTCGGTGTAGATGGCGCACTTGGTTCCGTACAGGTAATGCCGCCATAGTTTAAGTGCGAAAACAACAGCTCCCAGCTCTAAATCATGTGTCGTGTAGTTCTTCTCGTGAACTTTGAGTTGTCGTGAGGCGTAAGCTATGACTTTATCTCGTTGCATCAATACACAACCAAGACCTTGAATTGATGCATCACAGTAAACCACAAAATCTTCTGTGCCCTCTGGCAATGAAAGGATAGGTGCACTGCAAAGTCTATCCTTTAGATGCTGAAAAGCTAACTCTTGTGCATTTCCCCAACGATAAACAACGCCTTTCTGCGTTAGTAAGGTGAGAGGCTGCGCGATCTTAGAAAAATCCTTAATGAATCTCCTGTAGTAACCTGCCAATCCCAAAAATTGGCGAATTTCCTTTGGTGTGCGAGGCGCAGGCCAGTTCTTAATAGATTCCACTTTGGATGGATCAACGTGAATCCCATCCTTGTTCACCACATGCCCTAGGAAATGGACCTCTCGAAGCCAGAAGTCGCATTTCGAGAATTTTGCGTAAAGCTGTTCCTTCCGGAGGAGTTCCAAAATAAGTCGTAGATGTTGTTCGTGCTCTTCCTTGCTCTTAGAATAGATCAGGATGTCGTCGATGAAGACTATAACAAACTTGTCCAGATACGGTTTGCACACTCGATTCATCAAATCCATAAAAACTGCCGGTGCGTTCGTCAGCCCAAACGGCATGACTAGAAACTCATAGTGCCCATATCGAGTCCTAAAAGCCGTCTTAGAGACATCCTCTTCCCGAACTCTCAGCTGGTGATATCCCGATCTCAAATCGATCTTCGAATAGTAGCTCGACCCCTGCAACTGGTCGAACAAGTCGTCAATACGCGGTAGAGGATAACGATTCTTCACAGTCACCTTGTTGAGTTCGCGATAGTCGATACACATTCTGAAGGTACCATCCTTCTTCTTCACAAATAACACTGGAGCTCCCCAAGGCGATGAGCTAGGACGAATGAAACCCTTATCCAAGAGTTCTTGTAGTTGCGTGGAGAGTTCTTCCAACTCTGATGGCGCTAAACGATAAGGTGCACGGGCTACAGGCGCGGCTCCAGGAGCTAAATCAATCTGAAACTCGACTTGGCGATGGGGCGGAAGACCAGGTAATTCCTCAGGGAATACCTCAGGATAATCGCGTACAACCGGAAAATCTTCTAGCTTCTTCTCCTTTTCTGTGGTATCAGTAACTAGAGCCAAAATCGTTGTGTGGCCCTTTCGTAAGCATTTCTGGGCCTTAAGAAGAGAGATGATGTTCTCAACAGCACTTCTCTTGTCGCCACGTATCATGAGAGGTTCACCACCTAAACCAGGAATACGAACGATCTTTTCGTTGCAAAGAATCTCTGCTCGGTGTTGGGATAACCAATCCATCCCAATGACAACGTCGAAACTACCCAAGACAATAGGAATAAGATCGATAGCGAAGGTCTGATTAGCGAGAATAAGCTGGCAACCCTTGACTACGTGCGAGGCTTCCAAACTCTTACCATTAGCTAGCTCTACGGTGTGCTTGTCGCTCAGGGGTGTAGGAATACGCTTAAGCATCTTACTAACTTCTAGTGACACATAGCTAGTATCGGCACCCGAATCAAATAAGACTGTAACATAAAAGTCGTCGAGAAGGAACTTACCCGTCACCACGTTGGGATCATTCCTTGCTTCACCTTGACCAATCACGAACACACGTCCCCTAGCACCATTGTTGTTGTTGTTCCCATTGTTACCATTCCCCTGATTGTTGTTGTTGTTCTGATTCAGTTGGGGACAATCCTTCTTGAAGTGGCCTTCAGCTCCACACTGAAAGCATCCTTTGTTGTTACCCTGCTGCTGTCGCTGGTTCTGCTGAGGTTGCTGACGATTCTGATTGACGGGGTATGCGCTTCTGCAATCCTTTGCAACATGACCAGGCTTGTTGCATCGATGACAGTTGCCCCTGGTGCATGGCCCACTGTGGTGTAGGCTACAACGATTGCACTTGGGGTGATTCCCCTTGTATCCACCATGACTTTGACCACTAGATGACTGCTGACCGGGGCTCTTGTGATCATCTGTCTTTCTCTGCTGAGACTGAGTTTGCACTGAAGTTGAACCCCTGCTTGAAGTTCCATCCCATTTCCGTTTATCTCCACTAGAAGCACCAGAAGTAGTTGCAGCACCTATACGCTTCGGTAACTTGTTCTGCTCCACCGCTTGATCAGTGAGACGGTGAGCCAACTGTACAACCTGCTGGATAGTAGTCAACCTCGCTGAAGTCACATGACTTTGGATCTCTGGCACCAAGCCCTTGAGATAGAGTTCAATTCGCTTGTAGGGAGGATCCACCATAGTAGGACACAACAAGGCAAGCTCATGCGATCTCTTAGTGTATGCCTCAATTTCTGACCCCGACATCTTAAGATTGTAGAACTCATCTTCCAGTTTGTGAATGTCGTCACGACTGCAGTATTCCTCCCTGATCATTTCCTTGAAAGTTTCCCATGGGGTGGCGTTGGCAGCAACCAACCCTAACATCTGCACCTGAGCATTCCACCACGTGAGGGCCAAACCCTCGAGAGTACCAGTAGCATACTTCACCCTGCGCGCTTCAGGGCATTCGCACATTTCGAACACAGACTCCAGTTTCTCAAACCAGTGTAGGAGACCTACTGCTCCTTCAGTGCCGCTAAAAGTTGTGGGTCGACAGTCCATAAAGGTCTTAAAAGTGCACACCGGTGCCTGAGCATACTGACCTAAGGTATGTGAAAGAAAGACAGAGTTTAACACAAAGGTTGGTTCACGAGAGTAGGATCCAAATGATCCTAGAACATTTCGGACTGCAGGATATACCTCCTGCGTGTGCGGCTGCGAGCGCTGCGGCAACTCGCTCGTTGATCAAAGCCGTCAACTGGGCTTGTGTCATGTTAACGCGTCCAGACATGGTTCTTCATAATAAGAGTAATACGTGTGAGAGAGGTTCGCGAAAGCACGATAGTAGGACAGAGTAAGCACGCACGTGTTCAAACAACAGTAGCTATACTAATCAAGCATACTATGAGCAATGTACTACGTAATTAACAAGTAGGCAATATACATACATCATATTACCTAGAACATCGAGCCTTGCATGAGGAGCGAAGTGTCGTTGTGGACCGTTGAGCACTAAACCGGTTATAGTCTGATTTTAACAAAAACGTTTCTCCTTTATTAAAACCAAGTTCACTATAACCAATGGCTCTGATACCAATCTGTCACACCCCCAAAATCCACCTGCGGATAACGCCCGCTCCGAGGGCGTGACTGACCAGGATCCAGCCACCAATCATACTGAACAAGCATAAAAGTTTAACCATCACAATTGGTGTTTCAAAACAAACAAGTTAAGTTGCAAGCGGAAGCATAAGTTCAAAGTTATAACATAAGTTCCAAAAGTTTTCAAGTTTTAACATAACATGTAGCAATCCCTGTCCCACAACGATCCTCCTCCATGCAAGCTCCAGCTCAGTACCTATGGTCCTGCAAAGCATGTAGTAACGAGTCAACAACTAGTTGAGTGAGTTCACGGGTGGGCGTTCGTTTTAGTTGTTTTCGAAAACAGTTTACTTTATCTGGCATCCTGCCGTGGGGGTTACCCCATAGTTTTAAAAACGTGACCAGTTCATTCCCAGTTACTCCGGCACTCCGGCCGTGGGGGCTACCCCATGTACATCATCTGGCTCTCCAGCCGTGGGGGCTACCCCATGTGTATACTAGACTCGTTACCGTATCGATTGCTGACTGTAGTCATGTTTATGTGCCCTGAAAACATCAATGTCTATCATCATTGACGTGCCCCAGATCCATTAGTTCACGCCCGTCCTCTGCGGCACGGTGTGAGGCTTGTCAGACCTAAATAGCGCTATCTAACTAATGACCCGCTCGCCATTGGCCCGGCGATTAGTCGATACAAAAAGGAGGGACTTCGTGATAGAGTTTTAGTCTAGTACGTTTATCCGTCCATCCGGACGAGGAATCACATTCCTGAACCACTGACGTCCTACCCGAGGTAGACGAGGAACCCACGTTCCTTAACCCCGTTCCCAACCCAGGGAATCCCATGCTTTGTAAAGGGTGTGAACTCACCTTGGTTTGCTCGGCAGTCAAACACAGAAAGTCAATCAAGTCGCAAGTAGTCAATAACGTCCTAACACGGATATCACGTATAATCAGATTCGAACCAAGTAGTGTACAAATGTTCAACACGTTTGGCAAGCACGTTTAGCAGTAACAGTTAACAGTCAATAGAAGCACATACGGTTCACAAGTTCAGCCCAACTACTTAGGCCCAAACACGTAAAAGCAGTTAACACAGAAGCCCATCAGTCTGGCCCATTAACTAAGGCCCAAAAGTGTGGTCTCGAGTCGCAACCGGACTCGCAAGCATGGTCTCGAGTCATGCTGTGTGTTGATCATGGATGGTTGCGAGTCGCAACTGGTGTCGCAACCATGGTTTCGATTCATCATGCTGAGGTCTCGAGTCGCAACGGGACTCGTAACCTGTGGTTTCGGCTTGTCCTGTTATGGTTGCGAGTCGCAACCGCGTAGTCTCGAGTTGTAACGCTGTGGTTGCGAGTCGCAACGGGTGATTGCGAGTCGGTAAGCTGTCGTTGTCAAGTTCACGTGTTGATGCAGATATGGTCAGATTAATGGTACATTATAATCAGGCCCAAATCCGGAAATAACCAATAGAATTCCACTAACATATTTCCTAATCAGGTTATTAGTCAAAGATGGATCAAAATCACAAGGGTTTTCAATCTTCAACTATCATTCAAAGTGTTCTTCATACATTCAAACACATATTCAACAAGTTCATAACATATTAACCACTTATTCACCCAAAATCATGAACAACTATCAAGATACAATTTACTAGCATGCATCCTACTTGACAACCATATTTATTAGCCGATTTTTCTTAGTATAAATACCCAAACTTTTCGGATCAAACCCAAATGCAACCAATATCCTCATTCACCTTTTTGTCATACCATGAACCCATTTTCAACATCAAATATGTATAGTTCCACTCATAACAAGAAACATTCATGAACCGATTTCTTTTCAAAACATTATGTATAACTCATCTTAACATATTGTCACATAATCTCATCTTACAAACATAACATAAACACACTAACATTTAACAAAGCATTAAGAACACTAACCGGTTATGGGTTTCGAGGGTGTGTGAAAGGCTTCCAACCGGGTGTGTGTGTGAGCCGATCCAAGTCCAAAGATCCAAGAATGGTGGAGTGTGTTTGTGTTCTAGAGTTTAGGTGAGAGAGAGAAGTAGGAGAGTGTGTGTTGTAATGTTCAACAAAATGGTAACACTAACTAAGGTAGTGTATTTATAGTCAAAGTTCCAAGTGTGTGCACCCTATGGGTTTCGGCTAAGGGTTTACGGCCCAAAGGCCCAACCGGCCAAAGGTTCTCGGCCCAAGGCCCAAAACCGATTACTAGTCACTCGAGACCTCATGGTCTCGAGTCGGGTTCCTTGTTGTTTCGTGTCGGGTTCTCGGTTCACATATAACACACATACATATATACATACAATGCACACAAAACAAAGCACATAAAAGTTCACGTTATCATTTTAACTAGTCACATAACGTACAAGCAAGTTACAACGAAAGGTTCTAGATTTCGAGTTGTCACAACTTTGGGGTTGTTCCAACAAGTCAAGAGCCACCCGATATAGATTAGCTCCTTAGTAGAAACAAAACTCCATAAAACAGCCTACCAACACGGGGCCGTGCCCGGTCAACACGCCCCCGTGTTCACTCAGCAGATTCTCTGCTGATTCTGTCAGAATACGGACAAAATGTGTCAGGATTTTCTCTGCACACGGGGCCGTGTCCAGCGGACACGGGGCCGTGTCCAATGTGCTGTCGTTTTCTTTAAATGCAGCCTGAATTCTGCTCATTTTTGACCACTTCACCAAGCAGAGATTCCTGGGATCTTCACATATACCATCCTAGGTAAGTGCTAAAAGAAGGTTCCTAAGGACCATCTTGTCTTTTCCACTTTTGTTCATTTCTCCTTCTTCCAAAATTTTTCAAACCTTACCTCCATGGAAGCTTGGAAACCCATGATTCCAACCTTCTATGAAAGGGTTTGTAGGAATTTTTTGCCACGGATTCTTGTCTAAAGTTAGTTCTATAACTTTGTTTTAAATTATCTAAGCTTAAAACACAACAAATGTGTATTAAAATAATTTAAAAACCTAGAGTCGTTAGGCAAAAATCCTGCAGATAGCTGAACACGGGGCCGTGCTCACTGAACACGGGGCCGTGCTCACTGAGCACGGGGCCGTGTTCGAGGTACTGTTTTGCAAAAGTTTAGTTATCTTCGGATTATTTCGCAGAAAATGGCCAGCAGAAACAGCGGAACATCTTCAAGAAATAACCGAAATGGAAGGAGGTCGTCTACGGCAGAAGATTCCCTAGTAAACTACGTTTACGCTTTGAGGGAAGCCATAGACGAGATGACGGGAGTAGAGGAAGCTTTGGTGGATCGTATTAATCATCTGACGGTAGGTTTGGAGGGTTGCCTACGGGAAGTAAATCTCCTGCACCAGGGATTAAACCTTCTCGCTTCCCCGCCTTTGGTCCCGGTGATAACCCAAAGGGCGTGGAATGTAGTACCCGAGGTTATCATTCCAGCAGAATGGCACGCCATGCACCAAGTACCTCAACCGAGGGTGGTGCAAGGAATCCCGGTGAGCGTTCCTCCTCGAGACACCGAAGAGAATGAGGCTACCTTTTACCTCCCTAGGGAGATAGAAGAATGGCTTTGAATGACAACCAAGGAGCCATCGGCTGAAGAGAGTTAATACATCGGGAAACTATTCCCGAAATTTTCTTAAATAAGTAGAACTCTTATGATAACCTTATGTATCCCCTAGTATTTAGCTAACTTAGTGTAATGTCTCCCTATGATTTGCAATGCTATGATGGTTTTTATGATTGATGGTTGTTTTGAGAATAAAACACACTCATGGTGGTAATAGATGAAAAAGGGAACGAGAAAAATGGAACCATGCATGAAGAACAGAGCAACCCGACAAAAATCTCCATCACAGAAGGCTCAACACGGGTCGTGCCCAACCAACACGGCCCCGTGCTGAGCCCCTGCAGAAAAATCACCCAGTTCAGGTAACTGGACACGGGCCGTGTTCAGCGGACACGCCCCCGTGTCCAGGCTTCTGTTTCAATTCTGAAATTTTTGTTACTGGCACTTGACCACGGGGCCGTGCCCGGTGAACACGGGGCCGTGTCCAGACTGCCAGTAACATAAATATTTGCTTTTTAACACACTTTTATACATTTTAATCAACCAAAAATATTGTTTTTGGACACATTGAGGACAATGTGTAATTTAAGTGTGGGGGGATGCTAAAACCTTGAAATTTTGCAAAATCCTAAACACAAGCCTTACACAAAACTCTATTGGAACCGCTAAACACCCCAAATTTTTTCAAAAACTTTTTCATTTTTTTTTATTTACTTGTCTTAGTTTAAGTTGGGAAGAACAAGTTCTAAAAAGGTTATATTTTTACAAGTTTACAACCGATAGCGTCGTGATAAAAAAGGAACCAACATAAGAAAATTATGAAACGGCATAACAAGTCTAGTTTAAAATTCGATTACATATGCTTGGTCACATTAAAAACCCATTCCCACAAAAGTGAGTTTTGAGCCTTTATTGAGCATAAAAATACACATATTTAGATTAAATGCTCATTTTTCGTTTCTTGTGTGAATAGCCGCTCGGTCCTTACAAATCTAGAACTTGCCACGACAATACATTCCCGGTCCTTACCAACTTAAACCCAAGTAAGTAAATGATGGAGGCATTAGGACTAACTATTTTTCTTTCAAAACCATTATTTTTCATTTTTTTTACCTACCCAAAATCCCCCTAGATAGCCCCTTTGAGCCTAAACCTTTCATTTCATTACCCCAAAAACCATTTTTACCCACCAAAAACCTTTTTCATTTTTTTCACCCTTTATTTTAGTAACAAGCTCGGTTTTTCGTCAACTTGCCCTTTCATGTGACATAAAAAAAAAATAAATAAATAAAAAAATAATGATGATGAAGTCAAAAAACAAACAAAAGCTACAAAAGCTTGTTTGGAGAAATACTTCAAAAATAGTAAGTCACTAAAAACAAGGTATTTTACGAAAACCGACGCTTGCTACGATTTTCGCCTTTTTACTAACCACTAACCACCCACCCACCTTTAAACCCAAGCCTTCACCCAAAAAGTCCTCTTGATATTTACAAAGGTAAAAAGTTAAAAAGGAGGAGGATTGATTGCTTGGCAAGCCTATGGAAATACGTAAGTTCCGTGCCGCTCTCGAGTGATTCACTAAAATATACACCTTCGGCCGAGTGTTGAGTGATCTCCCGTGAGGTATGTGAACTTGTATATAAATGGAATTTTAATAAAACATGTTATGCCCGAATAAGTAATTTATCTTGTGAAAAGTTCAAAATAAATCATAACAAATAGGATTGTAAATAACTAAAAATAAAACCTATAAAAACCTTGGATTCCCGACACTCTAGGACAAGCTAAAAAACTTCTCTTCTACCTATTCCATTTGGGAGTGTAAGCCACATTTAAAGAGTTTTGCTTGAGGACAAGCAAAAGTTCAAGTGTGGGGGTATTTGATGTGTGTAAAATGCAACATATAAAACACATCAATTAAGGCATAAAACTAACCCTTTTTAAGTACTAATGTTGGAAAAAGAGTGTTTTTGTCTTCCTTTTGTATTTTCAGGATGAAATGAGCTCAAAATCACAAAAGAAGCAAAAAGACCACTAATTCTACCATAAATACAAGAAAAGGAACAAAAGTAGACTGCCCGGACCCTCAACGGCACCTTCCAAAGCAAAAAGAAGGAAACAGAGTCTGAACACGCCCCGTGTCCAGCGAACACGGGGGCGTGCCCAGGAAGCAGCAGAAAAGACAAACTAGTAGAAGCTTCCATTGCCCACCACGGGGCCGTGTCCAGTGAGCACGGGGGCGTGGTGAAAGTACAGCAGGCGCATTAATTGTAATTCGCAATTACAATTAATGAAGAGAGAGAGTGTCAGGCGGGCACGGGGCCGTGTCCAGCGGACACGGGGCCGTGTCCAGCGGACACGGGGCCGTGTCCAGCCTTCTGTTCAGCCTATAAATAGAGGAGCTTGGATTCATTCTCTCTCATCCCTTGGCACACCACCTCTCTCACACTTCATCCACCACCCACCACCACCATAACACCATCATCCACCACCATCATCCATTGTCCATCGTAGAGTGTGTGAGTCGTCTCGGGATCCAAGATTGATCGTAAGAGTTCTTGACAATCAAGGCCATGTTTGCCTAAGTCTCTTACATCACTTGGTGAAGACAAGTGTTTAGTATAATACTTTTTATTTTTAATCTTTTGCACTTTTTATTTGGTTTTGTATTAATGACTTTAATAACTAGTTACTTATGTTGAAGGTGATCTTTCCTTATCGTTTGTCCGTGGTGTCTTGGCGTTATTTTACTGTCTATATAAAATAAAAGATTTTCACCATTCATATCTCCACGGTCTATATGGAGGTATGTTGGCTACCTGGTCGGGGGTTAAGGGAACGGTTTGGTAAGGGTCTTGCCCTTGTTCAGCGTTTAGAGGTCCTGCTTGGGACCTGGGTCAAATTTAGTAGGATCTCCTTCAATGCCCATAGGTATTGGATGGCGGGGATCCAAACTCTTTGACCCCCTCATAAGTTAACTACTATTAATACTATAACCCAGCTATTTAGGACTGTATCCCTGCTGACTCAGACTACTTAGCCGAGGGTAACGTCGCCGCCAAAAGCGGGGCCTACCATAATTTGCATTAATAACTTAATTCATTATCTTTCAATAATCCGACCCTTTAGGATTGTATCCTTGCTGACTCAAACTACTGGGTTGAGGGTAACGTCGCCTTCAAAAGAGGGGCCTACTACAATAACTAAGATAATCTCTTAAACAAGTGCAAAAGTGCGAAAATAATCAAAGGTTATACTAATACACGTGTCGGATCCAAGTGATTCATCTTGTCTATCTGTTTTTATTTTATTTTTATTTTCAGCATTTAGTTAGTTTTTATTTTTCTTAGTTTAAAACATTTTTCTAACCTTTTTGATTTGATTAGACGTTGAGGATAAACCGGTATTAAAAGCTCTTGTGTCCTTGGACGACCTCGGTATCTTACCAACACTATACTATGTCCACGATGGGTGCACTTGCCCATATGTGTGTTTAGTGTTAGTAAATATCGTGTTTTATAAATTTAAAACTTGGCTAAAAGTGTAAAAAGGGCTTAAATATATATCTAAAAACATATATACACTAACACGCATCAACCACCACACCATCCGACCACTCACAACCTACACCTGTGCATCATCGACTACCCACCACCATCTCTACACTGTGAGTGGTCGGATGGTGTGGTGATGGTGGTGGGAGTATAGTGGGAGCGAGGTTGTTTTGGATGGTAGGTGTAGAGAGAGAAAAGGGTTTTATGTTATAAATTTGATTTTTTTATTGTTTAAATTTATTTTAGATAAATAAACGAGTTAGATTACCAATCTACCCTCATGTGCAAGGCACATGCCATACTTAATTGGAAATTTTAACCTTGTTAGGGCCAAAGGACGTAGAGTGTAATGAGTTTTCCAAATAAAGGATCGTGACTGTAATTAATAAAGTTAAAGGTTATCCATTGCAATTCGATACAAACATAAAGGACGAAAAATGTAATTTACCATACCTTCTTTTATAGGGGCGATACTCCCTTAGTTTTTTTCTTGTAAGCGATGCGGGACTAGAAAAAGTGAAGGGTGTGAAGGTTAGCTTTTGTCTTTTGCAAAAAATCATTTACTAGTTTAAGCATTCGATACCTTCTATTTGAAATTTTTTCTCTAGTCTCATGGTTCATTTTCTTCAAATCATACTCAAGCCAAACAAGTTGTGACAATACTTATATATATATATATATATATATATGGTAAACCTTATCGAGCCGGCTCATGAGCTCACGAACCTAGACAAGCCTAGCTCGAGCTCGGCTCGTTTACAAACCGAGCCGAGCTCACTCATTTACAAGCGAGCCAATTTCGAGCTTTTTTCGAGCAACTTACGAGACGCGAGCCGCGAGTTTTTTGAAAACCCCTATTATACATTAGCACATGCACATACAACCCGTTGGATTTAACATTTGTAGAAAGACATTTTTGCACTTAAAGCAAGAAGGGTGTTCATGAGTTTGCCACTCAAGGTTGGGTTGTGATGACGGGGGTAGCCCGAGACCAAATAAAATGACCAAGTATGAAAGCACCTAAAAGGTTAAAAGGTTCAACGCTTGAAAAAGCTGAGGAGATGGAGTAAAGCAACACGGGAACAGTAAACAAGTCACATCCCCAAACAGTCTCACCAACCACAGCCGTAAAAGCAACGCAGGTCCACAGAATGCACGCTATTACCCGGGGGTCAAAAGGCTTCAACCCCCGAAAGGGTAAGCCCCTCACTGCAAGCTGGTTCACTAGTCAAATGAATACTCCTTTGGGACATGTCTTCTCCTATATAATGACACTTCATTTACTAACAAAGACATCCCGGATCAGACTTGTTCTCTCAAACTCTGGTCCTTTACATCGTACATTCACTTCACTCAAAGTGTCCCTCATTCAAAGTGACATTACACTTATTCTTTCTGTTCCTCAATCCATTTCTGAACAATACTTCAGAACTGGATCCTCAAACAAGAAACATAAACTAGTGAACCTCCTTCCACGTCTTGCAAACGTGGGGGGACCCCACGACCTGCGTTAGGCAAGGTTAAACCCTTTAACCCTTCTGCCTAACCACCCCTGCCACTATCCTCGGTCTATATTTTGTTGTCTCAAAATGACCCGAGGTTAAACCCCTTGCAAAGATCACAGGAAAACAAGTCATAGACTTCGTTTGGGAAAACATCATCTGCCGTTATGGGTTGCCGGGAGTGATTGTCACTGACAATGGAAAGCAATTTGCTGAAAAGCCTTTCAGCCTTTGGTGCAAAGAGTACAGGATCAACCAGATCTTCAGCTCAGTGGCTTACCCGCAATCAAACGGCCAGGTTGAAAGGGCTAACCGAAGCATAGTGGAAGGCATCAAGACAAGATTAGGAAGATATGAAAGCAATTGGCTTGAAGAATTGCCTAGTGTTCTATGGGCAATTAGAACAACCGAAAAAACAAGCCACAAGAAAACGCCTTATAGCTTGGTATTTGGATCCGAGGCTGTAATCCCTGCTGAAATAGGAGTTGTAACCCAACGAGTTGTCAACATGGATCCCGAAACAAACCAACAAGAGACCATGTTGAATTTACAACTCCTAGAGGAAGCCCGAGATCAAGCCGCAATCCAAGAAGCCAAATACAAACAGAAGATGGAAGCCTACTACAACAAGAAGGTTAAGAATGAACGATTCAAGCCAGTGGACCTAGTCCTCAGAAACAATGAAGCTAGCAAAAAGGAAAATCAAGGAAAGCTGGGCCCAAAATGGGAAGGCCCATACACCATCCTCGAAGCACACAAGGGCGGATCCTACAAGCTAGCAAATTCAGAAGGCAAAAGGCTTCCAAGACATTGGAACGGCAAAACCCTGAGAAAATTCCATGTTTAGACAGAAAAGTTTGGTTTGTATCAAAATGTACCTCGAACAACACTATGGAAACCTTTTGTAAAAAGCAAGTACTGCTTGAATGAATGAAGTTGTTTTATCAAACTTGTCTTTCTATCCTAATATCAGGTTGAGAACCTAGCAAAAACTCCATGGCAAAGGCCATGTAAGGGGATGAGCTCCCAGGCCATATCGCTCAATAGGTTCAAGGGTTGAATGAACCTATATAAGGGGTGAGTTCCTAGACCAATACAACTCCATGAGACTCATTCAGTCAAAACAAAATTGTCTCATAGACAGGTCTGAACAGCCTACACCAATAGTTCCTTAAGCCTTAGAAATATAACCAACAAACAGGCTTACGAAGTAAAATAAATCACAAAGAAATAATAAAGAGGATAGGTGATATGTCTTTTCGTTAAAAATACCAAGGCCAAGTGTCTGCAGCACTGATCCCTTTAAGGTGTAAAAACATAAAGACATCGCAAACTCAACAAAGACAATGTTAAAAGGAAAAATTATCCAAGTAAAAATCCATCGGCAAAGCATACAAACCAAATCAAAAACTATGAAGGCTTCAAGCCACCCACACGACAAGCTTGAAACGTTGAAGGCTTTAACCCAACAACGACTAGCCAAAAGGCTTGAAGGGTTGAGAACCTATCAAACAAACTAGGCAAAACAGGCATAAAAACACAACACAAGTAACATAATAACCATCATATCATAGCAAAGAAAGTCATAAGAGACTTTCAAATAAAAGTTAAAGCAAGTTCTAGTAACTTGCAAGGTAAACTATTGTTCAGATGGCCATGCAGGCCCAACACACCACCAACAGGAACCTTAAGGGTTCATGGAAACCTAATATTGTTCAAAATAACATTACAAACCATAAAGTGTTTTGCTAAGAAAGCTACGGATAATCATCAGATGGCAGAAGGCTTTGAACCTTCAGCTTTGGACTTCTTGGCTTTCTTAGACTTCTTAACCTTAGCACCATCATCACCACCAACCGCTGAGGTCTCTAAACCAACATCCTTCGAAACATCCGGCAGACTCGAGAGAGTATCATCACTATCTCCGGAATAAGATCTCTTCTTTGAAAGGGAGCCCAAGACCTCAGTGCAAACCTTTTCATTTAGACCCCCTGGTTTCAAATCCTGTAAAACAGACAAAGGCTTACCAAAGCAAGAGGAAACCTGATGAACATAAGGATAGGTTAGCCTCTCCATCTGTTCAACTGAGCTTTTGAAAACATCAGAAGCATCGGGACGAAATAAGGGGGACTTTTCCAGAGCATGTGCAGCTTCATGCAGCTTGTAACCAACAATGAGACCTTGGTGTTTTCCCAAGTTTAGCAACTTTGTATATACATCGCCAAGAGAGGAATTAAACTCGGTAGAATGAAGCAGGTAAGTGACAACCTGTTGAAAGCCCTGCTCAATCAACCACTGGTTATCACTAGTTGCACGAGATACTGAAGCCTTCAAACTCTCCTTCTCTTCATCAAAGGCTTTCCGGGCAACAGACAAAGCCTCCCTGTCCGCCTTTAGCTTCAACCGATCAGCCTCAAAGCTTTTCTTAAAGTCAATCATTTCAATCTCATGCTGCTTGGACAGGCCTTCAACCTTCTTCGACCAAGCTTCCTCCTTCTCAGCAAAGCTGCTTATCTCCTTTTTTATCGACGCCATCGAAGACTTCATCTTATCTTTCTTCTTGGAAAATTCTTCATACTCTCGCATCCTTTGGCGAAAATGAGCAACCCCCTGAGGAAGCATAGCAGCAAGGTTGCAAGTACTAAGAATCATCCGGGACAACATCACATCATCATCCATTTCGGAGATAGTCTTGTGAACCGAAGGAGGAGCAATATGACTCAAAGCTTCTTCACAAACAGCAGCATCCTTAAAACTATCGTCAACCTTTACCGACCAACATGGCATATAAACCACATCAGGATCCAACCCTTCAACGTCCATACTCGAAGAACCTTGAACAGGTGTAGCAGCAACCTTCTTGGCTGAACCCTTTTTACCATGAACAACTAACTTCTTCTCCCTTTCAGAACCCGCCTCAACACCTTGATCCGCAGATTCTTCAATATCATCACTCAACTCCACTGGTTCAGTAGAAGTGGATTGAGGAGCAGCTTTCAGATGGCGAGTAGATCGCCGGGTTGAAGTCTTGGGAGCAAGAGGTTTAGAAAAACCCTTAACATTCGAGACACTAACATACCCAGCACCTTCAAACCTTTGTTCAGCACCTTTGACAACAGCATTTTCATCGGGAATAACAGGAACATCCCCAAAAACCACATCCGAAGTGTCATCACTTTTGATAAAATCCAAGGCAGACATAACTGCAAACAACAAGTAGACAGAACATGAGACAAAAATTAGAAAAATACAAGAAAGCAGAAAACAAAAATGCATACCCGTGCCATCTCTCATCAGAACCGGATCCCGGTCAGCTTTTCCCCACAACTTACTAACCCCTAACAAAACCAGCAAATGCTCAGGGAAGGGACGAACCCTTGCAGGGCATTCACGAATAGATTTAAGAAAAGCATCATTCAAATCAGATGCAAGGGGTTCCGGTTCATTGAGAACAGCATCGGGGTGTCGCCACACCATTTTAAACGGAACAATAGTGTCAGAAACCCAGAAAAAACGATTCTTCCAAGTACCAAGCGTGGTAACCATAGATGAAATAAGGCCGGAAAAATCCTTAGATGCTTCAAAAGTAAACCAATCGCCATTCTTGGCCAATCGGAAAAAACGACGGAATAGCAATAAGGAGGGATCATATCCGAGGGCACGACACAAAACCTCGAAATGTAAAACCAGTTGGGCATTTATCGATAGAATCATCACACGCAGGAGCAGTAGGTGTAAACTCAATCCCAATACCATATTCCTTACAAAATAACTCTACTTCCTCTTGGGTTAACCGGGAAAAGGATTTTGCCAAATCCTTAAGGGCACCCATTTTTGAAAAGAAACTATGAAAAGTAAAGAAAAAGAAACCAACACTAACGTTGAGTGAAAAAAGGAAGACTTGCAGAAAAACTTGTATGGAATAATGAAATGGGAAAAGAGAAAATAAAGATAAGTTAATATAGGGGCAATAACGTAAACAGTGCACCCTGCAAAAACCGCCACCCTATGAACTGCTGCACATCAATCAAATCAGTTGTCAGATATTCAAAATTCAAACATTAACTGCCAACAACCCTCCAGGCCTTCAAGCCTTGAATCCTTGAAACCTTCAGGGAATAAAACAGATGCTTAAAAAAGTCAGAAGTCTTTGAGCTACTCCCAAAAACCTCTGACTTGGGGTTGTGATGACGGGGGTAGCCCGAGACCAAATAAAATGACCAAGTATGAAAGCACCTAAAAGGTTAAAAGGTTCAACGCTTGAAAAAGCTGAGGAGATGGAGTAAAGCAACACGGGAACAGTAAACAAGTCACATCCCCAAACAGTCTCACCAACCACAGCCGTAAAAGCAACGCAGGTCCACAGAATGCACGCTATTACCCGGGGGTCAAAAGGCTTCAACCCCCGAAAGGGTAAGCCCCTCACTGCAAGCTGGTTCACTAGTCAAATGAATACTCCTTTGGGACATGTCTTCTCCTATATAATGACACTTCATTTACTAACAAAGACATCCCGGATCAGACTTGTTCTCTCAAACTCTGGTCCTTTACATCGTACATTCACTTCACTCAAAGTGTCCCTCATTCAAAGTGACATTACACTTATTCTTTTTGTTCCTCAATCCATTTCTGAACAATACTTCAGAACTGGATCCTCAAACAAAAAACATAAACTAGTGAACCTCCTTCCACGTCTTGCAAACGTGGGGGGACCCCACGACTTGCGTTAGGTAAGGTTAAACCCTTTAACCCTTCTACCTAACCACCCCTGTCACTATCCTCGGTCTATATTTTGTTGTCTCAACAGGTTGCTAGTGTGGTTGCTCACAAGCTAAAATATGATGGGATGGGGGTCTATGTTACATATATCAGGAAGTGGATTTTGAAAAAAAAAAAAAAAAAACACTACGTTGATACATCTTAGTACATATGAAATTATAGGATCTAAAGTAAACAAATCTTATAATTCGTAAATATGAAATTATAGATTTTTAAGAAAAATAAGTCTTGTATTTTTAGTTAAATGGATTATAACGAACGATAATGGTTTTTAATTTTAGAAAATAGTTGTTTTGATATTTATTTAAAGTTTTTGTTGGTATATATATAGCAACTAGTTGATGCCCCGCCCACGTTGCGGGGCGATGGCCAAATAGTGAGCGAGTGTTAGGCAGTTCATTGACACGAAAAACAATTAAATCAAGTCAACGAATTAAAACAAAACACTTTTAGAGTTTTGATTAAAAAAAACTAAAACAATGGCAATATTGTAATTTTCAACCGAGGGAAAGTTGTATTTTTTGACTGGGGTAAAATCGTAATTTGCCAAAAGCTAAAGTGATGGCAGAACTGTAAATTTGAACCAGGGGCAAAATTGTAAATTTTCATAGGGGCAAATTCGTAATTTTGAACTTGGGGTAACAGTGTAATATAAATTTGAACTAAGGGCACAAACGTAATTTTAAGCCAGAGGCAAAACCACAATTTTATTTTGAATCGAGGGCAAAATCGTAATTTCGAGTTGGGGGCAAAAGCATAATTTTATTTTGAACTGGGGAAAAAACGTAATTTTGAACTGAGGGCGAAATCATAATTTTTTAAACGGGGAAAAATCACATTTTTGAACAGAGGGCAAAATCGTAATTTTTAGCTGGGGGCCAAAACAAAATTTTATTTTGAACTGGGGGCGACAAGGTAATTCTGAGCTCAGGGCAAAACCACAATTTTATTTTGAATCGAGGGAAAAATCGTAATTTTGAGCTGGGGATAAAAGCGTAATTTTATTTTGAGCTGGGGGCAAAACCGTAATTTAAAAGAGGGGCAAAACCGTAATTTTAAAATGGATATAAAATAATAAACTGGTTGGTCCAATGGGGGAGTGCATGTCGCAACCCCCCGATCCTTAATCCCCCAGAACGGGCGGCCGCGAGCCAGTTTCGGTGGTATCACGTTATTGTCTAATTTGGCAGCGGAATTTTACATCAGGACCGTAGTTAGGAAATATTTTATCAGAGTAAAATACCACATTTCCATATAATTAAACACATGGGTAAAACCCAAGTTTTCAGTATACACAATTTCATAGGAATAAATCCTATTTTATTTAATAAAAACATCTATTTTATTCTTAGGTAACTTTATTGCCACTTTTCCAAGCCTTCAGTGCTGTCCAACTGGCTTCTATTTGGCTTTCACATTTTGTTACCTGAAACGCGTTTTAAAAACATTTTGTCAGTGGGCAATACTGGTGAGTGAATCCCAGTTTAATCAAGTTTAAGTAAAAACAATAGTACAGTATTGAGGGCGCATCCGCAATTACATTTATTTCCAAGTTATATCAATTACCACCACGCGGTACTGTCGTTCCGACTTATGGTCATGTTACTCCTTTACAAGGTGGTAACAAATTTTGTATACAAAACCCCAAATTTACCGACTGTAATTGTATTCTTACAAATACTCAATAACTGCTATTCGCATGGAAAGATATTTAAGGTTTTGTAAAAACAATTAATAAAAGGTTTTCAAAAAGTGGATCAACTCACATTGCTGTCTTAGGGTTTTCAGTAAGAATTTACTGGGAATAATCTATAAATTACACAACTGCACGTGTGTTAGTATAATAACCCATTTTAACATTAGTAATACCCTCCCCGAGACGGCATTCTAACGACTACGTCGGGCAAAACCACGACAGCCGTTACGGAATCCTAGATCAATCGGTTAGAGTATCTAATACGTCTCCAGGGGTTATAATACTTACATCGTAGCAGAACCTCGCTATTTAAGGGGTATAATACCCGCGTATAAAGCCTAATATTCAGAATTTGAGATTGAGAAATGAATTTTGAACGATTTCTGGTTGAACCTGATGGCTCCTTTATATAGTTGCTGAACCTGGGCCTCTCGCGGCCCGCTTAACATAAGCCGAGGGCTTACGCGGCCCGCGTCAAAGCTAGTCAATGGACTAGCTTGTCCGGGTCATCAGGTAAGTCCGCCACGATGAGGACACGTGTCGGCCTGGGGTGTTGCCGTGTTCTTGTTCTCACGCAGCCCGCGTAAGTGTTACGCGGCTCGCCTTAACTTAAGAAAATTAACGAATTCCGGTTCCAACCCTTATACCGCCCGCGTAAGGATTGAGGTGGGTTCTACGCGGCCCGCCTCAGCCCAAAATTCACTTTTTTTAATTTATTTTTAATACTATTTAATATATTTGAGGCCCGTTTTCGCGTATGGGGTGTATTTTGGGATATATCGGGATATTTTAAAATATATTAGGGTGTCGGAAAAGAATCGAGGGTGTTGGTTTTCTTGAGGATTGTTATAGTGCAGGGCAAAATCGTAATTTTGAATTGAGGGCAAAATCGTAATTTTGAGATGAGGGCAAAAGCGTAATTTTATTTTGAGCTGTGGGTAAAACGGTAATTTTAAACAGGAGCAAAAACGTAATTATAAAATGAATATAAAATATTAAATTGATCGGTCCAATGGAGGAGTGCCAGGCAGCTTCCTAGCACTATTCTCCCATTTAGTAAATGTATGTATGGTAAATGCATGTCTACAAAATTCCACCTTAAATAAACACTGACATTTTTGTTCATCTAGGTAGTCCCAAGTTTTTACTTCTAAATGAAAAGAAATATATACAAGCATTTCATGTTTATAAATCTGTTACTTTACGTCGAATCCCCTAACTCTGGTTGGACGTCAATAAGACCCGTCAACGCTCAGATGGGCTTTCCTGTTGGCCTACAAAACAGAACACCGTTAGCCTTGTCACAGAGGGCCCCGGGTGGGTGGGGGGTTGAGGGGGGGGTCCATGACCAAGCTCCAGCGTGAGAATAAGAAAACTTGCCGGAAAAGTGGAGTTATTCCGACAAGTAGAGGTCGCCGAAATATCCTGGTGTGAATCCTAGGTTTGGTGTGTTTAATGTGATTCGGAGAATGTCCGAAGTAAATGCAGCATGTGTGAGTAAATGCTAAGGGTATTGAATGCTTACCTTGGATGATCATGGGATCATCTTTTATAGCCAAGTTTTCGTATCAGCTGTCGAGACCCCTTTCAACGATCCAACGGACTTCCATATGCCAGCCCATATCTCGGTTACGTGTCACCCGTTTGCCAGAGGAGAGATCATCACCATTAATGAAGCAAGTACACATCTTGTGCTTCACAGGCCGTTTACCTTCTCTTTCTTCTTGCAGGTCATTAATGACCCTGCAAAGAAGACAACCTTTGAAGGTTCCCACCTTTCCTATACGTAGTCCACTAAGAGTAGTATTTGGGCCCGTTATAGAAGCCCAGTGAGACCGGCCCAGCCAGGGAGCCCAGTCAAGGGCACCTGTCGACACTTTATATGTACAAATTCGTATATAGTTGCTTCGTAAAACATGTGTGTTGACGTGTTGTAGGGTCACTATAGATTTCAAATAGACCAAAACAACACTCGAAATGGAAATGACTATATAACAGAATCTATAATTCTCATTAATGGTTTCCATATAATGCATGGTTTTCGGGGTACATGATGATTTTAGATATGTGTGATGTGTCTTTGTTATGGTTGATATAATTGATGCAAATGAATATATAAAGACCTAACAAAATTGTCGTCCATAATCCTACTACTTAATAATATCTTATTATATATTATTTGCCGTTTACATCTTATTATTCTCAATGGTTAGTCTCATCTTGTTTCTAGCCACAAGTAGCGGGTTTTTCTTTTTAACGACGAATTTGTTTTATTCGCTGCCGTCTGTAAGACTTGAATTCAAGACCTTCCCCTCTCAAACTCAAGTGTTTAAAGGCTTTGCCTTTACCAATAGGCCACCACTTCATTGGTACAAGTAGCGGTTGTTATCACCGTAAACTTAAAAATAAAACAATAGATTTTGACCGTGTCTTGTCACCATTCAATTATTAATATTGGTATCAAAATGCAATTGTGAAACAATAAAGTTGTGGTTAATAATCTTTTTTTCACTTTCTATATTTACATTGATAATAGATGTCCAAGATAAAACCTAAAAAATAGACCACAAATGTTTTAGCATATATCTAGCTATGGATTCAACATGTGTGTGGCCTAGCGACATAACAAAACAAAAGGGCCATTAAACTACCGAATTAAACGGTCAATAACAAATTAACAACCATTTTTCAACCTCTTCCACTATATTAATCTCACATTGTATCTCATTCAATCTCATCATACAAAAGAATAAATAAAGACCACATCCCATTTGATTCAAATAAAGAAAAATAAGATGGCCATCAACCGATTTGTTGTTCTTGCACTCGTCTTTGTTGCCATGGTGGCATATGTCTCAGCTGCTGATACACCCGCCGCTACAGGGGGTGACGCCGCCGGTGGCGCTCCATCAGAGACGGCGGGGGCACCTGATGCTGCTGGAGGTGCTGCTGGAGGTGCTGCGGGAGCTGCTGGGGGAGATGCAGCTGCTGGGGCTCCCGGTGCAGGTGGCGCAACCAGCGGCGCCGATGCTGCCGCTGGTGATGCTCCGTCCTTCAAGGCCTCTGCTGTTTACGCCATTGTAGCAGCCGTCGTTGTTGTCGGGTGTTTCTTTTAAATAGTTTTTATTTTTTTTGTATAAGGTATAATAAAGAGTGTAACAAATGGACCTTGTATGTGTCCATTGAAACCATTGTTTCAATATCAGACATTATGATTAATGTTGCAAAATAATGTTGTTACCCTTCGGATGTATTTTTTATATGACTCTCATGGATGTATATATCAAGGAAAAAAGCTAATATAGTTTCATTTATTCGTAGAAACCATCTCTTGCATCAAATACAAATGGTTTACTTGGTGCGAATCATAGTTATCAAAGAAAAAAAAAGAAGTTGCGACAAACTATTAAATAGGTTACATAACGTGACTTTTGGCAAAGCGTTTTGTTACCAGATCTTCAACTATCGTAGTGTAATTAATTTAGAATAGAATAACTATTATAATAACTAGGGTAATTACTTAAGTAACAAGCACAATAACAATAATAATAGATTTTAGAACATCTTGTTCTTTTTGCTTCATCTTTCTTTACAAACATCTAAACCATTAAAGGACTAGCCTGAAAGCATAAAAACACTATCAACTACATAGATGAAGACATTTACATTCTTTCACCGTTATATCAGTCGGATACATGATCGATAATCAAGTATTGTCGCCTAACTTTAATTTCTTTTTTTTTAATTAGAAATGAAAGCTTTAATAGCATAGCTATCTAGAAAACAATAGCCAAAGATTAATAAATATAAGAAACATCAACAATAGCTAACCAATTACATTACTCTCACCACCTTTTTTTTCTTTTCAGAACTATAAATATAAGAAACATCAACAATAGCTAACCAATTACATTACTCTCACCACCTTTTTTTTCTTTTCAGAACAACTAGTTGTAGGGCCTATGTGATCACACGAGTAGGTTTAATAAGCATAAAAATAGATTATAATACATCATTGAAATTGTTTATATTTAGTTACATATCTTTATAAAACAATGTTAAAGACAATATGTGTTAGGACATCAAAATTTTATTACTGTGTTACGAAAAAATTATTAGTTCATGTTTGATATAGAAAATTAGCTAACTAATTGATAATATGTTGTCTAAAATGAAAGCATGACCTAATTTTATGTTGTCTAATAATTAAAACATGACCTAATTTTATGTTGTCTAATAATTAAAACATGACCTAATTTAAATAACCAAATGTTATTGAACAATTTGATATCAAAAAAAATGGTTTTGATATCCTAGAGTAGTTTGGTTACAAAATACGCGAGAAAACGCATTTTGGCCGAAACTACGACTCGTCACTGAGCCTAGATAACGTGGTAATCAGTAGGTATAGTCACTAGGGACTATGACCATCGTGATTACGCTCACCTTATATTTGATCCAATTAACCTTAATAATGGGTTAGACTTTGAAGGCCCATTAAACCCTTATAACAAATATGGCCCCAAATTTTAATCACTCATTTACCGCTCCATCTCCATCTCCGTTCTTCAAAGGGCGACAACGAAATGACAGACAAATCTTCAGAATATATTGAAACACGGGTCGTTTCTTAGAAAACCATGCATAACATATTTTAATAAAAAATATAAATAGGTGTATAGATATTCTAATTTTTAGTTTAGTTTTTCGTTTGATTAATATTAAAACTCTGTTTGAGGTATCTAAAACTCTGTTTGACTAAAGTCAACCACTGTTTGTAAAAGGTAATCTCTGTTACGCCAAATCACTGTTTCTTAAAACTCTGTTTATAACCAAACAGAGGTTTCAAACATATGTTTCTCATACTACTGTTTGAAATCCTAACCTCTGTTTCAAAAACAGAGATTACAAAAGGAAAAACAAACATCTGATTGACCAAAAGTGAACAGACATTTAACCTTTGTTTTCAAAAACCAAACCTCTGATTAATAAACATATTTTAGGTTTCAAAAGAGTATATCATTTGTTTGAGGTATCTAAAACTCTGTTCGACTAAGTCAACCACTGTTTGTAAATGGTAATCTCTGTTTTGCCAAATCACTGTTTCTCAAGACTCTATTTGTAACCAAACGGAGGTTTCAAACCACTGTTTGACCAAAGTCTGTTTGAGCAAAAGTCTGTTTTGACCAAAGTCTGTTTGACCAAGGTGAAACCACTGTTTGACCAAGTTCAAACTACTGTTTAACTAAGGTTAAACCACTGTTGACCAAAGTCTGTTTGACCAAAGTCAAACCACTATTTGCAAAAAAGGCAACCACTGTTTTCTCCATAAAACATTGTTTTAACCCAACAGTGGTTTTAAACATCTGTTTTCATCATCAAAGTCAACAGATGCATCAATCACTGTATCAACAGATGTATCAACTATGGCAGTTGTGGAAGATGTATCGACTATGCATTCACAAATGGCCAGTTGTATATCTCTCACTTTGTCTATTAAACCTTGTTCCTTCCCAACCCGTTATGACTAAACATGATTACACAGTGAACTGCTCGTACAAAGTGACTCTATTTTATTAATAATAAACTGATAATTACAAATGTAGAACATGAATCTATATTTATACTATCCTAGAACACACTAAAATAAATTATTTTAATACTGGCCGTTATCTTAACAAAATAGATAATACTAATTTAGATATTTTCGGAACACGCCCTTTTAGCATAGAGATCTCCTCCTTCCTCCCTTTGAGATTCAAAACCGTACTACCCTTGATTTTGGAGGTAATTCTGAAAACCCTGCAAAGTTAAAATGCAGATTCTCAGTTTGGAGTTACAACAACATTTACATGCATATATATATATATATATATATATATATATATATATATATATATATATATATATATATATATATATAACCAGAATAATGATTTAAAATTGATGTGAGGGTATTTAATCATGTTTTAAAGTGTTTAATTATGAGGTTTTACATGATTATGTGTATGAAAACGGGTTACTTTGAGCTGGTTTTGATTTGCAGGTACTCGGAGCATAACGGATGGCTTTTGGAGCTTGACGGAAGGTTTTCGGGGAGCATTATGGAGTATTGGAAGCATACACACAAGTTGGAAGGCCAAAATATGAAAAACAGGAAGTTCGGTAGCAATCGGCGCCACTAGGTGCTGATTTCAGCGCACCACAGAAGCAAAGTACCATTTGGCGCACTGGGTGTTGTTTTTGGCGCACTGGGCGCTGAACCCAGACCTGACTTGCAAATTTCTTGTTTTTCCACCATATTTAAGCACAAACATTCCCCAAACGAAATTATCATTAACCCTAGCCGTTTTCCACTTCCCAAGAACAAATTTTGGAGTTCCAAACCTCAATCCAATCATCAATCATGCAATTACTCATCAAGATTGAAGATCAAATCAAGAACATGAGCGGCTAAACCACCCGTGATCATCTCCGAGACTAGGGTTTGTGTTAGGAACCGGGTTGACTTAGTTTTACAAACTTTTGGATTGAGATTTGACTAATCATTCGGTTAGTTTATCTTTATTGTTTATTTGTTTTTGATTAAACATTGTTGGATTATCATTTGCATACTTGTTCATCAGTTATTTGGTTTTGTCATCAACAATTGGGATTAAATTCTAAGTTGTCATTGTCTTCAACCTTTAACCATTGAACTTGTTCATGTTTATGAAATCTAGGATTGGTAATTATCTAGGTTACTATTCAGTTGCATCAATCTTTCGGTTTCGATCGTGGATCATTGCAATCAAATATATTATCTGTTAATTATTTATCAAAATAAGTAGTTAGCAAATCATGTCTATGTGATTTCCAATTGGTAGTAATTAGGTTACCCGTGTTTCTACACAACCTGAAAACCGGAGATTGGTCCCTCTTCTCATAATTGTTTACAAGTCTAATTTATTTTGTTTTCACAATCATTCTAAAAACTGCAAAAAGCAATTAAGTTTAGACGTAGATGGTAATTAAAGCAACGAACTTTCATACTTTCCACTGATTCCCCGTGGATTCGACACCCTACTTGCCCTTTACTAGTAAAAGGTGAATAGGATACTTTTAACTTTACTTTTGACCGACCTTACGACATCGATCAAAATGGCGCCGTTGCCAGGGAGTCGGTGCGCTTAGTGTTTAGTAAGTTGTTTTTCTTAAAAATTAAAAAAAAATCGAAAAAACCAAAAAAATTCCAAAAAATATTTCTTTTAGTTCTTAGTTATTTTTATATGTTAGTCTTCTACGTGGGTATTTTATTTTGTTTGTGCAGGAAGTGAAATCTTTGGATCATGGATAGAGCTCATCAGTCATGCCCTTGTTGTGGGAAAATTCACATACATGAAGATTGCCTAGTGTTTTGGACAGACCCAGTGTTTTGGAAAGAAAAATTGATGTCTGGGTACAAGGCACCTCCATATCAGGGACACTATCAGTCAATTGTCAACCAAAGGTATGAGCAAAATTTGAATTATGATGAGTACGAATCCGATGGGGTGCCCTTCTCAAGATACCAAGAAAATTATAATGGTCGTTACCATGACTACTCTGAGTCAACATATAATAATCATGGTACTTACCAATGGAGTTCAGATCAGCAACACCAAAGTCTAAATGATTGTCAAGGTAAACACCAAAAGTCTAAACTTGATAAAATCATGGATTTTATGATGGAGGTGGCACAAGAGAGCAGGTTGAGAACTGAGGCTATGGTCCAACAATCGAATTGAATAGACGAACAAATTGCAACGTTGAAGGCTGTGAAGGATAATACCACGTCCATTCCTGTATTTGTTGGAGAAACACAAGAAATACCTGTTTTAGTTGATGAAGATGAAGAAGAGGTTGAAAGTCTTCCTGAACTTGAAGTTACATGTTTAAACCTACAAGAAGACTTAGCACCTATTGAAGAACTAGAGACTAGTGTAGTCCAAGTTTATCCCGAACCGCAACATATTTTGATTACTCCAGCTAACAAAGTCGAGAATGATGGCTCGAATGGGAAAAAGAGAAAGGTGAGTAGAGAAGACCTCGGACAAGGTATATTGAAGTGGCTATACGATGATCCAACAGACGTACTCATGCTAGGAAAGAAGGTGAAGACTCGTCATGTCAACTATCGAAAACACTTTGGAAATTCGGTAGGCAAATGTGGATTTCACTTGTTCCGATTTGATTCGACAAATATCGTTGGCAGAAGAGAGCAGATAGGAGGTTGGAATGTCAATTACCGAGCATATGCAGGAAACTCGGTGGGTAAATGTTCACTTCGACCACCATGAGGGTATATCAGGTACGATCTGGCTGAAGACCTATAAACTTAGCGCTCTCGGGAGGCAGCCCGAGGATGTAGAGTAGTGTATATTTGTTTTGTTTTGGCGTGATTATTTTTGCAGGTTATCAGGTTATTAATCTCTACGGATGCAATGGTCCAAGTGTGGGGATGTTTGGTGAAGTTCCAATACCTTCTAGTTGCAGTGGCGGACGATGCACGAATTAGAGTTCAGTCAAAACTGTCCATACTCAATCTCCAATTGGACGGGGATGATCTGAACACTAATTGTAGAGATTGACCCAAGTACTTGTGGACACGGCCGCGAATGAAATGCTATACGGTCGTGGTGGAACAGGATGCATGAAGATTCTACACATTAAACCAGGGGCGTCTGTTCCATTTTTTATTATTATTTTTTTATTCGTGTTCTTGGTGGTGTTAAACTATGTTGTGTTTAGGGAATGTGTTTTTGCTAATTGTGTTAGGATTGGTCGCTCATGAGGTTTGTTAGTTGGTATTCCCGGGTTTGTTTTAAAAGCACTATACATTGGGGACAATGTCGCCCAAGTGTGGGGATATGGGAACCCGGGAAGGGAAAGGTTTGGACAGAGGTTGAAAGTGATTGAAAACGATGAAAAGTGAAAAAAAATTAAAAATTTTAAAAGAATTTCATCGCCTTTAGTGAATTAAATGGATATGAAAACTGAATATTTCAATCACTTATGGGTTCCTTGCCGGTAGTAAACTAACATAGTCCCTTGTCATGGTCGTTCCTTTAAGTTTCATGAGAGTAGGTCCGACAGGTGTTTTTAGGTTAAAAGAATTGAGAAGAGATGTCTATTTAGGGGTAACATGCTTTAGATTTGCATATGCTACGTGTCGGCAGCCTTTTTACCCTTCTCCAGTGAGAATTTTGAGCCTGTAGACTGATAGAATGATTTACATATTGAATTCATTTGTTGAGAGCAGGCCGCGTGTTATTCTGTGTTAGAACTTGTATGATTTGATACATGCTGAGACTGTGGTTTGACATGTGCACATAAATGATAAAGGCATTAGGATATCCCTTACACCAGTTGTGTTTTTTTCATGTTTACCGAATCATCACCCTCAGTAGCCCTGTTGAGCCTATTTACCCGTTCGTTTGTCCACCTAATGTGAATTGTTTGATACCGACCGTGAATGACAGTTTTGAATAATTGAAAAAAAAAAGAAAAAGAAAAAAAACAAGAATAAAAAAAATTAAAAAAAAAGAACAAAAATAGAAGTTTTGTGAATGTTGTTTGTGTTCTTGGGTAGAAACCAACCCAAAAGTATGTTATGTTATGTTTGCAATAAATGTTGTCACGGTTTGGTCATTTGTTTGCTCGCCACATAAAAATATAAAAATAAAACCAAAAATCTTCCTACCCTTAGCCTAAGCCCAAAACCGAAAGTCCTTTTGATGCGTGCCGTGTTATACGATACAGTGGAGGCATGATTGTTATACAAGCATATGATTATAGAATTTCATGTTTGGTTTTGAGTGATATAAATGCTAGCACACTACACGCTAGTTCAGTTTTTAAACCGAGAGGAGAGTTGATTGTGAGGGGCGTGTAGCAAGTGTTATAATCCTAAGCATGTTAGTTCTGAGTAAACAAGTCTTAAATTTTAGAAATTGCACCAATTGCTTGTCGGACTGTCAATCTCGATTGTGTTAGTCTATGGGACGGGTATGACTTGGGACTTAAATTGTTGAACTGGTTAAGTGTCACACCCCAACCAATGGCGGAAACATCGGGATGAGACGAAGTGTGAAGATTGCTAGAGACATCATAACGCTATTTGTGACAATATTTAATAAACCGATTTCATTTCATAATTCATTTATC